>NC_141695.1:1097304921-1097904921 GCF_964263255.1 Lissotriton vulgaris
TGCATGTGATAAATAGCACCGAATTACGATTTCCGCCGAATTACGATTTCCGCCCTAGAAGTGGCGTAAAACATGCATATTTTGGTGCTTATTGCCCCAAAATATAAATGTCCCGTCAGGCATTTTTGGCCTAGTAAATTTCAGCAGGTTTTACGTCAGTGCAAGGCTCATCACAAAGTATCGGCAAGAGATTGCAAGTTACATGCTTCTTACAGCAACTTTTTTATAACTTTATTCGCTGCGAAAAGTAGATATACACAAGTCAGTAACAAGATTGTAGAGTTGGCGATCAATACGTACATAACATTACAAAATTGTACCCATGGGGTTCACGTTCATCCTTTTTATTGACTGTTCAATAAGTCACTCTTTGTGGAATTTCTCAGGTAAGTTTGAAATCCTGTATCAGTGCCCCTCTTAGTTCGAGTTACTGGGTGATGAGGAAGAGGGTTTGCCTAACTGATTTGCATAACAATTCTGACATGTTCACCGGATCCCCTCCCACAAGACAAACTTTTTCCATATCATGAATGGCAGCCAGACTGCTTCAAATTTGTAGGACCTATCATGCAATTTAGCGGATAATTTCTCTATTGCATGTATGCAAGGAATTTCAAAGGTAGTGTAATCCCAGTTAAGGCCCTAATACCTGGCAGTGTTTCATTCCAATATGTCTGCATACTGAAAGGAGTTGCAAAGGCAGTGTAATCCCGTGAGTGTTTTAATTTGTGACACTATTTCTTTCAAATAAGTTGATATGTCTTCACATGCCCACCACATACGGAACAGAGTGCCTATTTCACCATAGTTTTTACAACATGTTACGGGACTACCAAACATGGCATGCAGCCTAGTTGGAGAATGATACCAACTAGTTAGCAATATATACACATTTTCTTAGTGCTGCACGCAAATAGATGACTTCAATGCTATTGTCCATATTTTGACTCAGGTTTTTTCTGCTACCTTCACCCCATAGTCTCCGATTTGCTTGTTAAAAAGCATAGCTTCAAGATGGGTGCTTTCCTTGCCCACCACCTCTCCCTATGTTCCGTGAGCCCATCCAGCATATGAGCTGTGTCAGACGGTAATTATTTTCTCTATTCAGACCTAGGCTCTCTTGGATCGCCTCCATTGTGTTTAATCACCCCCCCTCCCCGAGAACAAATCACCCACAAGGGGTGGATTCCTTTGGAGGCATCTTTTAATTCCTGGGATTGGAAATCTGGGTTGTGAGTAACTGGACTAGTCAGGGAGAGTTGTAGACCTCTTTTTCCATGCCATCTGGTGCCAATATTCTAAGAGTACTGTTGTAGTGTTATCAAATGTCCGCTCGTGCTCTGTGTCAGCCATTGCAGATAGATTAGAGGTGTAATTCTGTTGAACGTTTACTTCCTTTTGCTGCCCAGATTGTTGTTCCAATCAAGGTTTGAGTGAACTTGTGACCTTTAAATTCTTGATCCTTAACCCCCCACTTTCAGATGTACTACGATAAAGTGTAGCCGTTAGAAACCAGTGAATCTGATTCTTCCATACAGTCTTGGGAAACCTGATTGAAAATAACCTTCTTCCCTTCACAGAGATCACCACACTCTTCATCCTTCTTAGCCAAGATATTTCTACTTTATCCCAGCAATGAAGATCTTTACATAATGTCTTAAGCAGAAGGGGAATATTGCTTTGAAAAAAATTCGATGTACTCGAGGGTAGGTATATGCCTAAATATGTAATGGGGAGAGTCTACAAAACCTATTCCATATGATTTTGTACAATTTATTTTAACTCCAGAGACTCTGCCAAAGAGGGCCATTTCTTCCTACAAGGCTGGGACACCTCCGAGTCATTGGAAAACAGATGTGTTTAAATATCCCCTTTATTTTGGGTTGTTGTGGACTATGATTAAAGAATTCCATTGATAGGGTCAATTTTCAAGGTGACATAGGGTAAACTTGTCTAGTTCTCCTCATTGTTAGTATTACTTGAGTACTTCGCACTCACATTAATCTTAGTTGCTGGCTTCATAAAATTGGCTACGATTAGTTTAGTTATTATTGGGTCCATGGGGGTCCTATCCAGTATTTTAAAAAACATAATTGCTATCAAAGGCCTTCTCATCAAGCTGTGTATTCTTCTCCGCAACTTCCATGAGGGTTACCGTTTGTCTAGTATTATGATGAATGTAGCGAATCTTCACAAAACTCTGATTACTGGAGAGAGAACAGGTTGAGCCAAACTGTATGCAAGTGTGTAGCCAGCAATGACGTAAAGATGTTCTCATCGTTATTGAGGGCAAAGTTTCTACGAAAGGCCAAGAAGTAGGTTCTTTCCCCGGTGTTTGCTAATAAGGCAAGATGGGATTCAAGCATAGCGCATGTCGTTTTGCCAGTAGTTAAAATGTGATAAAAAACTTTAGACAGCAGTTCTACCAGGAGGTCTGCAATTTTTAAATAAAATTACATCGGGAAGCATAAGAGCCAGGTGTCTTCTGGTGAGACTTTCTTTTTATGGCTGCTTTAACCTAATCTCTGTAGAAATGTTTCCCTCTCAGCTGCTCTTGTCCTAGTTTTGTTCTACGAACAAAGTCATGTGGAAGGTGGAAAAGGTTTTAAGGATTACCAGGGTGTTACCTAGTGTGGCAAGTACCGATTTTGTCTCATCATCTTAATACAATTTCTAATTTGTATTTTTCTAAACTTGTAAGGCAGAAGTCTGTCCGCCTTGCCGCCTTCTAATATGGTTGCTTTATATGTAACAGTTTCTTAGCTGCATTTCACATCACAAGTAGCTCCAACTCTCATTTAACCTATCACAAATCTTTTTCAAATTCGTAGATAATTATTCTTTTCATGCAGTGATTCTAATCGCTTTTGGTGAGTTTCTAACGTTAGTATTTTTCAGGTTTGCTATTTGTTCAAAGGTTAATGAATGAGAAATTAGTATCCCTCTCTATCATAGCATCCTAACTAATGTTTGAGCTCACCTTTCCATTATTATTCTCTTCAAAATAATGCCTAATCACGCCCCTCTTCAAATCTGTGTTGGGTCCCAAAGGACTATTTTCTTACCCAGTCAAGGGCAATGTGAAGATGCTTGTGGTAAGATTGGATCTATAATCCACCATACTAAAGCAAGATCAGGCAAGGTTTTAGCTACGATTGAAGTGGCAAGTACTTAGGTGATCTAATCCCTTTAGATGAGGAAACTGTCAATCCGTGTGTATGACCTATATAGTTTAGAAAAATAAGTGATATCTGTGTCCACTATTGGCTGCTGTCTCCAGATGTTTAGCAGGTTTAAATCGATCATGCTTTGCGATAATGATGCTGTGGCTTTTAGGCATTGTACTTTCCACTGGCGAACTGTCATCCTAGAAAGGAGTTAACCCCTTGGACGCTCATGGCTAGCTCAGCTCGTCATGAGCACACGAGAAACCGTGGCTCATGACGAGCTAAGCTCGTCATGACCGTTGGAACGCTCGCACGCTGGGCTTATTCTTCGGCTGTGCGAGCGTTCTAAAGGAACAGGTGTGGTCATGATGAGCTCAGGTTCGTCATGAGCACCCCACCACCGTGGCTCATGATGAGCACCGGAGCGCTGTGCACACTCCCCCTCCCCCCAACACAGCGGGGGAATTCGCCCCGCATGCAAGGGGTTAAAACCTCCACCTAGAGTATGCTACCTTTTGTAAAATTGGCTCATTTGGGAAATAATCATGCCCCTAACCCCTATAAATATGCCCCCTGTTAGACCTGGCATCCTTGCTGTGGTCTTCCCTGCCTGTCTCTACCTCCTGTAATTTAGACTGAGTGCTGGATTTCGTTTTTGTTCATTTAGGTACTCTGGGCACTTTGTCACTGCTGATAAGTGACAAAGCGTAAGTGCTCCCTATTTAAATTGTGGCTATGATTGGTTATCTATGATTGGCATATATGATTTACTGAAAATTCCCTAGTAAAGTGCACTGTGTGTCCCCAAGGTCTGTAAATCACATACTCCTACTGGGCCTGCAGCACAGACTGTGCCATCAACACAAGTAGCATTTCAAATGTGTCTCAGACCTGCCACTGTAGTGCCTGCACGCAAAGTTTTTGACTGCCATGTCGCTTGAAAGTGTACCCACTTGCCAGGCCTTAACCTTCCATGTAAGTCACCTCTAAGGTATGTCCAAGGTACCCCATGGGCAGGGTGCAGTGTATGTTACAGGTAGGATATGTAAACCTGTGTTTTACATGTCCTGATAGTGAAATACTGTGTATTTCGTTTTTTCAATATTCTAAGGACTGGCACTCCCATAGGCTATAACTAAAGCTGCCTTGTAACATTTTACAAGTGTAACTTTCATTGGGGACCAGCTAGAGATTTGAAGATTGAGCTCTCTAAACTCTGAATTTAGTAACACACCATTTTATAAAGGTGCTTTTTAAACTGTGTGTTTGAAAATGCCACTTTAAGAAAGTGAAAAAATATATGGTAAGTATGCACTCCTTCCCTTGTTTTGAATTTATAATTCATGTATTCTATCATTGTTGGTGCGTGCGATCAGATGCTGTGAACTGCCCCCATCACAGCTCCTACATAAGTATACCTCGGGGCACTTAATTTGCTCTCCCATCTGTTGCGGTGTGGGAAAACTTCGCTCTCTTTAATCCATTAAATCTTAGGTTATCCATTTTCATCACTTGATGCACAAGTTATTACTTACGTAACGATATATCTGTAAGAGACATTAGTTAGTGATAGATTCCTTACCTTAGAATATCCCCAGGCGTCAGACTGGTTCTGGAAAGTTTTGCTTTGCAGTACCCTTGTGCGTCAGTAGGTGGCGTCCTGCGGCTCCATGTCCGTCACTGGCGTAGTCATCATCGAGATGACGTCACAGAGAGTACTTAGGCGCCACCCATGCGCGCTGACGTCAGTTCTCTACACGACTTTCCGCGCCAGAAACGCTGAGCCATGCAAGATACTGACCATTGGTGCATACAACTAGGGCCCAAAAAGGGGATGACCTTAACCCTAGTAATCAGTTCGCAGAACGGGGAGGATAGGCGGGGCGGCAAGGAATCTATCACCAACTAATGTCTCTTACAGATATATCGTTACACAAGTAGTAACTTGTGCATCTGAAAGAGACATGTTAGTGATAGATTCCTTACCTTGGAATAGATTTCCCAGCAAAACCAACCCCGGTGGTGGGTCTGCGAAAATTACACCAGGAAGTCATGGAGAAGAGCGCGGCCAAAGAAGCAGTCTCTTCAGACTTGACTGTCAAGGCAGTAGTGCTTTGTAAACATGTGCAGCGAGGCCCACATAGCTGCCTGACCAATGTCCTGCAAGGGAACGCCGCCTCCCAAGGCAGTAGTGGCTGCAGTGGTTCTGGTCGATTGGGCACGCAGTCCCGCAGGAGGCTCCTTCTTGGCCAAGGAGTAACATGCTTTGATGCACAGAATGACCCACGGGAAATGGTCCGTTTGTTCACAGCGCGACATTTTATTTGGCGCCTTCGTAGCCAACAAAGAGCTGATCATCCACCCGGAACTGTTGTGTATGCTGCAGATAGAAAGCAAGCGCACGTTTTGGGTTCAGATGGTGGAGCCTCTCCTCTTCCCTAGAAGGATGCGGAGGTGGAAAAAAGGTGGGCAAAATGATGGTCTGCCTGATGTGGAAGGGCGTGACAACTTTGGCAAGAAAGAAGGACCGGTCCTTAAAACCACCTTGTCCGGATGAACAGAAAGGAAAGGAGGTTTAGAAGAAAGAGCCTGGAGCTCACTCACTCTTCTGGCAGAGGTGCTCGCTACCAGGAAAGCAGTCTTTAGAGGGAGAAGACGTAAAAGACTTATGAAGGTGCTCAAAGGGAGCGCACATCAGATAAGTCAAGACTAGATTTAAGTCCCGTTGAGGCATTATGAAAGGCACGGGAGGGAACGTGTGTGTAATGCCTTTGAGGAAACGGTTAACAACCGGGGACTTAAAAGAGAAGGCTGATCAAGAAGCCTTAGGAAGGAGTAAATGGCAGAAAGATAACCTTCGATAGTGCCCAGAGCAGAGCCCTGCTGGGCCAAAGACAGAAGAAATAGAAGAACCTCAGAAAGAGGGGCCGAAACGGGATCCACAGCCTTTGCTGTGCACCATGCCACAAATTTGTGCCATCGGCAGGCGTATACCGTTTTAGTGGAGGGACGCCTAGCTGCCAGAATTACATTACAGACTTCGGGAGGAAGGTCGAAAGCTGTCAACTGTCGCTGCTCAATCTCCACACATGGAGGTGGAAGCTGGACAGGTTTGGGTGAAGGACCGTCCCCTGCTGCTGCAACAGAAGATTCTCCCGAAGAGGCAGTCGGATTGGGGGATCGATGCTCAAACTGAGTAGCTCGGGATACCATACTCTTCGAGCCCAGTCCGGAGCCACAAGAATAACTTGGGCCCGGTCGAGCCTGATCTTCTTCAACACTCAGGGCAGAAGTGGTATAGGCGTACAACAGACCACAGCTCCACTCGTGACGAAAAGCGTCTCCTAGCGAGTGCCGCCTTGGAAATGCCATCGCGCATAACTGATGACATTGCGCGTTTTCTTCGGTGGCGAATAGATCTAACCAAGGCTCTCTCCACTGCTGAAAGAGACCTTGCGCCACGTCAGAGTTCAGACGCCATTAGGGATCCATCAAGCAAAAGCGGCTGAGTTCGTCCACCCTGGCGTTCAGAGAACCTGCCAGGTGTTGAACCACCAAGGTAATGCCTAGATGTTCCAGACACCTCCAGAGGCGCAGAACCTCCCGACATAGGGTCCAGGACCCCACCCCGCCCTGTTTGTTGCAATACCACATGGCGGTGGAGTTGTACGTGAACACCTACACTACACTTCCCCGGACAGAGGGAAGGAATGCCTTCAGTGCAAGTCGGATCGCCCGAAGCTCCAAAAGGTTGATATGGAGCTGTGACTCCGCCGGAGACCAGAGGCCTCTGATCTCGGCCTCTCCCAAGTGGCCTCCCCATCCCAAGAGGGAAGAGGGACGCATCTGTCACCACTGTGAACTTGGGTTGGGGAAGGGAGAGGGATCTGCCATTGACCCAATCGTGGTTCGTGAGCCACCACTGCAAGTGACGTGCAGTGCCCTCCGAGATCTGGACATGATTGGACAGGCTGCCCTGATGCTGCGCCCTCTGGAACTTCAGGTCCCACTGCAGAGCCCTCATATGCCATCTGGCATGTTGCACTAACAGGATGCAGGAGGCCATCAGGCCCAAGAGTCGGAGGGTCATCCTGACTGAAACCCGGGATAGAGGCTGAAAGATCGGAATCATAGCCTAAAAATCCCGGACTCGCTGCTCGGGAGGATAAACCCGAAACTGTGTCGACTCCAGAACCGCTCTGATGAAGGGGAGCTTTTGAGCAGGACTCAGGTGCGACTTTGGCACGTTGATGGAGAACCCCAGCAAGTGCAGGAGGTCGGCCGTAGTCTGAAGGTGGGTGACGACTGCCTGGGGCGAGCCCGCCTTCCACAACCAGTCGTCTAGGTAGGGGAAGACTGATACCCCTGACCTGCGCAGATGAGCTGCGACCACCGCATCACTTTTGTGAACAACCGAGGGGCACTGGTAAGGCAGAAGGGAGCAAAATAAACTGGAATGCTCCTGGCCTACCATGAACCGCAGGTAACTCCGGCAGGACGGAGATGTGAAAATATGCGTCCTGCAAGTCCGACGCTACCATCCAGTCTCCAGGGTCGGGGGCATACAAGACCTGAGCCAGGGTCAGCATCTTGAACTTCTCCTTCTGGAGGAAGTGATTGACGTCCCGGAGGTCCAAGATAGGACGCAGACACCCTTTGTCCTTCTTGGGGACCAGAAAGTAGTGGGAATAACAACCACTCTACTTCTGCCCCAGGAACGCACTTGATGGCCGCCTTGGCCAGGAGGGCTGTGACTTCCTGTCGGAGAAGAACCAAATGATCTCCCGACATGTGGTGGCACCGAAGTGGCATGGTTGGAGGGGAGTACTGAAAGGGAAGGGAGTAACCTTGGCAGATTATCTGCAGCATCCACATGTCTGATGTAATCTCGCGCCAGCGGGGGAGGTGGTGGTGGATCCTGCCACCCACCGGCGTGGGGTGCTCCCCAGATCTCAGATTAGGAAGGTTTGGAGGTGGATTCCCCGCCCCGCCCCTGCGGAAACGGCGACCACAGCCGCGTTGAGGCTGTTTCTGCACAGGCCTGGTGGAGGGGCATGCCTGGGTGCCTCTCCCCTGGCTACGTGAGGAACGAAAACCAGGAGTGGCCGGGTTCTTAGTAGAAAGGCCCAAGGACTTGGCCATAGCCCGCGAGACCTTAAAGCGCTCCAGTGCATTGTCAGCCTTGTCACCAAACAGGCGGGTGCCATCAAAAGGCATGTCCATGAGTGAGCTCTGGACATCAGTCGAGAACCCAGTCAAACGCAACCAGATGTGGCGCTGCAATGCCAGTCGTAGAAATCGCCCTGCCCAATGAGTTGGCGGTGTCCAACCCACACCGAATGGTGAACCTAGCCGCATCCTTACCCTCAGCAATCGCCTGAGAAAGGGCAGCATCTCGGTGAGGAGGTTGGTCTTGAGGGCCACTGTGGGGAGGTCAAGGTTGAGGGCCTCAGCAGCCCAACGGAGCACCATTGTGTAGGAGGCACCCTCTTCCATCGTAGGCAGGGGAGAGGCGAACCCCGGGTCAGAAGAGACATCAATGTCGCCTGCAACCTCCAAGTCGTCCACCCAATCTTGTTCGGAGACACACTGCCAAGCAAGCGTGTCCTCGGACCCTTCCCAGTCGTCGTCTGCCTCTGGCGTAGAGGAGACCGGTCGCAGCGGTAGGACCAGAGCCGGGACGATCAGATTCGGTAACGGCGCCGGCTGGGGCCAGATCGGCGCCGGCTCCCAATGTGGGTCCCAGGTTAGTACAAAATGGCCCGGGAACCGGGGCAAAGATGCGATAAAAGGCACCCAGTGTGGCGAGGGGTGGAGACGAGGGTGGCGCCGGAGCCGGCAACACCGTACCTCGTGGCGCCGGGGCCGGAACCAGCGGCGCAGGAACCTGTGGCGCCGGGGCTGGAGTCGGTGGCAGAGCTGCTGGGCCAACAGGATCTGGACACGGGACCGCTGGCCCGAAGGCGCACAGGCGGGAGCCCGAGGCCTGCAAAGGCAGCAAGGAACTCTTGAATCTGTTCGGGAGTCGCCGACGGACCCGGGTATGGCGGGTAGGCCGCGGGACTCCCAGGCTCCAGAGGGGCCGCAGGGCAAAGTCCCTGTCCTCCTCATCCGCCTCCGAGGAGCGACGGGGGGACATCGGAGAGCAACACGCTTCTTTTACTTCTTTTTAAGGCGATGCTTACCGGAATCCGAAGGTGAAGACTTGGAGTCCGAGGAGCGACGGCTCCGGTCCCAGGAAATGCTCCTAGACCCGGAGCGGCGATGTGACGAATGCTGGGCCTCCAGCAACTTCCGACGCCGCTCCTGCAAGGCCTTGGGGGCCATGGCACGACAGTCACGAGAGTCGTGATCAGTCTCCAGGCAGTAGAAGCAAACATCATGGGGTACCGCCACCGACATATTTTGGCGACAGGCCCCACAAGACTTAAAGCCGGGCATCCCTACGTGCACTAGGAGACAAAAGTGGGGAGACAAAAGTCTCAAAATAACGGTCAAAAAGTGACAAAGGTACGTTCTATCCAGATCTGCGCTTACTGGCGCGGAAAAAGAAAGAACAGACGTCAGCACGCATGGGTGGCACCTGAGTACTCGCCGTGACGTCATCTCGGCGCCGACGATGCCAGTGACGGACGCGGAGCCGCAGGATGTCACCTACTGACGCGCAAGGGTACTGCTAAGCAAAACTTTCAGGATCCAGTCTGACGCCTGTGGATAGTCTAAGGTAAGGAATCTATCACTAAAGTGTCTCTTTCAGATACTAGTGATTATCCAGTTCCTTATTCCATCACTCTTCTGTGCTTAAAAAATCATTGCGGAGATAGCGTAATTGCACCTTATGTCTTAATTTAACTTTTTCATATGTCTACTGAGTGCCCATCCAGGCATTTCACAGCAACACGTAAAGGTAAGATTAAAGGTAAAACATACAACCGAGTAGTACCATTCCTTTATGCCCAATGCATTCCTCAGGGGTCTCTGCAACAGACAAAAAACTGCTCAGCTGACTGCTCACTACTACCCTTCATTTGTGCAAAACATTATCACCACACGCAGTATTACCTCCCCCGTCACCTCCCATAGTTCGCCAAACCTCTCTTGTTCAAGCGCCAGGCAAATACTTAGCCCCCTTTCACCCGCACCCACTATCATTTACCTAGCATACTGCCAGAATGAAATAAGTTTGTATACAACCTCCAAACCTATAAATACTAACTCCTCTACCAGCTCCCCTTATACTTGCAAACATTAAAAAGCCATCTTGCCTGTGTCCCTTCCTATCAAAACCAAATTACCTTACTTTTCCTCCATACAGGCAACAGAGTAAACAGTCACACTTTCAAGCGCTATCCTCAGGCTACAACCCACAAAATGCAAGCAACTTAACCAACAAATTGCTTTCGTTATGCAGGTAAGCAAAAAAGGGCTGAACTGTGGTTCACTGTGACAAAGACACATCTGTTCAGTCAGCTCATCAAAATGGTTCCCATCTGTCTAAACCAGTTCACTCCCGCGCCAGGACACTCAGGGTATTAGTGCGCGCTACAAGTTCTTTATAACTGTGGCATTATGTAGTTATCTACTTCCATATATAACGGTTATTGCACACAATAATACTAAAACCATAATAAGCAGCAGTTAGTAACAAATTGGAACTTATACTTATTAAATTCATATAATACATATCTGCTATGAGGGTTGTCCATCACTAGTACTGTACAGCCAAAAAACAAACCACCAAATTAACAGGCATGGAATAACTGAAGGAATCTGTCACACATTTACTGGATAATTTGAGGACTTTAATATAGTCCTTCACTGCAAGTCAAATATCTATTCGATCGGACAGCTTAGTTATATCTCACATAGACATTCAGGTATGGGATTATAATAAAAATGCCTCTACATATCTCTCCAATTTTCTCTCTCCCTTCAGCTCAGGACCACAACTTTGCACAAAATCTAAGATTGGACAACCCAGTGCAGTAACCAACTAAGCAGACTATATCATATGAAATACAATGAAGGGGCCAGCAGAGCTGTTCAAAGTTAAAAGAATGATTAAAACCATAAAACGACGGCGGGGGTAGTAAGTGCTGTATAAATACTGCAATAAAATACATTATCATTGCTCCTCAATCTAGCCTTTATTTTCTTCATCCTACAAAATTACATTTAATACCCAATTTCACCTCTGTACCTGTTCGGCTGCACTACTGGCTACGTGCTTAGACCATGGGACTGGTCAAAGTCTGATGAACTTTAGCCTTTCGGAAAACACACAGCACATTTGGGAAGTCAGAGACCCAAAATAACGATCAATTCCAAACAGTTTTCTTGTTTATTTTTTTGATAGAGAAAAGATAGCATTTCGCACATACAACCCACATTGCAAGATCACCATTCTGAGACTTTTTAACAATCATTACATTTGCTAATAGCAACACGTGTTATTTACAGTGCTCAGACACAAAGGGACTGTGGTGTGAAGTGCTATATGAAACATTGATTTCTCATTTAGCAGTATTATTACCAAAAGATAAATTGGCACTTTCCTCATTACTTCCGTATAATAAGTTTGACAGGGTTTTGAGGGAGATCATTAACTACATTAGTGAGAAGGTTTCTTAGTCAAATGCAGATTTCCTATTTATCATCCTTACTAATATCAGCGTTTTCCCCAGAGACATGAACTTAGTGCCTATCTTTCTTTCCGTGCCACCGCAGAATGGGTGCTACAAGAAGGTCGAGAATGCTAGAAGCCTCCTATTTTCTTTTTTTTGGTATTTGCGCAATTCTAAGCTTTTCGCTGAAGTGTATGGGCCCCCAGAAGATTTTTGGGTGACTGAATGTACAATGTGGAACTCCGAAAACGAAACCGGGAAAATCTGAAAGTGAGGTTTGTCAGCAAAATGTAGATTTCTCACTATTGCTTTTGAATCGTGTCAAGGCATCACAAACAGCAAAAGAAGGGCACGTACATAGCTGGGATTATTATGCTGATGCTGTTCAGAAGTGCGCATAGATAAGGATGGCACCTTGATGGTTAAGATCTTCAAATAAGAACCTCTGGAACGATTCGTCAGAACTACCAAGAAAAATATTGCTGCATTTATTGTCAGCAGCCTCTGCGCAATACACCATACCAACCCCTATTTGCCAGCCATCAAGTGGCTAGCAGGGAGTATAAGTGAACTGGCAACCTCAAACCAAAAGTGGAGCGACAGTGATTCAGGCAACAAGACACCAAAAGAAAAAAAAATCCTGACAATGACAAGTTGGGCAGTAAACCATGAAGCGCACAATGTAGAACATATATCAACATTAAAGTACCATTGAACGCAGAGTTGACATGTTGATATCTGCCAAACCTAATTTTACCAGGGACAAAAGAAATTGGAACACAGTGTTACAGTGTTATGTATGCTTATTTGTTCATGCTAAACCAAAATAATGCCTATTTGGTAGATCTGTGCTGTAAAAGAAGATTTACTTTTGCTTCGCTCTTAAAAAATTGCATTTGAAAATGAGCAAACACTCTTCTCAATAGGTCAGCTTGTTTCGCCTTCACCCACTCACCACACATTTCTATTAGCCCCAAGTGACCAGAGTCTCATACAGTGGGTGGGGCTCACACACTAGTCACTAAAAGGGGAACTCCGCCTTTCTCTAGGATAGGCTCATAGACCCCGAATCAACACCAACCAAAGATTTCTGTATTTAGTTTGATGTGCACCACGCTTTCAATTCGGTTTCCTAAAAAACACCACATTTGGAGCTAAAATATTTTGTGTTTTAGCAGTGAATTTATGACCATTAGGCATGATCTCTCCTCTCATCCCACAGAGCAGGTTTGAAGCTCAGGTACAGGCCGTGGGAGAAAATCTAGACTGGTGTAGAAGACATCACCTCCTATTGCTCTCCATTTCTCATCTACACAACTCGTTTCACATATATTTAGCATGCTCTAGGTTTAATAACTCAGCTAGCAAACCTCGGGATAAGAGACTATGCCATGGATGGGAGCACGATATTAAAAACGATTAAGGGCACATTACTTATTTCTCACATATGGTCATATGTAGAGGGAATCCAAAAATGAAAGTGAGGTTGTGGCATATGTTAAAGAATGAATATGATTTATGTGTTCTACAATGTGTCCTTCTGAACTCCAATGGGTCTGTCACCAATCAGACCAACTTCTCTCCAGCCACGCCATCTTAGTATTCACAACTTAACAAGAAAATAATAATTCGATTTGACTTCTACTCGGTGGGTGGCTAACAGGCAGATTCAGAAAATAGCATATTTGTTATAAGCCACTGCAGTGTTCTCAGTTAGTCAATATGCTGTAAATGTGGGCAATAAAAGCATTGGGCACAATCTGTAAAGCTTAGCTATAAGTGCCTTTGCTTAATGCAACTATACGTTTAGTCCTTCTTTAACTGTGATTGTGATGCACTATGGTTTGTTACACTTGAAATGACATGCCAGTTCATTTTGTAAAGTAATTTTCCTGAAGCTCATTGGTATCGCCACTTCACATACTTTAATCTGAACACTATGATGGTTCAACTGATATGTTGACCTATGAACAAGTGAGCCAATCGTGGAATCACAGCCACTGCTTTTTTCAATCCCAGTGCTACTAACAAAAAAAGGCTTTTGAGTTTAAAAGAAAAAAAAAAGGGAAGAACAATGCATTTGTAAGGATAATTACAGCTGATGTTTCTATATACAATTAAACAGAAAAATAACCTACTGGTTTTTGGAAGTATGCTCCATTAGGAAAATAAAGTCCCTCATGAAGCGGTGGCATAGCTGATTCTTCTCCGGGGTCCCAGACATCATGGTCAGCCACACAGGCTCAGAGATCCGCGGCATAGTGTACAGATTGCAAATAGTCGTCCTACAAGATGAAGACATGCGCATGGAAAACCAAGGGCTTTTACTTGTGGGAAAGATTCACAAAGTTTCAAACAAAGTGAGAAATCTATTGTTTCCGTTATGATGTGCATGAATTTCAAACTTTTAGGAAACCCGCAAAAATTAAGAGTAGATAATTAACTTTCCTGACTCCTCCATACTGTCCTACAGAGCAAGGAATCTGAAATCGTACGTATACAAGGTGTGAGCATTAGAACATGTAATAATTTGTTTGATCAAAGTACAAAAAAAAATCTAAGAAGAGAAACTTTTCCTTGCACAATATTGGATTTGCATGTCCTTTTTAGGTCTCGGAGAGCCGTGGGCGGAGCAGCGAAGCTGCTGCCACGCCTCTGCGAGAGATATTGTTTCTAAAAAGGGTACTGTCAGCCCCACCCCTTTTTCCATTGGGTAGCGTCAGCATTCATGGTAAACGCTGGCTTCCCATTGGAAAAGAGGGGTTTTGGGTGCCACCCTGTCCGCTTTTCGCACTGCCCCTCCGGACAATGTAGCCTGTTTTGTGGCAGGCGTAAAAGAGTATTCTTATCTGCTGGTTTATTTAACAAGCATATAAGAACATTCTTCACATCAGCTGCGAAGCAGGCACGGAGCACAGAGGCGCACGGGGTCACGGGAGGATAGAGGGATCCCGGCAGACTCGGATTTGCACGGGCATCCTCTCTTCACTTGAACCTCCCACCCCCCTCAGAGCGCCTCTCCGGCTGTCAACCGCTCACCTGGGTCTCACCTGAGTTACGACTGCACCCGCCCCTCCACGGGGCACTTCGGAGCCGTCCTCCGAGTTGAAGATTCACCCTTCCCCCCCTGGGGGTCTCACCAGGTCTCAGCTTGTCTGCCTCCCTCCCTTCCCTCACACCCAGGACTGTAAACCACAGGGTAGGGACAAAGAGCCTCAGAAGGGCTGTGGTGTCAGTTGATAGGTTGCGGGTCAGTGGGGAGTGCCACCCGAACAGCCACCCTGTCACTTATCAGCCAAGGATACAATCCGTGCACACCACACCAGTCTCGGAGAGCACCGCCAACCTACGCCTGGTGGGGCAGCCCGGCGCCCGGAAATGTAGTTGTTTACCTATGTATTTTTTTAGCGCGGACTTTACCCTCAGGTGCCAGAGCACTTCACAACAGAAATAGATTACTACATAATGCACATAAATTAAATTAGCCAAAAATGTTAGGACATTTACAGTAATCCAAGAGCATTAAAGTATAGCAAACATTGCAACAGTCATTAAATTGAGTAACAAGATGAGGGCTGGTGCCAAGTAAAGGACGGTGTCCAATGAAGTCGAAGTAGAGAGGTAAGCGTCAAGGCGGTGATCACTGAGGAAAGTAAACCGAGGAGGTACAGACTGGAGAGGCTTGCTGAAGTGTCTTTGAAAAAGGGCTTTCAGCTCAGGCTTAAAGATAGCCTATGTTGCAAAGTTTAGGAGACTAGGAGTTCCGTACCCTGTTCACGTTTCCTGAAAAGCATTGGGCCGTAAATGGTTTCTTTTTAAAGTTTGGAGATTCTAGCAGCAGATTCACAATAGATTGAGAGGTATCCTTACGAACGTAAGGGGCAGGGTCGAATACGACAAAATCAGGGTGGTGTCCCCCACATGACATTTGATCTCCTTACACACCAGGCACATACCTATTCACACTCTTCCTCCCACAACTGAACTACTGAGCCCAATTATATGTAATAATGTTACATTTTAAGATTATAGTAGTAGTTTAACATCTCTTTAAAAATGGTGCTATTAGTTTAGAATAAAACAGAGCCTGCTATATTCTGATGTTACTCAGATGGATATCTCTCGTATGTATACAGGCACAATTTATACAGTAATACATACAGAATAGAAATATATTAATTCATCAAAATCATTTTACAAAAGTCACATTGATATCTCACATCTTTCCATCCAGATATACAGAATATACCCTGAAGGGGTTTGTTTTTATTCTGTGATGGCCTATCACCACTGGATAACTCAAGCTCGTCAGCCAGGTAACAAGGAGAGGGTGTGTGTAGGCCTTGTGAGTGATACATGCCATATTGTGAATAGCTTCAATGGGCAGCCAGTTAACTCAAACCAGAATCTGTGGAATATAGTCCTTTTTGGCCCCAGCGACTAAACGTCCTATCAATGTAGGACTGATTTAAGAGGAGTAAGAGGAATCTTGGGAAGACCAGAAGGGAGAGAGTTACTGTAGTCTATTCTAGATAGCACCAAGCGATGGAACAGGAGGTTTGAGATCTTGCTCTGGAATGAAGCCTGAAATTCACCAGGCAATTAAAAAAGCACATTTCTCCCCGTGGTGTTCATTTGTGATTGTAAATTGAGCCTTTTGTCTAGGATGACACCTAGTGATTTGGTACTGGTGACAAAAGTGGGTTTGCTGTTAAGGATGTTGAATGAGTCCATTCAGGGTAGTGTTAAGTAGTGTAATGAAAGTATTTTTCATTTTTGTAAGACAGAGCACAGGTGTGACAATTACTTATTGAGTAGTGTTGTATAGCAACAAGCTGGGCTACTAGAAGCCCACACCATCTCCCTTGAGTAAACCCTAGATTGCTTTGCTTCGATTTCCTGAAAGTGTCAAGTGCTACAACTGGATTTTTGGGTCCCAGTTAAGAGAAACTTGCAGACTTGTTACATGTGAAGGGCTTGCATCCTTCCTAACTAATATTCCAAGTTCTGGCAAACCTCTCAATAAGAAAGGGCTGGAAAGCCTGATTCTTTAAGCGTGGGAGGGAGACACTTTTAAAATTCTAATCGAAATCTACTGAGCAGCGGGGATAATTTTTTGGGCGAATGCAAGGCACAGCACATAGGTATGTCTTAGAATCCTGATGATAAAAGTATTTGGCCGAGATCTTGGCTTTAAAGTTCCTTTCAGTTCCATTGTTTCGGAGTTTCAGTATAGCACCAACACGGTTTATTCATCAGAGGCATAACTTTATCCTCTCTTGTGATGAGGTTATAGTCTCATCAGAGCTTTCCTTAATCAGAGTTTCTCGAATAGTCAGATTTTTTTTATTGGTGGAGCTGCAGGCATTTTAACCTTTGTCAGAGCAGGGAATTAAAGACTGGGCCCTGGGCAAACGGGAGGATTCAACTATAGTTGGATAACACCAAGCGTTTGGGATCTAGAATAAATATTTAAATAACTATGGGCCATGCAAACAGAAGTCCCTTACCAATAGCCAGAAGCCTTCTGTGATGTCTCAGGCTAGACCAGTAAGCATGAGTACTAAAGTACAGCCACTCGTTCTAGCCAGAAAACTCAAGCCACCTGCAAGAAGTTGATGAGAACCACATGTCTGGGGAACAGCTGACATGGTTGGGCAAATGGCCTCAATACCTTAACCCCCTCCTGTCAACCACCTTGCAGCATCAACCCACTACACACTCGCCATGTACAAGAACCACAGCTATGCTATGGCAAAACCTCCTTAAGGATAGTAGTCCTTCTTCCTCTAATCCAACATTCTACACCAACCGTGATTCAGGTATGAACACCACAGTGGAAAAATTACTGGAAGAATCACAACCCCAGTCTAGACAACCACGCCCAACAACACACACACAACCAAGCCCAACCACAACCAACCACACACACAATACACACCAACACACACACACACCCCCTCACACACACACACACCTACACACACCCACCCACACACACACCCACACACACCCACAACTATACCGTCAGTGCACACTTTCACCAGTCAAGTCAAAATATTTATATAGCGCGCTACATACCCAGACGGTCTCAAGGGGCTTGAAGAAGGGTGGGGAATTACTTGTCGAATATCCAAGTTTTAAGTTGCTTTCTGAATGCTAGGTGGTTCTGAGTGAGACGAAGGTGAGTGGGAAGTGAGTTCCAGGTTTTAGCTGCCAGGTAGGAGAAGGATCTACCTCCCATGGTGGTTTTGTTGATGCGAGGTACGGTAGCAAGGGCTTGGTTGGAGGATCGTAGCTGGCGGGGGGGGTGTAGAAGGAGAGTCGTGTGTTGAGGCATTCGGGTCCAAGTTCGTAAAGTGCTTTGTGTGCGTGGGTTAGGAGGCGGAAAGTAATCCTCTTATTGACGGGGAGCCAGTGGAGGTTTTTCAGGTGACTGGAGATGTGGTCTTTACGCGGGATGTTTAGTATGAGTCTGGCTGATGCGTTCTGGATGCGTTGGAGTTTTTTCTGGAGTTTTGCGGTGGTACCGGCGTATAGGGTGTTTCCGTAGTCCAGGCGGCTTGTAACCAGTGCATGGGTGACCGTTTTTCTGGTTTCGTGGGGATCCAGCGAAATGTTTTTTTGAGCATGCGAAGAATGTTGAAGCAAGATGATGAGACGGCGCTGACCTGTCTGTTCATAGAGAGTGAGGAGTCCAGGATGACGCCCAGGTTCCGTGTGTGGTCCGTCGGGATGGGTGCTTTTCCAAGGGCCTCTGGCCACCAAGAGTCATCCCAGGCGGAGGGGGAGGTACCTAAGATAAGGGCTTCTGTTTTGTCTGAGTTCAGTTTCAGACGGCTGTGCTTCATCCACTCGGCTACTTCTTTCATTCCTTCATGTAGGTTGGTTTTGGCGGTGTTAGGGTCTTTGGTGAGTGAGAGGATCAGTTGAGTGTCGTCAGCGTAGGAGATGATGTTGAGGTTGTGTTGGCGTGCGATGGCCGCGAGGGGGCTCATGTATACGTTGAAGAGGGTGGGGCTGAGTGAGGATCCTTGCGGTACGCCGCAGATGACTTCAGTGGCCTCTGACTTGAATGGTGGGAGGCGGACTCTCTGGGTTCTTCCGGTGAGGAACGAGGTGATCCATTCCAGTGCTTTTCCTTGGATTCCGATGTTTCTGAGGCGCTGTAGAAGGGTGCTATGGCAGACTGTGTCGAAGGCTGCGGAGAGGTCAAGGAGGATGAAGGCGACTGTGTCTCCATTGTCCAGTAGAGTTCGAATGTCGTCTGTTGCTGCGATGAGGGCGGTCTCCGTGCTGTGTTTGGCTCGGAAGCCGGACTGTGAGGGGTCGAGGGATTTGTTGGTTTCGAGGAAGGCGGCGAGCTGGTTGTTGACAGCTTTCTCGATGACTTTGGCTGGAAATGGAAGGAGCGAGATGGGGCGGTAGTTTTTGAGTTCGGTGGGGTCAGCTGTGGGTTATTTCAGAAGGGCGCTAAGATCGGCGTGTTTCCGGCTTTCCGGGAAGGTGGCGGAGTTGAGGGAGCAGTTGATGACGTCTCGGAGGTGTGGTGCTATGATGGAGTCTGCTTTGTTGAAGATGTGGTGAGGGCATGGGTCTGTGGGGGATCCTGAGTGGATGGAGTTCATCAGGTGGATGGTGTCATCAGTGGAGATTGGGTTCCAGTCATTAAGGATGTTCAAGGGGGGGTGAAGGTCCTGCAGAATGTTGGGTGGGTTGGTCTCCGGGTTGGTTGTCGAAGCTGTTGTGGATGTCTGCGATTTTGTTGTGGAAGAACGAAGCTAGGGAGTCGCAGAGGGCTTGAGAGGGGGTGATGTCGTTGGGAGTTGGCTGAGGGGTTGGTAAATTCTTTGACGATGTTGAATAATTCCTTGATGTTGTGGGCGTTGTTATCTAGTCGGTCTTTGAATGCGGCTTTCTTGGCAGATCGGATTAGTTGGTGGTGTATGCGGGTGGCGTTTTTGAAGGCGTCCCTGGTGCTGGTGTTTGGGTCTTTTTTCCAGGCCTTCTCGAAGGAGCGACAGAGTTTCTTCGATTTCTTAAGATCGTCGTTGAACCAGGAGGCGTTTTTGCTGCCTAGTTTGATTTGAAGTTTTTTCAATGGTGCTAGGATGTCGGCGCTGTTGGATAGCCATTGGGTGAGGTTAATGGCTGCTTGGTCGGGGTTTGAGGAGTGGACAGGGGGGGTTTTGAAGAAGCGATGAGGAGATCTGGTCGATGGTGATTTTGTTCCAGATTCTTCGCAGAGTAGGTTGAGGATGGTTGTGGGTTGTGGTCTTATTGTAGATAAAGTGAACGCAGCTGTGGTCCGTCCAATGTAGAGTTGTGGTGTGACTCAAGGAGACATGTTTGCTGGAGGTGAAGATAGGGTCGAGTGTGTGACCTGCGATGTGGGTGGGGGTAGTGACAAGTTGTTTGAGTCCGAGGTTGGCGAGATTGTCCAGAAGGGTGGTGGCGTTGCTGTCATTGCTCTTTTCCAGGTGAAAGTTGAGGTCTCCCAGTAGAATGTATTCCTCGGAGGGGAGGGCGTGTGGGGTGATAAAGTCAGTGATGTCGTCGCTGAATTGTGCACGGGATCCTGGAGGTCGGTAGAGGAGGGTGCCTCTGAGTGTGGTCTTGGGATCGGTGTGGATCTGGAAGTGAAGGTGTTCGGCGTTGGTAAGGTTGACGTCTGAGCTGGTTGAGATGCGGATGGAGTTCTTGTGGACGATAGCGATGCCTCCTCCTGTTTGGTCGGTGCGGTCCTTACGGATGACCTTGTATCCTTCCGGGATGGCAATGGTAAGTCTGGGGCTGATGAGGCGTTCATCCATGTTTCTGTTAGGAAGGCGACGTCGGGAGAAATGGTGTCTAGTAGGTTCCAGAGGTCAATGGCGTGTCTGTGGACTGAGCGGGTGTTGAGCAGGATGCATTTTAGGTGGTTGGAGTCAGATAACTGTTGTGTGTTCGTGGATGAGGAGTTGTTCTTGGTGCCGTCGAACTTGCAGGAGTTGCAGGAGAAGGGTCCATGGGTGTGTCCAGGAGCGGCTTGGACGCAGTTGTGGAGACGGCCGGGGTTTAGGGCTAAGAGGGTGGTGGCGTCGTATGTAATGTGGGTGGGGTGGGTGGTACGAGGGCCAGGGGGTCTGGCGCTGGGCGCGGTACACAATCAGTCGTCAGTGCATGCTTTCACAGGGCACAAACACCACCAGCCGTCAGTGCACGCTTCCACCAGGCACACACACCACCAGCCGTCAGTGCACGCTTCCACCAGGCACACACACCACCAGCAGTCAGTGCACACTTCCACCAGGCGCACACACACCAACAGCCATCAGTGCACAATTTCAACAGGCACACACACCACCAGCCACAAGTGCACACATCAATTGTTAATGCATTCACAATTAACTATTGTAGCAATCGCAGTATGGCGCACTTTACTTTTAAACATATTCATCTAAAGCGCAGCATACTACCATTGCTACAAAAATATATACACTTTTTTTGTCCCACAATTTATAAACTTTTGTTGGAATTGTTGTTGCAATATTTAGCAATGCCAATAGCTCAAACGTAATTAATGCGAGACCTATTGCATTGCAAATGCTTGTTCCACCCAGGAAACGTATATATTCCTACTATTATGAAGTGCACTTTGCGGTCGAAAATTCTGCCCATCATGAATGTGAAATAGGATTTGCAAATTGAACTTTTTAGTTTAAATCTTATTAGGCATATCAGAATAAACATCAGTCTACTCTGAATAAAACCTCAACGAAGGCAAATACAACTCCATCTGCAAAACAAATGTCGACATGTCAATTTGAAAATAATTAACATCCTGCCATAACCACTGTCGAACTTACGAGGCCACTTGTATTTAGGGCCAAAGTACTGAGTGCAGCAATGCAAATGCCCCTTCAAATACATCCCTTCTGTTCCCAATCAGAGGTCAAGAGCAAAGTCGCACACAGGCGATCACAGATAGGGTGTAAAGTCTAGGGTAGAATCTGCCCAGGTAAGATGCTGCTCGATTTAGGTCAGGCCTTCAATGGCACGCGTCAGTCGTGGAAAAACACCTCTTTACCTGTAGAAGCTCTATTTTCCCTGCCCGCTTCCAGGTTGCTCAGTTGAGCCCGGTGACCACATAGCAGTGAACATTATAAAGTTAATTTACAACAACTGAATGAAAACAGAAACGTAGGTACAACCTCCACACTTTAACTAAACTTCTTTGCATAATGCCACGACATTCAAATACATGTTTGTGTTGAAAAGCTAGCCTGGTCCCATGACACGTTATTTACTATTCTGGTAACAGTGGCGGGATCTGTAACGGATAGTGCTTCCTCCGAGGGAGATCAGGTTCCAGCTGGCTGCTCTCCAGCAAGCATGTGACTGCAGCGAAGGGAATCCTCAATACCAGACATTTCAGCAATAACAGAGCAGAAGCCCAGAGTGAGGGGGGAGGCAAGAATTGCGTGTGGGGAAAAAACTCCTCAGCAAGGGTTCCTTTATTCGCGAGAGCCTGGCCATGGAGCCAGCAGAGTAGGAGGGACTGCCAAGGCATGTGCACCCCTCCACACTCTTGGAACACTGTAGCTGGTTTACGCTTTGATTTTTAAAGTCTTTATTTTAGCTCCCTCGTCCTGAAAGGGGTTCCATAAGAGTAGTCCTTAGCTAACCACAAACGTTGACTTTATACTTCCACTGTATAACATCCGAACCTTTTGTAATATGACAAATGGCAAAGCGGACTACTAACAGAGTAACAAGTCAATTCCCTAGAAAGAGACCATTTAAAGGTTGCATCGGTGGCAGCTTCCCTGAACTGCACCAAAGCGCATCTTTGGAGGATGGTCAGTCTCCATAACTAATCAATCACAAGTTGCAAATGAGTTTTTGCAACGATTAGCTAACTACACAGACCAGATTTCGGCCCTGCAAACTGCTTTTTTACACATTTGCGCATTAACACAGTGTTTCACCAAAAGGGCAAACTCCCACGCACGACGTAAACTGTACATTCCTCAGCCCCCTGGGTACGCTGTGGACGTGTTTTGTAGGTGCACGTGCACATCGGCACATACTAGCCAGGACGTCCTTGACCTTAACCGAGGGAAGTCAGGGAAAATAAAACCAGCATGAGACTACAATTTCGTATGCGGGTTCAAGAAATGCTAAAGTGGTTTAAATTTAGGAAAGGATTTTAGCCCACAGCTTGCCAACACATCCGACTGTAAATCTAGGAGCAGGCACGCAAGAGGCCTGGTCACGAGTATGCTGCCATTAATCTGCCGCATGATAAAGCAGGCGTCCAAGAAGCTGTCTACTAGTATGGTAGCTCTCATTACTCGGCTCCCTGGAAAGCAGCCAATGGCTTTCTTTCTTCGTACTGGGGCCATTTACAGACCCTTTGTAATAAACTTGGAGCTGTAGCAACAGAGGAATAGAAGACCAGCATGGTGGAGTAGATGAGGTTTTCATGAACTCTGCTATAAAGCACCAAGTTCAGGGCCTTCCGCTGTTCCACAGCCCACGTGTGGCTGGCATTGAAGTAAGGTGAAGGCTGAAGTAATAGTCTCGAGATTCTTATGCCAACCAAGGTGAAAGGTTACTTTGGAGCACTGAGATGCAGTTGCTCCATTTTAGGAGACGGATCAATTTGATATTTTCTTTGTGATTCCTTCAGCACGGCTACATTGCTTTACTTTATCTAGTTTTATTATATAAGAAACCATCATGATGGGAGCACTGTAGTGAACTTTACGATGCCTTTCAGAAGTGGACACAGAACAAGGTATAAACATGAAGGACGAAGGAGATGAGCTTGGGCTGTGGTGATCTGCTTGAGTGCTCGACTGGCTTTGATGTGGGTGGCGTGCAGTTCACCCAATGGACACAATGAGTGAAGACGAAAGCACACTTGACCTCATTCAGGGCTGTGCCAAATCTCTGAAGTACAGTGAAATCCTCGAAATTTGAGGGTGCCTATGCCCAACTGCCACTGGCCAGAGCAGGACAGTAGGAGTAGGCCACCTTACTTCTTAACAGGACATCTGGTTTTGGTGTCCCATCCATTAGATAGCCCTGCCCATGAAGAATCATTATTTCACAACCTATTGGTTCAGGTGTGCCATGTTACCAGTTAATTATTTGGAAGTCATCCTGAACCCAATCTACTGTACATGACAGTTTTGTGGGTGCCTACTCTTGTGGGTCATGTTGGCACCGGCAAATCTTAAAAAAAAATGTTTTATTGCATTTCAAATATAACAAAAATTAAACCATTAATAAATCAAAACCACAAAATCATCGACACCATTATGCAATCTTACGTCTCTGATAATTCTGCAAGAGATACATTGCGAATAGTCAACAGTCCCAGACTTAACATACAACTATTGGAATTGCGTTACCCAGTGTATTCCGGTCACGGCTAAATAAACATCAGAGGGACCCTGAAGAAACCTATAAATAAGGAACAACCCACCAGGGAAACAAACACACTAAGCTACAAGAAAAGGGTGTCCCTTGTATATAAATAATAGAACAAAAGTCCTTAACTATAAAAAATGTACACCCACAGAACAGTTTCATTATTTGTTCTTCATTTAACACAATGACAAATAAAATGAAAAACAAATAATGAAACTTTATTGAGCTGTTCTTTGGGTGTACATTTTTTATAGTTAAGGACTTTTGTTCTATTATTTATATACAAGGGACACCCTTTTCTTGTTGCTTAGTGTATTCCAGTCACGGCCCCAGTGTGCTGAAACATATGTTACACGTCCATTTAACCCTGTGAGTCAGGCAAGTTCTGATTTTGTAGAAGCCGACGTAATGGCTTCTAGATGTCTCTAGGTCTAGAGGACATCGGCAATTCTTCTGCATATAGCTCAAGGTTCTCTTTGCAGTATACCATGTCCCTAATCCAGTGCGTCGTTTTTGGGGCCTGCTTAGTATCCCATGTTACAGTTACTCTACGTTTGGCTAGGAGCAGAGCAATACGGATACATTTCCCAGTAACTCCCTTCACCTGAGGAACACAACATAATAGACAGATCTGTGGTGTACACTGCATTTCCACCCCAGACATTTCCAAAATTGCTTTCATCACTGATGCCCAATAGCTCCCACACTCCCATGCTAGATGCATAAAATCCGCCGCCCCGAATCCACACCGTTTACAGCTACTGGTGTCTCTCAGCCCGTATCTATGTAAACGCAGGGGTGTTTAGTATACCTGGTGTATATATTTGAAATGAATGATGCGTAGATTCCCTTTAGGAGTAAGCCTACCCATCAGACTGCACACATGCTCCCATTCCACATCAGTCATAGGGGTAGTTAGCTCAGCATTCCAGCGATCAAAGCTCCTAGTTGAAATATGTGGATTCTCAGCTCTAATAGCTTTATAAAGCTTTGTAATGAGTTTCTTTTGTATAGGAATTGTAAGTATTAGCTGTAACGCTTGAAGGGTCGGAAGTTCCGATGGGTATGTAGAGTAGTGCATTTTAATAGCATGTCTCAGCCAGTGGATAGAAAATCTAAAAAGCAGTGAGGGGTTGGTTATGTATTGCAAGTCCGCATCAGCGAGGAACGTCCCATCAAGGAAAATATCCTGCATATTGCTTAGGCCCACCTCAAGTAGTCGGAGAGGACCAGCCTCATACGTCACAGATAGTGCTTCATGATATTCGAGTGCCATCGCTGGGGAGTAGAGAGGCAGCTTACTTGTAATATGTCCAATCGCTTGCCATGCCGCAATGGTAGTGTTTATGCTATTTATTTGTGTTTTAGGTGTAGTGCGCCGCGCATGGGTGATAATGCTAAGGAGGGGAACTGGGCTAGCGTCCTCATCCTCCACCGCCACATGGGGTATGAAATCATGCCTGTTGAACCAGTAAAAAGCGTATTGTGCCTGAGCACTCAAATAGTACATGGAGGGGTCTGGCACTCCAAACCCTCCCTTAGCATAATCAAGTATGATAGTTGCCCATGCCACTCACGCCTGTTTTCCTCCTCATACAAGTTGCCCCAGTGTGGCTCGTAACGTAGTGAAAAAATTCTTCGTCAATCCTACGGGGATATTGGAGAAAAAATACAAACAACGGGGCAATACCCCCATTTTAGTAAGAGCGATGTGATCCGCCAGAGACAGCGGAAGCGCTATCCAATTATCTATCTGATGGTCCAGTGTCTCACAGGCTCGCCCATAATTTTCTCGAACCACCACATCTGGGTCGCGATGAACCCAAACACCCAGATATTTAACTGGTTCCGCAGTCCACACTATTGGATACTCCAGTGGAGGTGCGGGGGTAGATGCGGTCAGGGGGATAATGAACGACTTACCCCAGATGATATTGAGGCCCGACAAGAGCCCAAATCTTATGTATTCTCTCAGCACCTATGACAAAAATTGAGTAGGCACTTGTAGAAACAGCCCCATGTCATCGGCATATAGAGAAATACCAACTGGGCGAAGATTAAAATCGAGAGCTGCCTCCCTAGGTCGCAGACGTATCGCACACGCCAGAGGCTCAATAACAATAGCAAACAGAAAAATCGACAGGGGGCAGCCCTGGCGGGTGCCTCTCTGGGTGGAAAAATGCTCGGACGTCAATCCACCTACCCGAATCCTCGCAGACGGGTCAGTGTATAAAATCTTCACCCACCCCAGAAATAGTGGAGGAAAACCCATTCGTTGGAGTATAGAGAGCATGTCGTTCCATTCTATAGAATCGAACGCTTTGGCCGCGTCCAGTAGGACCGCCGCATCATGTGTATCCAGGTTCAGCGCATGCATCAAAGCGAAAATGGTATGCAAGTTATTGGAGGTGGAGCGTTCCGGAATAAATCCAGATTGGTCCGGGAGGACCAGTCCTTGCATAAGAGGCTCAAGTTTCGTGGCCAGTATCTTAGCAAGTATTTTTGCATCAATATTGATCAGCGATAATGGCCGATCAGATTCACAAGCATCGGGAGGCTTGTCCTTCTTGAGAAGGGTAATAATTAGCGCCTGTCTGAGGGACGGTGGTAGAATGCCCGTTTCATGCACCTCCGCGTACACCTCGAGCAAATAGGGAGCAACGAGGTCAGCGTAGACCTTATAAAACTTTGCTGACAAGCCATCCGGGCCCGGCGCTTTCGCATTAGGTAAGGACTGAATTGAAGCCTTTATGTCTTCCTCATCTATAGGTTGACACAAATACTCACGCTGCGCGTCCGAGAGCCATGCACAAGCAATATCCGCCAAAAACCACTCTATATCAAGGTGAGAGTCCGCACTCCTTGATGTATACATATCAGCATAATACCTCCTGAATTGTTCAACGATGTTTAGGGGGGCATAGTGTTTGCGTCCCAGGGCGTCCGTTATTTTATCAATGTGGCTATATTCTTCACGAGTCCTAATTTTCTCTGCAAGCTTACGACCCGGTCTTCCCCCTCACCATATGACCTAGCTACATGTCTATGCGAGAGGTAACGCACCTCCGATTCTGCAGCTTCATCATACTCCTTAATTAGTGTATAAATCTGGCACCGGCAAATCTTTACTGTAACCAGTAGAAACCAAGATACAGCACTTGAAGTCATCCTGGACTCTTGGGTGCTAATTTTAAGGGACCAACTCCATTCCATCTCCTCCCTTGAAACTATGAAATGAGCTTCATCCAGAAAGACACTAAACTAGCCCCCCTTTATCACGTCTTGGTCCACTAATCTTTACCAAGAGCTTGTGGACAGTATACCTTATTTAGAAGAGCCAAATTCCAGACCAAACCACACACTGCTTCCAATTTTCACTGTGACTTTTGAGATGATTACCGCAGCTTTGGCAAAAGGCTTTTGCTCACCTGCCTCTCCGTACCAACTACCATCAAAGAATCTAGCCCAGAAGACAAGACAACTGATATAAAAGGCATTACTCAATTCCTCGAAAGTAAGAAACAAAACCGTACTATTGCTGAGTGATCTCCCAAACATTGTTGAGTGATCTCCCAAACATGGTTTTGAGCCAGTGTTGAATGAAAACCTAATATAACAATTACTTAGATTTAAAAACCTAAAACACTTAATGACTCATATGTTGAATTATGGGGCTGCAGAGACCTCTGGAAGTTTTGTGTTCATTTTTTGGGACCATTTTAGATACCCTATCGATTCCTGATTTTAATTAAAGTTATATTCCCAATATACAAACATTAGTGACTGAATACTATAATCCTTACTGTGAGTTATCGCTGGGATCTATACCATTTCCTTGAGTGAGGCATGACTAGTCAAGAAGTCTTGCTTATCCTTTAGCAGTGCACCAATACTACAGGCACTGGAACCTTGATGATAAACAATAGTACCCACAAGAAACTCAGTTGAATAACCACTAAATGAGTCAGAGCTCAGAGATAAGCCTGGGCAAGAACGTGTCCAGGATACTTACATTTAGTTCGTCATGGATTAGGACTTCTTCTGATAAGGCGTGCGCTGGGAAGATTGAGGTTTAGGAAATGACTGAAAACACAAAATCACAGAAGAGGACCAAGAAGTGAGCAAGCTACTATCTGCCGCACAGTCAACTGCTGCTTGCTGTAGAAGCACTAGGCACCTAGTTTAAAATGTTAAGAGTCATTTTTGGTACTGTATGCACTGCATACAAGCAGTAACAGACTGTGTAAAAACTCTTAAGTTTAACTCGGGTATAAGTTGATGTTTTGATGCAGTATGTCTTTCTCCCAATAATGAAGTGGGTGTTTTCCAGAATCCCATACCATTTACAGTAATTCTTTACTACGAACAACCATTGCTTTCAACGTTTCATGTAAAGAACTATGCAGTCTGACCCTGTGGGACTAGGGGGAAAACATGGACAGCGGTGAAACAGCAGATTTAAGATATTGTAGCAGAGATCGATCTCCCCTCCAGATTGCCCAGACCCAAAAATCCATTACTCAGTAGATACTTTCATCCACTGAACCACTATTTCTTGTGCTGGTAAAAGCTCTTTCACTCTCCATTCCTAGTCTGTATCACAGAAGACTGGATACAACCCACCCTTCCATAAATATTATCAAAGTTATCAACCCCGCAAAGTGTAATCAAAACAAGCCCACACAACTGAACCACGCAGCTGGCCCATTTTAAACTACATGTTCATAAATTTGGTCCAAGCTCATGCCTTTAAATTGAGGACTTTATCGAATTACACTATCTAGATATTTTATTCTTTGCCAAAGTCGCACTATCCCCAGTTTTCACCCTCTTTCTGTTTGTTCATCCTAAAGAGCTCTTCGAAGTTATACAAAGACAGAATAAATTAATCAGTTTGTTGACTTTCACTAATATTCAAATCCTCCTCTAAGTGGCCTAACGGCTAGAGCGGTCAACCTTGAAGATGTTCAAGTTCAAGTTCAGAGATTTATATTGCGCACTACTCACCCAGAGGGTCTCAAGGCGCTTGGGGTAGGGGGGTGCTTTTACTTATCGAATATCCAAGTTTTTAGTTGCTTTCTGAAGGAGAGGTGGTTCTGATTAAGGCGGAGGTGGGTGGGGAGAGAATTCCAGGTCTTGGTCGCTAAGTAGGAGAAGGATCTGCCTCCCATGGTGGATCTATGGATGCACAGAATTGCTGCGAGGGCTTGATTGGACGATCGTAGTTGGCGGGTGGGGGTGTAGAGGACTGTCGCGTGTTGAGGCATTCGGGTCCTAGGTCGTAGAGGGCTTTGTGTGCGTGGGTGAGGAGACGAAACGTTATTCTCTTGTTGACGGGGAGCCAGTGGAGGTCTTTCAGGTGACCGGAAAGGTGAGCTTGACGAGGGATGTCCAGTATGAGTCTGGCTGAGGCGTTTTGGATGCGTTGTAGTTTGGCTGTGGTTCCGGCGTAAAGGGTGTTTCCGTTGTCCAGTCGGCTTGTGACCAGTGCGTGGGTGACCGTCTTTCTTGTTTTGGTGGGGATCCAACGAAAGACTTTTTTGAGCATGCGTAGGATGTTGAAGCAGGATGATGAGACGGCGTTGGCTTGTCTGGTCATCGAGAGGAGGAGTCCAGGATGAAGCCCAGGTTACGTGCGTGATCCGTAGGAATGGGTGCGGTTCCCAGGGCCGGTGGCCACCAAGAGTCGTCCAAGGCAGAGGGGGATGGACCTAAGATGAGGACTTCCGTTTTGTCCGAGTTCAGTTTTAGACGGCTGTTCTTCATCCATTCGGCTACTTCTTTCATTCCTTCGTGTAAGTTGGTTTTGGCGATGTTTGGGTCTTTGGTGAGAGAGAGGATCAGCTGGGTGTCGTCTGCGTAGGAGATGATGTTGAGGTTGTGTTGGCGCGCGATGGATGCGAGGGGGCTCATGTATACGTTGAAGAGGGTGGGACTGAGTGATGATCCTTGTGGTACGCCGCAGATGACTTCGGTGGCCTCTGATCTGAAAGGGGGGAGGCGGACTCTCTGGGTTCTTCCAGCGAGGAACGAGATGATCCAGTCCAATGCTTTTCCTTGTATTCCGACATTGCTGAGGCGTTGTATGAGGGTGCTATGACAGACTGTGTCGAAGGCTGCGGAGAGGTCAAGTAGGATGAGGGCGGCTGTTTCTCCGTTGTCCAGTAGAGTTCGAATGTCGTCTGTTGCTGCGATGAGGGCGGTTTCGGTACTGTGTTTGGCTCAGAAGCAGGACTGTGAGGGGTCGATGGATTTGTTGGATTCAAGGAAGGCGGCGAGCTGACTGTTGACTGCTTTCTCAATGACTTTGGCAGGGAATGGAGGAGCGAGATGGGGCGGTAGTTCTTAAGTTCAGTGGGGTCTGCTGTGGGTTTCTTCAGAAGGGCGCTGAGTTTGGCATGTTTCCAGCTTCCTGGGAAGGTAGCGGAGTTGAAGGAACAGTTGATGACATAGCGGAGAAGGGGTGCGATGATCGAGTCTGCTTTGTTGAAAATGTGGTGGGGACATGGGTCAGTTGGCGATCCTGAGTGGATGGAGTTCATCAGGCGAATGGTGTCTTCGGTGGTGATTGGGTTCCAGGCGTAAAGGTTGTTGGAGTGCGGTTTTGGTTCGGGGGTGGGTGAAGAGGGCTGGTCTTCGGACTGGTTTTTGAAGCTGTTATGTATGTCGGCGATTTTGTTGTAGAAGAATGAGGATAGAGAGTCGCAGAGGTCTTGGGAGGGAGTGATGTCGTTGGTGCCGGCGGTGGGGTTGGTGAATTCTTTGACGATGTTGAATAGTTCCTTGCTGTTTTGGGCGTTGTTGTCAAGTCGATCCTTGAATGCTGATTTCTTGGTGGATCGGATGAGTTGGTGGTGTTTGCGGGTGGCGTTCTTAAAGGAGGTTAAAATAGGAGAGGTACCCCTTAACGAGAGTCAAGGGAAATAGGGTTCACCAACCAGTATAAAAAAGCAATTCCCTTGAACAAAGTCATATACATAAACACTATAAATTAGAAAAAAAAATTTAAGTAACTATGACAATTAGATCTGGAGTAAAAAATTCAGCAACATTTATTGTATACAGTAAAGTTAAAAAAGCAGAAAATATAATAAACTGCTTAACACAGGTTAAAATAGGAATTCTAAAATAACAGTACATAAACAATATTGACCCTCAATATTGCTAGGAACAGACAGAAAAACAGTAAGACATATGATTTGTACAATACAAGGCGTGTGTTCTGATGCTCTTTTGGGACAACGTAATGTACTTTTGTGGTAATACTGTATCAACAACGATGTTTGAGCCACGAATCACACTGTATTAAGGCGTTGACGCGTTTCGGTGGTCTTTTGGAATTCTATCCACCTTTATCAAGACAAAAAATCAATTTCTGTCGTGGTGTACATATGGTCCTCTTTGGTATGAGAGACCAATCTGTATGGTTAGAATGATCTTCCTCTGTGGTGGCGTGGTTGATTGGGCCGAGAGTGTCTTAGAGCAACGTTCGGGCTTTGTCTTTGTAATTGTCCCTTATCCGTAACGTGTTGAAAGTTTATGGTAAGGTGATTCAGGTCTGGACACAAAAATGATTCCTTGTATAATAGCTTTTATTCTGGCCTTGTGGTTCAGAGTACCTGCGATCTGTTAGGTTGGATGGCAGTGTAGAGTCAAATTAATTTTGTTGCACAGCGTTTTAATTTTCAAATGCGCTGCGTTAGACCAGAGGAGATTGGAGAACTAGGACCAGAGAAGCGTGCAGCCGCCAGCAGACGTAGAGGGAACAAAGACTCACGCTACTGGGGCAAGACTTATGCGCCTCTGGTCTAACGCAGCGCATTTGAAAATTAAAACGCTGTGCAACAAAATTAATTTGACTCTACACTGCCATCCAACCTAACAGATCGCAGGTACTCTGAACCACAAGGCCAGAATAAAAGCTATTATACAAGGAATCATTTTTGTGTCCAGACCTGAATCACCTTACCATAAACTTTCAACACGTTACGGATAAGGGACAATTACAAAGACAAAGCCCGAACGTTGCTCTAAGACACTCTCGGCCCAATCAACCACGCCACCACAGAGGAAGATCATTCTAACCATACAGATTGGTCTCTCATACCAAAGAGGACCATATGTACACCACGACAGAAATTGATTTTTTGTCTTGATAAAGGTGGATAGAATTCCAAAAGACCACCGAAACGTGTCAACGCCTTAATACAGTGTGATTCGTGGCTCAAACATCGTTGTTGATACAGTATTACCACATATGTACATTACGTTGTCCCAAAAAAGCATCAGAACACACGCCTTGTATTGTACAAATCATATGTCTTTCTGTTTTTCTGTCTGTTCCTAGCAATATTGCGGGTCAATATTGTTTATGTACTGTTATTTTATAATTCCTATTTTAACCTGTGTTAAGCAGTTTATTATATTTTCTGCTTTTTTAACTTTACTGTATACAATAAATGTTGCTAAATTTTTTACTCCAGATCTAATTGTCATAGTTCCTTAATTTTGTTTTTCTAATTTATAGTGTTTATGTATATGACTTTGTTCAAGGGAATTGCTTTTTTATACTGGTTCTTGAAGGAGGCCAGGTTGTCAGGGAACCAGGTTCGAGTCTCGGCAGGAATGCTTAACATCCTGTGAATCTGTGCAAATCACTAAATCTATCCATTCCTAACAAAATTAATGTGTCCCCCTGGAACGCAACTGGTGCTCATGTAAAGTGTTAAACTCCACAAAAAAAGTGGTTAGGGCAGTTGTCATGGTCAGGCAAATCCTTGTCCCACCCTTCTTCATATAATGTGGTTGGGGTTACTGCCCATTCACTGCAGGCCACATCTGGGGAATTCTTACTAGGCTGCCGTACTCAGGAGTTCCCCTTTGACTCCTTAGAAATTAGTCAAAAGGGTCTATGGTGATGCAACAAGTCCCCAGGGGCTCCACAGGCCCAGTTGCAGTCTTTCCTGCTTTAGCAGAAGAAATGCGTTACTTACCTGTAACTGCAGTTATCCAGTATTGGTATCCTTCATAGATTCACATGCCTGAATCATTCCCCGTCGTAGGGGTGGGAGTCACCGGTACATAAAAAGAGGAATGTCATAAAGACATATACATAGTAATAGGCCAGAGGCCTCTCATTAGTAACATATCCACGTCCTTTTGTAAAAAGGACCAAACTTTGGCCAAGAGCCAATCAGATATCACCACCCTCTAGAACCTTCCTGGAAGGAGCCCTAGTCCCTCAGATTTTCATAAGCGCAGTGCTAAGTAGTACCTACTGAGAGAACCAAGGTGAGCCCTTCCAGGGGAGGTGGGTGGGTTGCATGTGAATCTATGAAAGATACCAATACTGGATAACTGCAGTTACAGGTAAGTAACACATTTCTTATCCAGTATTAGGGGTATCTTTCATAGATTCAGATGTCTGAATCAGAGTAGCAAGCAATCACCAGCACATTTCGTATGGTACAACATGCAAAATCACTCGATATTAGAATACCAATGGTGAAATATAACAAGTACCAACATACCATAGAAAAGAGAAATGTGCGAGTAGACAGTAGGAAGGTGGGATGAAAGAGAGAAGGCTCACCTCTAGTGAAATAGATGACAGAGCACAGCTTGTCCTACTGCTGCATCTTTCATAAGTTCAGTATCCAAGCAGTAGTGCTTGGTGAACGTATGTGGTGTCCTCCATGTCGCCGCTCTACATACGTCGATAATGGGCACTCCTGCAAAGAGCGCCATTGAAGTGGAGACAGCTCTGGTGGAATGAGCTCGAACTTTAGAATGCAGAGGATGACCTGCCTGTTGATGGCAGAAAGTAATGGCTGCAGAGATCCAACGAGAAATGCTCTGCTTAGTTAATGGAAGACCCTTTCTGGGCCTGCTGAAGGCAACAAAAAGCTGTTTGGATTTCCGAAACTGTTCTGTTCTATGGATGTAGAACTTCATACAACGTTTGAGGTCTAAAGAGTGGAGAGACCTCTCTGCTGCGGAAAGTGGATTTGGGAAGAAAGTCTGCAAGACTATAGGTTCATTCAGGTGAAAATTAGACAGAACCTTCGGGATGAATTTAGGGTTCGTCCGTAGAATAACCCTGTCCTGTTTGAACTGCAGGAAAGGATCCTGAATAGAGAAAGCTTGCAGCTCACTTACACGCCTTGCTGATGTGAGCGCTAGTAAGAGAGCGGTTTTGCAAGACAGGTATTTGATGTCGGCTCTGTGTATTGGCTCAAAGGGGTGTTTCATCAGTTGAGCAAGCACAATGTTTAGCTGCCAGGTGGGTGGTAAAGCTCTCACCGGAGGGAACGTCCTGAACAGACCTTTCAGAAATTGCTTAACCAGTCTATTGGACCAGAGGGAAGTACCAGATTACGAACGCCTGAACCGAGATATGGCCGCCAGGTGGACTTTGATAGAAGCATGGGCCAATCCTGAGTGCGCCAAATGGAGCAGGTAAGGTAGAATTTGCGCAGGTGTTGATCAAAAGGGGTGTATCTCGTTTGCTTTACACCATACACAGAACCTTTTCCATTTTAGGGAATACGTCTTGTTAGTACTGTCGGCCCGAGCCCGGGCTAAGACTGCCCTGCATTCTTGAGGAAGGTCTAGGTTCTGAAACTCTCTGAACTCAGGAGCCAAGCCGATAATCTGAGAGATGCTGGATCCGGATGCTGGACTTGTCCCTGGTTTATTGTGAGGAGAGTTGGGCAAGACTTGAATAGAATCGGTGGTTCCAGCGACAGGAGATGAAGCTCTGTGAACCAGTGTTGGCGCGGCCACGCTGGGGCTATCAAGATTAGGGTGCAATGCTCTGCCTTCAGTTTCCGGAGGACCCTGGGAATTAGGGGAAATGGAGGAAATGCGTATGCAAAGACGTTGCACCATGCGATCAAAAATGCATTCCCTATAGATCCCTTCTGGGGATGCCAGCTTGCGTAATGTTGGCATTTTGCATTGTGCTGTGCCGCAAACAGATCCAGGTGAGGCCTGCCCCAACGGGTGAATACAGAGCTGAGAAGTTGTTGATCCAGCTCCCACTCGTGGCACACCGAGCGTTGTCTGTTCAGAGAGTCCGCCAGGACATTGTCCGTCCCTGGGACGTACTCTGCCCGAAGGGAAATGTTGTGTTGAAGTAGCCATTTCCAAATCCGTTGAGATTCTTGAGACAACGTCAGAGAGCGAGTTCCCCCTTGTTTGTTTAGATAGTGCATTGTGGTGGTGTTGTCTGTTCTCACCAGCACTGGGGAATCTTTGATCCTGGGCAGGAACGCTCTTAATGCCAGGTAGACTGCCCTTAACTAGAGGAGGTTTATGTGCAGTTGCTTCTCTGCAAGGGACCACTGCCCGTTGATTTGAAGTTCCTGAAGGAACGCACCCCATCCTTCCAAAGACGCATCTGTAGTTATCACATGTGGCGAAACTGGAAGTATGAACGAAAGACCCTGCTTCAGATTCTGTGGGTGAAGCCACCAGTTCAGAGCATGGACATTGGTAGGAGTTATCCGGATTACGTCGTCGAAAGATCCCGTGCATTGAATCCACTGAGCGAATAGCGCCTCCTGAAGTGGACGCATACGAAGGCGGCAGTGTGAAACGAACAGAATGTTCGAGGACATCATCCCTAACAAGGATTTGTACAGGCGCACCGTGATGGACTTTTTGGATTGAATCCGGGCGGCCAAGGTCCTTAATTTCAATTGACGTTCCTGTGAAGGGAAAGCCTTACTCTGAGTAGTATCTAGGACAGCTCCTAGGAAAGTGAGACACTGGGACGGCTGAAGGATGGATTTCTCTTCGTTGAGAGTAAGTCCCAGACCGTTGAAGAGCTGAAGACAGGCGTTGGAGGACTTGGTCACGCCTGCTAAAGTAGGTGTCTTGACGAGCCAGTCGTCTGAGTACGGGAAGATCTGGTGATGTTGTTTGCGGAGGTACGCTGCCACTGGAGAGAGACATTTGGTAAAAATGTGTGGTGCCGACTTCAGGCCAAAAGGCAATACCCGAAACTGGTAGTGCTTGCCCGCCACCGCGAACCTAAAGAATTGCTTGTGGTTCCTGTGGATTGGTATATGAAAGTATGCGTCTTGAAGGTCTGAAGACACCATGAAGTCGTTCGCATTGAGGAGTTGCAGCACCTCCTGGATGGACATCATACGGAATGACTGTTTTTTGAGGTATTGGTTGAGGTCTCTTAAGTCCAATATAGTATAGGTCTCCATTTTTTCTCCTTCTTTTGAATTAAGAAGAATCAGGAGTAGAATCCCTTGCCCTTCTGATTCTGGGGGACTCTTTCTATCGCTCCTTTTTTGAGCATGAGGGAGAGTTCCAATTGCAGCAGATGCAGATTTTTGTGCAGCATTTGTATTGGCTGCTTTTGAGGAGGAGTTTCCACGAACTCCAAAGAGTGTCCGTATTGAACAAGTTGGAGGACCCACCGATCCGTTGTAATTTGTTGCCAATTGCGAAGGAAGGATGAAATTCTCCCACCAACTTTGCAAGGTGGAGAGGAAATGGAGACCTGCGGTAGAGAGAAGTCATTGCATTCTGGCTGTGTCCTTCTTCCCTCCTCGTCCGCGAAAGGAAGACTTGTTGTAGGACGACTGGTTTTGCTGCTGTCTTTGTTGGTACTGGGGTTTGTACTGCTGATTTGAGCTGTACGTGGATTTGTTTCCCTAATAGTCACCTCTCGAGGATTGACCTCTTCCTCTGGAGCCCCGAAAGGAAGGATTTTTGTATTGGAGGGTACCTAGAGCCTTTGCGGTATCAGTATCTTTTTTGATACCCTGAAGCATCTCATTGATGTGTTGCCCAAAAAGAAGTTGACCGTCATACGGCATGTCCAATACCTTGGTCTGAACTTCAGGCCGAAAAGATGTTGCTTTAAGCCAACCTTGGCGCCTCAGGACTGCAGCTCCTGCCAGCTGACGGAACCCTGTGGATGCGATATCCATCGCCACATCAATCATCTCCGAAGCGGAACGCTCGCCTTCAAGGAGAATCTTTTTCGCCTCTTCTTTCTGCTCTTCTGGAAGCGAATCCAAATATGAAGCGATATCAGCCCACATTTGACAGTTGTAGCGTCCTAACAGTGCTAAAGAGTTTGCTGCACGCACTATTAGAGCTGACATGGACGAAAACCGCTTCCCTATGTGGTCTAGTTTTTGGCCTTCCTTATCTGGCGGCGCAGTCAACGCAGCCAATGGATTTTTTGACTTGTGCTGCGCTGCCTGGGCGATGACTGAGTCCGGCTTTGGATGACCAGTAAGGCAAGCTGGAGTCGTGTCCGGAGCTTTATATTTTTTGTCCAGTTTGGGCAGTACTGGAGGCAAAGATGAAGGGTTTTGCATTATTTTCTCCCCTTGTTCCCAGATGTAATCAATGATGGGAATGGACCGTACAGTCTTTTTGAATGGCTCCTTAAAATCATAAAGGAAGCAATCCTGTTGTGCCGACGTTACCTGGAGTTTGAATTGTAACGCCGCCCTTTCTAGGATATTGTGGAATACCCCAATGTCTTCCGGGGATGAATCCTCTTGTGCCTGTACAGGGGATGCTGGACCTGGAATCACTTAGTCATCCCATTCGTCTTGTGTGTCTGGGAGCTCCCCTTCCTCCTGTTGTTGCTCCTCTTCTTCGTCTTCCTCATGAGAGGATGGCGGAGGACGCAAAGGAACCGGATCTGGAAGAAGGACTAGAGGAGGAGGCCAAGGCCTAGGTGGCGGTGACACAACTGGTGGAGGAGTGGACGGAAACCTTTGCTTGTAGTCCGCAATCAGAAACTGCAGATCTGTCACTATGGAGGCTGGAAGACACACCATCGACTGTGTAGGAGGCGGAGGAGGCTGGAATTCCTCCTGGTACTCACCTTCATCCTGTTCTTGATCCTCACAATCTGAACTTTCATGTAGTTTTACGTGTAGTTCAGATGGGTTGGTCGCTGGTCGGAACATAGAGCCCTCATCAGAGTCCTCAGTATCCAGAAGATGAGCAGGTGGGAATGGCTGGACCATGCTCGGAGAGGTGAATTCCGGCGTGAGAGTACGCGTGGTCATCTTGAAGTGTGTATAAGTATACTTCAAGGGAGGCGACTCTACCGTCGCAAGCCCGTCGACGGAGTGGTGGTCAACGGGGGAATGTCGACGATCAAACTAGATTCCGTAGTCGACAGTGTCTTCGATGACTATGTCGTCGACGACGGTTGCTTCGTTGATGGCTTCGTTGACGCTGGTGTCGACGTCGACAGGCCTGCTGACGGCTTTGTCGATATTTAACAACAAGGGGTGGGACGGCTTTGTCGAAGCTGGTGTCGACGACGATGGTCTCGTCGACGAAGTTGTCGACGTCGACGGAGCCTTTACCGTCGATGACGATTTAGTCGACGATGAAGAGGATTTCGTCGACGTCGATGGAACTTTCGACGACGATGACGATTTTGACTTCGGCTACGATGAGGCGCTTGTTGACGGTGGCGTCGTCGATGACTTTTTGATAACAATAATAGATGGAACAGACCTACCCGTCGACGACGAGGATGTAGTAGTCGTCGACGTTGAGGTTAAAGATGACGCCATCGACGTGGAGATAGTGGCTGTCGACGTTGTCACAGGCAGAGCTGAAGACGTTACAAAAGGTTTCTTGAAGGTAGGATCTTGAAGAGAAACCTTCACAGCCATGGCCTTAGAACGAACCTCTGAAGATTTGGGCGTCTTCTTTTGAGGAGGCTGCAAAGATGGTCCTAGGGATGACGTTCTAGGCCTTTTGGGAGAAGAGTGTATACTCCTAATGGAACACTCACTCTCACCTGAAGAGACTGCCTGATCCTTGTCCTTAAGTCTCTGAAGCCATATCAGCAGGGGGCCCTCTCGGTCTTTGAGAGTTTTGGCTGAAAAAGTGCGGCATACTTTACAATCCTTTGCTGAATGGTCAGGGTAGAGATAGTAAAGGCAGTCCTCATGCCTGTCATCTACATGAAGCCTCTTTTTGCCACAAGAGGCACACAATCTAAAAAGCCCCTTTTTTGGAGTATCAGCCTTTGCTAAACTGAAAACCCCTCACAGAAAGACAATTCTGAGAAAAATATGTGGAAAAAATCCAGAAATACAAAGAAGCTGAGCAGAGCTCAGTGGAGACTCCCTTAGCACGGCGTGCGGTAGAAAATCCGAGGGACTAGGGCTCCTTCCAGGAAGGTTCTAGAGGGTTGGGATATCGGATTGGCTCTAGGCCAAAGTTTGGTCCTTTTCACAAAAGGTCATGGATATTTTACTAATGAGAGGCCTCTGGCCAATTACTATGTATATGTATTTATGACATTACTCTTTATGTACCGGGGACTCCCACCCCGACGACGGGGAATGATTCAGGCATGTGAATCTATGAAAGATACCCCTAATACTGGATAATGGAAGCATTCAGTGGCGCAGCGAGTGCCCTCTCAGTGGGAGCTCACGAGTCCTTATCCTATTTGGTGAAGTAGGGAGGCTCGCTATACACCTAGCAGATGCAAACTCTCCTTTGTGCAGGCCTGCCTGTTCGTTGCATCAATCGGAGCTGCTCCCGCTCAGTAAACACAATGTAAGTCATTCTTCCCCTCTTAGGGAGGGGTGGGTGGATGTCGAAGTCGATCCGCCAGCTCCCAACTGGAGCCCAGAGAGGGTGCGACATTCCCAACATCTCAGGGAATCAGTAAGGTGCAGGTCTCGGCGTGCAGGCTTAACGTGCCAGTCACAGCCGCAATCTTTCAGTTCAGGCACCTACTCAAACTCTTCACCATAGTGCTACTGGCAGCCCACCCAGGCATATGGGGAAGTCACAGTACTCACAGCCTTGTGCAGGCTCTTCCGGTGCAGTCGCCCTCATCACAGAAGCCCCTCTTGGCATACAGGGTCACAGACAAAAAGGCAGGCACGTCCTCAAAGCACCTGGCCCAATACTTACAACCATGGCCCCTTTTGGCATATGAGGTCACAAACAAAGTGGTGCAGGCCTAGCACGGCGCTCCTTACACAGCTCAGATCATGGCAACTTCTCCTGGGATAAGGGGGGTCGACGGACCGTTGCTGTGCCCGGGCAACGACCCGATCAGTACGAAGCAGTTTCCCTCACACCTTGTTCAGGGAGTCCTCTCAGCCGGGTTCCCTTACTGGTCTTGTTCGCTCCAACGCTCTCCACTTCCTCACAGGATACACTGTTTTTGACAAGCAGGCAGATGCTGGTGTTCCAGGGCAAGTGACCTTGGGTCCCCTGGGTGATGTCTCTTCAACCAGCAAGGAGACTAGCAGGCCTTCAGCCCAGTGGTCACAGGCAGATTTTTTGCAGAGCTTCTCCTCCTCATACAACCCATCTGCGTGCTTAGCAGATGACAAAAAATCTTGGGTTTCAACATCCCCTTCTTATAGATCTTTTCAGGCACCAAATGTGATTCAGGGTCTAAATCTTTAACATTGTATGTTGGGGTTATGCTCCTTCTGAAGTGTCCAGTTCTCATTTTCTTCTTTCCCCTCAAAAGGATGCCTGTCACAGCAGGCAAAACTGAAGCTCATTGTCAGATGACACCGTTCATGGGAGTGACCAGAGTTCACACCTGGATGTCAGTCACATGTGCACTGAAAGGTTAATACTGGGCTCTCAGTTCCACTTTTTTTAATTTCCATATCAGCCTCATCTTCTTTCTTGAGGTGTCCAGCCCCCTTCCTTCTGATCTATCACTGAATAAAACCTTTTGAAGAGTCCATTCCTCCAGTATGTGTCCCACCCGGCTCACAGGAATGCAACTTTACACAATTCTGTCGGGGGAGTTATTCCTCATCTCCTCATGCATATCTTCACCAGGCAGTCATGGCCTTCCCAAAATGGAACCCAGGGTTCTCTATGTAATCACCACTGAAGGCACACTTGCACTTAGTGTACATTCAGAGCACACTTACTCTCTAAGTACTATTACCTCAATGCATTGCGCCACTACAGAAGCACACACACACATTCAAGCACGCACATTCAGTCTGCGCACACTGTTCAGTACTCTAGCTTTCCTGTTTTGTACCAGGGTGTGCTATTTGAAAACATACACCCTGCCAGCACACAGACACATGTGCGCTACACAACACTTCACCCTCCATATATTGTACTCAACGCTAAAACACCTACACACATGCTTTTCATTGCGCATGCACTGCACAGCACTACATCTCATGTAATGTTTCCCCCTAGGCATACATACTCTCAGCACACGCACTACACATGTATACTGCACCGTATTTCTCAATCACTGTACTGTACTCTTCCCAGGTACACATACATCCAGCACCAAGTGACTACTCCAGTGGTGCGCAGCACTCCTTATATACATGATGTAAGCCAAGGGTGAGTTAAGCACACTGTAGTAGAACTTTTAAAAGATGAGTGAGCCTGTAGGTCTCACTCCAGTAACACAGGATAAAGAGACCCTGGTCACTACTACTTCTCACTACACTGTATGCTGCTACAAGCACGCTCGTGCTGCTTAACACTTGGTGAAGGCATTAGCCTTCCCCCACTATGAGGGGAGAGCTTTGGGCACCACTATCGGTCCAACAAGACTGCAACCCGTGTGATAGGCCTATGTCATGGCATCCATTCATAAGCCTGGTCTACCTATAACAAAAAAAAAAACTCATTAGTATTAGGAATCCAGACAACAGTACAGTTGGGCACTCAGGGCAGGGGTACAAGTCTTTAACCATGCATAGGACATTTATGTCCCAACAACTAATCGAATAGAGGACATGGTAATATACTCACAATCACATGTCAGTGAAAAGTGCCATGTCTTAAAAAAAAAAAACATACCTCGGACTACACCACAAAAGTGCAAAAACAAAGCGAAACCTACATCGAAGTCAACAACAACTGCAGCAACTGAACGTAAAATATGGGCTCCTATTCTCCGCAAAGCTACGAGTAACTAATCCAGACAGCCTGCACATTTTTTTAGACTGCGGCGGAGATGTGAGAATGGTTGGAAGCGATGGGCCACTTGATATCCGGGAACCTCAAAAGGAAACTGCTATGAGGGTTGGAGGAAGCAGAGATCGAAGCACGGATGACAGCGGAGTCAGAGGGTGGGAATTGTAGCCAAAATTCAAAGTCACCAGACCTGGTCTGCAGGCAACAGATGAGAAGCACTGGAAGCGAACAATGACACTACTGCTGGGGAGGCCTTGGCAACAGGGAACAAGCAGAATGAGATGTGGCTGCCGGTGGTAGACCACATGACTTCGGACAAGATTGTCTGAGGAGGCAATGGAGACCCAGTGTGACTACAATCCACCCTATCACTCACCTAGTGCTGAGCCACATGGACATGCTGAGACAGTAGTTAAGAAAGAAAGGGAGGGAGGGAGGGTTGACAGACGCCTTGATCATTGGAGATGTAGTACACTCACTGCATACGGATATAGAGAGGGGGGGTTGTTTTTGGAAGCTAACACTAATAGACTGTGGCTACTGAGGTTGAAACAGAGGTGGATAGGCAAAGAATGTCATCCAGGGTAGGGGGGATGGGCTGCCATGAACCCGAGAGGAGTGACCCTATGGGTTATCCCGTAGAATGTAAATGGCACACCTAGCGTGGTAAAAAGTGTGGGTTCTTACTTGAGGTAGATATACACTGGTGGAACACACACTATTCTTGGCGGACTCCAGGGTCGTTAAGCTCCTAGTCTGTAAAACATTCCCCCTCAAAATCACAGGGAGAGGGGAACCAGCTGATGGCTGCCAGACAGCAGCAACTGGTACCGGGAATGGGATATCCCATACAATCTGTGGAGTCTAAAACAACCAGAGGAGCTGCATCACTCTTACACAATTAGCACCATGAGGTCACTCTTCTGTCTAGATTTCCTCCTGGTCCCACACCACCAAGTGGGCTGGTTTAGAGATACCCAATATCTGCCAAGAGGAATCTCGGACCACTCCCCGATGATCACGAGCTATCAGACACACCTGGGTTGCTTGAGGGCGAGCAAGAGTCCCGATCCTTGGGAGATTACATACTGGCTGAGGCTCCAAATGTTACTTTGAGGAGAGCACAGGATCAGTGGAATCTGGGGTGGTATTATGGACGGGCAGTAATCCAAGGTTCCTTGATAGCCCATACTGTAGGGAAAAAGAAGAAGAAGAGAGTGCGAAAGTGCACCGAACTAGAGATGCAATTATTGTTCTGGGAGGCTTAGTTTATTGCATTGCTAAATCCAGAACTGGTGAACAGAATCAAAAACACTCAGGAAGACTACACAACGCTGCCCCAGCAAGAAGCCAGAGACCGGTTTAGGGCAAAACAGGGGCAAGCATACAAACTTAGAGACAAAGTTGGGATATTGCTGGCCTACTTGGTGAGAGGGAAAAATGACAGAAACAGATACAGAATATATGGGGTGGGATGGTTCCAGGGTAGCGATCCCAGGAGTCATAGCCAGGGTGTTTGCGGACTACCACAGGGAACTATACCAATCGCACTTACCTAGAGACGAGGGGTGACTCAATAACTTTATACAAGATCTTCCAACCCCCCAACTTGGGAGGTGAGGTCCAGAAAACACTGGAGCCAGAGATATTGAACTATAAAATTGTGGATGCTTTGGCACAATTAAAAAGCAGAAACGCTCCGGGCCCTAGTGGGCTGCATCCTGTATTTTTCAAATATCTCCGAACACACATAGTGCCCCCTGATCCACTCCTCTGTGCAATGTTTTGGAAGGGATGATGGGAGGAGGTGCTGCAAGGAGACCTACGCCAACTATTGATTGTACTCATACACAAGGAGGGTAAACCACCGGAGGTCTATGCATCCTATCGTCCCCTGTTGCTGCTGAACATAGAAGCAAAAGTATTGGCACAGGTCCTCGCTAACCACATGCAGCACTTGGTAGAGCATATCAGTCGAAATTCATGGCTCATAGGGAGCTGGGACACAATCTCAGATGCCTGTAAACAACAATGGTTGAGGAGAAACGCAGCAATAATTAGCCCGGCAAGGAGATTCTGTTATTTGAAGGACCCTGAAGAAGGGCCACGATGACCCAAAATGCATTGGGCAGGACTCTGGGACTAATCTATGCTTAAACTGGACATTGTGAATCAAGGATGATTTATCAAAATATTGAATTATAACAAGTTTACACAAATTTCATCAGCCAATAAAGAAATTGGTGTAACTATAATTGTTTACATGATTGAACTTTGAAAACAATGAAGAACCGGTTGATAAGATTTGATAAGAAAACATAAGTGTTTTCCATCTAAGTGCGACCGGGGGCCAGGGAGCGGCTTTACGCTTCTGACAAACTCAACATTCTCGGAATTACCACTGTGGGGGTGGGTGGGAGGTCTGGAGGGGGAGGGAGGAAATAGTCTTCTTCGAACTGCAGGCTGAATACAAACAGATGGAGTCAGTACCTTTTATACCTGCAAAAGTAGTATATACTACGAAAAACAAGGACCTCCGGAAGACCTGGCGGTAGAATCATCCCTTGAACTTAGGTTTATAGCCCCCCCCCCTTACAGGTACACAGGCTTTTTCCACTTCATTGCTCACCCACAGCCTTCCCAAGCTTGATTCTCTTAGGAACAAGTGGGTGTAGGACCTGGGCAGACTGGAGGATGACGTATGGAGCGAGGCCTTCAGTTACCAAGGGAAGTGGTGATTAGGGCAGGCTTCCCTCTAGTCCAGCTCAAAATGCTACACAGTCCCTACCATACAAGGACGGCATTGCACAAAATGGGGCCCAGTGACTCTGATTGCTGCCTAAGGGGCTGTGGCCAAATGGGTTCCTTGCTACACATTATCTGGGGATGCCCTACTCTGCAGAGATACTGGGAGAGGTTGGGGACTAGACGGTCAGAAGTAACAAGAGAAAAAGGTGCAGATCACACCCAGATTAGTAGCCCAAGGCATCTGAAGAGACCAGCATCTGTAGAAGCACACATAGCTTTTCTGACTTCGCTGTTGCGAGACCGGACATAGCCAGATGCTGGGAAAGCACCTCTGTTCCAATGATGCAGGAATGGGAATCTAATATAGACTGGTGTATGAGGGCGGAGGATCAGGTCAGGTAGCTAAGAAGGGAGAGAGCAGTGAGATTACGGGAAGAGAGTGAACTACATACAGAAGAAGCAACACCCACCAGGATGAGGGCCAAACGGCAGGATGCACTCACGCTAGAGACAGCATATAGGGGCCGCTCCATAAGGGTCAACCAATGGGAGACGAAAGGGGGGCCGGGGGAGGCTGGTCAACGTTGGGGGTAGAGAGCAGTGGGGGAAGGTTCTAAGATGGAGAAATCTGCCAGTGTGTACGATACTGTCTGGGTGAGTGTTTGATTGATTCAGATGCTCCATCCATCACCACCCCCTTTTGTACCGCTTTTGGCCGCCATAAGTGTGGCAGGGTATGCTCAGACGTGAGTCCCTTGCTCACTTTGCCACTGGATTCAAGCAAGCCGGGCTAAAGACGGCTGGAATGCCAGAAACCAGTCCTCGGAATCTTGTTGCCGGTCCAGGGAAGACATGGCTTGGCAGTTCGGGCTGGACTGTTCCCATGAGGCACAGGGTCAGACTGATTTGCATATAGCCATGTCTGAACTGGGGTGGCAGAGTGGGCTAAAGAACGGTGATGGAATAAACCCAGATCTTTTGACTGGGTGTGAGTGTTTGATTGATTCAGATGCTCCGTCAATCACCACCCTCTTTTGTACCGAGTGTGTACGATATGGCAATGTATGGTGTAATGTTGAAACTATCAACAAAAAGTTAAAAAAAAATAATAATACCTTCATACCTCATATTTTAAGTGTTAGTGGCCCACCTATAACAATCAGTAGCAAGACAGCAGGTTGCAGGTAATGACATCATAAATAATGAGACCGAGTTAAAGGTTTGGAGGGGGGGGGGGTGGGACTGCATTCTAATGCAGCAATAGTTTCAAGATGAATATATTGGTCCTAATTGTATTTGAAGAAATTACATCCACATGTTTTATGACAAGAAAGACATACCATGGGCAGCTGAACAGCAGAGATGCAGTCTATTTTAATGTATGTAAACGTCTCATTTCAGACACTCACCTGAACTCATTCAAGCCATCAACAATTTTGTTATACACCAAACTCCGCTGACTGGAATCTGCTGATCTGCGACTTATTTTCATGGCCTGAAAAAGTAAACATTGGGAAAGTCAACGTTTGCAGAAAAGCTTGCAATGTATGTGACTAAATAATAGCGTCTATTTTCATCATGCAAAGAAATGTACATAAAATCGTTAGGCAATTAACAATTCTATGAAGGAAGCTATCAAGCCCTGTAATCACAAAAGAAGCACAGAACTACTTATTTAACTGATCATTGTGGAAAGAACTGGTGCACACCCATGGAACAAAACTGTACTATAAAAAAAAATACAATGCATTACTAGAAGACATCTTCCCTTCAACAAAACACAGAAATTATACACAGGGATTGGCTAAATGTTTCATGAACAAATAGACCTCTTTTGCTACTTAAAAATTCAACTGTATCAAATATGTCTTAAAGCACAAGTTACTTACCTTCGGTAACAATATATCTGTAAGAAACATTAGTTAGACTCTTTACCTTAGAATATCCCCAGGCGTCAGGCTGGATCCGGAAAGATTTTTCGTCAGCAGTACCCCTGCGTGTCGGTAAGCGTCGTCTGCTGCTCCACGTCCGTCGTCGGCGTCGTTGTGATCGCCGGGATGATGTCGGAGTACTTAGACACCACGCTGACGTCAGTTTTGTACATAGCTTTCCGCGCCAGGAACGCAGAGCCATGCAAGAAACAGACACTGGTGCCATGAAACTAGGGCCCTGAAAGGGATGACCTTAACACTAGATGTCGGTTCGCAGAACGGGGAGGATGGGTGGGGTTATAAGGAATCTAACTAACTAATGTTTCTTACAGATATATCGTTACCGAAGGTAAGTAACTTGTGCATCTGAAAGAAACACATTAGTTAGATTTCTTACCTTAGAATAGATACCCCAGCAATACCAACCCCTGTGGTGGGTTTGCGAACCAAGATCACACCAGGCAGTCCTGGAGAACGGAACGGCCAAAGAAGACGTCCCTCCGGACTTGGCTGTCCAGGCAGTAATGCTTGTCAAACGTGTGCAGCGAGGGCCACGTAGCTGCCTGACAAATGTCCTGCAGAGAGACTCCCCGTCCCAAGGCAGTAGTAGCCGCTGTGGCCCAAGTGGAATGGGCCCGCAGCCCCAGAGGAGGATCCTTCTTAGCAAAGGAATAACAGACCGTAATGCTTAAAGTAAAATGACCCCCCGAGAGATGGTTGGCTTGTGCACTGCTCGCCCCTTCTTAGCGCCCACGTAGCCAAAGAGTTGGGCGTCTACCCGGAACTGTTTTGTGCGATCCAGATAAAAGGAGATCGCACGTTTTGGGTCCAGACGGTGGAGCCTTTCTTCCTCTTTCGAGGGATGCAGAGGCGGAAAGAAGGTGGGTAAGGTAATGGACTGCCTGATGTGAAAGGCAGTAACCACCTTAGGAAGAAAAGAAGGGAGAGTCCTCAGAACAACATTGTCTGGATGGACAGAGAGGAAAGGAGGTTTAGAAGAAAGAGCCTGGAGCTCACTCACTCTTCTGGCAGAGGTGATGGCAACCAGAAAAGTAGTCTTGAGAGAGAGAAGACAAAGAGGACAGTTATGAAGTGGCTCAAAGTGAGCACACATCAGATAAGTTAACACCAGATTCAAGTCCCCCTGAGGCATTATAAAGGGAACAGGAGGAAACATGTGAGTAATGCCTTTCAAGAATCTACTTACAACAGGGGACTTGAAAAGAGAAGGCTGATCAGGAAGCCTCAAGAAGGCTGAAACAGCTGAAAGATCCCTGCTGGGCCAGGGAAAGAAGAAAGCGGAGAACCTCAGAAAGAGGGGCGGAAGGGGATACACAGCCTTTGCTGTGCACCATGCTACAAATTTGTTCCACCTGCAGGCGTATACCGTTTTAGTGGAGGGACGCCTGGCTGCCAGAATGACATCACAGACTTCAGGAGGCAAGTCAGATGGCATCAACTGCCGCCGCTCAAACTCCACGCATGGAGGTGAAGGCTGGACACGTTCTGGTGGACCTCCTGAAGAGGCAGTCGAATCAAGGGATCGATTGACAGACTGAGTAGCTCGGGATACCAGCATCTTCCTGCCCAATCCAAAGCCACAAGGATGACTTAGGCCCGGTCGCGCCTGATCTTCTTCAGCACTCTTGGCAGAAGTGAAATAGGCGGAAAGGCGTATAACCAACTGAAACTCCACTCGTGACGAAAAGCGTCTCCGAGCGAGTGCCGTCTTGGAAATTCCAATGCGCAGAACTGATGACATTGCGTGCTCTCTTCGGTGGCGAATAGATCTAACCAAGCCTCTCCCCACTGCCAAAAGAGACCTTGCGTCACGTCCGAGTTCAGACGCCACTCGTGATCCATCATGCACAGACATCTGAGTTTGTCCGCCCTGGTGTTCAGAGAGCCCCCCAGGTGTTGAACCACCAGGGTGATGCCCTGATGTTCCAGTAGAGCCTCCTGACAAAGGGTCCATGACCCCACCCCGCCCTGTTTGTTGCAATACCACATGGCAGTGGTGTTGTCCGTGAACACCTGCACTACACTTCCCCGGACAGAGGGAAGGAATGCCTTCAGTGCAAGTCGGATCGCCCGCAGCTCCAAAAAGTTGATATGGAGCCAGGACTCTGCCGGAGACCAGAGGCCTCTGATATCCGCCTCTCCCATGTGGCCCCCCATCCCAGGAGGGATGCATCCATCACCACTAATTGCTCCAGTTGGGGTACGGAGAAGGATCTGCCACTGACCCAATTGTGGTCCGTGAGCCACCACTGCAACTGTCTTGCAGTGCCCCCCGAGATCAGGACATGGTCGGACAGGTTGCCCTGATGTTGAGCCCATTGGAACTTCTGGTCCCACTTCAGAACCCGCATCCGCCACCTGGCGTGATGTACCAGCAGGATACTGGAGGCCATCAGACCCAGCAGCCGTAGTGCCATCCTGCCCGTAACTTGGGATAAAGGCTTAAAGATCGGAATCAGAGACTGAATATCCCAAATCCACTGTTCGGGAGGATAGACCTGAAACGGCGCAGAGTCCAGAACCGCTCTAATGAAGATGTGACTCCTGCACGTTGATGGAGAATCCCAGCGAATGCAGGAGGTCCGTCGTAGTCTGGAGGTGGGAGACGACTGTTCGGGCTGAGTCCGCCTTCAACAACCAGTCGTCAAGATAGGGGAAGACTGGAACCCCTAATCTGCGCAGATGAGCTACGACCACCGCCATCACTTTCATGAACACCCGAGGGGCACTGGTGAGGCTGAAGGGGAGCACGGTAAAGTGAAAGTGCTCGTGACCTACTGTGAACCGCAGGTAACTCCGGTGGGCCGGCAGGACGGGGATGTGGAAATAAGCGTCCTGCAAGTCCAACGTTACCATCCAGTCTCCAGGGTCTAGGGCAGCCAGAACTTGAGCTAATGTCAGCATCTTGAACTTCTTCCAGAAGAAGGTGTTGACGCTCCTGAGGTCCAAGATAGGGTGTAGGCCCCTTTGCCCTTCTTGGGAACCAGAAAGTAGTGCGAGTAACAACTCCGTTCTACTTCTGGGCCAGGAACGCGCTCGATGGCCCCCTTGGCCAGGAGGGCCGTAACTTCCTCCTGCAGAAGTTGCAAGTGATCCCCCGACATGCAGTGGTACTGCGGTGGCATGGCTGGAGGGGTCGCCTCGAAGGGGAGGGATCAGCCCTTTCGGACGATTTGCAGCACCCTCCTGTCCGAAGTGATGGCACGCCAGTGGAGCAGGTGATGGAGAACTCTGCCTCCCACTGGTGTGGAATGGGCCTGAAAGCTCAGACTATTAAGGCTTTGAGGCAGATGCTGCTGGAGCGGATGTGGACTGACCGGCTCTCTGTCACCCTGCTCCGCAACGGCAGAATCCATGTCCGCGACCGCATTGAGTTTGGTTCTGCGGCCTGTTGCTGGACGAACATGCGAGGGCGCCTCTTCCTTGGCCACGAAGGGGCAAAAAGCAGAAGTTTGCTGGCGCTGGGCCGACAGACGCAAGGACTTGGCGTAGCCCTGGAGTCCTTAAAGCGCTCCAGTGCGCTATCTGCTTTGTCGCCAAAAAGGCGACGGCCATCAAAGGGCATGTCCATGAAAGTGCTCTGGACATCCCCTGAAAAGTTTGTGGACCTCAGCCAGACCTTACGACGAATCGCCACCGTTGTTGCAATCGCTCTGCCCAGCGAGTCTGTGGTGTCAAGTCCACATCTAATGGAATACTGTGCTGCATCTCGCCCCCTCAGCAAGAGCCTGGGCGAGCCGTGTCCTGGCCTCCTCTGGACACTGGGGCAGCACCTCCGCCACCGTATCCCACAGAGAGTGGGTGTAACGGTCCAAAAGGCATGCAGTATTCATAGACCGCAAACCAAGACTGAGTGATGAAAACAGTTTATTGACAAACTATTCCATCCTTTTTGATTACCGGTCCGGGGGTGCGGACGGGAAGGCGGTTTAGGACATGGAGGCCTGTATAAACAGACTCTCAGGGGTGGGGTGTAAGGATAGAAAGCAGGGGTCGCCCGGAGCTGGGCGGTAGTGCCGGGCCACGTTCAGATTCACAGGAGAGACTGTGGAGGGCTTGGACCAATTGCCCATCAGAACGTCGGTGAGGGCCTCATTAAACAGCAGCAGAGGCTCCGAAGAGCTCACTGGTGGTTGAAGCACCTCAGTGAGGAGGTTAGTCCTCACAGCCACTGCAGGGAGCTCCAGGCGCAAGGCCTTGGCCGCCTTGCGCAGCACCACGGCATAATTAGCACCCTCCTCCGTAGCCACGGAAGGAGGAGAGATGAAACCAGTGTCAGGCGAAGTGTCTAGACCACTAACCTCCCACAGCTCATCTGCCCAGTTCTGACAACTGGCACTGCTGTGCCAGAGGGTCCTCAGACACCTCCCAGTCCTCCCCTTCATCCGTGTCCTGGTAAACAGGCAGAAATGACGGAGCCGGGTCATAGGCGAAAGGCTCACCCATTGACGCCAGAGACGGCGACGCCGGACTGAAACCAGGGACGGTGTCGTCCGAGGACGGCGCCGGGAGCGACACCATGGGGGTCGGCGCCAGTGGAGGAGTTGCAAGGTCAACTGGCGTCCACCGGGATACAGGCCTGGATCCCACGGGGGCCTGTGGCGTCGAGGCCGAAGTCAACGACGGGGCTGAAGCCGCCGGTTCGCTAGGACCCCCAGTCAGACCTGCATGGCCCGGAGGCGCGACGACAGCCCTCGACGGTGGGAAGAGAGTCCTCATGGCCACGAGGAAGTCTCGAATCTTGCCTGGAGTCGCATGAAGCCAGGGACCGGAGGGTGTGGGGCCGGATAAGACTCCTGCAGCTCCGGCGGAGCCGCGCGGGTGGTGCCACCCGAACCTTCGACGAGTTGCGCGCCTGGCGAGAAGAGCGATGTCACTTCTTCGACTTCTTTTTGCCATGCCTGGACTTACCTGAGTGCAAGGACTTGGATCCCGATGAGCGGTGAGGACTGCGGCTCCGCGACCGGCCCGTCTACTTCCTCCTCGACCGGGACCTCGACTGCCGGATCTAGAGGAGCTTGCGGGACCGCTCCCGCCTAGCTTTCGACATCAAAGAACCGGCAGTCGGGGCACGACTTGTCATTGTGGTCGGCCCCAAGACAGTAGACACCGATGGTGGGGGTCGGTAACCAACATCAGTCAGTGACCGGCATCACACAGCTTGAACCCGGGCATCCCTACCGGCACCAGGAGTCGAAGTTGACTCGAAAAAAATAGACAAAATGTCCAAAAAGTTAGTAAAAAAATGACTAAGGGTACGCTCTTCCCGGATCTGCGCTTGCTGGCGCGGAAAAAAGAAGAACTGACATTAGCGCGTGAGGGCGGCGTCTACGTACTCTGACGATGTCATCCCGGCGATCACGACGCCGACGATGGACGCGGAGCCGCAGACGACGCCTACCGATGCGCAGGGTACTGCTGCCGAAAAATCTTTCCGGATCCAGCCTGACGCCTGGGGATATTCTAAGGTAAGGATTCTAACTAACATGTTTCTTTCAGATTCATGTAATCAATTGCATCACTCATTAAATTAAAAGCAGGGCCAATATTACAGATCGGGCCCACTGCCCTGGTCTGTGCCGTGGCACACCTTGTCAGAGCACCTCCAGACACTGATATGGTGAGGTGCATTAATGAACAGCTGTTTCTCAAGCCACTGGTTCCCTTTCACGCTGCAGGCAGCACCCTGGCATGCATTTCAAAGGGTGCAGGGAGCTCCATGCAGGACGGTGCAATGAGTGACTGAACTAGTCTGCAGGTTGGATGTGAGGAAGGGTCCACAGAAACCCTTCACCCCCCCACTTCCAAGGTGAGTCATCAGGGGAGCACTGACAGGGCACTATCTCTATGTGGCGCACAGTGAGTGTGCTTCTGCTCGGGAAGAAGTAGTACAGCCTCCTAAATAAATAACCCAAATAAATGGATAACCAGGATCATTTTGCTGGAAAGACCCTCTGCAGACATGCCAACAGACCAGATTTAGGCATGAGACTTCTGATTTTTAAAGCCAAAATCAGATTTAATTTATCTTCCACATGCCTAAAATTGCCCCTTCTTCAGTGCAATCAATAGTCAAAAATAAGCCCCGGCCCCCAATTGAAATGTCAAAACCTCCCTCTTTCCTGCTTCCGGTTGGTATGTATGCCTGCATTTTATACGGGAACCATGTTGCAACACAGTGGAGATAAAATCAGCATGTCTGTGTGTAACTGACAGCAATATCCAGTAACAGAAGTCACAAGCCTTAAATGGAGGTTTCTCATTGGATCTGACACAAAATTTAGTGACATGCTCGCAAACCTTAGTGCATAATACAATGATGAGCTATCAATAGCTGTGTTATGTTTTACCATTCTCTAAAAATGCTTTTTCTTTGTTTTGCATTTCATCTGAGTGGGGACAAAAGGAAGCATTGTTTTCGAATGGTTTATTGGATAGCTGCTGCAGATGAACAATAGTTACTTACCTGTAATCTGTGGTTCTCCAGTATTGGTGTCTTTCATAGATTCACATGCCTGAATCATTCCCCGTCGTCGGAGTGGGAGCCCACGGTACATAAAAAAGTAGTAAAATATACCCTTAGTACATAATAAATAACAATATACCCAACCAGGAAGTAAAGTAGCCCCAGCTACAGTAAATAAAACTTCCACATTAGAACCTGTCCAGGTCATTATGCATGGACCAAACTGCAGCCAATCAGGCCACAGCTCCCACCAGAATGCTCTCCCCAGAGACCCAGGCTCTCAGATTTTGTAGCACCGGAGTGTACCGGAGTAAAGTATAGATAAAACAGCCTGAGTGAGCCTCTGAGGGGAGGTGGGTGGGTGCATGTGAATCTATGAAAGACACCAATACTGGAGAACCACAGATTACAGGTAAGTAACTATTGTTCTTCTCCAGTATTAGGGGTGTCTTTCATAGATTCACATGCCTGAATCAGAGTAGTGAGCAGTAATAGCCATAACATATACATAGCTCTTGGACGCCAAGGCACATAGCAGTAATGCAAGAAAAACACAATGCAGAGCAACAACAATATAGGCGTCAAAAGAGCAAGAGGAGGTGGGAGAGAAATAGCAGAGGCTCACCTTATTGGAAAAGATTACGCAGGACTGCTCTTCCCACCGAGGCATCGGTATCGCTCGAAGATTCCAGACAGTAATGCCTCGTGAATGTGTGCCTGCTGGACCAAGTTGCAGCTCTGCAGATATGCAGGAGAGGCACACCAGCAAACAAAGCAGTCGAAGAAGCAACTGCTCTCGTAGAATGTGCTCTGGGCAAGGTCTGTAAGGGTTTACCTGCTTGTTGATGGCAGAGCCCTATCGCTGAAGAGACCCATCTAGCGATAGTTTGTTTTGTCACTGCACTGCCTTGACGTGGTTTGCCATGTGCAACAAATAATTGATCAGTCTTCCTGATGGCAGCTGTCCTGGAGAGATAGAATTTGAGACACCGCTTGATATCCAGCGAGTGTAGAGTTCGTTCCGCTGGTGTCTGCGGATTTGGAAAAAACGTTTTAAGTATGACTGGCTCATTCAGGTGGAAATCCGATGGTACTTTGGGCATGTACTTCGGGTTGGTGCGCAGTATCACCGAATCATTTGTGAATTGCAAGAAAGGCGGTTTAGATGTAAACGCCTGTATGTCACTGACCCTTCTGGCAGATGTCAATGCCAGTAGTAAAGCAACTTTCCAGGTGATGAATTTTAGATCAACCTTATGAATTGGCTCAAAAGGATGGCGCATGAGTTGAGCTAACACAATATTCAAGTGCCAGGATGGAGGTGGCCTACGGACTGGTGGAAACATGCGGAATAAACCTTTAAAGAATTGCTGGATAATTCTTGAGGAATATAGTGAATTTTTACCGTCCTGCCGGTATCTGGATATTGCCGCTAAAAACACTGAGTGTAGAGTGCGCCAAGCCCGATTTAGCAAGATGTAAAAAGAAGGGCAAAATCTTGTCTGGTTCAGCATGTATAGGATGTAAACCCATAGTCTTGCACCAAGCACAAAAACGCTTCCATTTAAGCCTGTAAGTTCTATTCGTAGAAGGTGCCCTAGCATTGTTCAGGACTTCCTGACAGTCCTGAGGAATGTTCAAATGTGCGAACTCATGGTGTTGAGGAGCCAAGCTGACAATTTTAGAGAATGAGGGTCTGGATGATATATTTTGCCGTCCTGAATTGTCAGAAGATCCGGAATTTGAGGCAGCTGAACTGGTTCGCACTCTGAGAGGAGAGAAGAAGCTGTGTGAACCAGTATTGTCTGGGCCACCGTGGAGCAATTAGAATCAGACGACACGGTTGTCTCCTCATTTTCTTGATGACCTTGGGAATTAGCGGAATCGGAGGGAAGGCGTAGGCAAAGATTTGTTCCCAGTTCATAGAGAGAGCGTCTCCACAAGATTCTTTGTGAGGAATCCAGCTCGCGAAATGGATGCATTTCTTGTTGTGGTAGGTCGCGAATAGATCTAGATCGGGGCGACCCCATCTCTGAAAAATTTGATCCAGTGCCGGCTGATGCAGTTCCCACTCGTGAGTGCTGCACTTGGATCTGCTTAGGGAATCTGCTAGTACATTGGCTACTCCCGGGACATGAACTGCTGTCAGGTTGATGTTGTGTGCCAGGGCCCAATTCCAGATTTCTTGAGCTTGCTGAGACAAACGGGCAGATCTTGTGCCCCCCTGTTTGTTCAGGTAATGCATGCTCGTCGTGTTGTCTGTTCGGATCAACACGGACGAGTTTGACAGAGTCGCTTGAAATGATTTCAGTGCGAGGAAAATGGCCCTCAACTCCAATAAATTGATGTGCCATGTCTTTTGCTGTGTGTTCCATTTGCCACTGATTGTCATCCCTTGAAGGTGAGCGCCCCAACCTTCCAGCGAGGCATCCGTGGTTACGATGAAACTGGGGACTTCTGCTAGAAAGGCGCAGCCTACTTGCAGGTTGCGTGCTTGAGTCCACCACAGAATTGTTTGTTTCATTCGAGGCGTTAAGACGATGACATCTTCGAAGGAACCGGATATTTGCACCCATTGGTGGCCGAGTTCTTCTTGTAGTGGTCTCATCCTTAGACGACAGTTCGGAGATAGGAGGATGCATGATGACAACATCCCTAGGAAAGACTTGAATCTTCGAACTGAAACGCACTTTTTTCTGAGGAGTGCCCTCGCCAATTCCTGGATCTTTGCTTGTCTTTCGTTTGAAATGAAAACTTGTGCTTTTTTGGAATCCAGAGTCGCCCCCAGGAAAGACGTCCTCTGAGACGGTGTTGGGTCCGATTTTTTGAAGTTTATTGAGAAACCCAACTTTTGAAATAGGGAAAGGCATGTCTGGATATGACTGCTTGCGGTGGCATAGGAATTGGCCTTGATAAGGCAGTCGTCCAGATATGGGTAAATCTGGACACCCTGCAACCGTAAGTGGGCCGCCACCGGTGCCAACATCTTTGTGAATACCCTCGGGGCTGAACGTAGTCCGAAGGGAAGGACCTTGAACTGAAAGTCCCTGCCAGCCACTCTGAATCTTAGGAACTTCCTGTGCCTGGGGAAGATGGGTACGTGGAAATAAGCATCCTGAAGGTCCAGGGTTGCCATGTGGTCGCCTTCCGTCAGAAACTGGAGGATCTCTTGGAGTGACAACATTCTGAAAGTCAACTTCTTGATAAATTTGTTGAGGGCACGCAAATCGAGGATGGGGCGCCACTCCCCCGATTTTTTGCGTATCAAGAAAAAACGAGAGTAAAACCCTTTTCCTCTCTGATGTTGAGGTACTTTCTCGATTGCCCCTTTCCGAATCATTGCATTGATTTGGACGAACAGCTCTTTGAGATGTGCTGGGGGTGGTCCTCTTGGGGGTGAATTTGGAGGGGTCTTTACAAATTCCAATATGTGACCTCTTGAGATTACATCCAAGACCCATCTGTCTGTTGTAATATTGGACCATTGAGAGTAATGCAGGGATATTCTTCCTCCAATTTGTGGCTGGCGTAGGCAAAGTGGCGGCAGGACGCTTTTTTCACTTCTTGTTGGCGTTGTCTCTACCCCGATAGGTAGTTTTACCTCGGGGCTGTGTATAATTACTTCGTCTTTGGCCATAAGGTTGTTGTTTGTAAGGCTGGTACCTTTGGTTGGTTTGGTTGTTCGAATATGGGCGTTGCTGGTAATAACCTCCTCTGCTGGAGAAGTTACCCCTTCCTTTTGCACCTCGAAAGGAAGATTTACGGTACTGCAGAGTACCTAATGAACGTGCGGTTTCTGTATCCTTCTTAATGGACTGTAAGGCTTCGTCCACATGTGTGCCAAAAAGGAACTCGCCGTCATAAGCCATATTTAAAACTTTGGCTTGTACTTCTTGTCGAAAGGACGTAGATTCTAACCATCCCTCTCTTCTGAGCACTGCAGCTCCTGCCAATTGTCTAAAACCTGTGGCCGCCACGTCCACTGCTGCGTCGATAATTTCAGACGAAGCACATTCGCCTTCTTGTAGAATCTTGGTGGCCTCAGAGCGGTCTGGCTCAGGCAATTTCTGGATGTATGGGGATATGTCAGACCACATTTGTCTGTCATATCTACCGAGAATTGCTAACGAATTAGCAGCTCTAACAGTGGTGGCCGCGATAGTAGATACCTTTTTACCAATGGTATCGAGGCGTCTTCCGTCTCTGTCCGTTGGAATGGAGATCTGAGTTGAGGGGTTCCTAGCCCTCTTTTGAGCTGCTTGCGCAATGACTGAGTCCGTCTTTGCCTGGCCGATGAGACAAGCAGGTGAAGAGGCTGGCGCCCTATATTTCTTGTCGACTCGCGGCAATACCGCAGGAGAAGAATTTGGCGTGGCCATTATCTTAAGCCCCTCCTTCCAGATAAAGTCTATAATGGGAATAGACCAACTTTGCTTCTGAGATAAAGTCTTAAAATCATAAAGAAAGCACTCATCTTGCTTTGCTTCCATTGAAACTAGAAATCTTTTAGTGGCCTTGTCCATAATTCTATGGAAGTTCGCTATATCCACCGGTGGTGACTCCGCCTTTGGTTGTTCCTCTGGGGATGGCGTCTCTGCCTGATAGTCTTCATACTCCGACGAGTCCGACTTATTCAATTCCCCTTCTTCATGGGTGTCCTCATCAGAATTGTCATCATCCTGTTGGTGGGGAGATAATGGCGTGGTAGGTCGGGTATTCTGCGCCTCCTCCGACCTATTAGCCCTCGGACCTTTACTCACTTGAGGCTGTGGGGAGGTAATATGAGAGTCGCCCGACTCCGAAGGCGGGAAGCGGCGATAATAATCGCTCAGCATAGATTGCAGATTCTCATAAAGTTCCATTGGCATCTGCGTTCCTGGCGCAGAAGTGTTCACCAATGTAGGTGCCTGAATTTGCTGTTCCTCTTCCTCTTGATCCTTAACCTGTATCAGTAAGTCAGAAGGACTTTCAGCCGCTTGGAACATGTCATCACCAGATTCTGCTTCAGAATCCAATAGCCTGTCTGGCATTTGGAGTGGCGACAATGGCGTGGATTGAGATGACCTTTTTTGCAATAAAGCCGCAGTTGTGGCTGGAGATGGAAGAGGTATGGCAGTGCTTTTTGCTGACCATACTTGCAGGTCTGTACAAGACGACAATTTTGGTGTAGGTGGATTGTCTGGCAAATCCCGAGCTCTGTGTCGTCGCCTTGGACGTTGAAGACGATGGCTCTCTCGATTTTAGAGGTGGTGTTACCTTCGTCGACGTGTTGGATCTCGCCGTCGACGAGGGAACCGTCGACGGAGCAGTCTTCATCGTCGACGGGGCCGTCGACGGGGCCGTCGACGAGACAATCTTCACCTTCTTCGACGACACTCTCGTCGACACGTCCGTCGACGGGGTCTTTTTCGTCGTCGATGGGTCCGTCGACGATATCTTCGTCGACGATGGTGTCGACGACAGCAAGGTCTTCTTCGTCGACGGAGCAGCCGTCGACGACGACGAGGGTTTCTTCGTCGACTGTTTCAGTGTCGTCGATGTCTGATCGTCGACGAGAGGTGTGATAACCTTCGTCGACGAGATGGGACGAATCTGGACGTGAACAAAAGTTGGAGAGGAGGCTGAGGACATCACCATAGTCGATTTTGGTGAGGAGAAAGTCAAAGTAGAAGTCATGGCAGAGGCAGCCTGACTGGAAATCGGCAACGTTGTTGGTGCCTTAGTCACAGGTCTCACAGGAGACACCAAAGACTCCGTTCTTTTTGAGCTTGGAAGCTTAACAGACTTCTCAGAGGATTTCTGAGCTTTCGAAGTAGAAGGCTCCCCAGTCTGTGAGGCGCTCTGGTGTTTCGCCACCTTAGCTTTCGGAGTAGGCACAGCACTCTCAGCTCTCCTTTTCTTAGACCCCTTAGTAGACCCTGAGGCAAAACTTCCTACCACAGAAAGTGGCTCATCCTTGTTCTTTAGCCTCTGCAGCCACAGCAGCAGGCGACCCTCTCTGTCCCTGAGGGTTTTAGGAGAAAATTTATGACAGATGCTACACTCCTTAACCTGATGGTCAGGGTACAAACAGTAAATGCAGCGAGTGTGTGGATCTTCTTTAAACAGTCTCGCTTTTCCACACGAGTCACAGGCCCTGAAAAGGGACTTAGAAGCAGACATTGTAGAAGAAATAAACTCGATTCAAGAGAAGAAATGAGCAGAGCTCAGAGGGACTCCCTATCACACGACGTGCGGTAAAAAATCTGAGAGCCTGGGTCTCTGGGGAGAGCATTCTGGTGGGAGCTGTGGCCTGATTGGCTGCAGTTTGGTCCATGCATAATGACCTGGACAGGTTCTAATGTGGAAGTTTTATTTACTGTAGCTGGGGCTACTTTACTTCCTGGTTGGGTATATTGTTATTTATTATGTACTAAGGGTATATTTTACTACTTTTTTATGTACCGTGGGCTCCCACTTCGACGACGGGGAATGATTCAGGCATGTGAATCTATGAAAGACACCCCTAATACTGGAGAAGTTTCACTTCACAAACTTGCTTCTGATTGGTGCCTTTGCCGATAAAGAGACATTTGCCACTATTGCCCCTGCAAAAAGGTATTGGGTTTACCCTCTACTGAGCCTTTGTGTGATTGATGGACAAAAGGCTATTTGCTTCTCTAGGTTAATCAATTTCAAAGTGTTAACCGAGTCTTCGCCTTGTTAGGCAAAGCTAGAAGAAGTGACTCATGGACAGCCCATTGTAATACTCTTTATTAAGAGAACTCTCTCCTTTATTAACTCATCATTTTCAGGCTCAATAGTGTTTATTGATTATACCACTAATTAAATTCCCAGAGAAATACTGCATTTTTCAACAGCTTACTTTTGTTCATTGTGAGAGGCTGGCCTGGTATATAATGTCCACAAGTGTAAGTTGGCACCTTGCACCAGTCCAGACAACCCTTATGGTGATTTAAGAGGTTTCGGACAACATTAGATAGCTATCCAAGTGGTAGCTGTGGATAGCAGCCTCCATGCTTAGCCTTGAAGGAGTGTAAAGCAGCATGTTTTACCAGAAGGCAATCTTAAAGTGTAGATTAAATGAAAAGAGAACCACACAGTAGTTATAAAAATATGAATTTATTTTTTAACACTATCTAGTACGTTACAGTATCTCCCACACGGAGATAGACACAAACCACACAATACTTTAGCAAAGAAATCACAGTAAATAGCACTAATACACAGCGGGCCCGGGGGGGGGGGGGGGGGGGGGGCAAACTATATACTAAGAAAGTGGTATGAGAACCACAAATCGAGTCAGGACAATGATGAGAGGTCGTAAAATTGCTGGGACCACTAGGAACCACCCAAGGTGACTAGAAAGTGACCCCACAGAGTGCATCTGCAGTGTGTGAACACAACTGCATGCCCCACACAAGTCTATGTGCAAGTTGCAGCTAGAATTTTAAAGATTAGGGACCCTTCCCGTGGACCCTGAAGAAACCCTGTGGAAGACAGAGGTTGGAGAGCCACCCCACCCTTGGATACCGAAGTACCCAATACCTACCCCAGGGAAGCCGGGTGCATAGGTGTGAAACAATGTCGGAAATCGCAGTTGAACCCAATGTAGGACGTCAGGAAAGTGCCACTGCTGGAAGAGGAGAAAGTGCCAGTAGGAATCCAAACATGGATTCTTGTTGAAGAGTACCTGAAAGCAGAGGGGACAGAGTCAGGGTCACTTAAAAGTGACCAGAAGCTCGGTAGACGAATGCCCACCGATGTCGGGTGCTTCAGGATAGTTGACAGTGACCTAGACTCTGCAGCTGCGGGGATCAGGTGATGAGGAGGACAGCAGGGAGGCAGATACGAGCTGTCCCACAAAGGATGTCGAGTGCTGAGGGGTTGGTGACTGGCGGTAACACCAAAAAGCCTTGGCAAGGGACACCCACGCCGGAGGTCAAGAAAGTGTACGGTTCAGACGAGAAAGGTCCAGGAGACTCACGCCAAGCAGTGGAGTCAGGGCAGGTCCTGGGCAAACAGGGGAGTCCCCAAAGAAATCAAAGGTGACCCTCAAATGGACCCATAGGCCAACAGCACAGGAGTCGCAAGAGGACCTCGAGCAGCTCACCAAAAGAGGCAGGCCACGATGCGGTGTGGCCAGGATTTTCGTCACAGGAGGTGCTTGGGGCTACTTGGAGCCCGAAGATCTTCTTACAAAGATGTCAACAAGCCTTTGCAACTGCAAAGGTGACACAGTACCTTAGGATTCGGTTACTGGAACCCCCACTTGAGCTGCTGGTCTCAAACTTGGTCAGAGGGGAGAGCAGGCCTCGGGGGCCGAGGAAAACCACCACCTGAGTTGCAGAGCCCACAGAGTCTGGAGGAGCTCGGAATCTGCAGACCAGTCATCTTCGTTGCAGTGGCTGCGAATGCAGGGGAGTGACTCCTTCACGCCAAGGGTGATTACTTCAGTAGTCTTGATGCTTCACAGGACTTGGAAGGTTCCTGGAGGATGCACAGGCACAGACGGTGCAGCAGACTGGAAGGGAGAATAAGTCGGGCCCAAATGAAGTCCAGCGAAGTCCAGAGTGCTGAGACAATAGAAGTGCAGTGGTTTCAATTCTGAATCTTGTCCACGACGAATCTTAGGTCCTACTGCCAGGTAAGCTCTTAACTACCCACGGGAGAGGGTTGGAAAGATTCTGGGGACCCTCCTAGGAGAGGGTCTGGACAGGGGTGAGGTTACTGGCATGTCCTTTGTCCAGTTTTGCACCAGAGCGGGAGCCAACAGCTCCCAGGACTGGTTTGAACTGAACTATGCACAGGGACCTCTAATGTGGCCCTTCATGCAGACTTTCAGGCACTGGCAAGCACACCCACCCAGTCCTAATACACTAAATCCTGTTTGGGAGGTGGTCACACCTCTCTGTGACAGGATGCCTTTTGTCCTGCCTTCTCCTGCTCGAGCTTGGCTGAGCAGCAAGAGGGCAGAAATGTGTCTCTGTTCGGCAGCAACCATTTTGTGCTCTCTGGAGCTAGAAGGCTGGCACCGGGAACACCGAAAGCACCACGGAGGGTCTTCCTGGTGGGTGGAATCATACCACCCCGGTTACCGCTGTGGGGGTATGAGTCCAACATGTTTGACACCAAACACAATAGGGTTTTTTGCAACCGTTTTCAAGATGGTTAGTACCCAATCTGGAGTGTACCTAAGTATATAACAATAACAGTTTAGGGAGGAAGCAGATAGACTGGGGTCCTGATTAGCAGGATCCCAGTCAGACTAGTCAAAACAGCTTAGTACCAGGGAAAAAGTGGGGGTACCCATGCAGAAGGATCCTACCTTCCTACATTTATCTACAAATACTAATTTCTGGAGGATTTTCACATGAAATGGTCTACAGATTCTATATTACTAATATTGCAAAAAAGACACATTTAAACATCAGTCAATCGAAGAGGAAACTAACCTAATTTATTATAGACAAATCCTCTACGTTCACACAGTGCTTGGTTTTATTTCTGGGCAGGGGGAAATGAAGTCAGTTTTAATTTTAAACATCTAGTAAACGGTGTACATTTCATTTCATTACTCTCATGTATATTACAGCTACTATATTCCCGTATCTCATCGATTTTGTAGATGAAGTTTCAGATGAACATTACGCCAGGAATTCATCAGATTATAAACTTTTCTACAGTTATCAATTACATTATATTCCATCTTATCCTCTACTATATATTGTTTCTGTCTTAAGAAAAGTTGCAGCAAGTGCTTTTCTTAGGCTTCTCAGTTTTTTTACTCAATCTTTCTTTTGTCACGTCACACATAGGTAGGTCCTTCTTTGTTTTATGGAAGTCTACTCTCCACATTTCCTTAATTAATCCTCTCTATCTTCCAAATAGTCTTAGATTCTTACATATATTTGAATAGCTGTATCTCAACTTTTTATCCTTTTCACATGTTCCGTCTTATCTTTCTATTCTTTTGAATCCATAAAGTAACACCTTCTTTTCCAAATTTCTTCTATAAGCCTTTCTTATTGGGAGAAGGGTGGAGAGTTAGTTTCCAACTTCTAGTGTCTCTACTTTATGCAGCATATTCCAGTGACCCCAACCAAGAAGAACAGAGTACAGAATGTAAACCAATACATTTAGTAATGCTAATAAGATTACCTGTTCTATTGCGCTTTTCAATTTATTCATGTGTCCTTCGAAGAGAGGGAAATGTGAGAAAAAGAATTCATAAAATGTGTTTTCTTCCCTTTCATCCTGTGATAGCGTGAAGATGACTCCAATTGCAATCTTTTTTTTCCTCACAATTCCCGAGGTAGAACTTCCACTTTCATCTGACATGTTAAAGCTTTCTTCTACAGACCTACAAAAAGTGTAGACAGGACAGTTAGTGGAATCATGTTGTGCTTTTACTGTAGTCTTTTTCGGTGCATTTATAAAAACAAATGTATTGGAAAAACTGAAATACACAAAATGAAGCTCCAGAACTATTTATAAATAGCCAGTGGCTGCTAAACAAATTTATACTGACACCCAATGCAGAACAAAGTAGGATATTAGATGTAGATAGATGCTTGTGGATTACTCGGAAAAAGAGGATTCATTCATACTTGCATCATATATTCATGCAACAAATATTTGGGATATGGATGGGCATAAGCAGTGACGATAGATGTTTCAGCATATACTTGCACGGCTGTATGTGAAATTGTGTGACTCAGTGTCAACTTCGCTCCACTTCGAAAGTGATGATTGGAGCCACATATAGGTTCCACGCCAGCATGCTTACGTCAGTTTCTTTTTGAAAACTTTCGCTGAGCTCAAAACTTAATCAGTCGTTCTAGTGTGTTGATTATGTCTGTGGTTTCTTTTTAGATGGAAAATAATCCATTCCACAGAACGGGGAGGAGGCAGGGAGGTGAGAAAGTTTTAGTATCAGCCTGAAATAGGGTTATCAAAGGAAATTAAGATGCTCACTTGATGGATAGATCTAACAGCATATACACCCTCTCATCACATGAGTTGGTCAGCAAAATGACAGAGAGCAAAAACAAGTCCTGTGGAGCCGACAGCCAAAATACCCTCCCAATTGGATCTGGTTGTGAAGGGAGTAGTGCTTTATGAAAGTGAATGCTGATGCCAATGTTGCAGCCTGACAAATATCCAGGGCAGGCACTTCATGTGTTTATGCAGTGGTAGAAGCACTGGCCCTGGTGAAATAGGCCCTAACCTTTCTGGAAGCTGTTGCTTGGCCATCATGTAGCAGCTCTTAATGCAGAGGACTATCCACCTGGACAAAATTCTATTCTGCTCTGCTCTGCCTTCTTTACCCCATAGAATACCACAAAGCGCAAAGGTCTTCTGTATGACAGATGTAAAAAATGAGCACTCTTTGGGATCCAAGCGATGAAGTCTTCTGACCGACATGAAAGGCAGCCACCACTTTCAATAGAAAGGCCGCTCTCGTTTTCAACACTTGTTGGTCTGGCAAGAAGGTGGTGTAGGGTGGCTGGACAGACTGCTAGCTGCAATACAATATGGCAGTGGTACTGTTCGTAGAGGTCCTGACCCAGCCTCCCCTTGACAGCAGGAAGGCTTTCGATGCCAAGACTACTACCCTCAACTCCAGGAAGTTGATGTGGAGGTGGGTCTCTGCCAAAGACCATAGCCCTCTGATTTCTACTCCTCTCATTTTATATTCACAGTCCTGTACTGATGCATACGTGACCACAGTCGGCTTTGATTGGGGTAGGGACAGCAGTCTGCAGCTGGGCCAATTGCAGTCTAGCAGCAACCACTCCAGATCCTGGATAGAGTCTGACGAGGTACCCTGATGCTGGGCCCGTTGACACTTTAGATCCCACTGCAGAGCTAGGATGTGCCTTCTGGCATGATTGATGAGCATGAAGCGAGTAGGCAAGAATCCTAGGAGCTATCATCAATTAAACCCTGGGCTGAGGATAAAGCTTCAGGATCACAGCCTGAAGGTCCTGGGCTTGTTGATCCAGAGGGAAGCCCTAAAAATGCACTAAATCAAAAATGACGCAGATGAAGGGAAACCTCTGTGAAGAAGAACCCCAGAGTTGTAAGGTCGTTTGCTGTGGTCTGGAGGTGGTGCATGACTGATAGTAGCAAGCTCGCCTTCAGCAGTCAGTCATCAAGGAAGTGGAGGATTGTAAAGTCGAAACATCGAAAAAGGGCAGAAATCACCTTTGTGAACACCCGAAGGGCACCAGTGAGGCCAACTTGACAATGCTTGTGGCACACCTTGAACCACAGTTAAGAGTCTGTAGGAAATGGAAACTGATATCCTGTTGGTCCAATGCCACCATCCCGTTTTTTGGGTTGTGGGCAAATAGTCCTTGTCCTTCCACAGGAACGAATTGAAGGGAAGTGGGAGTCGAAGGTCTAGAATAGAACGGAGGCCTCTGCCCTTCTTCGACACAAGAAGTATCAAGCGTAGCATCCAGACCCAAACTCCGACGCGATGACCCCATCTATGGCTTTTTTTCAAAAGTGCATGCATTTCCTGCAGCAAAATAAATAAATGGTCCTCAGCGATCCGTTCTGATGAGGGTGGAAGATGTGGGGGACGAAAAGGAATGGGAGGGAATAACCTTATTGGACTACCTGTCTAACTCATCTGCCAGATGTTATTGCCTGCTACCCGGTGGGGAAGATTACTGCTCCTGTCTGAAACAGGGAGGTTGTGTGCCACTCAGGGTAAACTAAAGTCACTTGAAGGCTGATGATGAAAGAGTGGGGGACTGGGTGGGCCACTGTTCTTGTGGTACTGGACGTTGTCTGCTGGATTACTTACCATGGCCTCCAAAGAACTGGGGTGGTGGGCCTTGATGCTGCCGGTAGGCAAAACTGCTAGTGATGCCTCAAAAGGGCCAACATTATTTGAGATATTGCTTTTGGGGTGTGGAGAGACAGAGCGAGCATGCATTGGCTCTATTCTCTTTAAAATGTTCCATGGGATAGTAGGCCTTCTAGCCCAAAAATTGCGAACCGTCTAATGGCATGTCCATCAGCAATCTTTTATGTTTTTTATTATTTTTTTCAAAACTTTATTCATCATGTTTTAACAAACATTAATATGAACCATAGCATCAGCATAAATCAGCACTTGCACAATACATCAGAATGACAGAAGGCAGTTACATACATGGAGACTCCTGTATACAGCATGGCTTCGTGTATACATATTTATGTGACTTTAGGGAATAGTGCGCTCTAAAGCCCCTACATGCAGCCCGGCTTGGGCTCACAGATAACTCTCCGGCAGAAGTGTCCAGTGTCCCACACAGTTTACCAGTAGACCAGTAATAAATAATGCTGACATTATATAATTTCCATACATCAATTTGCTGTATTACATTTCGGAGGTGTCCGCTTGGGTACCGGGCGGGGGTCTCCCCGGTTACTCTCGTAGTGCTCTCGGAGGTAGGATATCAGCGGTTCCCAACTATCCTTGGGGCGGGAAGCAGCCAGCAACAGTTCTGCATCGGTTGTTAGTTGGTCTTTGCCATATATAAAATCATGAAGCCACTCTTTGAATTTGGGAGCCCTCCCCCTTCCCCATCTAAAGGCCACCCTCCGCTTAACCAGAAGCAGACCCAGGGCGGTGAACTTTCTATGCGTCTTAGCAATGTCTGCTGTGTACCCCATCAGTGCCAGTAGAGGAGAAAATGTGAGGGGGCTGAGACCATCTCAAACAGTGCTTCCAGCACCTCCCGCCAGTAACCTTGAACTGAAGTGCAATTCCATGCCAAATGTAGGAAATCAGCCCCCTCCCGGTGGCACCTCATGCATCGGTCATCGTCTAGTAGATTATATTTGCGCAGCAACATGGGTGTATAGTAAGTTTGATGCAAAAACTTAAAGTGTATGATGCACAGCCTGCTGCTAGCCGTAATTTCTGCAGTCTGCATGCAGCAGAAGTTCCACTGCTCATCTGTCAAGGGGGATTCCAGGTCCCGTTCCCAAGTGACCCTGGCACCTGGTGGTGCATGCAGTCTTTCCACAGCGCCGCCCGGTAGATGCGGGACACCGCGTGTGAGGGGCCGGCCATTTGTTATGTGGTATGAAATACCTCAAGTGAGATGGGTTCCTGCGGGAAGCACGATGTGTTGGCCCGGATTTCATGTTTAAACCTTATGTAAAGGAGCGTCTCTAGGGGGGTAACTCTCTCCCTTATCAGTAGCTCCTTTTGGTCTTTAAACCGACCCTCCCTATACAGGTCCCCCCAATGTGTGCAATCCCCTTTTGCGCAGCATATCACGACAAACTGCTTCCTATGTGACTGGGGTGTGTGAAAGGTGTGACAGTGGTATAAGAGGGGAGTAAAGTAGGGCCTTACCCATTGCATTAGTCAAGCGTTTCCAAGCATTGCTGGTGCAGGAGACTGTATGGTGCGATACCCTTTCGCCTGCGACTTGCGCCCCCAGCAGGGAGGTTAGGGGTATTGGTGCCATGTAGCCTTGCTCTATAGCCAGGTGCGGCATGTAAGGTGGATGGTGGAGCCAGTAAATTGTGTAGTGGGCCTGAGCACAGATAGTATAGCTCCATGTCCGGGGCCTCAAAGCCCCCTCTAGAGAATGGCCGTACCATAAGCTGCCAGCTTAGTCGGCGTTGCCTCCCGCCCCAGGCTAGCTTGATGAGCAAGGAGCGATGAGTATGAAAAAAGTTGCGTCCTGGGTAATAAGGTATATTCATCAGGGCCATTCTGCCAGCTAAGTAGAGCGGAAGGGTAATCCAGCGGTCTATCCACATGCCAATCGTTTCAATTGCAGCCCCATAGTTTGACCTAAGTGTCTCTTCGGGGTGTCTGGTGATGGTGACCCCCAGATATTTGATTTCGTCATCACACCAGCGCAGCAGAAACTAATGGGTGAATCTAGGAGTGTTAGGGGTGAGCGGAAAAATCTGTGATTTGTTCCAATTCAACTTTTTTCCACACAGGTGGCCAAACCTAATGAATTGCCTCAAAATGGGATTAAAACTAACACTAGGCTCACAGAGATATAAAGTAATATCGTCCACATACAACAATATTAGGATTTGATGAGAGGGGTAGATTATGGCGTACTCTCTAGGATGTTGCCTAATTTTGGCTGCCAGGGGCTCAATGCCACGGCGAACAGTAACGGAGATAGCAGGCATCCTTGCCGGATGCCTCGCTTAATGGGGATTGGGGCAGAGTGGAGCCTGTTAATCTGGACCACCGCCTCCGGCTTAGAATAGAGCAGTTGAATTCAGGCTAAAAAAGGAGTCCATCAGCAATGTTTGACAGTTGTCCAAGGAAGCCCTGAATTTCATCCATGTAAGGCGCTGGAGCACTGCACTAGTTGCGACCACTCAGCCTAGCTGAGTCGGTCGTGTCCAGGCCCAACTGTATGACCTATTTGGTTGCATCCTGCTCATCTTGAATGGTCTGTGCCAAACTGGCACAGAGGTCATCTAAGACTGCTGGTGAAATTTCTGTAAACGTAATGCATGAGTATCTATCTAGGATGTAGCTTGCACTTACCAATTTGAGGGCCGAAGAAAACATCCCCTCATTCCAAATGTCTCAATTTATTTCCAACTCTCTCTGGGGTTTTACGGCAAAAAGAATTAGGGTTAACTTTGCCAGGGGAGGCATTTACTACCAGGCTCTCAGGGTAGGATGCTATGCCAGAAAAGCAGTGTCACCCAGAGTTGACTTGTGGTGACTTGAGCTTGTCCGAGTGTGGACAGGAGTAAAGGTTTGGCCCATTGGCCCATTTGGCCTCTTTGAATGACAGTAGTGGAAGTGGTTCAGAGGAGGATGGACCCACCAACGATAAATCAACTGGAAGCCACTCCAGATCTGGAGAGTGCCAGTAAGATGCCAAAGATTCAGATAGGAGCATAGCCTCCTTGAAAATCTCAACCAGCTGTGATGGTGCCAACAGACCCGGGAATTTGGGGTGAATCTGGATCACTTGCGGAATCTGTTCCTCAATCAGGAACTGCAAACAGAACCATGGGGCACCTTAACGTCCTTGTGACTTCTCAGGTGGAAAATGGCAAGGCTGGGATGATGCCTGTTTCAACTTCTTGTGTCTTTTCATTGACTTTCCCAAAGACTTAGACATTGACGATGACGATGAACTGCAGCTGACTGGCGTGGACTAGGTCCTAGATTTTGAGCAGGAATAGCCTTTACATGACTTCCGATGGGGTTCACCAATGTAGAGCTTGGTGTTGTAGTGTTGGATTGCCTTGGTGTGCACAGGAGCAGATAGCTCATATGACTAAGAGTTGTGGTTCGACCCCAAACACCTGAGAGACACCTTGTGTGGGATCGGTCACTGACATCGGTCTGCCAAAGTCCCTACAAGGTTTAAATCCTGTAGTTTTAGGATGGGTCACATCCAATTGCACACTGGAAAGATAGTTTTAAAAAAGGTATGTCAAATGAGAAGAAAAAGCAGGAGCTAACCGCAGAACCATGTATGAAAGAGAGAAAAAAGATCAGAGCTGATGTCAGCATGCTGGGGTGGCACCTATAAGGGGCTACTCCCTGGGTGGAGTCAACACAAGGACTATGCAGAAAAAATCTTCCAGATCCAGCCTGGTGCCTAGGGATATTTTAAAGGGCCGGAATCTGAACTTAGTGGAATCAGAAACATGAGCTACAAATAGAAAATCACTATGTCAAAACATTTAAATTTCATTTAACTATTATCACAGCACTGAGAAAATGCCTATTACATCTACATGGCTCTATCTTTCAGGTGCTTGCCATTACTGTTGGCACCAAAAAGCTCCCAAAGGCAAACCTAAACACCATGAGACTGAAAAAAACAGATTTAAAAAGGCAGAATTGTGTAAAACAAGTAATTTTAAACAGTGACAAACATACTTAATAAATGTCTCTTTATAATAACAGAAATGCATGAAGAATTGTTGAATGAGTTGGACACATTTATAAGGGGAAATGTCACAAGGGAATGCCTAACCAGTGGATATTAGACTATAGCAATCCAAAAAAGAGAGAGTGAATGGTTACTATAAACATTGTTATCACCTTATAGGTAATTTTAAACTTTCAGACAAGACTTAAATAACTAAGCATTTCAGCAGTTCAGGAGGTTCGCTAACCGCGGAATAGGGACCAGAGCCAGATCACATACACAATCACCTCCCAAAACAAAAAAAAATACATCAGCAAAGATGAGGAATTGCCTTATATAAATTAGGCTAGGTTTAATTTATTTAAGTCAAAATCTTTGCTATGCTTCATCCAAATTCTAACACATTGAAGCACTGCACTGATTAAACACACCGTTGAATTTAAACATATACTGAGACCCAAACTTAATTGTGTCTTCTACAGAGATAAATTAAGTTTCCAGGAGTATGGCAAAACAGGACGCAGAACGGTTCCCTAGAAATCTATTTTCTTCAGCCTTCAGAGAAGTAGATTTTACATATCCTCCATATATAGCCAATGCGAGACTCTTTGCTAAACATATCTTCAGCATTACTGACATTTTCATTCACTCATAGTAACCCTCAAAATTGAATATTGTACCTTCATTCTCTCCCTTCTTGCTAATAACAAAGGCGCCAATATAGCTCGTCATCAAACATCAAAAATGGGGGAAAGAGTGGAAATTTTCTACAACAGACTGCTTTAGATTACACGCTTTGATTTAGTGGTCTGTGGCCCAATTGTCATAATTTTTTTAATACTCAGTTTAATTGATTAAGTGAAATGGATCCATAAATGATGCCCATTTGTGATGCAGGATATACAATACAGTTTCACCTGCGTATAGAAGAAGTGTTAAAGATCTTAAGACAACTTTGGTGTAGGAAGGTGGATACCTGACTATGGTTGCCCCCCAACTTTTTTGCCTGGTGTTTTGCTGGTTTTCCGACTTAGTTGGCCTGGGACCCTGCCAATCAGGACCCCAGGCCTACTGCTCTCTCTGTAAAATGGATTCCATGTACCTTAGGTACATATCCAATTGGTACTGGGCCACCTTATCAGACCCTGTAACTCAGGGCATAGGTGTACCCAGGGCCTACCAGGGGCTGCAGCATGTTTTATGCCACCCCTGGCTGGCCATCTAAATCTGACACAACTATACCTATATCTAACCCTAAAATGGACACACAGATTCCTAACAGTCACTCCTATGGCAGGCCTTGACAATCCTGAAGGCAGAGTGCTTGGAATCGTGTGAGATGGTGCTCTGGCATGAGCTGAGCCCGTTTGCAGCTTGCGGAACCAAGTTCTAATAGCTGTTCCATGATAACGCATAACATATACTCTTAAGTGCATTATAATCCTCGCGGTTATATGCTATCTCTGGTATCGCTTTATCAAAACATGTCGAGTAAGGTGTCATACGAATTGGAATACTAACCCCTCGCCAATTCTGGCGACGGGGTTAGCATTCCACCCTTCTAGAGGGACACGACATGTATGTAACTGTGAACCCCGGTTAAAGTTAACTCGAGCCTCAGCATCACAAAATGGATGCTGCCACCACAGACACAAGTCTGACCCCCTGCAGCTGGGAGTCCTTCCAGCGAGGGGAGCTTGGACAAAGGGTTTCCTGTCAGGGGCGGTGCTAGCACCATCCCAGACAGGGTTTTGTGTATCCTGGGTAGGCAGGGCTTTAGAGGAAGGTGACTGCAAGTGGCACCCCGGTGCTCACTATGCATCTGCCGGCTAGAACCAGTTCCAGGGGCACACCAGCCCCTGAGCTGGGGAAAGTCCGGCATGGGAGAGGGGTGTAACCACCCCCCTTCCTGGTCCCACCCATGGGCAGGACCTAGTCGCGTGCCAGCCCCTTTCCTAGTATAAAGATAGGAGCGGGCCCCCTTCCAAATTAGATCATCTTTGAATCCTGAAACTACTTTCTACGAAAGGAACTCAAGACTTCTTGCTAAGATTTCTCCCTTGTGACTAAGGAGTAGTCACCCTGCACCCGCAGGCACCATCTAAGAACACTGCGGTTTGCTGCACGTCCTTCCTCCGGAATCCGACCGACCAGCACGACGAGACCCGACTTCCCTGGCACCTCTGACCTCTACAGCTAAGCTGAGAACCGTAGGTGCGACGAGACCTCGAGGGACCAGCCATCATCAGAACTGCACGACTTCTATCCAGCACGACCGCCGAGGGATCCTCGAGTGAGTGCTTTGGGGTCCGAGAAGCCCCGACCCTGAGCAGCTCCAGCACCGAAGTCCAGCCCCCCAGCATCCACGAGATCTGCGTGGGGCCCTTCTGCTTTTTGCTGCTCACAGCGTTGTCTGGCTACTAGCCCGCTGGCTTGTGGCCTTCCCGACGACGAACGACGACAGCAACACTGCTAGTCTGGTTGCTCCAGACTGGCTCTTGCTCCCCTCCAAAAGAGGAGCACCCCGGACCCTCCTGGTCCACTCCAGACGCCATTTTGAGTCTACCGCGTGGGCTTGAATTTGCCAAGACTTGTTGCCCCAATCCTGGGTCCAGCGACGTCAACAGCAGCAACCATCATGGGACAGCTCGCACCTCCATCCTGGTCGCCGACAACGCCTCCTGGTCCGTGAGACTGCAGAGCCCAGTGTCGCCCACTCACCTGGTCGAGGTGACTCCATCGGGTGCCATCCTGGTGCCCATCTAATCACCGACTAGTGATTCAGAACTTGGTCCCCTCTGCTTACAGGTGTCTTCCATCTCCGATCCAGGCTTGGATCATTTCGAACTTCTTCACTGGTCGCCTGCCAGCAACTTCTTCTTTCAGGCTCCTGGTTCGTCAACGAGGGTTTCCGACGACACTTGAACCCTATGCAGCCGCAGCCCCTGGGCTAGGTAAACCGAGTACCCCGGTGCTCCAGCGTAGAACAACTCTCTAAGTGCCTAGATCCACTTTCGTTTTTGACCTACCTAGTCGGGTTCGCTCGAGAACACTAACTTTTGCTTTTACTAGCCTCCATAGACTTTGTCCCGCATCCTGCGTGAGAGTGCACACTCTGCACCCGAGTCCCCTAGGCCTCCTGCTAGTAATCTGAAGGTTCAGTAGTCCAGTCCTAGCGATTCCAAACCCTATGAGATTAGTACTTACCTGCTAGTAATTTCGCATTCCACTTTTGTAGTATATGGTTTTCCGTGCCCCTCGGGCATTTGTGTAAATTGTGCAACTTATAGTATTTTCGTAAGAGTTTTGTTGTGTGCTTAGTACCCTGTCCTCAAAGAGTACAGGGCTGTTGTGATCTAAATAAATACACTGTTTATTTTCATAACACTTGTGTGGTGTCCTTTCACTTGGTGTTCAAGGGGTATATGTGATGGTATAACAGCTGGCTTAACACGCCCTCTAGAGTTTAGCCCGAAGACTGCTCGTATCCATGCTACTAGGATAGCTGGTCTATAAGGTTGACTTACAACCAATCATCAATAAGGGTTGTTTGGACTGATACAAAGTGCTCACTAGAATAGTGAACATTATATATCAGGCCAACTTCTCACATTTGGGATTCAGATATTCTACGTGATCTGTGAATTTATGTTCTATCCAGACAATTGCACTCAATGGTACACAATGGAGAAACTATTAGGGTACTTTTTTTTGTTGCGACACGTGGGTGTTAAGCAAACAAGAGTAAAAAACATAAAATAAAAGCAAGGCAATAGCACAAGATTATGATCATCCCTCAGCTGGCCATGAACGTGTGCGTTTAGGGTGAGCTTCTAAAAACAAATGTAATCTGAAATGTATAAGCAAAAGAAATGTTGGCAAATTTTGTCTTAATTACTTTTCAGGAATGGGATCTATTATAAAGTACAATCATAAAATGTCAATCCCAATATCTTGTGTCTTAAATCATCATTCAATAAAGTGCACATAAAAAAATACAACTAAATCATAGGACATCTCACCATCTAGGAAATACACCATTCTCCAGGCTTGTGGTCTGACTTCGTCGCCAGCGTCGCTGATAACTGCTGGCACAGCTGCTGGTAAGCGAGGAGGTTGGTGAAGGGAAAGGAGTGATAAGCAAACTACTAAGCGATGCTAGAAGAGTGGCAAAAAAGGAGAACAGGCAGAAAGTTAGACTGTGGAGAAAAGTAGGGGGTAAATCAAAACAAGAAATGCATTATAAGCCTACTCTACTGACTATAGTGGAATAAATCCCAATTTAAAACTGTACCTACCCCCCCTCCCCCAACTACCAAATCTTATCCCCTAAAAACATACATCTTTATTTTACAGGCACTATAATTTGATAATTAGCCCACGTTCATGGTGCACAATCATTTGTCTAAAGAAAGAAATTATAATAAACTTCTGTCACTAAACATCCTCTAAATATACTCCGATATTCCCATCTGAATCAAAACATTCACTATTTGAGAAACTCCAATAACTGAGAAATAAGAATCATATCTGCTTTTGCTTCTAATTTTTGTTATCACCGTGTTTTCAATAAAAATCCTTTAAAAAATTTCAAATAATTAAATATACAATAACAATAAACACTCAGTGGAAGTTATGTAGATCTTCCAGGGCTAAAATACAAAATATAGAAATACCCAGTTAAGAACATGATCATCCCATGCCAACAGAAACTGTAACATCAAGAACTAAAATAAAAGGTTGTATAGGGAGAATGTCTCAAGAATAACAAAAAATTAGGTCCGACGGATATGTGGCTGTAAAATTCTCTTATATTTAGTCATTTTCTACGACGTCCAACTAAATATATGAATTTACATTTATCCAGGACAATCTACTTAATGTCATGGTTTTTAAATTGAAGAATAATGCATGACCACTACTATCCTAAAACATATCTGATATTCATGTATGCATTAAGAATTGGATAAAGTAGCTCTATTAAGAGTGTGACATGGCCGAACAATGGAATAATCCAACATTTCACAATCACTCTTTAAAACATTCACCAAAGATGTTTTGTACAAGTGACCAGCTTTACCCAACAAGCCTTGTTAAATTTCACTAGTTCCAATAAATACATCCAAGTAGAAAACCAATATGCATTGTAGTCTACTTTCACGTAATATTCTTATCTTGAAATCAAACAAACTAAGGACTATGACTGGTATTGGGGTTTACCACTAAAATAGCAAATATTGAAAAGTACGTTTTACCTCCAATTTTTAAAAATTTTTATTCGAGCTACCCGATACTTCACAAACAGGGTCACTAAAATGGGTATACAAACTTGGATGGGTCAACAAAAAAGCTGATCAATATTTAACTATTATATAATCTACAATGGGAAATGGACAAATGTAGTGTAGATTTAGTTTGGATTAAAGACTTCACTAATTCGATTTCACAGAAGCAAATATTTAATCGCATAATTTTGGGCATATGTACAAATAAAGTTTTACATTCTACCTTGACTAAACTGTGTTCTTTTCACAATATTTTATTGTGGTGCATTATAAGGCAAAGTTAACACATTACCAGATCTTGCTATGCCACTGTCTCGATCATCATTCAGCCCTCTCCCAGGCATGTCCATTGGGTTACTGTGAACTATAAAATAAAATGCACTCATTAGCCATTTAATATGAAAACATTTTATCAAATAATTTGCCATGCAATACTAGAACTACGTCATGCATACTTAATTATGTCAAATTATCTATTTTAATGCAATACAAAAGCCCGTCACCAGGAATTGCTGCCAAGTTGAACATGCCTCTAAGTCTTCATTACACATAGCCAAATACTTAACTAAAAGACAATATTTTTTACTGCCAATAAAACGTGTAGAGTCCATTTTTCACGAATTAGTTCAAAATTAATGAGCTTGCGAGTGAATCCACTCCAGAATAAAAAATAAAATAACTTGGAAGCAAGCATATATCAACTGCAGCAAATGCAACCAGCGTCCATGCAGTGAATTTATTTTCAATAAGGTGCTCCTGAGGAGAGTGCAAAGCAGCAGACTTGAGATGGGGAAAAATACAAGTAAGGAACTAGGAGCTAGAATGATAGCCTCTAAAACAATTCTTGCATTTTTTGGGGGGTAATTTTTCGATGAATAAAACAGAATACCTGCCAATTTAAAAGCAACACGTCACAGTGCTTGATGATCTTTCCCAGTTTCATCAGTGACATGGTTGTTGTGATGTGGTCCCACCATGGAAATAAAACTTTCTATATTCAAAAACTAATGTTTGCTAATGGCTATTAAATGTGATGGTCAAAGAACAGCTATGATTGTCAAGTATCTTGGGGAAAAACTTGGCAAAACCCATTGGCGCTTGCAATGCCAATTTGAAGGCAACCTACTATAGCAACACTTACATACCTCAACAACAGAGTTTGCGTCTCTGCGATTTCAAAAAGTCTTTGAAGTAGACAGACATTACTTTATTTAAGCATGTGCAAGATCTAAAATGTATGTGTAAACCTCACAAGTGAGCTAAACACGTTAAATGGTATTAGGTAGAATTGGATCATTTCATTTCCACAGCGGGGTCACATAATGCAACCATTTTGCAACTCTGACTAGACTACTCATACAGCACATTGCAAACCTGCAAAGAAAGAAGCGCTCCGGATGAGGCGGAGCGGACCTTGTTCAGAGAAAGCCCTCCTGGGGCTGCAAAGCTGAGAGAGACCTACATGGCAAAATGCAAAATACATAATGGAAGAAAGAAATTAGTAAAGCAGAACTAGTCTGGAAAAAGATATGTAGTGGCTTAAAGTGTTCATCTGGTCAAATGTTGTCCTGGTGGATTTCAAAACTTGTGGCGGGGACCTCCATCACCACAAAATGACATGAACAAATGTGGCATTCAACGGTGATAAACTGCAACTCTCAAAACTAAAATAACCGTAAAAGCAACATGTCACTTCTATCCAAAACTCCTTAAATAAATACTAAAATGTGCTTCGGGATTATTGACAGAAAATGGTTTATCTGAAAGAGGAGCAACACAACTAAAAACTCGGCATGGGCAAAAAGTAACTTATGCCACCATAATTCTTGTAATTTGGGGAATTTTACATTATGCTAGTAATGCGAAATTCCCGATGTTACACCACAATGTTACTTTACTTAACATGTGCAATTTGAAGCAAAAAGGTACCACCGTACCCACAGGGACGACAGAAGTGAGAGACAGTTATTCACTGTTCTTTTGTTTGTTTTTCAACATTATTTTTTAATGCAATATGCACCCTTGCACTGAAAATTTACAAAAAGTCATAACGCACTAAAATATAGCATGAAATTATGGATTTGCATTGTCTGCGATATTAAAAAAATGTTGTGCATTTACATAAAAGAAGATTATGTAAATTTCAGCACCCCCACGAAAACATAATAGGTGCTTTATTTCACATTAACATTAAAGCAGGTACCAAGTGGGTCTACAGAGGGTTGGTTGACAATATAGATGCTGTCTTGTACTCTATACACGTGCATGCATGCAACAGAAAGTTAGATATCAGTTTTCATTAATCACTATAAGAATGGCTTTAGCGCCACTCTCTTAAGTGCCCTTAAAAAGGAGAGTAACCATTCCCAATTGTATCCAGCATGAATCACATAGATAGTATATTAAATTGAGTCAATAACAGTATATAATGAACCCAGGAGGCCCTGCTCGAAAGGAGGTGGAATGCCAAGTATGTATGATATTTAATGGTCGAAAAACTTCCTTTGAGGGTTTTGTTTCCAGCGCATTTACAAGACACATTTTACCAAAAGGAAACCAATCTCTCTTTGGATGAAGCTCAAGAGAGGATATGGCAAATGACAATTTCATTTACTGGAAATTGAGTTAACTGTACACATCTGAAATCTACATCTGGAAGAAATAGGTTTCCTTTAAAGAAGCTCAACTGCATTCATCTGATCCTCTGAATAAATTCTGTGCTGTCTTTGCTTCGCACTACAGCGTAAGTACACTTGTTAGTCTCTGAAACTGAAGAGCCAAAGAAGGTAAGGAGAATCCACCAATGCTTTCGCTCCTTCACACATCATCAAGAATAATGCAATGTTTTTCTGATGAGTGGGGAAGGGCAATGGACGCAAGCTTCTGCTTAGTGCGGAAAAGGAAAGGCTGACAGCAAACACAGCACAGAAGCAAACATGGAGCCAGATTTATTCTATACCATGTTGTATTTATGACCTAACAATTGACCAAAGGGGCACTTTAACAGAAGCCCAACAGACATTAAGCAAAGGCTTCGTCAGACTTCACATTGTCATTTCAAGCTGAAGTACTCATCACAGAGAAATGTCAGTGACATCGGAACATTCAGATTTGTTTTAACAGTGCAACCAAATTTACGATTTGCAAAATCATTTTTGCAATAATCAAATTTTAATTAGTCTTTTATAAAAAAAAAACACTACACATAGTTAACGTTCAAATACAGGTGACACAAGAGTAAATCTAAAGATTAAGAATGCTAGCTAAAATTAAATTAATAAGAACGTAAATCTGACAATACCTGTACTTCAACTTGAAAAAACAATAAAACGTAAGCACATACATGTAGGGTTCCTTGAACCAAAACGACAAATCAATAAACATTGATTAGAGCAACAAGAGTTAACACAAGCAGTTTATGGTGAGATTATAATACCAGAATAGCTTTAGCTAGAGTTTCATATATCTAGAATTTTAAAATGACCAGCATCATTTAAATATAATGGAAAACAGGATGTTTTACAGAAAAGTACAAAGCAGATGCATGGAGGGACCAGTGGTCACAAGCATGATCTTCTAGTTACAAACCAGTTCATTTTTTTTTGTAAACCTTTTTATTGGATTTCAATCTTATACATGTCATATATGAGAACAACCGTACCAGTCTGTTACAACATTACAATCAGAATTATCGTTGTCATGACAAATAACATCATGGGCAGTCTTCAAGGAGGTATGGATGTATACTGTCACTGGGGTGCATTCTCCCAGCATCTCCATGGAGAAAGCTGAGAGTTAGCATGGGTGCAGTCGCTGATAAGGTTGCCACCGTTCCCCACCTGAATGACAGTCTCAAGTCCGCTATCCCCTGTAAATAGTAGCATTAAGTGGAAATCTGTAAACGTAACTGAACTTTGGGCTTCGAAACCAGGGAAGTGAAGGGATCATGAGGGGAGTGGGGGTGGGGGGGAATCGGGGCGCAGACAGTGAGGGCAAATGCAATGGAGCTCCATAACACGCGATCCAGTGTGTGCAGACTATTTAAGTGCATGCAGAAAAACCTGGTCCCAGGGTGAGGATCGGGGTGTATGTAGGTGTAGCCGGGGGTAGGGGAGAGTGAACAGGCGGCTCAGAGTGTGCTTGCTCCGGGCACCGCTTGCGTATCCTGTGAGGGTTCCGAGCCATCTGCCTGTGTTTGCTTAAAATCGTGTAGGAGCATCGCCCATTCTAAGGAGATAGGACGCTTCCGTATGCCTCAGGCTTCCTTCTGGCGAATAAGGTTTTCTTCCGCTGCTGCCCACTTCTTTACTGCCCCCCACCAGGCCTCTATTGGTGGACCCTCTGCTGCGCGCCAGTGCATTGCAATGCTGCGTTTAGCTAGCAGGGTGACCAGTAGGGCAAATTTGGTCTCTACCTTCTTGCGTTTCTGGCATCTAAAAATGCCTAAGGTGCATGCTTCCCACGTGTGGAAGTCCATGAGGCCTGTGACTTTTTGGAGCGTGGTCTGTACCGCCACCCATAGGGGTTGTATTACCGGGCACAACCAGAACATGTGTATAAAAGGGGCGCCCGACGCGTGACAACAGGGGCATTCGAAGTGAGCGGTCAGGAAGAAACGTTTAAGCTGTGCTGGTGTGAGATACGCACGTTGTAGTACATTAAACTGGACATTTTTGAAACGCTGGTTTCAGGACACCTTCTTGTGATGCTCTAAGGCTCGCGACCACTCTCTGTCATGGAGGTCGCGGCCAAAGTCTTCCTCCCAGTGGAGCCGTAAGCGCACCAGCGGTACGTATGTTAGTTCCATGATGGACTTGTATATCCAAGTGACATGGTGTCTACCCGCCCCCATATATAGCAGTGTGTGCAGTACCAGGTGAGTCTTGGGTTCCCCCTCCCCTAGGTTCCAGATCCATCTGCAGTCCGCCACCAACTGCTAGGGTACTAGGAATTGACCGGCTGGATAGTTACAAACCAGTTGATATGTATGGCTCTGGCAGTGTGCCACTATCATCTATATCAATTTCTGAATCTGATAACTCTGCTATGACGTCGGAACAGATGACAAACTCTTAAACCACTGTTGCTACATCACAATGGCCTTGTGCGATCTCTGAGAGCCTGTCAGTGCAGCACTGATCGTCTGCTATGGCAGAAAGCACAGCTGCAGGAAGGAGAAGGAAAACAGTAAAAGTGTTCTGAGGGACATCATAAACAACCGGAGCTTCGCTCTAGTTTTCTATTTGATGTCACTCAGAAGCCCTCAGTGAAAAACATCCCCATAATTCACTGTTACCCATCTACACAGCAACTAAAACTTGTGCGATATGTTCAAGTGTGCATATCGTTCTCATTAATCTATTTGCCTGTCTGAGATTTCAAACACAATGCATATTAAGAAAGATCCAGCAGCACCTTCTTTACTCCTATGCATAAGTGAACAGTCAACATATTATCCATTCTTAAACCACGAACCAGTCTAACATATAATCAGTCTAACATATAATCATTAACTATTAAAAGGTAGTAAAGTCATGATAATTCAAGCACAGAGGTAAGTTGGCCAAAGACTGTCTTTTATACTTCGTTAACTAAAATGCATGACAACATAATAACAGTTTTACAAGAGCCTTGACATATGTGTTTTTTAGGTCTTGCCTAGGCATTGCATGTGCCATCTCTGAGACATGCTGTACCTGTGGGCTTCGAACAGGCCCATCGTTTTAGTGTTTCTTTTGTGTGCCATTCTTAAAACCTGGCTTTTTAGTGGTGTACTGGCTGTATTTTTCCCTCCTTTTGGTGTTTGTTTCCCCCCCCCATAGCGACTGGCCCCATTATATGTACTCGTTCCCTCCTGTCTATTTAGGTAAGTTTCGGCACACTAGTTATTTTATTTTTTTAGTTCTTGGCGTATGTTTACGAAATGTGGTGTTTTTGTAGCGAAACGTGCTCAGCTGACAGCATTGCAAACAAACTTTGCTCGATTATATGCTTTTGAAGCCTAAGCGGTTTTTGTTTTATCAGCACGCCGCGATTCATGTTTCACCTTTTCTCGATTCAGATTTATTTCCTTCGATTAAGTGGCATGTGTGCTTTTGGAGTTGCCGCAGATTTTAATTGGTTTCATTATTTTAATTTCGAGGCTGCGCGTCTTAACTACACTTTCATGTTTCACTATTGCACGGCATCTGAAAAAACACACACGGAGTGCCATATCAGCTTTTCTCCGAGCCCCGGTATCTCTCCCGCTTCAATTGAGGGGTGAGGGGTGTGGGGGGGGGGGGGAAGGAGGGCAGGGGGAGGCTGATATAATCTTACGATTTCTTTATTTTTTTTAAAATTTGCCCACTTTCCTCTTCCAAAAATGTTGGCATGTATGCACCACACTGCTCATGTACATTGTCTAAACTCCGCTCATTCTAATGGCATACCCCACACAATTTCCAGCTTATATGGCTGTATATACAGCAAATTACTGACTTCTCACACAAGTCATATTTTCTCTAGGGATAATTAACATTAAGGAATTATCGCCCCTTCCCAACCAGTCCACATAGGTTTCAATTCCTGAGAGGGTCCTTATTTTGCAGATTTGACACTTCACACACCCAGACAGTATGTATTCTTCATTAGCGCACACTTTATCCATTATCCACCTAATTATGCTTCTTTTTATCAACTCTTTCCCAGACCCCAGGTCATTACAGTCCGATAAGACCCATGTATTCCTTAATAGGTCGAAACGTCGTCGACACATGTAGAAAGACATACTAGAATTGTGATATACTGATTGATCCCCTGTGTCCGTGATTGTACTGAATATAAATGGCTTTCTTTTAAAAAAAATAAGCAATATACTGTTGATGCGTACATTTGCCTTCACTCTTTTTCCTTGTTCGATTTTGGTTTTTCTTCACACCTGGGGTCTATTTGCCTCTTTCTAAGAGACTTCTTATTACTCACAAAGTGGTTTTTTTAATTAACATTTTGAGATATCCTCCTAGTTTTCAATAAAACTCAGTTCGGCTGAACCAGAGTTTTTGAATAATACTGGCTTTTGCTGCTTCTTTAATGAAATATCAATGCTGCTCAAATTAACAATGTTGGCATGAAGATTGATTCAACACATATCTGTCTGTACAAATATTGTTTGTTTTCAAAATGAGTTCCATGTGAACATTTGTTCCAAGGATCTATTCAGTCTGAAGCTGAACTGGCAATCAAGAAGAACACTGTAATGTTCCAAGTAATCCGGAATTCTGGAAATCAGCATGCCAGTGAGCCTAGATGCTTAACCCTTTCGATGCTGATGACGAGCTCAGCTCGTCATGATGCACGGTTGAGCTGTGCTGATGACGAGCTGAGCTCGTCATGAACAATGGGAATATATGAGTGCCAGCACAGGGGGGGGAAACACCTAGCAGCCAAGGTGTTAAACCTTGACAGAGAGCATTGCCACATTCTACTCCTCCATGAGTTCTAGGGTCGTGTTGACTCTAGAGAAAGTGTGCAGATTAAACACTACTGTGGCGGGGGGACTAGTTGGGTTGTATGCGACTACATAATCTCAAATGAGCTAGTTGGTTTCTCGAGCATGGCAAATAAATAAAAAACTGATTTAGACCCAGTGGCTGCCCTGCTGATACAAAAAAAATAATGTTCTTTCATTCCATGGGCTTGTAGTACAGCCTTCAGTACATTTTACTTCATACCTAGCCTTACTTGGATGAGACAGAGGATCTGGAAAAAATGTTTTATAGGAATAAAAACTACTTTCTGAAATAGTTGAAAAACAAACCTAGTTCAAAATCACACCTGTTGGTTAGAAATGCGTAAAAATCCCAGGAAGAATTAACCTAACACATCGCTGAACAACTGCTTTAGCACTGACACTGTAGTGCCACGGTGTCCCTTGAGGGCTTGAGAGGTGTATTCCAGAGCAGTGTAAACAGACAATAGGATCTGACAAAGCCCACAGGATCTTCAATAGTTACTGTACATCTTAATTTTTTCGACAATGCTGTGGATTACTTTTCGGACTCAAATGTTATTACAAGCTACTACGGGAGAGTTGAAGAGATCATACATGGAAACAGTAGAAAACGCCTGTGGGTATTCAAATACAAACTATAAACTGTTTAATTGGTCACAACAATACACATTACTGACTTTATAAATAGGAAAAAAAAAACAATCATGTAGCTGTAAATATGGGTGACCGGCAACAGCGCATAAAAAAACTAAACCTATGGCGCACCCTGGAACATGGGATACAAGTTGGAGTTAAACCTTCATTTGCCTTTCGCTCACTATTCGCCTTATACAGCTAATGTATGTCATTCTACAACCACATCCAAATCAGGATAAGGGCATGTAGGAATTTGACTATTTTCTTCTGAAAGACCCCTACAGTAGCATGCATACACCTTCATACATAGGGCCATCTCCCAACCTTAACCAACCCCCAGAAACACTAAAGCTAATAATCCATCGCACTATCCAACAGTTCAAAAGAAACACCTCAAGATCAAATCCTCTTGTGTTTGTACACTAGGACTCGACAAACTCCCTTTCCCGATCAGCAAAACAATGTCTCAGATCACACCAGGCAATCCATCCTTCAAGTACTGCATTTTTATGGGTAAGAACGTTGTGTGTTGTTGTGTAAAGGTTTGGGTGCTGCAGTGGTGGAAAGAGTGATTTTCTGATCGGGGGTGCAAGTGGCACTTCTCCCAACACCCACTTACCTAATACTGAATAAAGAACACAGCAGCAAAGGACCACCAACATGGACCACAGAACACAGCAGAAATCTATCACTACAGACCACGAGGCCAGGCCAAAGAGAAATGACAAAATGATCTCTAAAACAATCAATCCCCAGCAAAGTCCAAACACTTCAAAGTCTACCACGCACTCCTTCATATCATCACCCACCACACATGCCTGCAACAACCTGTACCTCATCATACCTTGCACCATATCTGTCATCACACCTTCATTCCAAACCGGACGGCATACTTAAACATGCACCAGCGTTCTAAACAGCATTCAAATGTCACACCAACACAAGACCACGACCAAGCACACAAGAAATACGCAAAAAAGCCTTGATTGTATTCACAAATTTAGACATTCGTTACAAGAAGGTCGAGGCTTCTAAGGACCACCACCCATTAGTTAGTTGAAGGACATCTGCTCAAATGCTACACACAGCACTACACAACAACATAAAAGAGCTGATGAACCTTGCTACTTTTTGGTACTCAGTAAATGTGGAATACAGCAAACCGACTTTTACATAAACTGATAAAGATGGTCTAATTCATGGAGCATAATCATTTTGTACATCCAGACATCTGGCAGGCAACAAACATAGTATGCAACGGTCACCTAAAATAACTGGGTCTTAAGGAAATATCATTAATAACAGTTGCAAGACAAGAGTACTGAAATCAGTCCACAGTACCTATGTTTCCGAGCAATCCATTCATAAGCGTATTGTTGTCTGGCTTCAGGGTGTTATTGTCCTGATTGATAATCTCAAGGCTGTCCTGCAAACTATAAAAGCAAGAACATTTACAATAGCATAATATATGTTTAACTTTATGCAATTCATTTTCCAGATCAAGAACAAATTCATAGAAATCTACTTCTTTTAATAACCCTGCGGATTCAGCAAGTGCAAGAGCAAGAGATCATTTTCCCGCAGTGATTTCATAGAATGTGAATTAGAGGAATGCATTACTAAAAAGATGAAAAGATCAACAGGCCAAAGTGCAGCAGTCAAAGAGAATTGACTGTATGAATGTGACAAAGCACTGCTTTGTTACACACTGTTGAACATTACGACTCATCAACAGTCTCTTCTCGCCATCACAGAATTTTTTTGCCAAGTCAGTCGATTGCTATGTAAGCGATCTCCAAACAATTAACATGACATTTTAGTTAAAAAAAAAACAAGCAAACTAAAATATTAATAATGGCCTCTTCCAATTCTCGTGATGTGGAGGAAAAATCGCACGAGCCAAAATGTTACACTTAGCAACAACATCAGAACTTTAAGCAGGTATGTCAAACTCGAACTGACTAAGCATCAGCGAAATGCACCAATTAAGTCTGCACAAAATACTGTTATTTGCATCTTTCTAAACATATCTATGGCTTTGTTCAAATGTGGTTAATAAATTAATTTCAGGTGAAGCAACAGACTTCAAATGATTTTGGCAGAGTAGACATGAGATGCCCCTTTAAATGAATAGGGTCCTGTTGGTGCAGAAGCTACTGCCGTCGTTGGTGCGGAGTAGGGAACGCGATCAGTTGGTTAGTGTGGCAAATGATGGCAAGCACTCTCAGTACACAAAGTCTGTGACAGAGCGCTGCAGGTAAGAGTCAGGGAACAGGAAGTGGGTTGGGGGGAACTTTACATTCAGGAAACTGATTTCAATAATATGCCTACCTTCAACAAAATGCATTGATACAAATAACTTTAGCTTGGTCTTGGTTACCCACAATTTGCTCCACGCCCTCCTCACCTCACTAATAACTTCAAAGATGCCGTACGGGAACAAGCATTGGCAAAGGCAATAGGTTGCGCCTATGTGAGATAAATTGACTGTCATTTAAAATATATATATATATATTTCACAGTAACACTGGTACTGTACAACATGGCTTAAAGCAAATGAAAAAAATCACGACAAGGCCAGCGTTGACAGAGCAATGTTACTTTTTTTTGCTTTAAGCAATGATGCGTAGCAGCCAGTGCTGCTGTGCAATATGTCTAAAACAAGCATTGCAATGCAATAGGACTCGCAATTGCGAGGTTTTGAGCTATTGGTATTGCAAATGACACTGCCTTTTATTTTGTGTTTTAAAAACCTGCAATAATAAAAGGCTTTGTCATTTACAATACCAATAGGTCAAAATGTCTAAAATGCGAGACATATTGTATTGCAAATGCTGGTTGTTTACAAGCGCCCCATGTTGGCTTTCACGTTAATGGAGGCCACGCCACTTTCTTAAGACGAGCCGTGCCTGAACAAATGTCAGAGGCCGCTATCAAAGTGAATGCGCGGCATGGGGCACGTTTACCCAAAAAAGCATTTGTTTTTCAAGTTCACAAACAAATTTTTTTTTTTGTAAAGCTCCCTGTGAAACCACGCATGGCACGCTGAATGTTGCAGGAAAGCATGTAGTGCCTGCAGTAGGAGAAACCATTAAAGAAAATAGTGCTTACAGAGTAAATAAGACAATGTGCAACAATCAAAGTAAAAGGGCCAGTCCTTATGGGAGGTGACCTATTAAGACAAGGGACCAACAAGCCTATTAACGAATTAGAAGCCAGCATTTAGGAAGGACAAAGGAACAAGCCAATTACAAATATGGGCAGAGAGTGGGCGGGGCTTCAAGTTCATAAAGCATGGCTCGCAGAGTAGCGCATGCGCTTTTCAGGCTCGACCTAAAAAGTGAAAAGAGGCTCAAGGGGGTAGAGAAAATGTGCAAAAGGAGCAGATGAGAGTAAAAAAAAGAGACTCAAAGGGGGTCAAAGCAAGAGTGAAAGACGGAAAAGAGGTGTGAGATGGAGCCGTTAAATGCGCAAGAGAAGGATCAGAAGGAAAAAGCTTGGCAGAAGCTGATAGTGGGAAAGAGGCGAGTAAAGGAGCTGAAACGAAAAAGCGAGGCGGGCTCCTCAGACAAAAGGAGCCGGTCTGAAAGTGCCTAGACTGGTCGGGCGATCAGTTAGACAAGATGGGGTGGGGGTGCTGGGCATAGGCAGTTGCTCGAAATATTCCAGTGCTCTCAAGATTTTGCAAAAGCCAGGTGCCTGGAGGTGTTTCATTTTATATTAGCTGTGGCGAACTGAGATGCAGCTCACAGATATTGCAATTGCGCTCAGGAAGGGCTAGAACTGGTGATTTAAAGAAATCATTTCAGCTGGAGTACCTCAAAATAGATGGGCTAGACATGATATGTAGGTGCAGCCCAAATTTCAATCCACATTTTGAGAAAACTTAAAGTGCTGTCTAAAACTTACTTCCTGCATTACAATATTAACTGTTTTTCCAGGGCACAAGGTTGAGAGTTTGTTCAGAGTTGTTGCCAAGTTAGTATTCTTTTCAAAACTTACTATGTACATTAAAATACAATAAAAAGATGTAAAAATGATTGCGGTTACTTAAAAATGTTGAATCGGTAAAGGCATATGCCACAATTCGCTTTATCTAAGGGGATAAAACGAAGTTTTAACGTACATTACCTGTATTTTAATGTTTTACTTGGAATCAGTGGTTGTTTAATTGTTCCCTGGGCCTGGTCTGCAAATGAAGAGCCCCTTTTTCATCAAAATATGTAACTGCATAATTCATCTGTTTGACATACAGCATCATGGGTAACTTATTCTGTGAAGCACAAATTAAAGCCCTGATTCGCTGTGAAGTTTTGAAGTGATTGTTGCATGGAGTAAGCTATTACTTGCAGTCAAGTTGAGCTTATTCTTACGGTTCCAGTTACCGCTTTCCCATTGTATCAAAGGGTGATCTTTGGAAAATCACTCGCTTTCCAAAGCCCCTTAATCAGACAGAAAGTAGACGTGTTGGGGAACCCGCTAAATATTGGCAATATGGGCAATGGAAATGGTCCTAGAACAAAGAGTCAGACCATTTCAGGTCCCCACAGAATTTATACTTAAATCGGCTAAAATCTGTTAGAAAAATAACTTTTTTTCTTTTAAGAATGAGTTGTTTTTACAAATAAAGGGCGTGGCGATGGGGGTGTTTCGCCCCTGAAATAGCGAACCTCGTGATGGATCACTTTGAAAGACAATATATCTTTGATGATGCTGCCCCATTTAGAAACTACACTCTTAAATGGGTTCGCTTCATCGATGAAATATTTCTTATATAGAATGGAAGTCTAGAAGAGCTTGAACAGTTCCATTTATGGTTGAACTCACGGACTCCCGATTTGAAATTTACTAAATCTGTTAGTAACGACTGGATTAATTTCTTGAATGCATGGATTTTTGACACTGAGGGTAAATTGGAGGTTAGTCTATATACTAAACCTACAGATAGGAATACCCTTTTAGAATTCACCAGTGGGCATCCCAGAAGCCTCAAAGAAAATTTGCCCTATGGGCAATTTTTAAGGATTCGCCGCAATTGTTCCAACTAGGATGATTATTTCGAAAATGAGGAAACACTACAAAATAAACTTTGTGCTAGACGATATCCGAAAACAATGGTGAGATCAGCCCTTAAAAGAATGTGGTATAGTTTTTGAACACCTAAAATAAAGGAGGAAGTAGAACATATGACATGTTTTCTTACCTTCAATCCCAAAGCTAATAAAGTCAAACAAATAATTTTGAGAAACTGGAGACTGATTGAACACCTTAATATGCCCAAACCGCTCTTTTCCTTTAGGAAAGGCAAACATCTTAGACAACATCTAGTCAGAGGTATAAGGGAACCATTGATCAAAAAAAGACACAAAAAGTTTATTAGGTCTACCGACAATGGTTGGACACTACCGGTGTACTAACTGTGTCGCATCTAGGAAGCTTGTTTCCGGTCCAGGGAAGGCATGGCTTGGCAGTTCGGGCTGGACTGTTCCCAGTATGCATCTGTTCTTGGCATGTAGGGCTGCTGACATTCATATCGCCCGCCCTCCTCACTGGTGCCTGTAGCAGCTGCAGCATTATCTCTGGCATGGCCATTTCTTACTTTACTATCTCCATCTCTGCCACAATGGCGAAAAACAATCTGAGGATGGAGAAGATGCCCATGCGCACTGTAGTCCAAGGGAGGAGTCAACTATCTCGTGATACTTCGAAGACTCTTCCAAGACAAAGTGCAGCCATAAGTGTGGCAGGGTATGCTCAGACGTGAGTCCCTTGCTCACTTTGCCACTGGATTCAAGCAAGCCGGGCTGAAGGCGGCTGGAATGCCAGAAACCGGTCCTCGGAAGCTTGTTTCCAGTCCAGGGAAGACATGGCTTGGCAGTTCGGGCTGGACTGTTCCCCATGAGGCACAGGGTCAGACTGATTTGCATATGGCCATGTCTGAACTGGGGTGGCAGAGTGGGCTAAAGAACGGTGATGGATTAAACCCAGATCTGTTGACTGGGTGCGAGTGTTTGATTGGTTCAGATGCTCCGTCCATCACCACCCCCTTTTGTACCGCAAGAATGTGTACCATGCAGATAAAGTGAATATAATGGAAATAGGTCAGTGGGTTACTGCTTCTGTAAGAGAGCTCTTTTTGTTACTTGTCGTTTATAAGACATAATCCTAATATAGAACACTGAGCTATTAACTGTCATCAAAGAGCTGCATGCAAAACTGCAAGGTATATGTTAGCGCTATATGTTATTTTGCAGTTTCATTACCCTAATCTTCCCAAAGGGGTTCTTTCGGGTAGAAAAAAATTATTATTATCAAAGAGAACCCCTAAAAATTATGGTATGTTTTAAATATTGAATTTGCCCTTTCCAGAATAAGGACTCAAACTATTTTGCCTACCAGTATCGATGACATGTCACTCCTATAATACACCTTTTAGTCCTGTCTGATGTAACACTTCCTATACACGGATTTACACAAATGATTGTCTCTGTGTAATGTGTGTGAAGTAAAGTGCTCTGACACCTTACACTGGTATGAGTGGTGCTATTAAACTAAATAAATCTGAGAGACAGTGGTTCTGGAGACTTGAGGGGCACTGTTAAAGGGTGCTAGTGAGGGAATCCATGTCAGAGGTGGTCATTGGGGGAGGGAGGCAACAAACATTGTCGCACACGGTGCCACCAGTGTTAAAGCCGGCCCTGCCTGTTCTATTCAGTTTTGATCAAACAGTGTTTGTAAATACTATTAGCATAATATGCTATGCTAAAACGGAGTGGCTTCATAAAGTCCTACTGTTCAAAATATATTATGATGACTGGCTAATATCAAATATAAACAAGTATCGCACAAACAGTCCCAGGGTTAAATTAAAATGGAGAAATACACTGTTTAAGGAAAATGTTTATGTCATTCGATTTTGGATCCCCTAAATTAAACAGAATTATACTAATACTTTATCTTATGCAAACTCCCAGCCCAATTTCTTCTTAGCCTTTTTTATTAATAAATTGGTTACTTTAATGAGATCTGCCTAGGCCAATTGCTGATACTAAAATAACTGTAGGAAATTCTTTGTAACTCGATTCAATACCTACAGAAAAATGAATTCTAAATCTAAAATGGTGAAAAATCGCTGGGCCAATATTTAAGTTTTGAAAATAAGCTACTACTGACCAATGGAATGAACCTCTAAATATACACAGTGGCGCGACTTGTGTTGGCTGATTGAAAATTAAGATAGCCAAGTTGTTGAGCAGTCATTCAGTTCTCACTGTGCAACTGCCACTTTTTTTTAATACCAAACACCTAAATCCATGAAGTATACCTTAATAATTTAATTAACTGTTCTGCTTACTAACACTTCAATTTTGAGTTCCTCTGTAAGACTGGTTATGCCCTTCCCTGGTGCAATCACATCTCATGAATACCTTCTGATTAACTTCTCAGTACTCACGTGTTTAGACTGCCATATATGCTGCTTCCTGTTCTTGCTGTAAATACTTTGCTAAGCATGAGTTGCGGAGGTGATCTAGAAAAATAATTTGGAAATAAAATCAAATGTACTAATATCAGCTGTTTACGTTTGTGAAAGCAAGAAAGAAATGTATCATATATGAAAACAGTATTCATTTGTATTTTTAGCTAACAACGCACATCTCAATGCAAGAAACAGACTAATTTGTAAACAATCATATTTGCAAAGTTTTAATAGGACATTTCTTGGCATTACGTGGCAATATTTCATTTGCAGGTTTAATATTAGTAAACAGCAAAAACAAAATCAGAGCTGTAAGCAGGTTATTGGATCGTGGAGAATAGGGGTATCAATATGTTTCTGTGATTACATTGTCTATGTTGTGAATGGGCATGCTAGCAGGCAGGTGAATAAAACCTACACATGCCCCTATTCAAAGAAAAATTGAAGCCTCTGGGGTAATAACACCTTAGCAGCGTCAGAATCCCTGCCTTTGTGGGCAAGGGATGGGAAACAGAAAGTTCCCGTTACGATTATATACGTTACTATTTAATGTATTATTCCAGCTGGCCATAGCATTGAGTCCAAAGATTGCCTTACACTAAACCCATACCAGCAACCACTCGCTCACTTTGTCGGTATCATTCAGCCTCACAATTGACTACTTTGTGGTTGCAAGATATATAACAGGTTCAATTTGAATTATACACAAATTACTTGCAACTTAATTCACTGGAATTGTCCAGGTTTGAGAACCCTGCTACTATTATTACACAATGACTTGTGGTGAGATAATCATTCCTGGTCATGAGTTCAATGCAGGAAAGTTGAACAAGTGCTCTGTTCATGGCTATCGAGTACATGAAATACGCTCTCTGGAAGGAAAGCTACTTTTCAAAGTCATGGAAACACTCTCTAAATGCTTGCTTGCCTACGACAGTCCTTCTTCATCCATGAAATGCACCCAACTATCATATTTTCATCTCCGTGGGCTCTCAAAAAGCCATAGTCTGACGTCTCACGACTTTGCCCATCACACTCTCTAGGAAGCATGTTCAATAGGGGTCCTGCAAAAGGACTCAGATGATGGGATAACCATATTGTTGGATTAAATGAAGTACTATGTAAAAAGACAGTAAATCCCAAACTGAGTCGATCAATCTCAACTTCTTTGTGTTATAAAGAAAAAAGTCTGAAAAAACATAAAATAGGAGCCAAAACAAAATCTCAGCAAAAAAAAGTGCACTGCCTGTGTTTGTTGTGGCGGGCATCCCCCTTCAAGCTACACCGGCTACATTAACTTACCGTTCAAGCTCCTTGCTCCTGTGGTGCTCACAGCAATCTTTGATACTATAAGAATGAAAAAAAAGTATTTTTGTCTTAGGGAAAAAATGTGTTTTCCGAGGTAAATATGTATGGGGGGAAAAGGAACACCTCAAGGAGTGCCAGGTGGGCTCACGAAAACAAATAGGACGCATCCGGGGCCCATACATCCCTTCAAGAGGTGTGTGGGTGGGCAATATGTGTGTTTATTTACTTATTTGCTAATAAAGGTATGTGGGAGCCTGGTTAGTTTACCAGTTTGCAATACTATTCTGTAGTAAGTCTCAATCATCCATTGATTGTTGCACGCATTATGTAGGCAACTGACCATTTGGTGTTAGTTCATTCTGCATGACAATTGGGAATCGGAGGATGCACAGGTATCCTGTTTATAATAATTTGCATTAAGTAACTTTCAATATTTCACTATTGCATGCACTGTGACACAAATGATTAAGAGAGGAAGTAAAAAAAATAACATGCAAATGCTGATATCTTGAAAGAAATAGGTGGTGTGTACTCTTACCGAATCTGATGAATTTTCAGTGTCGAGCCTTTGTAGCTCATAGCTACAGAACCAAACATCATCTCTCCAAGCATGTTGGCATCCGAGGAACACCGGGAACTCTACAAAACCGAGAAAATCGTGTATTATCAAAAAGGCGAGCTTCAAGATTTATATGTGCAACTGGTTTATTTTCAAACAACCTTCAACCACGGAGCAGACAAAAATCGATTTGCCGAATAAACAACGCCTTTACAATCATTATTTAGGTTGTCTGCATGCTTTTCACAAGGGTAGGGATAATTTAAACATCTTTCTCCGAGTTATATTACATACAAACTTAGTATGCAAATGTATGTCTTGGGAAGTGAATATCTAATAATGATAACATGTGTTTCAATTTTACACCACGTCCCTTTGGAGACACAGAATAATTCAAAATGGTTGCAATGCCATGACCTAATTAGTCATTTTAGAGTGTATCATCGTCCCATGACATGTAGTTGCCTAGAAGTCGTCTGCTCGTTTCCTCATCTTTTGGAAAGTGTAAAGCATATTATGTTACTTATGAGTCCACTTCCTCTAGCATGCCCAGTGATGACTGAGCGAGGTCCTATTTCTGCGCCTGATCCATTAGGGTGCTGATGCATGAGGAACAATTCCAGATTGGTGGTGGTAGCATCTGAAGACAGATTGCTAGGTATGCCAAATGGTCTTCGCATCAGCAAAAATTACGCGGTTTGCTCCTCAAACAAAACATAGAATGTCCTCTTATTCCATTCTCCGCTGGTAGCAAACAATGTTGCACATACCACCACCTCAATTTATTTACAGTTTATGTAAAGCACAATATGAAGCATTGCAGCAGCTTCAAAGTTATGAGACAAACTCTAGGAGTGAGACACTCTGAAGAAAGGCAAGACGAACAGTATGGAGACAAGACCAAATCGTGGCCACTTCATGACGATTAGGAGGTTTGATTGAGGATTCATCTTGGAGGTCTTCTGTGTGGCTAATACCTTGATTATTATTAAGAGTATTGCAGGCTGCCAATGTGTGTTCAAGAGGCCAACCTCCAGGTCTAACTAATGTGGGGGTCAGACGTGCACAGAACGCAGAACTGAAGGGCTCGTCCAGCAAGAAGGTTATTTACTGTGCATCTATACTGCATTAATATGCTAATATTATTTCATTTTCAAAACAGTCGCAGATCCCTGAATAGGCGTTATGGATCCCCAGAGTTCGATGGTCCACCGGCTAAGAACACCTAGCATAAAACATCTCTAGTTGTGGTAATTTTCAGAGGTATACAAGGCCTTTGTTCCAGTATGCCTTATGGATGGATCTGTAGCATGAAACCCGATGGTAGTGTTGATCACAAATAAACCCTTTAATGTATATATTTATTTAATGTTTTTTATAACAATAGTGTCATTGTGTGATAACTTCAAAGCGCTATTTTACAGAGTAATGCAAGGGCCTTTACACATACAGTATGCTTTGTACGTATAGCTATAGCATAAAAACACCTTTGACTGCAGCAATATTACTGCTCCTTGATCTATGTGTCTACTTTGGTGTTTTGTAGTTTTCATTTTGTGATATATTCAAAGCACTGGGGTACATCAAATCACCTTCTTCAAATACAACCCAAAGGATTGAATTAGACACATGGTTTTTTAAAGACTACAATTTTAAGTAGTTTCCTAAATCGAGGGTAGTTTGATTTACCTATGATTTGAGGCATCCAGGGTGTTCCTTGGTTTGAGACCAATCACCGCCGATTTGCTTTTCACTTTTGAAGAATCTATGCTGCTGGAGACTAAAACTAGGTAATTCTGAAAATGACAAAATCAACTAGGCTTCACAACTGGAATTCCGATCATGTATAAACATCACGCTAGAAAGAAACAGAACAAAGAAAAGTGTTGAACCTATATCACTGCTTATTATTCAGGGAGCACAGATATTCTGAGCTAGAACCACAGGGATAAACCCCTGGGTGGTTGTACCAATATTAGCACCTACTATTGCCTAAACTGTTCTCTCCCTCTGATCATTTGTAATTCTCTTGTTTAGATCTTTTTTTATCTTCTATTGTTAGATACATGCATGTTGTTTTTCTCTAGGGATTCCTGTGCTCTATGACCCTATTGGGCTTGACTCTTATCATAATGGGCATTGCTTACAAAATGCCTTGAATCATGTTATGCACCGCTTTGAGCTCGCTGAATGTACTCTGTGAACTGAACCATAGTTGTATACAATATGACTGCTACCAGGACAATAACCCACTAATGTGACTTGATTCGAAAATACAATTATTATAATATGTATACAACAGTGTCATCTTGCTGAAAAGATAAAAAGGAAAAAGAAAATGTAATTGTACAATGTGATTCTTAAACTTGTTTCTTTTGTTCATCACAGAGTGGTCACAGCTGTAAAATTGTGTTGCCCCCTTTGTGCCCCCACCCGTGTCCATGCCCTGATGAAGGTGCCGCCATAGATCGGGCCTGGCACCGAAACGCGTGTCGGCGTGGTGAACATCTGTTCTGCTAATAACATCATATCTCTCCCCAGCAACTTGCTGAGAGGATACTGCAGAACAACCTCAGTGTATTTGTTTGTGATGGGTATTGAGGTGTTTGGATTGTGTTAATTGAATGAATGGATTGAATGTGTGAGTTTTGTTTAGTGGAATGAGTCTGTAAATTTGAATGAAAGATGAGAGGGTGCCCAGGGGTTGTGCGTTTTTCTCCATTGTGATTCTATTATTTTGCCTTGTGTATATCTAAATGATGATGTTTTGCACACTTTTGAAATCACTTTTATATCTTGAAAAATAAAAATAAAATTATATATTTATTCTGAAGTTGTGTGGAGAATCTAAATGTGTAGGCCGTGACAAGTGAGCTCAAAGCTGTGTATGTTATTATTGTGGGACTCTTTATGAGCCTTTAAATTGAAATATATAGGGCAGACGTATCTCCTTTTGTATTGGATCTATTTCTCCCCTGCTAGTCTGCCCTACATTTGTTCCAGGGGGCCCGATTTGTATTGGTGCAACTCTAGTAATGTTATTTATTCCATCAAATGTCCGTGCAGGCTTCTCTATGTTGGGAAAACTACAATTAAAGTACGGATTACTGAACATAAGAGCACTATACGCACAAAATGCATCAAATCATATTTCTTTTCACATTGGATTGAACACCAACACACAAATGCACAGTTGAGAGTCATCTTTCTCGAAATATCAGAATCCAAACCATGTTTGGATAATGCTAGAATACTGGCTCAAAGAGAAGTGTGGTGGACGAAATTTCTACAGACTTTAATGCCAGGTGGTCCTAATGATAACATTGAAATGCAATGTTTCTTAGGATGGATTCTTCTAAGATTGTTAATATGTTTTACCCATAGCAATTCCCTACTTCTCACGTGGTTCGTGATGGAGGTAATCTTGATCCGAACTTAACTAGTCTATACTCACTAGGTGTTTATAATCAAAAAAACATTTTTCAATAATTATTATGGTAACAGGAGCACTTTTACCTAACGTAATTCACACATTTTTATTTCAATACATGGCAGTATCGCTGCACACACTTTTTTCAAACTGGTACTTCAGGAATTTTTTCACATGGCTCTATTAATAACAGCACTGGGTCCGTTCCTGTTCCAGAAACACAAGTAGTAGGTAGAATCTCTGATTTATTTTAGCAGTTGATCGCAACTGGTTGACAATACAATCAGTAAACTATAAGCACAGCGCTACATTCCAAGATGGCGCTTGAAGTAGGTTTGAGTTAGTCCTTTCTCCTGTTTTTTGACCAATCTCTCGGTACTTTAGGCAGATGTTGCATAACACGGTTTATTTTAACCGGCAATTCAACAGCCTACTTGCAACAAGGAAACACGTTTTTTTTTAATAGTCTTAGCGAGTGCAGAGACGGAAGACCACCATCTTTTCTAAGGTGAGTTAGCACAATTGGCATATTAACAAATTTTCAGCAGTCTAGGAACATAAGATGCACACCGTTTTTTGGTTCATAGTCCGATTTTATTCACACATTTACTGGATGGAGCGGCGTAGCAGCCGGGTGCTGCAAGACAAGCATACTGCAGGAACCACTCACATGGAGGACGGGCGAGGCTTTTTGAACAGTCAAAACGTCAGATGTGTCAAGACTAGATAGAGAAGCTTTTTACAGATGATTGGGTTTGTGTCAAGGTAATTCTCATGATACTGGAGCAGATTGTTGGTGTTTAATATCAGGCTCAATATTTACGGTTATGTTTCTTAATTTCACAGTACACGTGATTTTCAACAGCTCGAAATACAAAGCTCTTCGAGGTCATTCTGGAGCCACAAGGATGACCTAGGCAAAGTTGTTCCTGAACTTCTTGAGAACAATGGGCAGGAGTAGTATAGGTGAAAAGGCGTACAGAGCTCTAATAGAGACAAAATGCGTCTCCGAGCGAGAACCGCCTTGGAAACTCCAGCACGAAAACGGACATTGCGCTTTCTCAGTGGTGGCGAACCGATCTAACCAAGGCACTCACCTCTGCTGAAAGAGACCTTGCACCACCTCCAGATGGAGAAGTCGATCCGCTAGGCATCTTTGGCTTTGGATGTTTGTCCGCCACGCTGGTTTTCAGAGAGCCTGCCAGGTGTTGAACTACCAGGGACATGACCCGATGTCCCACCATGTCCGGAAACACAGAGCCTCTTGACAAAGGGTCCACAATCCCACCCGCCCCATTTGCTGTAGGACCACATAGCAATGGTGTTGTCTGTGACTGGGGCAAGCCCACCTTCAACAGCCAGTCACCGCGATAGGTGGAAGATTGGCACCACTGATCTCCGCAGATGAGCTTCGATTACCACCATCATCTTGGTGAACACCTGAGGGGTATTGGTAAGGCCAAAAGGGAGCACAGTGAACTCTTAAGTGCTCGTGCCCCACTGTGAACCACACGTAACACTTGTGGGCAGGCAGAAAAGGAATGTGGAAATGTGTCCTGCAAGTCTAACACCACCATCCAGTGTGGTCCATTGAGCAATTGGAGCTTTTTTCAAACTTCTCCTTTGTCCAAGGGAGCCATCACTTCCTGGCGTAGCAAAGAAAGATGGTCCTCTGTCAGCCTGTCGTAAAAAGGTGGCATGGGTGGAGAGGCAGTTTCAAACGAGAGGGAGCATCTCCTCCGGACAATCAGCAGAAACTATTGGTCCAATGTTATACACCGCCAGTGGTGCAGGTAATGGCTGATCCTGCCACCCACTGAATGCACATGATACAAACAGGGTTAAATATAAGGGATTTAGAAGCTGCGGCTGCCGAGGGAGGGTGGGGGGGGGGTGGGGTGCTGGGCTGGCCGAACCTCTGGCTGCCCGTTCCACGAGACCAGCGAGTACCACATTCTCAGACACCAAGAGGTTAGAAGCGTGCTCATCACGGTGGCTGGGCAGGTACAGACACAGCTAGAAATAACTGGTCCGGATCCATCCATGGATCTAAAGATCTTGAATGCCACTGAGCTGTAGCAGACAGCATTGGAATCCAGTAAAAACCCCTCCCAAACCTGCAGGGCCTGAAGGTGCACCAGTGGAACAGGCCACTCAAATAAGAGCACAGAGCCTACCCAGGCACTGGCTCAAGTACAGAGCCAGAGCCTGGGTTGAGCGAATGTCAACGCTCCTACGTCTTGTCGGGCCAACGGATGAGGTGAAGTCTTAGACCAATTCGACTTCTTGCTCTTCATCTAACAATGGAACTTACCTGAGTGGCCTGATGGCTTCGAGTATGATGAAGATTTCGGGCTCTGCAACCAATCCCGGGACCTTTCTCTAGACCGGGATTGAGATAGTCACAGGGTCACTGGACTAGCACTTCGGAGCTTCAGTGATTACTACATCAAGGTCCTCAGGTTGATGGCATGGCAATCTGAGCAGGCCTTCCGAGATGACATCCCTGTCATACTAGGAGAAGGTCTCAAAAAAACTTCAATAAATGTTTAGTCAATAAATGACTACGGGGTAGCTCTCTCCGGATCTGCGTGGAAAGAAAAGAACGGACGTCAGCGTGCTGGTGTGGCGCCTATATAGGCACTGCAGTTACCACTTCCAGTGCGGACGGTGATCTGGGGAGTCTATCGACGCCACCTACCGGAGCGAAGGGTACTGCTCACAAACATTTTCCGGATCCAGTCTGATGCCTGGGGATAATTCTAAGGTAAAGAATCTGGGACTAGAAATCGCTATCAGATACTGAAAATCAAGTAGAAAGAACACTCACCCAGTAGAGGGTGGCACTCAATGGTATCCCCCACAAAATGTTAAATGAGGGCTCACTAAACTTTTATTTACAGCAAGTTTAAAGCAAATATCACACAAAAGCTCAAACTAGCTTAGTGCTCGGATAAGAGCATTTTTTTAAACCAATGCTGAACTACACTTCAGTTTCTACAGGTGGGTTGGTAAATATGTATATTACATTACACAAATTAATTTATTTTCGCGAGTGTAGTTGTGCCTCGATGACAATGGCTTAATGGTCAGACTCAATTTAATACTCAACTGGTCAGATCCGAGTAAGACTCCACTTGCGTACAGCTTAAAAATAAGCAAGCTGTGTGAAAATACCTGCTACTGTTCAAGGATTTAACATTTTGCATTATTCTCAACAGACAAGTCATCAAGAACTACACTTGATCACATTAACGAGGAAATGGGTAGCATTAGCTTGACTCGGGTCCATAGACAGTAAGGTGTAGTTGCTTCAGGATACAAAACTGAAACCCAACAATCCTTTTTTCCTGTCAAATCTCAAACCCAATTTGCCTCTGTGCTCCCTTGTTAGTACTGGAGAGCCAGAAATAATAAATCCAACATGGCGGGTGTCTGAATGAGTTCCCATAATACACTGGTCCTGTAGTGTCCATTGCAATAGTCACCCACCAGGAGAGTCGTATCAATCTCCAGTGGTGTCAAGGCACACTATGTATTTTGGGGAATAAAATTGTCCAACTGTATGGAGAGTTGAAGGAGCATGGACTGCAACATATTGGAACAGACTCTAAGGTACTGACAACTACTCATACCATTATAAAACACCATTGGTAGTCAGTTCCATATTGCTACAGTCCCACATGAAGCTGGTTGTGTATGGAATCCAGCCACAAATGAGGAACTGACCAAAAGGCATGTTGTGTTCAACTGTGAACCACACACGGTTTCTGCGAGAGTCCATACTCACTTTCACCAGATTTTAGCAAACTGTATATTTTTTGTCTACACTGTGCATGAAAGGTCCTTTTTACCAGAAAGGCAAATACCTTTGAACACAATATAACTAACACACACACAAAATGCTGAACTTTTGTGTAGTAATGCTAATGTGATGAAGGAGTTCCTGTCCTATCTGTGAGGCGTTGCCTTAGAAATGTTGTATTGATTAGGTTCAACTGTGACATGAAAGGCACATAAATCAATACCACAGCAAAGAAAGATAAAATAAGCAACAAATCACATGACTAATGGAGTGTGAAGAATATAACATGTATGTATTATATCCTGCTACCTGATTCCAGATTGATTTTAATTTAAGAAAAAGAATAAAGGAAATAAAAACTTGGACATAAATATTTATATCATTATTGAGAAAACATGTTGCTGTGATTTATGTGTATCCTGCTTTAAAGAGAAAAACTAATTTGGATTGTACCAGTGAAAGTTTGATGCTGGAGGAGTGGCGCCAGGAAATTCTTGTCCTGACCCTCTTTAACTGTGGAATTCATGTTCTGCTACCTGTGCTTAAGTAATCTTAATCCTTCCAGGTGGTGTGCCTCGAAATGATTGTGTTAAAGAGGACACTTTTCTTTTGCGTGGATTGTGTTAAAGAGGACACCTTTCTTTTGCGTGCTCTAAAGTACAGAGATCTGAAATGCAGAATTCTATTTTAAGAAGGCAAAATCGAAAAAGCGTGTACTCTCTGCAAACTGATATGACCGGAAACGTAGATGCTTGTCAGATAACACTGTCTCTCCCGAGTGAAAAAACTGCACTCTTGTGTAGTAATAAGGGTAGTTAGGGTCGTGTCCCCAAGCTTTGGGACAGGAAAGCACTTAAGACTCCAAGATCCAGTCGTGGAAACTTGCAGAAAAAGTCAGCAGCGCTTTTCTTAGGAGTAAAGGAATTACGAGCTCCTTTTTTTGCTTCATCATTTGGATTAATTAGACAGCAGTCAGAATAAATATGGTTGGGTCCAGTGTGTTTGACTGTAGATTTACAATGCCATATCAGGGCTATCGCCCGCTTTTCAGCACTCTGTGCTCCCAGCTATATTTCTTCTATATAAATGACACTGCATACATTGCCCTGAGCATACACTTCATATCATAGCCACCCAACCCCATGCTGCACTTACGTCTAGGTACTTCATATTCACCCAACCCCATGCTGCACTTGCGTCTAGGTACTTCATATTCACCCAACTCCATACTGCACTTGCGTCTAGGTACTTCATATTCACCCACTCCATGGTGCACTTGCGTCTAGGTACTTCATATTCACCCAACTCCATGCTGCACTTGCGTCTAGGTACTTCATATTCACCCAACTCCATGCTGCACTTGCGTCTAGGTACTTCATATTCACCCAACTCCATGCTGCACTTGCGTCTAGGTACTTCATATTCACCCAACTCCATGCTACAGCTCCTCCTAGTTCCTTTCTAAATTGTATGAATTTCTGTCACATGATTAGTATAGGAGCATTTAACTCCTACAGATGGATCTACTTGTCTAGGGGAGACTACACTTCAGTCTCAAGGAGAGTATGTTGCACAACTGGGTATTTTGATATGGTGCACTTTTTGTAGGAAGTTCTGTCATACATGTCAAAGTCTGTAATTTAACTTTATTGGTGATCAGGCAGTATTCCAAATGAAGAAAGGAGCATAGAAGAATCAGGCTGTCTGTCATATCATAACATACGTGTACAATACTTTCAGTCACTGATTAAAGCGGTGATGTAAGAAATCATGTAGTCTTCAGTTTAAACAATTATCAAGGAACAGAAATGTGCAGGTCATATAGGGAACCCAAGATGCGGTGGTTCATTTTCATCAATGTAAGTCAACATACATTCTCTGCGAAGGCTTCTACTGGTGCACCCAATAACACTACTGCTCAAGTCAACAAGGCAATCGTGATAAATTGTTTTGTTCTAGCTGCATAAAACGTATGTATGTTACTTAACCAATAATGATTTTTTGATCCATACCGAATGTTCCTGGATTCACTTTTTTAACATTTATTTTGTTGCATTTAGATTGAAAGAAAATATGTAAACCTGAGGAGCTAATTAGTTCTATGTTAAACATTTGCTATTGCAATGACAGGATGACTGGTACTTATCCGAGTTTGTGTTAAATGAAAAGATGTATATTAATCTACGAATTACTGAATAACATTACCTTCGGTCCCCACAACATCGTTTTATTTCCTTTCACATAAACCACCAAGCACTGTTCGAATACTAGGTTTTATTGTACCCAAAAGAACCTCAACCACTGATGTGGCAATCATTTCCCCAATCCCCATTTCTAAATAAAAAAAAACGAAGCAGGCACCAACTCCAACCCGAACTCAGGCACTTTGGGGTCCCGAAAAAGTTACTACTTCCCTTCTCAGAAGATGTCTGATTTGTCCGGGTACAGGACACCACCTCCTTTTCTACTTCTCCAATGAACAATGCCTTCATTTAATTAAATCTCCATCTCATCCCTAGCTGTGGAAACCCTTACACTTTGTTGTACTCTCTCTCTAGCTCATGTACGTCAGTCACACTAAATTTCGACATAAATTATGCATCCTAAGTTTACACGCGAACATCTGATTTTGGTAGTTTCTGTCAAAGTAAAGGGGAGTCAGCCATTCCATTCAGGACGAGGTCACGTACCAATGACAACTTCCCCTATGCTGTGCCTTGTGAGCACAAGAATATTCATGTCAAGCTTTCTCGTGTGTGCCGTGTGGGCTACCATGGCTCTGTTTTCTATTATTTAGAATACACACAGACACTTGCTTTTATTCTATTTTAGTAGTACTAGCTACATGCATATACGTATTGAGATTTTCACAACAGCATTGTCAGGCAGGATTTATTGATTATTCAGAATATATTCGTCTGTCCATCTAGTCTCTCTGGCCCAGATGTTCGGCCTTGTGCATCTGTCGCACCATTATATTGTTATGCAGATTTGTAGAGTGTGCTATCTCTCTGGAGGGTATACTGCCGCTAAACACGTGAAAGTGTAGGTAAACCTAGGGCCTAATGGGACTACTCAAAAAGCCACGTCTTCAGCTTCTTGCAGAATTCAAGAAACGTGGAGGAGGGCACTCTAGTGAGTAGCAACAAGTTGTCCTGCGGTTTAGGAGCAATGTAGAAGGCACTGGTTTTCTGTATGTGTGGGATTTGTGCAAGTAGGAGTCCGGACGAGTGGAGGTGTCTGGAAGGCTTATGAATGCAATTGTTGAGGTATGCTGGGCTAGTGTTATGTAGTGCCTTTGAAGTGTGGGTGAGGAGTTTGAATTGTGCTTTTTTGTGTACAGGGGAGCCAGTGGAGCTCCTTCAGGTGTGGTGAGATGCCAGTGTGGCATGGGAGGTATAGAGTGATCTTGGCTGCAAATTTCTTAATGGTCTGCTGCCTTCAGGTGAGTTATTTGCTGACACTGGCATAGAGGTGGTTTCCGAAGTCAGAACGTTTTCCGAATGCTGACCGGGAGCCATTTGGCAAATCACTCCAGTAAAGAGATTTTTAAGGTGGTCCAGACCTTTTCTAAACCTAAAGCATTAGAGACTGAAGTGCAACCGTCCCCAGCTCTGTGCGAAAAAAGTGCAAGTTTCTTCAACAATAAAATTTTACAGGTTTATGATTCCTTCTCGACACCAGAGGCAACAGAGAAATCAGATACGCCACTGGGAGTTGCGGAGGTTCCTCAAATTGGAATGAGATAATGCAATCGCAGCGCAGCAGTAGCAGCTGCCCGAACCACAGCGGTTTGGTGAGTCAGAGATCATCCCGCGACCATGGGACCCAATCCCAGGAGTTGTTCCTCAGCAGCCCACATCACATTGTAGGTGAGCAAGAGTCACGCAAAGTCCAAGTCGTGGCCAAGACGACTCGCCAGTTGCCACCAGCTGAGCTTGCCTGAGCCTTGCAAAAAGTATATGCCTAAGAAACAGGTATCTCCGTTTATTTGCTAATACTAATAATGTAGGCCGGTTCCCAGGTAATGGTAGTAATTCTATCATTCCTAACGATTTGACGTATTTCTACCCAAGAACCCTAGTGGTTCCCACAATGCATCCTGGGGCTCTAGCCTGTCAAACAACCAAATGGTCCAAAACTAATACTGAAGGTTGCCCTGCCTGTGACTACAAAACTGAAAATGTACCACATGTTTTGTTCTTTTATCCTGCTTATTCTGCAATTAGAACCCCTTAAAAAAAGTTATATGCCCCATGTATCCAACTGTACGGCCCCTGATAGAGTATTTGGGTGGGATACTATTCCATCTAGGCAATATAGAACTAGGTGGACAGACCCATCGGGTCCGCTCACGCCATTGGAGGTGACGAACAGATTCAACGCCCTTTTAGGCATTGATGACTGTGATTGACAGATTGGGTTCCCCGGTGGTCCTCTGTCCACTGCTGAAGAAATTGGGGCACTTGCAAATTATAGTACCATAGCCAAATTCCTGGCATCGGAACAGGCATCCCAGCCTCCATCCACTATTCCTCTTGCTGACCGATTTACATTAAGCGGTGGGATAGAGGAAATGGTGGATGTGAATACTAATACAATCAGTGAACCCTCGGGTCCTTGGGATTGTGTATCGATTAAGCAAGGTTCAGCCGACTCACAAATTAAAATTCTATCCTGGAATGTGGCGGGATTGAAGAGTAAACTGCCCATTCCAGCTTGGGGTTCCTTCATGTCCTTACATGATATCTGCATGCTACAGGAAACCTGGGCGTTAAAAGAAAGTATAGTCCCTGGTTTTGCAACTTTTAACGTCTTAGCAACTGTGAGCGGTCATGGAAGGCCATCGGGTGGGTTGTCCATCTGGGTTGGCACCCATTTGGGGGTCCAGGCAACGCATATTAATACTAACTCTATAGATGTTCAGTGCGTACTTCTAACCCCGCTAAATAGGCAAAAGATAGCTTTGATTAACGTATACTCAAGGCCAGTTAGGCGGGGCTTGGAGTCCGAGGCTATAAAAACTCTATTAAAATGTATTCAGACGATTGATTCTTCCACTGTGATTATCTTGTGTAGAGATTTCAATTGCCATTTTGAGCCTCTTGTGGACCCGAGTCTGGGTGATCCAGATGAAGTTGATTTGCTGTGGTCTATCCCCGATCCGCTGATTCCCCAGGTCAAGGTTTGGACCCCACTTGTTCTATAGCTGCTTGAGTTTAGGGTTGTTGACAGGTATGATAGCGACCATATGCTTTAGTTCTTTCTCTCAAACCGGGGAGTTTTGGGTTAAAAAATCCACCACCTCCCCAAAAAAGTGCTCCACGTTCACTTATAATCACCAACTGTAGGCGAAGGGTTAAATGGCCAGACTTCCAGGATTCCCGAGCCAACTTGCTGACTTATATGAGACCGCAATTCCATTTATTACTGAAATGGGGGATCCTGATTGTATGGAAAGGGCCACTGATATACATAACCAATTGGTGGCCACTTTAAAGGATGCCCTTTGCCCTCTGGTAAGGACTAGCCAGCCCCGGGCCAATAAACATTTGTGGTTTAACGCCACATGCTGTAAGTCCAAAAAAGCCTTGTTATCAGTATTAAAAACCAATGACGTTGGAGCTATTAAGCTTCAACGTACTCTGTACAAGAAGGCAATTTGTGACGCTAAGAGGGAACGGGAGGTTCTCCTGTGAGAGGAGTTGGGAGCTGCACTTACTTCTAGGGACTCCAAACTATTCTGGTCTATTGTTGCAACCGGCCTTCACAGCCTCAACCCTGTGCCTGGCCCTAATATTGCTCCGAAAATTTGGGAAAGGCACTTTGGTGGCCTATACGGAATCCCTGACACTGACAACTTAACTTGTGACATTTCTGAATTCCAACAAATCTTAACTGTTCCTGGGCCTGAAGAGTGTGAAAGGATGACTACAGTCCCCAGTCTCCACCACCAGGTTGAATTTTTTACACAGAGAGGTTGAGGCAGCAATAGGTAAACTGCTTCCCAACAAGGCCCCAGGGTTGGATAAATTGCCAAGGATTTGTTCCGAACACAGCCCAAATTTTGGGCACCTTACCTGGTCGTTTTATTTAACTGGGTTCTTCAGGGTGCCGATTTGCCCCCTACTTGGCTGGGGGCTGAGATTGCGCCAATCCTTAAAAGGGTTGTCCGCTTACCTCCTCGAACTATAGACCAATTAGCTTAATTGATACATCACAAAAGCTAAAGGGGAGGATTATCCTTGACAGGATTCTTGGGTGGATTGACGAGAATGAGATCCTAACTACATTCCAGGCAGGCTTTAGGTCCGGCACTTCCACCTTAGATCAGATATTTCGCTTGCAGGTCCTGTACTGGAAGGTAGCAAAGGTGGAGGGTGGCAGCCTCTACCTTGTGTTCGTGGACCTGCGGGCAGCTTTCGATTTAGTTCCTCGAGCGAAATTGTGGAAGATTCTGGCAGACCTAGGACTTCCGTCTTATCTGCTGTCTATTCTGTCTAGGCTCCATACAAATAACTATGCCCAGGTTAGGTTTGGTAGGCATGGCGATCTTACGGACCAATTTCCTGTCCAAAAAGGGGTTCGCCAAGGGTGCGTATTGGCTCCCACGTTATTCAGCCTTTACATTAATGGGCTTGTGGACCATCTGAACGGTGTGGTAGACAATGATGCCCCCAAACTGGCCACGGGGAGGGTGTCTGCTCTGATGCAGACGACACTCTGTTGTTGTCTAAAACATCGTCTGGCATCCAAAAAACACTTGATGGCTTTGTAGAGTTCTGCGCTCTCCGGGGATTGGAAATCAATCTGGAAAAAACAGTTTATGATATTCAATCCCCCGAACCGGACATGCCCAAACCCGGTCCTACATGGTATTCCCCTTGAGAGGGTTGAGACATTTGTTTACTTGGGTGTTACCCCCACAGAGAACTTTGAGTGGAACACACAGATTGCCAAGTCGGTACTTAAATTATCACAGCTAGCTGGGGGTATTAGTAAAGTAGTTAAGGGGTCAACATTTAAGCCGGTGTCCCCGGCTTTAGAAATATACTGTCGCCAGGCTAGAACTGCAGTAATCTATGGGGCGGAGCTTTGGGGGCACAAACATATATCGACCCTTTCAAGGGTGGAACAAACCCTTATGAGGAATCTAGTTGGATTACCGGCTAGTACACCCTTGACCCCCCTTAGAATGGACCTTGGGATGGAGCCAATAGAGGAAATTGCGAGTGCAAGGCCAACTATGTACTGGAAGAGGCTGTGGTCAGTCCCAGAATTGGCCGCCTACAGAGCAGAACTATCCGAGATCTGGATTTCTCTTAAATGCAAAACGATACCGTGGTTGGAGCATATTAGGGCAGACAGTATCCGGTTGGGTCTCCTGGACCTGTGGGAAAAACCAGAGACTTTTTGCCCTGGGATACCAAAACGAGAACTCCATGCTCTGATACGTAAGCAGAATCTTCAAACATTTCTGTGCTCTGCAACTGTGGGCAGGCTAACGTCTGAGTTCCTCTTAGTTAAATCGGAATCCAAAATCGAGGAATTCATGGATGTAATTGAACCCCCTCTTGCTAGAAAGTTGTATCTTTAGTTAAGGCAATGCACTTTACCCATTAGGTCTTTCACAACCAAATGGTCCAAAACTAATACTGAAGGTTGCCCTGCCTGTGACTACAAAACTGAAAATGTACCACATGTTTTGTTCTTTTGTCCTGCTTATTCTGCAATTAGAAATTGTTGGCTGATTCCAATCTGTAAGAACCTCAAATTACTGCATTTTATCCAGGCATGTAGAATATTAACTTATGACACCCATCCCCCCATTGTGTTTGCTGTATCTCGTTACCTATTCAGTATGTGGCGTAGGAGACAAACATTTTTAACCTAAATGTTAGCAATTATGAAATTTTATCGTTCTTTTTCATTGATAACTCACAGTTTAATTCTCTTCTTAAATGCATAATGATTATTTATAGTTTTAAGAATTTGTGCTGGTTTGTATTTTTTGGTGCACTTTTATGGTCATTGACCGAAATAAAGTTGTCAACTGAATTGAATTGAATAATGTAGTTTACAGTGCACGTGGTTATGATCTGCCTGCCCTGTGTCACACTCAACTGAGAACTGCACCACAGCAGTCTCTCTGCTCAGTTTCCAGATGCGATAGTTGCACTATACTCATTTTGGGTCAGGTGAGAGCCACCGTCTGTGGTGCAACTTTAACTTCTGAGCTCAGCACGCCAAGCGTCACTAAGTCAGCAGAGCCTGTAGTGTACAGCTCTGTGAGAGGCTGCAGCTGGTGTGATCTCTGGTGCCGCCAGCGGGGGTGCTTGGCAGGTAGCGGGCAGCACCAGACAGAGGCAGACTGCTCTAGTGATTTTTGTAGGGCTGAGGATGAACGTATTTATTTTTGAATTTATACAACTTGGCTGTGACTGCTATGTGTGCCTCAGCCTCACTCTCCGGAGGCTTTCCCAGTACTGTACTGTCTGCTGCGGGCCATCTGTTGAGTCTGCAAGTCAGCTGACTGTTGCCCTTCCATTTCTGGTGCTTGGCTGCAGTTTTAGAAGGTGCTTAGAGTTTATTGGTTCTCAAATAGGTGTGATTTCTGATATTTATAGGTTTCCCTCATCTTCATTGCCTGATTCTGCTTGCAAGAAAGTGTCACTCGTAGTCGTAGAAATGTCACTCATAATTACACTGAAATTATGAAAATGTCACACAGAAGCAATCTGAAACCTTGGAAGGTATGTGTAATTCATTTTGTTCCAATAAATATGCATCATATCATATCTAACTGTTCAAAATTGAGTTTTTCTAATGGTGGTTTATTGGTTGTTTAATGTCTAAATACTAAATGTTCCGAAAACTAAACGTCCCACTTGAGTTTAGGTGCATTCTTTATGTGGCTAATCAATCATATTCACTAGTTCACCACTTTGTTGTTATCTCGCAGAAATGTAATAGTGGTGGTCATTGAACCTCTGTGCTGGCGAGTACTGATGCATATTTTAACAGATAGCACAGATGCATGAAATGCAAGATAATATTGGTTCATATCAAGCGAAGGGACATTGACTCGTGCAGTGCAAGTAGCCAATGAAGCATGTAGCACAAAAGGCAACAGCTGCACATATAGCAAGGTACCGCTGATGCCTGTACTGCATAAGACCTAAAGTGCTGATGTATCAAACTGTTAACGGTTTCATTAGCTATCAACTTTCATTCTGAAGGTTTCTTTGAAGAAATTTAGTTTTGTGGCCCTGATGAAGCGACATGTGTAAAACATGTGTTGGCCTTTCTTTTGTTTATAAAGAATTTATGAAAAAGGACTATTAGTTATGAAATCAGACATTCTTAAAAGCCAGTGGGTGCCTCTTGAAGTTCTGTTTTTTAAACACACTCCTCTTGACCTCGAAACATATTGTCTTTATTTATTCTATGCAAACCAGTGTTTTTTCGGGGCCTAGCCAAGTATACACACTCCTTTGATGATACACTGAGTGAGATACAGACAAAAGAAGTAGGTGAGAGGTCTTGAATAATTTGCTCAGGAGAAAACCAGCTGTGTCCAGATCATTACATTGCATAAAATGGGACATTTTTTAAACTTCTCATTGCATGGACTTAACTACTATTTTCTGCTTGCAACAGTATAACATAAAATATCACACACAATACTGAATCGTCACAGCAGACACTAAAAAAACAGAAATTACACACATAAGCAACTATACAAAATCCTTTTCTAGTTGGAGGTCCATACCTTCTGGTGCATGGTAACGTGGGCTACACCATACCTCTACTTTACAAAGATCTCATCAGATCCGCCACCGCAGTTCTTGAATTCATCAAGACAATGACGTCTCGCTATTCACCTAGCCTTGGACCATACAACTTCTGCTTCAGCTCGGGTTATCCTCCCGGTTGAGTTGTGCGTTATACAAATAATATAAAAAACAGGAAGACCAATATTCTTCACTCAGGATCCATACAAAAGTCTAGAGTCTGATGTTCTTAGGCTTTTTGGGGTCGCAAAGGGTCCAATTTGCAAAATCAGACTATTTGCAACCACAAATGTCATTTTTGAATGTGCAAACCCCAAACTGCGTTTTGGCAAAACGTTACCTAATCACAATTTAGGTTTGCGACTACACATCAAATCAGTATTTTGAAAGGGCATGTTTAGGGGACCTCCTTCCAAAAAGCAATCTGGAATGGGATTTATTAACGTCTTATGACTGAAATCCTGTCACAAAACATTAATATTTTACCAACTACTGAAAGATGTGGGAAACCATTCACAAATGGGAAGAGGATCGCAAGAAACTTCTTACCCTTTGAGAATGCTGACAAAACATATTTTTAATAGTAGACAGTCGTTCCATTGACCTCTGTCTAGCCTAAAAACATGTTTGATAAACTTCTCTTTTTTTTACTTTAGGGAAAACGGGTAACATTTAAAAAAAAGATAGCTTTTTTATTTTTCGTCCCTATGATGGCAGCAGTGGTACTGGAACAATTTCAGAGTAGGGGTGCCGAAATCAGTGTTACATTACTATAGTCCTATGAATGGTGACCAACCCCAACATCATACAAAAAAACAGGTGTAGCAAATGAGTCCCACAAATTCAACAGAAGAGCGTGAAGAGCGTGGTAATATCTGGTAGCGAATTTTTGAGCACGCGGTTTCAAATATATTACTAAACATGATATGGTAGCACACTGTCATTTACAGACAGCACATTTAATTGAAATGGTCACTAAATTTACAAAGACATTTAAGTTTTACAGATAAAACTATAAATCGCACAAACAATTATGTGTGGAATGCGGGTTCCACTGAACATTATTCATCAAGGGAAGTGTCTGTATTTGTTTCTATCCTAGTAAAATATTTGTTTCCATCACGCTTCAGAATTACAAAAGGAAGTGCTTAATTTGAGCTTTCCTAACTACTGATACATTTTTAAATATCTGTACAATTCAAGTTTTGCTGTGTGTTTTTTTTTCTGACACCCCTCAGCCTTTCCTTTCACACTCTGCAAGAGGGTCGTATTATTCACATTACAAAACCCTCTCATTTTACAGTCAGAAAAAGTGTCAATTTCCATGTTAAAAAAGCATAAGCAGTAATTTGTCTGACATTTGATCTCTAAAACAAGATAACATTTAAAAGCATGTTTATTGCTCATTCACCTTTTAAAACCAAAATGGTTGTTTTGGGGATTCTGCAGCACCACTACTTCCAGCGTCTATGGATGGCAGAAAATCATAGTGGGTCGCAATATGGAACCTACTTTCTTAATATTCATGAGGTGGGTCACACAAAATACCACTCGGGTCACAATAATTACCGTTCGCAAATTGTGACCAGTGTTTAATACATCTGGCCCATAGTGCGACCTGAGTGGAATGAAGGGCCGGCATTTTGTAGGTAGTAGGTCATGCCCCCAAAGGCATTTTTACTAACTGCTAAACACACACAGTAATGCAATCTCGCCGTTTTAAGCTTTCAAAGCAGATTAATATGGGCCTTGGAAAGGGGTGTGAGGGGTATTATCTGGATCTACGTACAATACTTTCTATGATTACATAACTTGTTCTCTCCCATCAAGCACTATCCATAAACACACCTTTGAAAATAAACTGCCAAGCAATACTAGAAGGAATCTAGTGTCAGGTCTCTAGATCAAAGCAAAGACTCAAGTATTGCGCAGGCCCTCTCAAAGGTCTCTGGCGATCTCATGTCCTGGTAGCAGGCATGCAGGTGAGATTTGAGGAAATACAAGCTATTTTTTGATGAGGTCTGTCACATGCACTTCCCAAAGGGGCAGGGTGATGTTGCAGGTGGGAAACATGCTTGAACATGAGCAATATACTGGAAGAATCAAGATGTAAGTTATGTCCCACAATAACCACTTACATCAGTATCTCACTTCACAGCGTATAGCAAGCTGCCACGTTTGTTATCCCTCCCTACTTAAACATACAATCCCTTTCTTCACCAGAACTGTGTGGCATTTAGAGACTGGATACTGAAACACTATAATTCTTGTGCCTATTTTCGGTTTTTGCACATCTGAGAATGATCTTCAGGTTTCGGTAGATTATTTTGGGCTAATGGAAATCTCATGCGAAGTCATGCTACCCACTATCACCTGGCATTTTGGCACTCTTAAGTGTATTTGGGTTTCTATTATTTCATATTTCACCATTAACACCAAAAGAAATTCCATCTTGAACGTTTTTGTGTTGTGGTTTATAAGTCATAAGGGACTCTTTTAGGTAACTATACTTCATTTTATAAATACCCCCTTAAATCTCTTTACATGTAGCAAAATTACTTACTTTTATTTTCAGTGTTGTAGCTTTCTTTTCTGCTGATAACATTTCGGGGCTAAGTAACCGATATTTGCCATATTAAATGACAGATATGTCCCCAGATAGGGGATCGATGTTCCAACCTTGTACATCCCTTATGTCATTATGGATCCTGCAGACACTGATGATAAAAGTAAACTTCTCATTTTGCTACGAAGATCTATTGCAGGGTTGGCCAAAGTCAGCTCTGGAGGGCCGGATCCATGCCAGATTTTTAAGATAAGTATATTTATCTAAATGAGGATATGCTAAAAAAATCTGGCATGGATCCTGCCTTCCAGGACCAACTTTGGAGAACCCTGAAACAATATGTGTCCAATCTGAATTCAGACCAGGAGTTAGATCCCGGTTATGATAACTAAAGGTTGATCTGAGCAATCAAGAAGAAAAGGTCTATAAGGGGCATCTCCATTCCTTAATGAGGCATACATACAGCACTTGGCCCAAAAGGCAAGTATGCTTAAGACTGAAATACACCAGGTCTGACAAGAGTCCCCCATCTGGAAAAGTAGCTCTTATTTTTGAGGCACTCACTTGCGCTGCCCAACCAACTGTTTGGGTGGTTGTACAAAATGACAGTACATTAACTACTGGTCTATCCACTTCATGCTGAATGCAAGAGAGTGCCTTCCATCAATGGTCATTCACATAAACCTATTAGTGTTAACCATCCTTACCCAGATATGTATGCTTTTTAAAAATAAAGAAGAGATGTACTGAAGGTCAGAGTGACAGACCCATTTGTATGAGCATTTACTTAAAAAACAATCTATATACTGTCAAACGTCAACGCACCCAGTGTCATTGCAATCTGGTGACGAGGAGAGAAAATATAATACTTGCTTAAATTGATATTCATTTACATGGGGAGAGTTTAGTACATGATACAACGGGGCTTAGTCAGTAGTGCTGAGCTGTGACACCTCTGGAAAACAAATGGCTCTTGAACATGTGCCTCTGTGTATATAAAGTAATGAGAGCTGGAACTACCAACATACTGTCACATACTACTGTGGGAAGAGAGCAAACCTTGTCAATGACTTATCAATGTGTTTGAAAGGATATCTGGTGCCAGCTAAGCATCTTGAATTGAACTATATATGCATGCATGCTAAGCCACATAAAAGAGGGCGACAATGCTCACCTGATACTTCAAGCATGGTTCATTTGTATCAGATGTAGAAGAATTTATTGAACTATCCAAGGATGTCGAACTGTCCCCTCCAGGATTCAGTTGGCAGCATTTTCCAAATACCCTCACTTGAGCTTCACTGCATAGTTTCTGAAAAAGAATGATTCCAAATTGTGTTTTGAAGAAACGTTGTGAAATGAATAGTTTGAGAATGTGAAAAAAGCTGTACTAATCACTGCAAATACTAGATATTTTCAGACTAAAATTAAGTTCTGAAGCATCAACTTCAATTTCCTACAAAATGAATACTACCAATGTAATACTGATATATGCAGTGTGGTAATACTCATATGTAACAAAATGTATTACCAATCTTGGATTATAATCTCTCTACCAGTCTAGATCTGTATACTTAAAGATTCAATAAAACCCACTCTCTAGACTAAAATTATTGTTGTGTATTAAGAAAACGGATAGTAAAATAAGCCATTAGAAACATTCACATTAACGTGCCAAAGTGGGTATCATAGCTTCACATTTAATGGTAAAATATTCGTTACCACACATATATACAAGACAAGCAAAATACACTCTTCTGGGATAGTTAGTTGGAGAAAGAGCCTTGGGTATACTTGGACCCTCTCCACTACAGATGTTGGTGGGAGTAAATTCAAAACCTCAGTAACTTCAAAAAAATCAACATTGCTCGAGTTTTCCGCCTCCCAACCCCAAATTCTGGATGATATCGTCATGACTCTTAAAATGCAATACTGCATTCATCAGAATTCTCAGAGTAAATACATAAAACAGGTTTCACTGTTTATAGTATATTTCCCCTTTTGGGAGTTGTACATTTGTCCTTTCGGACAATTCCGTATTCCTGAGACACACTGCTTCATATTACAACATAAAACTGACCTAAAAGGGATGGGGGCTGAAGAGATGTAAACTTTTATGGACCTCACAAATGTTTTTGTAGCGTTTATCAGTAGAATACAACTAGGCTTCACATTTAATATAGCAAATAAAGTGCCTCCACGAATTTAGGGATGCATGCATAAAAGGCAGAATTTCCTGTGACTGAATTCAACTCACTACGGCTCTATTAATCAATGCCTTTCTCCATATTTGGGAGTGGCTCCAGGAAAGAGGTAAAAAAAAAATACTTTCACTGGATGTTTTACTTTCTCTTTTAATGCATTACATATGTACATGAAACCAGGTGGCAATGGTTCCTTTAGCCATGGTCTGCTCACAAACAACCATTGGCAAAGCCAATAGTTCTAGGCTTAGCTGCCAGCCTTTTGGATTTGTCAGTTTGTTTTTGTTCAGCCATATTTTTTGTAAAACTTTTTTTGGGGGCTGGTGCTGGGCTCTTGTCAATCTTTACAAAAATTGACTAAAAGCAAAAATAATTAACTTCAAAAAGCACACATTTCCATTACAGTCCCTAGCCTTTAAGATAGGTACTTTGTGTGTATGTATATGTGCTCCTTGTGAGAGGGCAGAATGCCATCACTCACAGTGAAGTTGCAATTGCTACAGTGACTTGAACCATTGTTCAATGCTGTGTGCTGTAGTGAATGGAAGAAGAATTTGAATGTCACGATAGACCAATGCAGGCAAAAAAGCTTTCTGGAGTTTCCTAAAAACCCAATGGACCCTAATCAATGCAGATTATTAGACGTTTAGGTTCATACCACTGTTAACGAGTTACCCCAGTGGGATACTAAAGGGTATTGGGCATGGGGCAGTTTGGCTGATGCATTTTGCAATGTCAGCATTAAGCAGATTAACAGCATGCGGGTAGGCGAAAAAGACTAATGCAGTAGTCAAGACTTGATATATTTGCAGCACACACCAAAGTCTTTTTCTGGAGGCAGTCATTTTTTTTAATACAGACATTAATAGAGCTACCCTTATACAGTAGTTCAGAGAGATTATCGCAATGAGGCTTTGTTCCTTCATGTTTCGTTTTCCGGCTACTGCATGAGATTATATCAATAATAAAGTTAACAAAAAAGACTATTTCGGAGGAGGAGCCACGGCGGCGACTAAGATGGCCGCCTAAGCGCTCGGCTCCGCCGCTCGCCCTCGCCTTCCCTGTCATCCTGACGCCCATCCTTCGTTTCAACCGCATCCCCATGCAGCTGAGATGGTGCGGTGCCTGGCCATGTAACTCCGGGCTGGCGGCCGCCCCGGATGGCTGAGAAACGTCGTCGTAAAGATCGCGGCCTGAACCGGTCACAAGCCGGGACCCCGAGTGTTGGCACAGCCGGCGCGGAGGTGATCAACAGCGGCCCTGGCCGGACAAAAGGGACCGGTGAACCTGGACGGAAATTACAGCTCCCCGATTTGAAGGGCGGACATAGGCTGTGCGCAGTGCAACAACCCGGATCCTTGCCTCATTCATTTGGCTGACCCCCCTCAGTAGTGACTGTCCCGGAGATCGGAGATAAGACCTCCGCCTGTGACGGACATTCTTTGCCGGTTGTCCGGGGGTGACCTGGGCCTCGGAGTGATCGCTCGTCAGCTATACCAGGCGTTTCGATGTGTTCCTTCTCCTGGATGGGTGGGCGCTAAAGCACGATTGAAAGCTGTTTTTGGTGTGCTCCGCCGTAACCCACCCGTACGCCACAAACACTCAAACTTCTCCCGTCTGCATGATCAGACTTCTTCGATTCTGTCCGAGGGGTCCCCAGAGACAACGGGCTCGGCCTATACCGGCAGCGCAGCAATGGAGCTCACGCTGGGAGATGTCCTTTTGGCTATCCAAGACTTTCGCTCCTCCCTGACCCACCGAAGACTGACTGTCCACGACTCACTGGCGGCCATTGCTCCTGGAATGAGACCTGGAGGAGCAGATGAGGATACTCTCGACCTGGCACATGACTATGCCCACTCCTTTGACACCGGAGACTTTCAGGAACACACAGTTTTAGATGAAGTGCCTACTGAATTTATCGGCCTGGTCTGTGCGATTGCTGATCCCTATATTCGCACGTCTAGTGTGCCACTCATCACACAACAACGCCATGTATTTCCTATGCCGAAAAGCGTACCCTGGAATAGAGGTGACGATACTGTGTTGCTTCCTTTGCTGAGCGCCTGGATGGCTCTTACAAGGCAGAATTGCTCACTAGGCTCATCTGCTTCTGGAACTATTGGGTCAGGGAGTTTGTTTACTTCTGTTCGAACTGGCCAGGGATGAGCGCTGACTGATTCCTGTACTGTGTAAAGGGTCTCGGTGAAGATGCAGGACTCGGCCACTATGACTTTGGGGGGGTTGAAATGGGCGTACTATGATGCCCGCTTCCCATCCTGATGGGCTTACACTTACTTTAATGACGCGATGGAGCGGGTGGGATTTGGGGCCGGCGCGAAGGCCCTCCTCCTTTTCCCATATTCGGGGTCTTTTGCTGGGGAGACAGGCATGCCTATGGGGGGGGGGGGGGGGGGGGGGGGGGTAGGCCGTAGCCTTCCGCTGGTATGCAGGGTGGGGGGTTGGGGGCTGGGGCTTGATCTTCGATTCTTTTTGTTTCTATGGCCTTTCTCTTGTTCTTTCTCTTCTATCTCTTTCTTTCTTTCTTATACATCTTGGGTCAGACGGGGGGTCAGGGTTTGGTTCTTTCTGGGACTATTTTTGCGCTTTGTGTTCATGTTTTTTTCGCATTGTTTATTGATTCTATGGCTAAGATATCGATTTTAATACATAGTCACTGAATAATTACATATCCTGCTTTTCCTTCCCACCTATACTTCTATTTGAGGGCGAATATCCTGTCTACGAATTGTTCCACGTAACGCTTGCGTTTTTGTATGTCGTTGGATCCTTTCATTAATGCTATAGAATGAACCCTCTTACATCCTGTTATACCATGGACAAGCTAGATTGCAACTCCTGAGGTGATATATTGATTGGGCGGGCGCTAACTGGGGCGAAATGCACTTCCGCGCTTGTGTATCCTGCTTGCAATGACTTACGCCAGTATTTTGATAATGCTGTTCCACTTGTGGACATCCTGCTATGTGGCTCGCCCTCTCAGCTACCTGGTCTGACTTTAGGACAATTCGACAAAATTACAAAATGAAACCCACTTTATCCTTTTCCTGCATTTTCCTTGCCAGTAAACCGTAGTGTTGTTATTCCTGTCTTTTACCGCAGCGCAAGGTGGCTTGGGATGTTTTACAGTGTCATAGCGGCCGGGCCGCAGTGGTTGTAGGCAGACGCTGTGTACTAGGTTTACGATAAATAAAGGTTTTCAAAAAAAAAAAAAAAAAGACTTTCACTCAATGCTGCTTTTGTTGAAGGCATTAGCAATACAATATTCTATTAGATTAAACAAGAGCATGTCCAACCCACAGATGCTACTTACTGACTGTAAAGAAATACAATTCTATTCATGTAAGACAAGCCTTCACTACGCACAATAATGTGGTTTGTGAACGTGTAAAAGATAATAGTAGAATTTAAAAAAACACTCATTTACTGTATGAAACTAGTCTCACTAATTTTTTGCCAAAATGTATTATTTCATGTCCTGCCAGAGCAATCATTTGTGCTCTCTGAGGTCAAGACCACTGAATTTGTTCTAGATCCTGTTGAGATCCTGTTCCCAGTACCCCCTATTCCGTAAAGGCCTCAAAACCTTTCTTTTCACCCAAGCCTTCCCCTCTTAAATTTGCCGTATCCTTCAGCCTTTCTGCCCCTTGAGTAGCAGTATTCACACAGCGCCAAGAAACCGCATGGTGTACGCGCGCTCTACAAATCCCTTAAACTCAAACTCTAGGGAGAGATTGTGGCATAGAGTTTAAATGTTCCCTGATCCGACATCACAGCAGTTTTTGCAAAATAATAGAGGATAGGGCTTTATTAGTGACCCAATTAACTAAGAATTTAGAGATTAAACACTGCACTCATCCAAAAGAGTGAGCAACCTTGAACATATATGTTGCCCAATTTACTCAGTTCATTCTCGATCAACTAGCTACATCATACTGTAAACAAATAAATACCCCTACATTCATTTCTGGGAAGAATATAACCAACTGTGCAAAGTTTTTTTTTTTGCCTTCTCTCAAAGTCTATACAACTCCAAGGGCACTGTTAAGTAGACATTAGGGAGCACTGCAAAACTAATCAAGGTAGCAATTGAATCACACGGATCTTCCAAAAAACCAAAGCACAACTATTTCAATTGATAATCCTTATGTGGGAGGAGTGTAACCCAGATGGCACGTCCACTGCAATAAAGAGCGATCATCACATATTCAAACTTACCAAAACACCTCTTGGGAACGACAATGGGCATAAACCATAAACAGTCACTTTTTCTGCTAACAAATAGGGAAATTATACCAAAAATTGTATTAACTGTCCATCACACTTTCAATGTTGCGTGCCATCACCATCTCCTATTCTTGGCGTGCCCATGTGCCTAGATATTTAAAATCCTCATAAAAAAAACTAAAGCTAAGTTCCGCAATAAATCTAATTCTCAAGCCAGGTTGTATGGACGGTCTGGTCTGCAAATCAAGCTCTATTTGGAATTACTAAAACAAGAACCGTTATCTATGGCGATTCTACTTTCTTTATTAGCCACTGCTAAACTCTGGAACTTTATATCTTGCAACTAATGAGCTGAATCAAGGCTGAGCTCCTTACGCAAGTTCTACTGTTCAGTGTAATGCATGAAAAAGCTACAAATGAAGCCATAAGAAAGAAAAAGTTCTAAAAAAACGTAGCTTTTAAAAACTATTATTTTTCCTTCTGTTGCTACTTTCTGGCCCGCTGACAAATTGCTGCTGTCCTTTTTTTGCTGTTATTAATTCATCTCATATTTTCACTCTTATCCACTCAGATTATTTTATCTTGCGTTTTTAACTTAGCAGCAAGAAGATTTGCAATAGTGTGCTGCAGAAATAAATTTCAAATAACTCACAGTTCAGCCCTGCGAATAGTACAGATTTTGCCTAATGTATGACAGTCTTGAAGCGAGGAAGAAGTCCTCAGTTTTGTGTGCTATTAATCAGCATTTCTCCATATGCATGGTGTCACAGCACTGGCTAAACATCAGCTGAAACACTTGTGCTGGTTCGCCATATGGAGCCGGAAGTAATTTGAGATTAAATGTCCACACCAACATCAAGTAATAAAATAAAAAGCAGGCCCACGTAAAATTTAAATTATGTGAATTATGCCAGTGAAATTTACAGTATTTTGCATTGCGCTTGTAGCATGAAATTCCTAAAATCATGCCATTAAGACTAATTGTTTACTTACGCCGCTGTTTGAAGCAAAATTATAGAGTGCAGGTACAGAGTGAAGAACCAGAATGTGAGCAGTTGTTCATGGCGCTTGTGTTTTTTTTTTAGCTATTTTTACGCAAAATTCGTCCTTGCCATGAAAACAGAATTGAGAGAGTGGCTTCCAGATGGGTTGTGCTGTGCAGGCACAGATGTGTGCCTATGCGCCTTTGTGGCAAGTAAGCAATATCACACAACAACCTGCCGGAGTCAGAGTTGTGGCCTTGGGCTTTGTTTGCTCGGAGGCAATGGGAGTGGTTACTCCAAAAGAAGGAAATTTACTGACTGAACACTTAATATTGATTCCCAAACCCCTGGTGAGGCCCAAAAAAAACCTTTAGAAATTGACTGAGGTCTAAGTGTCCCAGTCCAAGGGAATAAACCAAGTTGCGTTTTCCCCCCTCCATCTTCGATACCATGGAGGTTTAGCAGCAGCAGCTTGTTTTCACTATTACTTGTAAACCGATGTTGGAGTGATGACCAAAAATAACTCCAACTAACTGCCTCACCAAGATAAAGTGACATATTTGTCAAGCGTATCACTCCAATAGGGACATACTATTGATGGAAATTGCAAATTTGATTCTGCATCTAGTAGTGCACACTCCTTTGACACAGCAATGATTTTCTCAAGCCATCAACAATAACTGCCAAATCCTGGAGGCTAAGATCAGAGAAGTGGAATTCGATGTAGTCTTGCAAACAGAGTCTATACACTCATTGAATCAGAAGGCCTAGTATCTGAACTGGAGAGTGTGGTTCATGACTTTAACAGGACAATTTCACGATATTTCTGCCTCTCCCAAGGCCCTTTCAGAATGTGTGAAGATTGCAGAGGGAGGCGCCCACCAAAACAACATTCACATGGTTAGATTTTCCCAGAGAGTGGAGTGGTCTCGGCCAGAACAATTTCTGGACCCCTGGAAACGCACTTGGCTACCTAGGTCCGAGCTCTACTGCTTCGTAATTGAAAGAGCTCACAGAGCCTTAATACAGAGGTCCTCTCTGGACCCTTCCTTGATCCCTCAAAGCTAGAATGTTGAATTACAAGGATTAGGATTCAACCCTTCAAGTAGGTCTGAAAAAAGAGGTCATCTAGTAGCCCTAAAATAATTGTTATCTTCCTAGATCATACAGGCTTGTATAGCAACAATGAAACACCAATGATGGAATTAAACAAAAGTTAAGGGTGATGATCCTTGAATACGAGCCCTCTACACGGCAGAGCTCAAGCTACTCCTGAACTCCAAGGCATACTTCTTTGGAACTCCTGATGTGCCCTGGGTCTGGCTGGTTAAATGAAAACTTCTAGGAAAACAAGCATTGGCAAAGCCAATAGATCAGGGCTTTGGGACCTATTGGCTTTTCAAATGGTTTTAGCCATGCTGTACAGCATGCTGTGTAGCATAGCTAAAAAGGGAATTTAAAAAATGTGGATCGTAATCAAACCAAAAAAGGTAGTGTAAGAGAATGTCTTTTTTATCTTGTGATGGTTTTAAATAACTTGAAACAATAACAATGTATCTATCTTATCTATCTGTGGAGTGAGGAATAAGTAGGCCCATCAGATGGGTAATACATTGATTGTCTTGCACAGCATTCTGCTTCAGTTGGTGCCTTCATTGAGATTGTTGGTATAGAACTGCAGTGGTTGGTGTGATGGGGTGTCTGCATTTTGCATGGAGGGACTTAGAGTTCTGTTTTTCCTCCATTTTCTTTCCTGTTTGCCGATGGATTGTTTATTGTTAGCAAGGTCTTTCGAGTACTAGGGTGGTGGTGGTGGTGATGGCTTTGGCTTGCACTTGCATACTCCAGTAGGAGTATGGATGCTCATAGATTTCCCAAAAATTGTTGAAGTTTTTAGAAGGGTGTCGGGTTCATGATTTCAAGCAATAGTATAGTTTATGGACAAGTCTTTTTTACAGGTGGATCTACAAAGACTAGCAGTATCAACACCGCCTCCTCCGATTACATCTGTAGATACAGCAACTTAAAACAAGATAAGAGCGTCATTCATACCAAAATGCTTCCCACGCAGGCAATTTCAAGACTTTCCCAACTAAGCGCTCCTTCATAGGGTAGTGTGCTGTTTGCTTATGTGCTTTGTGGCCTTGTCAGGAGTGTGAAATATTACATAAATGCATCTATGATGCAACTGCAGCAGTATTTCCTCATCAAAGAATGATCTATCTCTTATATTACTATACGAATATTGCAACAATATCAGACTACATCCAAAATGCTACTACAGGAACTCACAATAGTAACTAATCTTTGTGGCGTATGAGTGAGAGGGTTGAGAAGGACGATTGAAGTTTGTATTGGTCCCAATAGTCACACTAAGAGCAAAAGAAGGTGGTTTACCAGACATTTATATTGACTGAAGAAAGAACCCTAATGGGGATGCTTATTTTAGATACGCCTTCACAGTGACACACTGTGTTATCCTATGCGGTTTTGTACGGCGTTGCATTCACCAATGTGTCCTTTCGGCGTTAAGAAGTCGGTAAAGTAGTCTTTGTAGCTGGAAGACCACCAGCGAAGCAGCAGGTCAGTACTGAGGTGGTACTAGCAGACAAGAATAGGCATGGTACACGTCTCTAGATTCAGTTCTACATCATTAAATTGCTTGTGAGCCTTTTAGTCTACATATCATTTGAGAATTAATGTTGGAAAGTCAACAGCATTTTCTCTTTTTTCAGAAAACAAGAGAATATATTTGACAATGTGCAAAAATTGCACTGCTTCCTTTCTACATCTGTGCCTTTCAAGTTCTAACCCCGAGGCAAGGGAAAGGGAGATTCTAAGTAAAATTAAGAGGCCAAAAGAACAAGTTACTTACCTTGGGTAACGCTTTTTCTGTTGGATACAGTATCTGCCTGTGGATTCCTCACCTTGTGAATATCCCCTGCGTCAGCAACATTCGGAAAGTCTTTTGTAGCTTCGCGCCGACGTCACAGAAACACGGCATCGTGCGCGGTTCCGCTGACGTCACCGACTCCATAATAGGCCCACATCGGCGTGATGACATCAGTTCCGCCCTTTTTTCCGTGCCTTCGAGGCACACGGACGGATCAACAACAGTAGATATACACACAATGTACATATTACCAATAATCAAAATAATACACACAGTGTATTGCCATTTCAGGAAAGCAATTATAAAAACACACTTCCTTTGATAATAAAACATTAACATTCCATTAAATCAGATATAGAAGAGTGGACAACGGGGAGGAGGGTGGGTCAGTGAGGAATCCACAGGCAGATACTGTATCCACCAGAAAAAGCGTTACCGAAGGTAAGTAACTTGTTCTTCTGATGGATACATCTGCCAGTGGATTCTATGGCAGGACCGGAGGCTTCAGATTATGCTATATCTTCCTTCGCTTTATTAACATAAAACTCCACAGCAGCTTAGGAAAATATTCAAAACAGTGAACGAAAAATGCTTTAAGTCCCAAAGCATTTGAAGGAACGTTTTAACAGTCCAAAACCACAACTCCCAAGAGTCTCTTGTGTATTGCTAGTCCATAGTCCTTCCAGCATGTCTATCACAGCTAGAAAGCCAGTCCTCTCTTCCTCTTCCCCCTCTTTCTTCGCTGCTCCCGCAGCCAGATAAGTGCTTTTCTTGTTTCCTTTTGTGTGAAATTTACTGGTTGTATCGTATATACAATTTGTTGGGGGCTCGTCGCATGGTTTACATTTCTCCATTGCAGAGTCCCCAGTCGCGGGAACGTTCTGTTCGTTCCTACGCGACTTTTTTCTTTTCCCAATTGTGTGCGGTGACTGATAAAGCCGCCAGAGGGCGCCCACGCGTCTCGCCGGCTCTTCGGCGCGTCTCCTCAGTTACGGGGGCCGAGCTGAGGAGTCTGCCTGCGCCGGAGCCTGCCCTCGCTTGCCCCTCTGACACCTGGTTTCTGTACTCCTTTTTCTGACGCCCCGCTGGGGTCTGTATTGCGGCGTAGACCGCGTGAAACGCCTTCGGGCGCCTTTTGTGCACCTCAATTATCCTTGTGTGGCATAGCGCGCTTGAGGGGCAGCAAGACTCGGTCCCGGTGAGGAGAGTCCGCGCGCTGGGGGGTTGGTGCAGCCCTACCTGCCGCGCCTGTTGGCCCACAAAGTAATCGCAGTCAGTTTTGTCTGCCCAAAACCGAGTTGTCTCTCGAATAACACCCTCTTGGGTGCCTGTAGGGTTATTTCTGTGAGTTCATGATGGAAGGGGAGTATGAAGAGGAGCCCTATTCCTACCTACAGGACGATGAGTTCTACCAAGCGGTGGATAACTCCATTTACCGCTGTGTGACGGAGGTGGTGGGGCCCATGGAGGACCGCCTCTCCGCACGCATTGTGGAGGAATGCGCAAAGTTAGCGTCCGCGCATTTGGGGGCGCCTACTGACCCCCCGGGTACGTCGAGCAGGAAACCGCCCGCACCGAAGAAACCCTGCAGAGAGGGACCGTCCTCGGAGGCGCAGGGAGTGGACAGAGGCGCCTTTGAGCGTCTCCGTGACGCCTTTTTGGCAAAGGTAACGGCTGCGCCCCCTGCTCCCCTGGCGAACCCTGACGCTACAGGGGACGTTGCCACGGCCCCCGCTTCTGCAGTGTATGATTCACCGGACACTGACGATGACGGGGAGTCGGTGCGCTCTTGGCGCCCATCGAGCTCAGCCACGGAGCTCCCTCGGGATGAATCGGGCATGTTGGACCCGGACGAGATAGTTCATCCGCGGTCCGCAGCTTGGACACCGGGTGAGACTGTGGCGAAGTTCGTTGCGGGTCGACTGCGCAAACCGCTGGAAAAGGAAGCCAGAGGTTGTCTGCGAGGGGAGTGCCCGCGACCGACTTTGGAAGGGAAGGTGGCCATGACTCCCGAGTTGGATGCGAAAATGGCCACCTTCCTGGCCAAATTCATGAAAGATCCCCGGAAGGGTATTGACCGGTCCTGTCAGGATAAGTTGCTAGATGCCGTAGGGCCTGCCACAAAAATCCTCGACATGGCAGAGGAGGCGAAGGCGAATGGCACGGTCATTTCCCCAGAGGTGCTTTCGAATTGGGCACAACGTGTTATCGTGTTCCTGGGTAATGCCAATTGCGCCCTGTCCACCGAGCGCAGGCGATCATTACTAATTAAATTAGACCCTAAGCTGGGGGACCTGGCCTCGTCGGAGGCGGGCGCGGTAGCCCAGGGAGGCCTCTTCGGCGAGCCCTTTATCAGAGAGCTGGGCAAGTTCGTGTCCACTTTTACATCGCTGGACAAGGCACAGTCCAGCATCAAACGCGTTTTTCACCAACGTTTCTCTGGAGGGGCCGGTCGCGGCAGGGGCCGCGCGACCGGCCGTGGCCAACAGGCCAATAATAGAGGGCAAGGCTCCGGCAGAGGCCAGTACCAGACCTCTGCAAACTTCAATAATTTCTATCCCACCAGAGGGCAACGCTTCGGCGGCAGAGGATTCAGGAAGAATTCCGGACAAGGAAATACCTCCGGTGAGTGTACTTTGTTTAGATCAGGTTCCGATAGGAGGAAGGTTGGCAACCTTTTACAAGGAGTGGGAATTGCTCACTGCCGACGCTTGGGTTTAGCAAACCTCACATGGGTTCCATATAGAGTTCTACGACCAGCCCACTCAAGAAGTGATCCCACGTCCGATGGTGTTTTCGGAGTCCGACGCGCTTTTGATAGACGGAGAGGTCTCAGAGTTGCTTTGCAAAGGTGCCATCCGTCTATCAACGCGCCACCCCAATGGTTTTATCAGCAATGTCTTCCTAGTGGACAAGACGGATGGGGGCAAGAGACCTGTGATCAACCTCAAAGAGTTCAATGGGTGGTTGATCTATCGACACTTCAAGATGGAGGGTATCCACCTCCTTCGAGACGTGCTCCTCCCTCGAGATTGGATGGTGAGGCTGGATCTCAAGGATGCTTATCTAGTCGTTCCTATCCACCCGCCGCATCGTCGTTTCCTTCAGTTTTTGTGGAACGACAGGGTGTTCGAGTTCACGGCGCTGCCGTTCGGCCTTTCATCGGCCCCCTGGTGCTTCACAAAGGTGCTGCATCCGGTGGTGGAGTTCCTCAGGGGTCAAGGGGTGCGGATGTTGGTCTACTTGGACGACATCCTCCTTATGGGTCAATGTCCAGTGGTCTTGGCTGGGCAGCTGCAACAGGTCGTACAACTTCTTCAGAAGCTGGGGTTCGTTATCAACGGCTCCAAATCGGTTTTGACCCCCACTCAGAGACTTACCTTCCTGGGTTTCGTGGTGGACTCGGTGGAGGCGGTTCTGAGTCTTCCGCCCCGGAAGATCGCGAAGATCCGGCATCTGCTTCGGCAGACGATCACCAAGGATTACACATCCTTACAACATGTCGCCAAGGTGGTAGGACTGCTGTCGTCCTCCATCCAAGCGATTTTTCCGGGGCCCCTCCATTACAGGGCGCTTCAACGCCTCAAAGCTCAGCACCTCCGGAGGGGGATGAGCTACGATCAGTTGGTTCCTCACACGGAGGAGGTGAAGGAGGTAATGTCTTGGTGGCTGTCTCACATGGAGGCGTGGAATGGTCGGGCGATCTTCGGGTCGGTGCCAGATCTCGTCATAGAATCCGATGCCAGCAGGTCGGGCTGGGGCGCTCGGTGCGGGGATTTCTCCACCGGCGGCGCCTGGTCTTCAGACGAACAACGGTTACATATCAACTGTTTGGAGCTCCTAGCGGGCTCCTTCGCAGTCCGTTGCTGGACCAAGGGTTCGGTCAAAGCCTGTGTTTTACTGAAAATGGACAATGTTTCAGCGGTTCGTTATGTGAACCATCTAGGGGGTCCTCGTTCTCGCGCTCTGGCGAATTTGGCGAAGGACTTCTGGGATTACTGCCTGTCGCGCCACATCGCTGTGACAGCAGAGTACCTGCCAGGCCAGGCCAATCAGGTAGCGGATTGGCACTCCAGGTACCTCAGGGATGCCAGTCAGTGGAAACTGGATCCGAACGTCTTCCGGTGGCTACAAAGCCTTTGGGGTCCCTTTTCGGTGGACCTGTTTGCGTCCCGTCTGGACCATCAACTACCGCGCTTTTTCAGTTGGAGGCCGGACCCTCTTGCGGAGGCCACGGACGCCTTTCTGCAGGATTGGAGTCGGGAAAAACCGTTTGCGTTCCCCCCGTTCTCCATGGTGGTGCGGACAGCGGCCCAGGTACGCCGCCAAGGAGTGGAGCTGGTGTTGATTACACCGCTTTGGAGGTCTCAAGTATGGTTTCCGGTTCTTCTGGAACTTTCTTGGGATTTTCCAATCCTACTCTCCCTGTTTCCTCTCCTCCTGAGGAATCCAGATCAGGAACCGCATCCTCTCATCGTGCGGGGCTCGCTCCGCCTCATGGCGTGGAGGCTCTCAGGAGACGTTGGGCGCTCCCGGGCCTTTCAGGGTCAGCTGAGCACCTTCTCTCCAAAGCATGGGCCGATAGTACGACGAAGCGCTACAGATCCGCTTGGCTTAAGTGGATGCGTTGGTGTCTACGAAGGGATTTGGATCCCTTGGTCGCGGGCCTCGTTCCCGTTCTAAATTTCCTGGCTGAATTAGCCGACAAAGGCCTTGCCTACAGGACAATTAATGCGATTCGGTCAGCGATTTCGGCAGGCCATGACAACATCGATGGCTCTCCGGTGGGTGAGCATCCTTTTGTTTGTCGTCTTCTGCGGGCTATTCGACTCGCATTGCCTCCAGAACCCAGGTATTCCGTCCTTTGGGACGTCAATTTGGTCCTGAATTTGTTCCTTTCATGGCCGGCCAACTCCTATCTGTCTCTTAAGGAACTCTCGGCAAAGTCGGCCATGCTGTTATGTTTAGTATCTTGTAGACGTGTGTCTGACGTGCGTGCCCTGGATATATCTGCACGCATCTTCTCCCCGGATGGGGTTACTTTTACCGTGGGTCGACGCACTAAAACGTTGTCACGATCCATTTCCTATCCAGCTTTTCTAGACACCCCTAAGTTGTGTGTTGTGCAATGCCTCAAAGCATATGAAGATTTAACATTGGAATTGCGCCCCCCGGGCTAGCGTCAATTGTTGATTGCCTTGCGAAAGCCACACAAAGCTGTCTCCTCCCCCACTATTGCTAGGTGGGTGCGTTGGGTCATGCAAGAAGCAGGCATCAATACGAATCTTTTTGGAGCACACTCTGCCAGAGGGGCAATGGCCTCTAAGGCGTTCACTGTGGGTGCTCGCTTGGAGGATCTAATGCGAGCTGCGGATTGGTCCTCGGACTCCACCTTTAAGAGGTTTTATTTCAAGCCTGTGGTGGATTTGGCCCAGTTGGTGGTAAGTAAGCTTTGAACTAGCATAATCTGAAGCCTCCGGTCCTGCCATAGAATCGAAATTTGCCTAGCTTATGTAACAGTAAGTTTCAATTCTATTAAGGACACGGAGGCGAGGATTATCCCACCCAGAACGCACAGTGGTTTCGCTACCCACCCGTATGACAGTAAGTAAAGCGTTTTCCTTTATGCAGTTTCTGTACTGTGGCTAGACTTTGATTACTCCTTTGCCTTATTACTCGATACCTATGCCGCCTCGCTTACGCTGTCCTTTTTTCCGGCAGGCAACGAGGGTGCTAAGCAGGATCAATGAGGCGAATGCGTGATCTGCGCGAAGAAAGAGGAGGAAGAGGAAGAGAGGACTGGCTTTCTAGCTGTGATCGACATGATGAAAGGACTATGGACTAGCAATACACAAGAGACTCTTGGGAGTTGTGGTTTTGGACTGTTAAAACGTTCCTTCAAATGCTTTGGGACTTAAAGCATTTTTCGTTCACTGTTTTGAATATTTTCCTAAGCTGCTGTGGAGTTTTATGTTAATAAAGCGAAGGAAGATATAGCATAATCCTCGCCTCCGTGTCCTTAATAGAATTGAAACTTACCGTTACATAAGCTAGGCAAATTTCGATTCCTCACCTTGTGAATAGAGTCTCACAGCAGTCCCCACTCCCGGAGGAGGGTGTCCACTCTCCTATACCAGAAAATCCTGGAGGACGGAGCGCCAAAGTGGCCGTCCCTCCTCACTTCGGAATCCAAGCAGTAATGCTTTGCGAAAGTGTGGAGGTAAGCCCAAGTCGCTGCTCTACAAATGTCCTCTACAGGTACACCCCTAGACAAAGCAGATGTAGCAGACCTTGCTCTAGTGGAATGAGCCCTTAATCCTTCAGGAGGTTTCTTACCCGCCAGAGAGTAGCATATCTTGATACACAAGACAATCCATCTCGACAGTGTGTGCTTGTGCACCGCCTTGCCTCTTCTGGCACCAAAAAAACCAACGAAGAGCTGGTCATCAACTCTGAACTCTTTAGTCCTGTTCAGGTAGAAGCTCACCGCCCTCTTAGGGTCCAGGCGATGAAGTCTCTCCTACTCCTTGGAAGGGGGAGGATAGAAGGTAGGAGGGGTAATTGACTGCCCCAGATGGAAAGGAGTTACAACCTTAGGCAGAAAAGCAGCCCTGGTCCTGAGTACCATTCGTTCAGCATGAATGGTCAAGAATGGGGGCTTTGAAGTAAGAGCTTGAAGCTCACTTACCCTCCTTGCCGAGGTAATCGCAATCAGGAAGACCGTTTTAAAAGAAAACAGTCTCAAGGGACACCTGTGCAAAGGTTCAAAAGGTGAACCCATTAAAAAAGTAAGCACAAGATTCAAGTCCCATTGAGGCACAATAAAGGGAGTAGGAGGAAATGTATTCATGAGACCCTTTAAAAATCTCAAGACCACAGGAGGTTTAAACAAGGATGGCTGATCCGGCAGACAGAGAAAAGCAGACAAAGCGGAAAGATAACTCTTGACCGTAGCCACAGCAAAACCCTGCTGCGCCAAAGAGGGTGCAAAGTGAAGAATATCAGACAATTTAGCATTTAAAGGGTCAATGGACTTCTATCCACATAAAGAAACAAACTTAGTCCATCTATAAGAATAAATCGATTTGGTGGAATCACGCCTGGCCGATAAAATGCCATCCACCACATCATGTGGGAGAGAAAAGGAATTCAGGTTGCCCCGTTCAATCTCCAGGCATGAAGGTGTAAGGTCTGGAGGTGGAGGTGTAGAACCTGCCCCTCCATCTAAGAGCGGAGGTCTGCCCTGAGAGGGAGACGGAGCGGCGGGCATGAGGAAAGGTGGAGAAGATCTGTGTACCACACCCTTCTTGGCCAATCCGGGGCGATCAATATAACTTGGGCCCGGTCTTGGCGTATCTTCCTCAGAACCCGAGGAATCAAGGGTATGGGAGGAAACGCGTAAAGGAGTTGAGAGTCCCAACTCAACTGAAACGCGTCCCCCAGTGCTCCTTGCATCGGAAACTGGAGACTGCAGAACGATGGGCAGTGAGCATTCTCGTTAGTGGCAAACAGGTCCACCCGAGGAGTTACCCACGTCCGAAAGGCATGACGAACCACCTTCAGGTGAAGCCTCCACTCATGGTCGGCCGAGAACTGCCGACTGAGACGGTCTGCACGCACGTGCAGAACTCCGGCCAGATGATTTGCCATCAGACAAATCTGATGGCCCTGAACCCAGGACCATAGGCGCAGAGCCTCTCTGCAGAGGCAATGCGACCCTACTCTTCCCTGCATGTTGACATACCACATCGCAGTCTTGTTGTCCGTCAGGACTTGCACCGACTAAACGCGAAGGGAAGGAAGGAAGGCCTTGAGTGCCAAACGTATTGCCCGTAACTCTAGAAGGTTGATGTGAAGCAACCTCTCCTCTGGAGACCAAAGACCCTTGACCTCCAGATCCCCCAGATGAGCACCCCACCCTAGAGTGGATGCATCCGTTATCACTGTGGACACCGATGGAGGTAGCTGTAAAGGCTTTCCTTGAGAGGGATTGCCTTCCACACTCCACCAAGACAGATCCGCACCAGCTTCTCTGGAGATCCTGAATGACTCCCTGAGATCTCCGTTGTGCTGATACCACTGCCTGCGGAGGCACCACTGGAGTGCCCTCATGTGGCAGTGTGCATGGTTGACCAACAGAATGCAAGAAGCCATCAGACCGAGCAGACGAAGGACCTTCAGGACAGGAACGACCAATACAGTTGTATCCAATACTGCAACTATGAACAGGTTGCACTGGGAGGGCACCAGGTGAGATTTGGGACATTTACAGAAAAACCCAACCTGTACAACAACTGAGTTGGAACCTGCAGATGCTGGAGCACCTTCTCTGGAGATTCCGATTTGATCAGCCAATCGTCCAAATAAGGGAAACCGGTATCCCCGTCTTTCTGAGATGTGCCGCCACCACAGCTATCACCTTCGCGAAGACTCGAGGGGCAGTAGTAAGACCAAACGGAAGGACCGCAAACTGGTAATGTTGCGAACCCACCGTGAAACGAAGATACTTCCTGTGCCACTTCAGGATGGGGATGTGGAAATATGCATCCTGCAAGTCAATCGACACCATCTAGTCTTCTTGCAGCAGCGCTTGAAGAACCTGTGCAAGGGTGAGCATCTTGAACTTCTCCTGCTTCAGGTAAAGGTTTAAGATCCTGAGATCCAGGATTAGACGAAGGATCAGGAAATAACGGGAGTAGCATCCCTGACCACTTTCCTGCTCCGGAACCACCTCTATCGCACCTTTTCTTAACAGTGCCAGGACTTCCTCCTGCAGGAGCAGCAGGTGGTCCTCCGTGCAAAACCCTTGGCAAGGAGGGTAATTTGGGGGAAATTCCCGAAAGGGAAGAGCATACCCATTCTCTACGAGATTGAGAAACCAAAGGTCTGATGTGACCGACTCCCAATCTCGCAGAAAATAGGTAAGCCGGCCCCCCACAGGACGCGCATGATCCAGAATGGCGGATCTAGGGCTGCTTTGCTGTTGTAGGAGGGGGGTGGGTAGAGGAAGAGGAGGAGGGTGAGGAGGATGCCTGACGACCCTGAGGACAAGCTCTTTGCCTGCCCCTGTAGGATTTATACAATGGATGTTGCTGTTGCTGCTGCTGCTGTGACTGCTTGTAGGGACGAAAAGAAGATCTTCCAAAGCCCCTATACCTTTTGCTCACAGATCCTGTAGTTTACAACCCCAAAGACCTGGTTGTTGCCCTGCTGTCTTTGAACCTCTCCAATGCAGCATCAGCCTTTTTACCAAAAAGGCCTGAGCCATCAAAGGGCAAATCCATCAAAGCAGCCTGAACATCCGCAGAGAACTCTGAAGTCTTCAACCAAGCAGCTCTTCTGGTGGCAATTGAAGACCCCATGACCCTAGCCACTGAATCCGCTGTGTCCATTCTGCTCTGTATGACCTGCCGAGCAGCAGCCCAAGTGTCAACAAGCACCTCATTAAAATCTTTTCCGTCCTCTTCAGAAAGTTTTGGGGTCAATTGCTTTACAGTATCCATCAAGGCATGTATATAACGACCCAGGAGACAAGTGGCATTCGTAGATTTGAGAGCCATGCTCGCTGATGAAAAAACTTTTTTGCAGATTGGTCGTTTTTTTGAATCCTTATCACCAGGTACCTGGGGAAAAGCACCTGCAGATTTTTTAGAGCAGGCTGCCTGTACCACTAAGCTCTCTGGCAAAGGATGAGAGGACAAAAAGTCTGAGTCCCCAGGAGCCACTCTATATCGTCTTGCAACAGCCTTAAAAACCACAGGAGCCGTAAGAGGTCTACTCCACACCTCCAGGATAGGATCTGTTAAAGCATCAGTAAAAGGAAGCATATGCTCCACCACAGATGAGGGAGAATGGAGGACTTCAGTCAAGATATCTGATTTATACTCCGCAGTCGGCAGAATCAAATTCAGCAGATCCGCCGCTTTCATGATAACCACATGGTAGGGAGCCACATCTTTAGAAGGGGCATCCGACACCGAGCTAAATCCCAATCAGGGGACAGATCCAGTCCACTTGCCTCTCTTAAATCATCAAAATAATCCTCAGACTCTTGAAGCTCACCCTCTTCAAGTTCAGCTTCTCTATACCTCTGCTCCTCCAAAGGGCATTGAGCTTCACGCCACGACCTCTCCTTCCGGAGCGACGTCTTCAGATCCGGAATCGACTCCGAAGGAGCCAGAGCCGGCGTCGAACACAGAGCCGACGTCGAACTCCAAGTCGGAAGACCATACCGACGTTCTCGAGGTCGGTACGGAGCCGGTGAAGAAGGTATCGGCGTCGAAGACCTTGGCGGCGCCGAGAGATGCCTTGGCGGTGTCCGTGCCAGCATAAACGGCAAGAACGGAGCCGGAGCATAAGCTTGGGAAACACCCAAATTGTATTCCAACGGACCCATGGGACCAGCTGGTGCTCCAGAGGGGTACATGGCTCTCACAAACACCATGCATGGCTTTTAAATACTGAGAAGGCTCTTGTTCTGGACCCGGAAAAGGAGGATACAAACCCACCGGCTGCTCTCTAGGAGGCTGCGCCGGAATCGACTCCTCTTGTTCCTCGGATTGCTGAGCCGGAGTCGTCGAGCCCTGAGGAACGGGAACCTCTTCCTCCTCTTGAACTGGAGAATTAGACAGAACCGGAGAGGGATTCGACACCAGAGCCGGTGAATGCTCTGGCGACTCCACAGTCGAGGCCTCACCTTCCGGATTCCGTACTGGAGAAGGAGATACCATATCCTCTCGATGCCTTCTACCAGGCGACTTCGTTCTCGAATCCTACTCCTTTCCTGAATGGAGCCTTGACCCATGCTTTCTCTTCTTATGCTTTTTTTTTCGTTGATCTGGAAGCATACCCAGATGACTACTTCGAAGCCGACCTCGATCGAGACCTCGACAGCCTCTATCGTGACCTCGAACTCTTCTTGGCCTCTTTTCCTTTCAATTTGGCAACCAGGAGCTTTGCCTCATGTTCACGAAAGGCTTTCGGATTCATCTTCCTACAGGAATGACAACCCTGGACATTGTGACCGAACTCAGGTACCATATACAGTCATCATGTGGGTCCGTGATTGACATCATCTTCCCGCACTCACCGCATGGCCTGAAACCAGTCTTCTTAGTCAACATCACGACAGGAGACAGTAACACTGGAAAAGACACAGAAAACCACAATAGTAACAAAGTTACTATCAACGCTACAGAGGATCCCTCGAAAACCGTTAGCGGCGACGACGCAGAAAAAAGGGAACTGATGTCATCACGCCGACGTGGGCCTATTATGGAGTTGGTGACGTAGCGGAGCCGCGCGCGATGCCGTGCTTCTGTGACGTCGTCCACGTCGGCGCGAAGATACAAAAGAATTTCCAAATGTTGCTGACACAGGGGATATTCACAAGGTGAGGAATCCACTGGCAGATGTATCCATCAGAAATAAGAAAGCAGACAATCGCACCTCCCTCCCATGCTGAGAGCTCCCTGCAGCTTCCAACAAGCTGTCCCTCTGTGGAAGTACAACAGCATATGTCTCCGAAGGAGACAGCAAATTGTACCAAAGGGCTCACAGAGACAGTGCCAGCTGGACGGGGGAGCCCGCGAGGATGTGAAATAAAGGGAGTAAGAACGAGAAGCAGACAGGCGGAGGAAGACGAGAGGTGCAAAGAGTATGGAGGAATAAGGGCAGCAGGGAGATGAGCGCAGACAGGACGGAGCAAACAGGAGGAGCAGTCATCGGAGAGGGTAGAGCCGGCTGGAAGCTGAGATGTTAGAGAGGAGTGCAAGGAGAATAGACAGGCAGGGTGAAGAGGTGGGAGAAAAGACGGGTGTAGTGAGCCACCCGGCCACATGGCAAATGGTGATCACTTTCGCGGCCGCTTTGATGTTCTCAGAGCCCGGGCGGCTCACTGAGAACATCAGAGCGGCCGCGAAAGTGCTCCCAAAGGCTGCAGGCTGACAAATGGGGCGCGCGCCCGGCGCACATGCACTGTACCCGATCCACCTGCAGACTTTGGGAGCACTTTCAGAAGCCCCACTAAATATCTCGCAAAGCATCGCTTACGCAATAGCTAGGCGAGACCTAAAAACATCTGCTCGAGCATGCTCCAATGAACTGGGCCATTTCATTGAAGGCTGCACCTAGAGAGAAGCTATTAATTGGTAGATAACAGAGGAGGGTAAGGTCTGGAGTTAGCAGTCATGCGCAGAGGTAATGTCAGGATCCGGAATCTGACTCCACTTTAGACTGATCTGATCAGGAAAAGTATGAGTCAAGGAGGCCATGATAAATGTCTTACCGGACACAGACGGAACTAGGGATGTATGCCACTTGATGCAGACTCTGGTACCCACATAACTTGCCATGTGATACTCATTAGTTACAGTTATTTACGAAAATAGGCATTGTAGTGAGTTGCTATCTATCCCCCACATTCATTCTTTTTTTCTTCCTTTCTTCCTTCTCTCGGTTTCTCTTTGTGTCTTTCTGATTTAACTGCCCACTTTTTGTTAGCCACAGTGATATGGTTTGACAACAGAAATATGTTTAGGCATTGGTGTATATGATGGTTATGTTATGCTACTACATTTCTAAAGCACAAGAAACACACCAAACAGTTTCCTGGCGCTAACAAAGCACAGCTGAGAGAGTTCTACTTCTTGAAAAGCCAGGTCTTTAGGCTCTTTCCCGGAAATGTACAAGCTGTATTCTGTAGATCTCATGTGCCCTGCAAGTGGTGCAGGACTTGTACACATCTAATTGACGGATATTTAGTGTTTTGGAGAGGGGAGAGGCTGAGAAGTTACATGTTTTATCAAAGTCAAAGGTATGTTTATTTAGATCGTAATATTTAAACAGGTGCAAAGGAATAGTTACGGCTTTAAAATATTCTACAAACATAACAGAAAAAAGTAGATACAGATAAAAATATTCCACAATAAATTTAAAATCTTCCACACACTGGGTACATTTCTTAAAAGCAGATAAAAATATCGCTTTCTTAGGATAATCCTTAGTTATTAATACATGAAAACAACCATTTCTCTTAGCCAAGCTATATAATTCATTATTTTAAATTTTCTAAAATTTACTCCTCTCTTATTGGGATCGCTATACTACCTTTATGTAACTCCCTAGAGCAATTGCAATTTAGATAGAGGGCATTTCCGTGAGAAGTTGGAGCTCCTGTGCCCGTGTTCTTATAGCATATTTTAAAAATATTGGGCGCAGCCATAATTTACGCAGTTCTAGTATAGTTAGACAGTCCAACAGGATGTGCACTAGATCCCCTTTAGTGCCCAGGCTACACTTGTAACACCCTTTGTAGTCTAACATTTTCGATTTAGTTTCTTTGTTTATCAATCACAGATCAATTCCAATTTGCATCCTTAGAATCTCCTGTCTATACCAGCGATTTAGTAAGATATCCAGATAAGGAAACCAGTTTTTTTTTTTACCAAGAGTACATCATAAAATCTTCTGATTTTTTCTTAGCCAGGTATTCCATATCGGACCTTCTAGAAATGTCTTGCCCATCAAACTTCAGATCGCTCTTAGTGCAGACTAATTGTTGGGATTCTTGGCACATCTCCACCTTTAGGCCCTCATAGGCCTGCACCATTTTTTTCTTACATGCTTTTGCCCATTTAAGGTTACTAAATTGGATCTCTTTCCTACACCATTGTGCGACTTTTTGGCCTTTTTAATTTTCCAAGCGTTTCCAGAATCTAATCACTGCCGTTTGTACTTGTACCCCCCAGGACTTTGTTCATAATTCAGTTCTAATTGCTTGGACCATTGATGATGGTGGGAGGGATAAGAGGGTTTTCATGCATTTCCCATCCTCCAGGTCCTAGACTCCCTTACTGCTCAAATAAAGGATTTCTGTGCCGTGGAGGACTTGCGGGGTATCATTGCACTGAAAGCCTTTAGTAAAGGATGGTGAGACATATCCCCGTAGTCCCGGTTGAACATTTTTAAACCAACGATTGATGTGTGTGCTTTCGCTTTTTGGGCTTCCAGATGAGTGTGCCAGTTTTTTTTTTTTTTAAATCTTTTTATTGTTTTAAAAACAAGGAAAAGGAATAGACATACCTGGTGTCATACATTCAAACATAATAATAGGCGAATCGGTACAAAAACAGGATAAACACGATGCGATAAGGGAGTAGCTGAGACGCCTACACTAATAATTTCAAAACAGGATTTAAGACATTTCAATCTACCACCCAACTCGGGCGCAAATCCTCAGAACCCATCCACCCATAGAATCAGGATAATAAAAGAAGCACGTTCACCAGATACTAGAAGATAGACAAGTACAGGATAATTCCCAAAATAATTGAAGAGAAACTGAAAGAGTGAGAAAAAAAGGAAACCATAAAAACTAAAGCTAAAACAAAACGAAACAATAGGCCCATCCCCCCACCCTGCACCCCTGCATATGGCTATCGCCTAACCCCAACTAGCAGTGTGCCTGTCACCCCAACTAACTAAGTTCTAAAAATAGAAAAGAAAACTGAGGAGGAGAGTTTCATACAGGCTCCCGGTCTCCCTTCCCCCCACCAGCAACGTACAACCCCTGTAGAAACCAAAAAGTAGCCAGAGGTTATAGACAGAGCTATACAGGGGAGACGTTAAACACCGCCCAACCTTCCGCAAACATTATGGTAACAGATCCCGTGTCCTCTAAACCCCGAATTCAGACCCAGGCAAACAATCTCATCCTTGGCCCTTCCGATCCCTCATGTGAACTCTGTCTGACAACACCATCACAATCCCAGGAGAATCAAAGTTCGAAAGGAGTTCAATAAAGATCAGTCTGGGACAGGTCAAAAACGATGAGTCTTTGCAAACCTCAGCCACACATATGATCTCCCTCACCAATATTAAGTCCAGATGTTGTTTCCTCCGTAGATGTAGGAAAACCTCTAGGGAGGAAAAAGACGTGTTTGCCTTACGATAGTCACTAATGGAAGTCCCCAGGAGTGAAAAACCAAGTAGATCAGTCTCAATCGGCAGCGATGGTGAATGCTGCGATACAGTCAAAGAACCAAGTCCGCAAGCACTCTGCTTTCTAGCCAAGGGCATCAACACTTCTTCTAGCACGGGGTCCTCATCCTCCGGCACTGTGTACCTCGTGGGAAATTCAGGTTGTTGTAGTTCTTGCGATAAATCAGGGTCTCGACTCGGGCACCCAGTTTCAATGATACCAGCGATCATTTTATGAACAATGGCTTCCAGATGTGAATGAAGTGCACCAATGGCGGCCAATACGGTCTTCAATGACGGTTCACAATTCGGCCGACCCATCTCCGCTCTGTCGATTTCAATCACAGGCGTGTTCCCCGGAGAGCACGGTTTCTCTGGGGGAATAAGCAAGAGCGGAGAGGACGGCATCGGAGGGTGCATCATCGGAAAAACAGCCTCAGTGTGAGTCCCGCTACCGCAAGCAAGGGCCCCAACCCAGCAAACCCCGGGGGCGGCAAACCGGGGCGCCGTGCATGGAACTCCCCCCCACAGAGCCACAGACTAAAATTGACACCACTCCTTCGATATCAATCAGGCCAAACGACCGCCATCAGAATCCGGCCAGGATAACCTCCACTGTGAGAGACCGGACCCTGTCTGAGTATCACGGACGATGTTGTTCAACTGTAACCCGGCTGGGCCAGTACTCGAGGCCCCGGCTCACACGCTGGGTTAGGCCGAGATCCAAAACACGACAACTCCGTCAATCAGGGCAATAAAATTCCTGGGATTGCTCCATCATACCCAGCAACGATTCAGCTACTCGGAGGTCGGGCGTACGATCAGGATATATGATAGGATTATCTGGCTGAAGACGGGAGGTTGGCGGAGCCGGGAGCCTAAGCGGCCATCTTGGTTGCTAGCGTAGCTCCTCCCCCGATTGTGTGCCAGTTTAATTTCTTATCGAACCACATCCCTAGGTATCGGTACTCATTAACCGATTCCAATTTAAGATCACCTAAAAAACAATTATACATAATTGGCTTTTTCCCAAAGCATAAAATCTTTGTCTTGTCTAAGTTTACTGTTACAAATTTACTTGCACAGTAATCACTAAAAGATTTCAACTTTCTTTGAAGGCCTGATTCAGTCTGGTCTACTATTACCAGATCGTCCGCATATAGGAGACAAGGTACCTTTTTTCCATCCATTCTTGGGCTTGCACTGCCCTCAACCTCTAGACAGGCTGGAAGATCGGACAAAAATATAGAGAATGACTGTAGGGCCAGAACGCAGCCCTGTCTCAGGCAGTTTGCAATAGGTATTTTTGGCATTAATGACCCCTCAGTATCCCTGATTACCTGTGCCCAATTACCTTGGTGTAATTCTTTTATTATAACCAGCAGGTCATTTGGTATATTCTTCTTAATTAGAATTTCCCAAAGGCAGTCCCGGTCCACTGAATCGAACGCTGCTCGGAAGTCAACGAAACAGCAGCAAAGTTTGCCATTTTGTTCCATTGACTTCCTCACCATTGCCCATAGTGCAAAGCAGTGGTCTATCGTGGAATGTCCCTCTCTGAATCCTCCCTGTTCTATGGGTATGATTGAGAACTCGTCGGCCCAAGCATTTAGTCTATTTAACACAATTTTTGAGAACACCTTCTCTCCTATATCTAGGAGGTTAATCAGTCTGTAGTTTTGAGGTGCATCCATACTGCCTTTTTTATGGATTGGCCTGATTACAGCGCCCTTCCTATTCAATGGCATTGTGCCTTCTACTAGTATTATTTTGAACATCTGAGAAAGAAATTTTGCCCGCCACTTTAACTGTGACTTTAATATTAATGCAGGGAGTTTATCAGGCTCTGCAGCACGAGTTAGCTTCAATTTCTTTACTGCGTTTTCTACTTGCAGTTCGTTAAAATCTAATTTGAGTTCTTCGGATATTTCCTGCCAAAGATGGGGCTCTATGGCTCCTTGGGGAATTCGAGCCTTGTACAAATCCCTCAAGTATTTCTCCCAAGCTGCCTCACTAACGACACATTTAATTTCTCCGTCTGTTGGGGCGGAAGCTGCTTTTACGAGTTTCCAAAATTGTCTTAGGTTTTTATCTTCTATTGATTCTAACAAGTTTGCCCAACATTTCTCTTTGTATGACCTTTTTGCATCAGTAACCATTTTTTTAAACTCAATGTTCAGCTTATTTAAATGTTTTTGTCTCTCTTGGTTGAAATTATTCCTTTGGCTTCTTGATCCTGTCCGTATCTCCCTTTTTTTTTAAGATTGGCAGTCGATGGAAAACCATTTCAGTCGGTGTACCGGGGTTCTTGTACCCTTTCTTTTATCATTTTTTAATTCTATCCTGAGGCACTGAACTACTTGGGCTATCTTCTCTACAAACCAATTTTTACTCCGGAGGTCTCCTAGTTCGACCTTAAGTTGAAAGGACTTTAATTTACCCTGGTACTCCTCTGTTAGTCTTGTCGTCACACGTTTGGGGTAGTCAACTTCTTGTGGGATCACTTTCTCTCTAGGTTCCCTTCTTCCCCCGTATATCGTTCATTGCAGTGGATTGTGATCACTAGTTTCGCTTTGCTGTAGCTTGAATTCCCGTACTAGAGGGAAATTCCAGGCTAACAAAAACCTAATCAATTGGGCAGTTTTGTTAACCTATTTTGAAGGTCTTCCCTGCCGGGCAGTCTGTTTTAACTCTGCCGTTTAGACAAAAGAGACCCCTCCCCCCTAAAAAGTTTACTAGATCCATATCCTGTCTCGAGGAATCACATACTGGGAAGCTGGCACAATTAATTCCATATGCATCCAACAATTCTCTATTCCAGAGATCGGCCTTCTTTGGATGTAACTTATGGTTGAAATCCCCCATAATTAGCAGTACATCTGAAGCATATTTTTTAAATAAGGAATCAATGTCTTCTTTGAAGTTCCCCATCTCAGTTACATACTCTGCCACATTATCCCATTGCATATATACATTTATAACATTCACCATTTCATATTTCTTATCTAAGGTCAGTAGGTCTAATCTACAAGCCAATAGCCATTTACAGTTCACTTTTAGCGGGGTTACGTCTCTTAATACTTTTGTTGAAACAAGAGTCATTATTCCCCCCGAAGGGCGACCAAATCTTTTTTTCTTGCCCGGTCGATTTAGTTGCAAGTAACCCTCGATGGTTGGGGTTTCGTCGCATATCCAAGTCTCTTGTAGGCAGGCGATTTCCACTTTATTTACTAACTTCTTTATATACTCTTGTTTTGTCTCATTGCCTAGGCCATTTACATTCCATGATAAGAGACTTAGACTGTGCGACATCCCCCCCCATCCTATTCTACCTCACTTAGACCGCCATCCTCAGCCCTTCCCTCCATGTACCTCTCGGAGTGTTCTCCCAGGTAGCTTCTTTGGCTCCAGTTACCCCATGAGTCATCCTTTGCTGTATTATTTACTACTATGTTCAGGCGACTACCATCTTCTTCATTATCTCTTAGTAGCTTTACCCGTCTCCTCCCAAGACCTGCATGGCATTTTAGGAAACTGCTTCCGGAGTATATTTTTCCCTTTACTTCCCTCTCTGGGATTACCCTTATTCCCACTTGGGATCTCTCACTAGCTGCTTTTACAATTGCCATTTTTACCAGGTCTGAGTGAAGTAGTACTCTTGTTATTTCCTTGCCATTTGTATTTTCTACGAAGCCTACCTGTCTCAGGTCTTTTGAGCCAATCCCACTCAGACTTGTGCATTTTGAAAAAGAAGTCAAAATCTGTGCCCTATTTAGTGGGTTCATTTTCCTCTGCTTCTTTCCCCTTTGGCCCAATTGCACCGGTTCCAGGTACACCCATTTGTTATTATCCACCTCTAATACTGTCTTGGGGCTTTCCGGTTTGTCTTGGGGGTTTCCGGTTTTATCGGAATTGTTTCAGTGTTAACAAGCTGCCATCACTTTGGCTCTTGACACACACATTGTTTGAATGTTGAGTGACACTTCGTCAAAGGAATGTCCTATACCGATGTTGCCTCGCTTGTTTGCTCTGCCGTCCCAACTGGAACGTCAATGGCGTGTAAAGATTAAACTAGTGACAGTTCTCTCTGAAAGTTGTCAAGACATAGGATTCAGATATTCTCCTTTTACAGGAGACAGACTGGATGGGGACGCAATATAACATCTTGGGCCGTTATGGCTCCTCTACAGTGCTTCATGAGGGTTTGGAGTCCCAGGGGGGATCGATCTTGATCAGACTACACTTACCTTTCCAGTTATTAAAAGCATGGAAAGATGCGCTAGGTCGCTACATTGCGATTCAGGGACATCCACACAGGAAACAGGTGTCCCTATTGAATCTGTATGCCTCACCTCTGCTAACTGCTGCCTTCTTAGAAGCTGGTGGTTGCCTAATTTCAAAAATCCCCAGTGGTGCTTTGGCACTGGGGGAGACTTTAATGGGGTACTGAATGAGTAATTCAACAGATTCAAAACCTATCTACTCCTCCACGTGCTTCCACTTGCCTGGCAAATTCTGGTGAGTCTGAGTGCATCTCAGACATTTGATGACTTCTTCACCCAGACAAGCGCAATTTTATTTACTACTAAAGCACTCCTAGATCTTTTTCGAAGGTTGGTTATTTTTGGATGCCAGAGCTGCAGTGTTAACTTAGGACACGCCCACACACTGGCTTGCGGACCCTCAGATTACTCCCAAGTAGAACCCGAAAATGGGTGAGGGGGGTCATACACGGCAAGAAGTAATTCGATGAATGTGGTTAACTGACAGTGGTTTTAAAATTTGTGTAAAGACGCAGAGTTCCGCTACACATGGATCCAAGGATCAGTTACTTCACCCGTTATATTGTGGGAGGTCTTTAAGGCCGCCAGGCGAAGACACATCACAAGCTACATCAGGAGACCCTACATTTAGAATCTAAACATCTTTCCTTTCCAACGCCTGAGGTACCCAGACAGTTTAACTATAATAAAATAATATTGAAGTAGAATCTCCTTTTCCACCTCCGTAAGTTAGGTGTACTAGAGGTTTAACAAGGCGAGTAAATTACTGCACTGGTTGTGCAAACAGATGAAACCTAATAGACACATTAAAGATGCAGTTGATTTAAATACATATAAAGTGATAGAACAACGTACCATTGCCAAGATCTTTGGAACATACAAGGCCCTATACATACAAAGACCAAACCACCTGTGCCAAATAGCCTAGACGATTGTGGTCAATATATGTGGAAAGGTTCCCCCTAAAAAATATTTTGTAGGTCCAGGAGCTAGAGGGGAAAGACAAAAAGAAACGTAAACATACTCCCACCCGACCTGTATTGCTTCTTTATAGGCTTACTGGAGCTCTACGGGCAGTCCATCACTGAATTGGGTTAAATCAAAAACACAACCATGCTAATATTTATATTTTTATAATGCCTGTACTATTACAATTATATAATCCGATTATACAAATTTCAAAACATGCTTAAGTTCTGAGGCCACAACGTATTCGTAAGTGCAAGTGTACAACTCTTCCACATTGTGTACATCAAATATTGATCCTCTCGTGCTAAAACAAATTTGGGAAGCATACTTTTTTTTTTTTGAAGACCTTTATTGAAATAGCACAGTATCAATACACAGCTTAGTCGCCTACAACCTGAGGAGGCAGGCCGGCAGCTTCAGCAGCAAGCGATTGTCCCATCAGATGCTCATGCCTATAGGAACATTTGCCTAACACAGCACGTCGCCTACAACCCATCAGGGCCGGCCGCGATGTAAAGTGCCTGTAGCTGTCAAAGGATACGTCATTAACCAGGAAAATAACAGATCTTTAGCATACATTGGACAATTGAGGTCTCATTTTGTCATTTTTAACGTAACTATAACTGTTCGTAGTACATTATGAGATCCAAAGGTGGATGTTCCCCACCCACCATGAGTCCACCATACATGGTATGTGGCGCAGAGGACAGTCCAGCGCAGAGCAAATTCATACTGTGGCCCGCAAATTGAGGCCACTCATGTCAGCAGTGAGAGTGCTCTGCAGTGTATTGATTCAGAAGCGTGTTGTCGGGAGGGGGAGAAGTGTAATCCGTGCTCGTGTCCGTGCAGTAGCGGAGTTGCCAAGAAGCCAGAGTGTGTGCTAGTCTCTAAAGGCAGGGTTGGTATACCGCCTGAGCCAGGAGGGCAGATGTTCTACCCCCCGCTCACTCAAAGCAGGTGTATCCCTCATTCATGCACTCGCCTGGCATGTGCCCGGGGTCGGGGACAATTCCCCCACATGTATCTATACGCTATGTCGTGCAGTGTAGTCAGAGATTGGGGGCAGCAGGGTGTGGATCGCCTGTGTCTGTGGGCGCAGAAGGAAGCGCAGCGCCACCCCCTCCCTCCCGGTCATCAGGGACGGAATCTTCGTCTGACTGGGTCCGGAGCAAATAGGCCGTGAGCGGGCCCCATAGGTCCTTTGGGCGTGATTTATGGGGCAAAAGTTCGGCATAGCTGTGTAGCTGTTCCTGCCATGTGGCCATGGTATTTAGCCAAATCTTGAATTTGGGGGCCCTCCCCCTACCCCACCTACATGCCACATGGCGCTTTGCTAGAAGAAATCCCAGTGCAAAAAACTTCCGGTGTTTCTTGATCTCCGGGGTGGAGTGGCCGAGCAGGGCAATTTTGGGACAGGGCTCGACTGCCACCTCTATCATGGCAGACATAGCTCCGAAGACCGCAATCCAGTAAGTAGCGACTGCCGGGCATGTCCATGCCAAGTGAATGAAGTCTGCCCCGGACCGTTTGCATCGTAGGCAGCGGTCATTGTCCCACAGACCGAAGCGGAGTAGCCTAGCAGGGGTGTAATATAAGCGGTGCAAAAAATTAAAATGGACCAATCTGAGACGGGCATTCCCAGTAACTGAGTTTGTATGTGCGCAGCTGAACTCCCATTGCTCGTCCGAGAGTGGGGAACCCAGGTCTTCCTCCCAATCTCGTCTCGCCCTAAGCTCCGGAGGTGTGGGAGCCGCGTAAGCATGTTTGTATAGCATGGAGACCACATGTTTCGGAGCGTCATTTTGCAGAAGAGCGTGCAGGGGAGCCATGACTTCCGGCTCGTCAGGGAAGCAGGGTGTGGCGGACTTAATGATTTGTCGCAAGCGTACGTACAGGAATGTATCCATGATAGAGGGTGAATGTTCCCCAAAGAATTGGGCTGCGCTGCGAAACTGCCCCTGCATGTATAAGTCCCCCCATGTATGCAGAGCTAGCTTGGTAAGTAGTTTGCGGCCAATTTCTTCCTGTGTGATGCTCAATCGGGGGTCATATGCCAGGGTCATGCGAGGGGAATATAAAAAGGAGACCTCCATGCGTTTCACTATTCTACGCCAGGCTATCACCGTGCAGTCCACTGTAGAGGGGTCGCGGCTTGAGGCAAGGGCTTCCGAGTAAAGATAGCCCGATGGTTTCTCGGGTCTCATGTACCAGTCTTCCACGGCCAGGTGTGCCATAAAGGGAGGTGGGTGGAGCCAGTAAGCGGAGAAGTGTCCCTGTGCGCAGTCGTAGTACAATCTAAAGTTCGGCACATAAAATCCTCCCTGGTGGTACGGCAACATTAGCGTTCCTAATTTCATTCTCGCCTGTTTTCCCCCCCATATGAGTCTCAATAACTGGGAATTAAGGGCGTGGAAGAAGTGAGATCCCGGGCTGTATGGAATATTAGTGAATAGGTATAACAGCTTAGGGAGGATTACCATCTTAATCAGTGATATGCGTCCTGCCATGGACAGTGTGAGGTGGATCCACTTAGTGACGCTATCCGTTAACTTGTCCAGGACAGTACCATAGTTCGCCCTTATCAGGGCTTCCCGGTTTCTGGTTATTGTGATCCCCAAGTATTTGATCTCATCATCTTCCCATAGCAGTGGGTAGTCTAGGGGGAACCGAAGCATCTTATCCGTTAGGGGGAAGAGGGCAGATTTTGTCCAATTTATCTGTATCCCCGCGATGGCACCAAATTTGGTTATTTCGCGCAGGAGTGGGTTCAGATTTTCCTGCGGTCTGTGAATGTACAACGTCATATCGTCAGCATATAATGAAATGAGCAGTTGTCGCTCTGGATAGATCAATGACCGATGATTATGATGTTGTCTAAGCTTGGCCGCGAGTGGTTCAATAGCTATCGCGAAGAGCACTGGGGAGAGAGGGCAGCCCTGGCGAGTGCCCCTATGTATGTCAAAGGGGGCCGACCGGGAGCCATTTAAAAGGACTGAGGCGTGTGGTTTAGTGTATAATAATCTGATCCAGTCTAAGAAGTTAAAGGGAGTACCCATCCGCTCCATCAGTTTCAGTAGGTAGTCCCATTCCAGGGAATCGAACGCCTTAGTGGCATCCAGGAAGACAGCAGCCGCCTCGCACTTGGGATTAATGTCTTGGAGTACCGCCTGTAGGGTGCGCAGGTTGTGTGAAGTCACGCGATTAGGGACGAATCCGGCTTGGTCCGGGAGAACCAGCCGATCCATTAAGAGGTTCAGGCGGGTCGCCAGGACCTTCGCAAGGATTTTAACGTCAGAATTTAGCAATGACAGGGGCCTGTAGGAGTCACATTGTTCTGGTGGTTTGCCTGGTTTAAGCAAGGAGATTATCAGGGCTTCGCGCATGCTAGGTGGCAGGAGTCCTTCCTCCAGTGCCGCATAGTAAACTTGTTTAAGAATGGGGGCTAGCAAGTGGATGTAAGTTTTATAGAAGTCTATCGGTAGGCCATCCGATCCCGGAGCTTTGCCGGATTTCATGGACATGATGGCGTCCTTGATTTCATCCAGCTCTAGTTCGTGGTGTAGGAATTTCTGTTGTGACGGGCCCATCCATGCTATGGCGGTATCCGCAAGATATGCATGTAGGTCTAGTGGCGACTGCCTATGGGAGGTATAGAGTGTTTGGTAATGATCAGAGAGTACCCGCAGCTGTCCTGGGAGGTCCCTCTGTGGCTCCTGTTGGTTATCAAGCAGGACGGTAACATAATTGTGGTGGCGGGGGGGGTCGAACCGCCCAAGCCAGTGCTTTCCCCGGCCTATCTCCCTCGCCGTATATGCGCGCTGTAAAAGGTTTCCCCAGAAATTTGCTTTCCTTATCTGCAGCTTCGGTGTATGCATTTATTTTGTCCTGGAGCTGGGCTTGCGTCGCGCGTCCCTGCGCCCCGTGGGGGATTTCACGCTCAAGGGTACGAATGTCTGTCTCCAGCCTACGCAGCTCGCCCCGTAGGGTCTTTAGCACCACCCCACCTTTAGAAATGCACCACCCCCTTACAGTGACTTTAAAAGCTTCCCACACAGTAGTAAGGCTCGATACAGAGTTAATGTTACGGTCAAAGAAGTCTGTTATGTCTTGCTCTAGGTCCGCCCTGAAGGCCGAATCAGTGAGGTGCCCAGGGTTGAGGCGCCAGTTCAGGTAAGGAGAGACAGCAAGGGGGATGCGCAAAGAAAGGAGTACAGGTGAATGGTCTGAGAATGTGCGTGCTAAGTGTATAGCTTTTAGTACCCAAGGAGCGAGGCCGGCAGTCAAGAAAAAGTAGTCGATGCGGGCCCACGTATTGTGGACGGCCGAGAAATGTGTGCCTTGCCTAAGGAGGGGGTGTAAGTGTCTCCAGGAGTCCGTCAAGTGGTGGTCCCCAGGATGCCCTGCAGTATGCGTTGGGTTCGTGTATAGTGTTGAGACTGGGGGTGCGACCTAGCCATGGCAGGATTTACTGCAGTATTGAAGTCACCCCCCAGTACAACATGGGCTATGCCCAGGTTTTGAATTTTGCCCCACAAGGTGAGCAGCGCAGTCGGATCATCTATATTGGGACCATAGTAACAGGCAAAGAGCACCATGTGAGAGTACTGTTTCCCCCAGACCATACAGTATCGACCCTCCGAGTCTGAATCAGATCCCGCCGGGGAAATTTGGGAACCCTACTTATAAACAAAAAAATTGCCAATATTGAAACATGAAATGCAACACCTCTCAAAGGTAGATGGGGAGTCTCTAGGAGAGATCAGAGATTAAGAATTTTCAGTAGCACTGATTTAACTTCAGACCAGCAAGAGTTCCGGTCAGAATGTAGTCCCAATTGAGTTTCTCAAGCACATCCCGTTGACAATTTGCCCCTCTTTCACCCCTCACACCTATGCTATGCTCGAGACATCGATAATTGCTGACAAACAACCAAGGGACGCGAGGGGACCTGAAATTAAGAGTGATTGAACAGATGGCAGTGCACCTGGGCTATGCACCTTGTACAAACCGATATATCTTATAAACCTTAAAGCCTAGCTTTTAGCTACGGTCTTCATACATCAACTAACAGTTACCAACTCCGCTGTCCACATGCAACAGAATAGATTTATGCCAGGACGGTCAACCAGACAATGTCCAGTGCTTACATAGCACACATGCATTGGCATCGCCTTCTCAGCTCTTCTTAAAGTCACTTTGAGTAGACAATCGACTAATAGATGGCACTACTTATTCGAAGTGTTGAGAAAAATGTATTTTGATTCTGCATTCCTAAATTATACGTTCCTCCTATACCTCTACAGGCCAGCGTTCGGGTTAACAGGGTAACATTAGAAGTATTCCCTATAATGAATAGCATTAGACAAGAGTATCCACTGCACACCTTTTATCTTCCCTCGCCACTGAGCAGCTGGCTAAATGACCAAATACAGGTATTTGACTGTTCACTGGAGAATGAAGAGAGTCTCATGGCATGCAGATGATCTGCTGACTTTTCTCTGTTAACCCCAAGGATCAGACCCCCGGGCCTTGAGAACACTGGATACATTTGAGGAGCTATCTGATGGTCCAGTCCATGTATTCCCAATCAGAGGTTAGACCTCAGACATGGCATGAGCTACCAATACTAGTATTGTAACGGAGGGCTTCACATAACTAGGAGTCCATGTGGTCTAAATATGCAATGGCATTTACTCTAATCTAGCAAAAGAACTTGCCTCCACAGTTCGTTTCACTGTAAACTGACCTTGCAATCTGGTATCCACTGTGATTGGCACTGAATAGTTCAGACTGCTGTCATCAAAATGGTCTCCCTCCAAAAGCACTTCGTCTACTTCACAATTTTCCACATTAAATTCCATCTTCCTCTTTTTTAGACCTCAAATCTCGTTTGAGGTGATCCCCTTGAAACAGGGGCACCTCTACAATGGCTAAATGCTTCAAATTCCACTTTGGTGGCAGTCTATGTGCAGCTAACATAAAGTCATAATATCATACCCCACATTTGATGCTAGTGAATAAATGGCTTATGCTCACACAAGCTTTTGCAGTACAGAGATAGGTGATGGGCAAGACAACATTCACTGCCTATATGGAGGATTTATCACAGTCAACCTTTACCCACCCCCCCCACCGCAACAATGGTGCGGACAATGTGGCACGAAACCCTGTAAAAATATCCATCAAGGCCAATCTGGATGCCCAACATGGACATGGCTCCAGGGTAGGTAGGTACAGATTTCAAAAGCCATTGATCAGACAGGAATCATGTCTTAATCCGAATGATTATCTTTAGTCTGGTGTGCACTGCACACAGTTGTATTTTCACTGCTTAACAAAAGATATGCATTTTTGGAAGACTTGCTATAAATCCAGGAAATATTATGACTTCAGAAGAATTCAGAACGATTGAGCCCCTACATCTGGCAGTGTGCTAAATAGGATCTCTGTAGAGAACTAGTTTCAACAAATGCTAGGGTACAGCTGCACAACAGCACTCTATGTGCCCTCTGCCCCCAGAAATAATATGGGAAGCCATTAGGCAGCAAGGAATCTTTAATCTACTGCTCCCGATATAGCTTGTTACTAGAACCTTAAAAATCACTGATAGGACACTAGTCTTAAGGTTGCATCTCCTGGAGCATGCCTTTGCATGCTATGCTTCAGCTCAATTATTTGGTTGACAATAGCAAGCTCATGACTGGTCCAGTAAGAGCAGTCATCTCAGTTGACAAGGAAGACACATGTTTGATAGTCTCAGTACCACTAATGGAGACTTTCTTTAAATCAACATGAAGTAAGTTCCCCTCCACAACCACTGCATAACCGTTCCCTTCCAAGGGAATTCTGATGTCTTACATCTAATCTCATAAGCAACTGTTACAATTTTGCATTTGTAGTTGCCACGGCATCTCCCAATAGCACTATTAGCCGGAGCAAGAGTCACTCTTCAACTGTTTATTTACCTTCAATTGACTAAGTCTACTTTACTCTGCTAACCTTGCTTGCTGATCTTTCACTTTACCATAGTGCAGCCTAAACTAGAGGAAGGTCACTTTCAATAGTCAACGATTTTCACAAAATTAGTGGAATGGTGACAGAGCTTGTATGTCACAATTTCTTAAAATCATCAGCAGCCTAGAACATAAAGACAGCTCAAGCGGTTCAAACTGCACAGATAAGTAGTTGCACGTACATTCTCAGATAATTGTAGTTTATCCTCACTATATTCTGCTGAGGCACAGACACAAGCTGAATGGAACCCATGAGAAGCAGAGTTTGGGTAGATGGAAGCCTGTGAACTTTCAGCAAGGACAGGAAGGCATTTGAATCTTATATGTGAAGTCAAATTACCTTACTTTAAAATGGTGCTTGAAATGGAAAAATAGAAGAAGTGCAGGTTCTGTTAACCAGAGTACCTGCTTGTTTCTTAGAAATGCCGGTACTCTCCAATTAAAAGTATTACGTTTCTCTTGAGAAGTGCAGGTACTCTCCTTCTCAAAATTAAAAAAAAAATTCCAGTACTCAGTACAAGCCTATTTAAAGCCCTGCTTTAAGGGAAAGTGGCATGCGAGTTTAAAAATCCACTGATGGCTTCAACAATTATCAACTATTCACATGATTTTTAAAACAGTACCAGCTCTAAAATATCTAAAATCAAGTTTTCTTTTTAAACAACGAAGGGCTGATTTGTGTGGAAGGGTTATTCCGTCACAACCGTGACAGGATATCCCGTCCGCCTAAATATGAATCCTATAATATCCTATGACATTTATATTTTGGCCTAAGGGATATTTGTCACAGTTAAGACGCAGTACCCCGTCCGCCAAAATCAATATAAACCAGGCTCTAAGCCTCCCTTTCTCCTCAATAGGGGGTCTTCAAAAAGCATTTAAAAACCTGCGAGTCCAGCACAATACGGCATGGTATAGACAGTGCTTTAAATGGGCCGGTACTCACAGGTACTGAGTACCGGCATTTCTTATTTTTATCGCTCTGAGTACAGGCGGGCACTTCTCTACTTCTGTGGAGAGTATCGGTACTCATGATGGGTTGGCGCATTGGCTTCTAGTGGTGGTAGCCTGTCTCTGACAGCCAAAGCACTTTTATAGCCCTGAGCTGAGACTCTAGTGAACTATTCAGCGGGTGCTCATTTGCAGACATCTGGGTGTTTGCCGTCATGCTGTGTTGCAAGGAATCGAGGCAGCCCAGTGATAGCGCAATTTAGAAAGCCATGGGAGTTAAGGAGGTTAAAAGGGCCTTAATCCCACCTGATTATTTTGTGTGTCTGCTTAAATTTGTCTGTTTGCCTGCTTGTGTGTGCGTGTTTGTGAGAGAGAAAAGCGAGAGAAATATAACAAAAAAAGGAAATTTTTAAATATCACTGTTTGACTTTTGTTTTTCATAACGAATTAACCTGCTTTGTTTATAGAAACAAATTTCTAGTGTTTTGGTATGTGCTGCAACTAGTATATAAGTGAATAAACTTTGCATATCTTGCCTTTAGTCCCGCCCACTCGCCACATTTAAATGAGTACCTGCACTATTTTTCCCATTTAAAGCACTGATGGTAGATAGATACAAATGGAAAGCCAGGAGGTACCAGATCGTTGCGCTGCGATGCCCTCCGTAGTATCTCTTTATCTGCACATTAAAGCCCCATAAACTAAGAACGTGAAGGGGTTATTTTCTTGAGGAAAAACAAAGGTGCCGTATTTCGGCGTGCAAAGCTTAAAGCAAGCAAGGGGGCTGTGACTCGTTCAGGACAAATTAGTACAATAAACTATGTAAAGACCTTAAAACACATTTCAGTAAGGGTAGTTGAGACCTGAAAGAGAGCAGGTCCAGTGTACGAACACTGTCAAAACCGGCGAGATGAAGAGCGGGCTGAGTTTTGTGACGCCAAGAGGGCTAAAACACTGCAGAGCCACGATAAACAAAGAAATGAACTTCACATCATAGTCACTATCGTATGTTTAAAAAATAAAGCGACATTGTGGGAGGGCTTCCAAGTACTGCAGCCACGGCGAGAGAGGGTAGTCTCCACATCTGTAAATAAATGATTTTTCTTTTGCGAACAACGGTTTGTATATGCAATATAGCATAAGCCATGCCAACGGCTGTGTTGGAGGCAACTCCAGGGCAGGAAGCACTTTACCGTGAACGAAAGGAAAAGCAAAGCAAAGCTCGAGAGGCGGTGCGACATAATCATGGCATTGTCGCAGCTTCGCACCAACCCCGTGACGCGCCGCGAGGACACACGGGGTGGAACCCGTGAATGGTTGCCTCATGACTGCCCAGGAGCACGTGAGCAACGTCTGTGTTTCCTCTTCATCACAACAACGTATCCGGCCAAGTACAGGATCACGTGAGACAACCACAGCGATGTCGACGGGCTGTGGCACCTTCCACGAGGAAACCGCCCTTGGGCAACACGGTCTGCAATAAGCAGTATCACAGTGCGACAGAAGCAGAGAATATTCGCGGCGGCAATAGGCGTGCCAGGAATCGGCCCGGACTCCAGGCACGTACCCAGATTATTCATTTAAAACCACAAGGATTTCGAGGGGTCAAAAGTTGTTTTTTGACGCACAGGGGAGAAAAAATGCGACATTTTGGTAATTATAAAAAAAAAAGAGGAAAAACGGGGGCATTTAGATGTCCCTCTGTTTTCTACTAAAGCAATTTTAGGCGAGAAACAGTTAAATGAAAACAGTTTTGGGGCTGAAAAACTTAGCAGTCTCCTGTCTGAATCTGGTGTGTTGACATGTATGCAAAACAGGGCTGGACCTTGCTCCGACAGCGCTCTGGTGGAACACAAGTTTACCTGCCCTCACCCGCTTTAAAAGGAAAAATATTCCTCCCACCCTCTGCTGCTTTTGAGGGTGAGATATGGAGCCCTGCCATATACCACGCAGTGGTTAGACTAAAGCATTTTACTGCTGGTGTTCGAATCACCAACTAAAATGCATTAGTCATGCATTATAAGGACACCTGGACCACCCCACTACGAGGCTTGCTACAACGTCAGCTCAGCTGCATAATATAAAAGGAGCGTACCAGCACGTTAATATGGATTGCTCTGTTCGCACCTCAGACATTTTCATCTGATACCAGCGGAAATCAATCTCTTTAGGTCCACTGTCAGGCTTTCGATCGACAACGGGAGTTGCTAAGGCTCTGTGTATGGGCTGGACCACATGGTTTCGTACTGAAATATAAAAAGAAACGCACTAGCTGCCTCTCGGAAACAGCACATGAATCCATTCGAGGTGATGCCGACTTTGCCTTGTTTTCCAGCACCGCAGGTCATGAGGAGATCAGTTGCCATTGGCCATGTTAGGCAGTGGGTGCCAGCTTTAGTTTTTCATTGCCGTACCCACCACCAGTCAAACAACTGCAGCCTGGTACCTTTCAGTCGTGTGTGATCCTTACCTCACAAACCGTGCTCACTGTGGAGGAGAGCTGCCGGGTCTTAGGCTGCAGGATGTTGTTCCATGTGCCACGCTCTGCCTGCAGAGTTTCAAATTCTGCTGGCCAACCCCAGACACTGGTGCAAGGGACCGGGGGCCCGACTGCCGGACTCATATGAGAAGGAATATGCTACTTACCAGTATGCATCTGTTCTTGGCATGTACGGGTGCTGACATTCATATCTTGTGCATAGATCGCCGCCTAGTGATGGGTCCGGATGATTGCACTTTGTCTTGGAAGAGTCTTCGAAGTATCACAAGATAGGTGACTCCTCCCTTGGACTACAGTGCGCATGGGCATCTTCTCCATCCTCAGATTGTTTTTCGCCATTGTAGCAGAGATGGAGATAGTAAAGTAAGAGATGGCCATGACAGAGATAATGCTGCGGTACAAAAGGGGGTGGTGATGGACGGAGCATCTGAATCAATCAAACACTCACACCAAGTCCAAAGATCTGGGTTTAACCCGTCACCGTTTTTTAGCCCACTCTGCCACCCCAGTTCAGACATGGCTATTTGCAAATCAGTCTGACCCTGTGCCTCATGGGAACAGTCCAGCCCGAACTGCCAAGCCATGTCTTTCCTGGACCGGAAACAAGCTTCCGAGGACCGGTTTCTGGCATTCCAGCCGCCTTCAGCCCGGCTTGCTTGAATCCAGTGGCAAAGTGAGCAAGGGACTCACGTCTGAGCATACCCTGCCACACTTATGGCTGCACTTTGTCTTGGAAGAGTCTTCGAAGTATCACAAGATAGTTGACTCCTCCCTTGGACTACAGTGCGCATGGGCATCTTCTCCATCCTCAGATTGTTTTTCGCCATTGTGGCAGAGATGGAGATAGTAAAGTAAGAGATGCCAATGCCAGAGATAATGCTGCAGCTGCTACAGGCACCAGTGAGGAGGGCGGGCGATATGAATGTCAGCAGCCCTACATGCCAAGAACAGATGCATACTGGTAAGTAGCATATTCCGTTCGAGGCATGTGGGCTGCTGAATTCATATCTTGTCCATAGACTGTATAGCAGTATCTCCTCTAGCGGTGGCTACCTGTGCCAGCTGCAGCAGTTTGAAAAAGAGTTTTGAGGACAGCCTGGCCTACAGGAGCTTGCTGTTTTGCTTGCACGTCTACACAGTAGTGTTTTGTGAAAGTGTGTATGGTGGTCCATGTGGCTGCCTTACAGATATCTTCAAAAGGAATATTTCCTAGGAAAGCCATGGATGCCCCAATTTTTCTTGTGGAGTGTGCTCTTGGGGGGACGGTTAAAGTGCGTTTTGCCTTTTGATAGCATATTTGAATGCGTCTGGCTATTCCTGATTTTGAAATTGGATTCCCTTTGTGTTGTGGTGCAAAGGCAACAAACAGTTGTTTTGTCTTCCTAAAGGATTTAGTTCTGTCCATATAATAAAGTAGAGCTCTCTTCACGTCTAATGTGTGCAGGGCTCTTTCAGCTACTGACTGTGGATTTTGAAAGAACACTGGCAGTTCTATTGATTGGTTGATAAGGAAATTGGATACAACCTTAGGCATGAATTTAGGGTTTGTTCTAAGAACCATCCTGTTGGCATGTACCTGCATGAAAGGTTCTTGAATTGTTAGTGCTTGCTATTCGCTCACTCTTCTGAGTGAGGTGATGGCAATCAAGAATGCAACCTTCCACGTTAAGAATTGTAGTTCGCATGAATGTAGAGGTTCGAAAGGAGGGCCAATGAGTCTGGTAAGCACTATATTTAGATTCCAGACTGGGGAAGGGGGGTGCCTAGGAGGAATCACCCTTTTTAAACCCTCCATGAAGGCTTTGATTGCTGGTACTCTAAACAGTGAAAGGTGTTGCCTGTTTTGAAGGTATGCTGCTAAAGCAGCGAGGTGTAGTCGTATTGAAGAGTATGCTAAGTTACATCTCTGTAGATGCAGCAGGTAACATATAATGTTTGGTATTGAAGCGTCTAAGGGGTTGATTTGATTATTGTTGCAGTAAATAACAAATCTCTTCCATTTAGCTGCATAGCACGCTTGTGTGGTTGGTTTTCTTGCCTCCCTAATGATGTTCATGCAATCTGGGGGCAAGTTAAGGTATCCAAACTCTAAGACCTCAGGAGCCAGATCGCTATGTTCATTTGATTGGGATCTGGGTGTCTGATTTCTCCATGGGTCTGAGTTAGAAGATGAGGTGCAAGGCGCAGTCTTTGATGAGGAACTACTGAGAGTTCTAGGAACGTTGTGTACCACGGTTGTCTCGCCCATGTGGGAGCAACTAGGATTAGTGTGAGGGAGTGTTGCCGCAGTTTGCGTGCTACCAGCGGGATCAGCGGTGCTGGGGGAAAAGCGTACACAAATCTGCCTGACCAGTTCATCCATATCGCATTGCCCAGTGACAATGGATGTGGGAACATGGCGGCAAAGTGCTGGCATTTCGAGTTTTCTTTTGTGGCGAACAGGTCTATTTCTGGGCGACCCCACTCCTCGATGAATGGCTGGAGAACCTGGGGGTGAATCTCCCATTCGTGTAGTTGTTGGCTGTGCCTGCTGAGCAGGTCGGCAACCTGATTGTCCTTCCCTGGAAGGTGTTCTGCTAGGAGAAAAATGTTTTTTGGAATCGCCCACTTCCATATGCTTTGTGCCAGATGCGACAGCTGTGTAGAGTGGGTTCCTCCCTGTTTCTGGATATAGTACATCGCGGTCATTTTGTCCGTCCGGATCAACACTGTCTTGCTGTACAAGTATGTCTGAAATGCTTTTAGGGCTAGGAATATTGCTAGCAATTCCAGTTGGTTGATATGCAGCTTTCTCTGTTTGTTTGTCCAGAGCCCTTGTACTGTGTATTGAAGGAGATGGGCTCCCCAGCCTGTTAGTGAGGCTTCCGCTGTCAGTACTAGTTGTGGAACCGGCTCTTGGAACAGTCGCCCCTTGGAAAGGTTTTGTGGGTTCCACCAGTGCAGAGAGTTGCAGATGTGATTTTGCCTAGTTGATTATAAAGCCTAGGCTGTGTAGCAACTGTATTATTTGTGACGTGTGTGCTACGCACTGTTCGTACGATTTTGCTTGTATCAGCCAATCGTCCAGATAAGGGTACACATGGACGTGTTGCCTTCTGAGATGGGCTGCTACTCTCGCTAAGCATTTTGTAAACTCTCTTGGAGCCGTGGTAATCCCAAAGGGCAAAACCTTGAATTGGTAGTGTTGACCTTCTATTGTGAACCTGAGGTATTTTCTGTGGGCTGGATGGATGGGTATGTGAAAATACGCATCTTTGAGGTCTAGGGTTGCTAGGAAATCTCCTTGTTGTAGCAACGGGAGCACTTGTTGTAATGTGATCATATGAAAGTGCTCCGATAGTATGTATTGATTTAGGGGGCTGAGGTCCAATATTGGTCTGAGGGAACCATCCTTCTTGGGAATAAGAATATACAGGGAGTACACTTCTGTTCCTTGTTGTTGGAAAGGGAATTGTTCTATGGCCCCCTTCTCTAGCATGCAGTTCACCTCTTGTTGTAGCAGGGTGATGTGTTCCCTGGACATTGGACGATGTCTGGGTTGTATGTTTGGTGGTGTGGAAGTCAGTTCTAGGTAATAGCCAGACTGAATATTTTCTCTCACCCATCTGTCTGTGGTAATTGCGTTCCAGACTGGCAGGAACTGTTGGAGTCTGCCTCCGACCGGTGTTAGGTGGTCTGGAGGTAGGGTAATGAAGTCATTGTTTTGTGGCCGTGGAGGCTCTGGTGTTATTGCCTCCACGTCCTCTTCCCTTATTGTTGTTTCCCCTGTAACCTCCTCTGTTTGAGTTCTTGTTGAAGGAACCTTGTGTGTTACTTTTGTATGAGGCAGATGTTTGTGAGGTATTTCCTCGTGTAGTTGCTCTGTATGAGGAGCGACGAAAGGAGCATCTATGTTGCTGAAATTGCAATGCCCCCATTGATTTTGCAGTCTGTGTCCTTTTTCATTTTATCCAAAATGGTGTCGACAGCAGGACCAAATATAAAATCCTGATTGACAGGCTGGTTAAGAATGGTGGATTGCACCTCATTTTTAAAACCAGAAATACGCAGCCATGCATGTCTGCGTAGTAGGACGCTAGTGTTGATTGACCTAGCTGCCGTGTCTGCTGCGTCAAGCGCGCATTTGATGGAGGCGTTTGTTATGAATTTTGCCTCTTGTAGAAGATCCTGGGCTTGTGCTTTGAAAGGCTCAGGTAGGTGTTGCATTAGGCTTTCTAGCTGATCGTAATGCGCCCTGTCGTAACGAGCCAGAAGGGCTTGTGTATTAGCAATCATCCATGAGTTGAAGGCTTGTGCTGCTACCCTTTTGCCTGATGCCTCTAGTATTTTTGACTCCTTGTCGGGGGGAGGTGCTTCCCCAGTTGTTTAGGAGTTGGCTCTTTTCCGTGCGTTGGCCACTACCAGGGAGTCTAGTGGTAACTGCCCTCTGATGTAAGTAGGGTCTGTAGGAGCTGCCCTATACTTCTTTTCTACTCTGGGGTCGATTACCCGTGCCCTGGCTGTATCCTTAAATATTGAGAAGGTATGTAATCCCTGTGCACTCGTGATTCACCTTTTTAAAAAACAAAAATTATGCAGTTTCAGCTCTGCGCTCTAGTCGTCGCACGAAGTCAGGTCGTGCCTTTCAAAATTGATTACAAGTGTTGAGGGGTAGAGAGATCTATCCTCGGGGCTGAGCGCCGAATTAACTTGGAAACATCAAGGTTTCTTATCCATAGTTCATCAATTTATTAATCCAGTTTCAGATTTTCAACAGTGAATTAATCCATCAAATGTAAACATCATTTCTTTGTGTACATAATGAAATTCTTATGTCACGATGTTAAGAGTTACAATATCCTTTGTACTTGATCCCATGTTGATGGAGTTTGCGTTTGATCCATATCTTTAAAAAAATGTCTGAGTTTTAGATTTCTGAAGAATTTAAACAGTGCAACTTCCATCTCTCCAATATTTGATCTGTAAGTCGGTACGAATGTAATCCCTTTATTTAAAAGATCCATCTGTGACTTGGTTAGTTGTTTGGATTAGATATTTATTACTAGGTTGTTTTCTGCATCTGGCTCCTGGTGCTTTTGGCTACCTCCTCTTCGGTTTCTTTTCGACCTTCTGATTCTTTGTCTGTTATCGGTGGAGCATTCTATGCTGGACTTATCTCTAAAAAAGACGGTTGTTGACTAGTTGATGGACTTATGTCTAAAAAGACGGTTGTTGACTAGTTGATGGTTTAGCTATCTACTCGATCCAGCCTTCCATCTCAAATCGGTCGTCGCCACGGGCCGTTGGGCCTTTTCGACGCCACGAGCGGCACCGAGCAAGAACAATACAGTCGAATCGAAGGCCTTTTGGCCTTTAGAAAGTTTTGTTTTTGATTCCAAAGTTGGAGTATAGGAGTTAGCATCAGAACCCAATGGCGGAAAAAAACAATCTGAGGATGGAGAAGATGCCCATGCGCACTGTAGTCCAAGGGAGGAGTCACCTATCTCGTGATACTTTGAAGACTCTTACAAGACAACAAAGTGCAATCATCCGGACCCAACACTAGGCGGCGATCTATGCACAAGATATGAATTCAGCAGCCCACATGCCTCGAACATTAACTTCTCAATCTCACATCACCTGACCTCCATGTGGTTTTGTTGGAGGTCTGGGGAGGGTGAACACAGTGTCCAGTCTCGGCACACCCTGGTACTTAAAAGGCGCAACCCAGGACTACCAGTCCAGCTAAACCATGTTTCGAGAAAGCAGGCCTCGATCAATGCAGCTCCTGAGCACTGCAGTTCACTACCCAGTGGGTGCACTCATGAAATCTACAGCTTCCTGCCCACAACAGCCTCCATAGCTCCTGTGTGAAGACCTGACTGAACCTAGGCCGTCAAGATGACACAATCTGAGAGCAGCATAGCGCGTCCCCTATGAGTGACAGTGCAGCTATCAGGCAACCAACCAAGGCTCTTTCAGCAGCATAAACAGCCAGCCTACAGCACTACTGCCTGTAGCTTGAGTAACACCCCTGCCCAAGAACTTGGCAAAAGACATGCTCAGGCTCGCATTGCAAGAGGACAGGTCATGGGGGCACAAGAGCCCCTCAAAGCACTGAAGAAGCGCAATGGGATGTCTGTCAGAGAGAGGGGGTCAATTACGACAGGAAGGATAAGATATTCTATATCTATTTTGATTTTTCATCTTCAGGTAACCACATATAAATATACAATTTTACAGTATGATCTTGTGTGACAAATATGCACCCTGATGACTCTCACTAGTGGTGGGTCGGGGGAGATTCAGGCACCCCATAATAAAGTCACCCCTTTTAGGCACGCCCATTTTGCAGACCATGATCCCAGGCAAGGGGAATCCAAATAATCGAAAGTATGGATATCGAGGTAGAATCCTTAGATCCCTCATTGAAGCTTTAAACTATTAGACAGCAGGACATATTAAAGAACGTTTCTTACTGATGATTTACAAAATGCGTTGTTTTAATTCTGTACACTAAAAGCCTCTGAGGAACCAGAAGTTGTACTTCTCCAAACAATTACTAACCTCTAAGACGTAATACTAGTTCAGTCACACAGAAAGAAAACCACGAGTCTGTTCCTCGGCACCCAAGATGGCAACGAAATTCTGCTTAAAGTTAAGGATTGTGAAGCACATTGTAAATTACAAATATATCTTTCCTACCAGAAAAGCAAGCAGACCTCACTCACCAATCTGTCTCAGGGCATCAACAAGCTATGACTACAGCCTTGCTAGTAGTGTCCAGAGAGTGAAACCCTCACGAGAGCTGTTTGAAAGAATCAATAGGCTGAAGACCCGTAAAGCTTCATCTTTACTACCTTTAATTCAGCTTCCATTCCCCCCTCCCCCCGAAAGAATGTGTTATGGTCAATTTAACAATGATCTACACAGCACCAGCACTACTCAAATTACATTAGTTCATGCTAGTATGGTTGAATTGAAGCAACTGACTGCTAATATGGTTTTTAAAAATGTCAGTTTAAGTGTTTATGAACCTTGCACACTGACTTGGTGTATGAATTCTAGGTAAAAGAGCAACAGTACAGGACAATCACATTCTTACTTTCATGCTAGTATGGTTGAATTGAAGCAACTGACTGCTAATATGGTTTTTTAAAATGTCAGTTTAAGTGTTTATGAACCTTGCACACTGACTTGGTGTAGGAATTCTAGGTAAAAGAGCAACAGTACAGGACATTCAGATTCTTACTTTCTCAAGATCATACAGTCAGTGGGAACAAACGTTGCATCTCATACAAAAACAGCTGGTATTTCAATAAATCAAAATCTATAAAGGGGAAATCAATGTCCCTCTAGGAGGTTTAGATCAAGGAGACTTTGGCCAATTCGGAATTTTGAAAGTGCATAGAAAGTAATAGAAACATGTGTTAAGAAAAGAACAGTTTTAGTAAATATTTATTTACAAAACTAAAAACTCTGGTGTCTTCAACAAAATTCAAATTCGTTCAGATCAACTCGTTAGACAGGTGTGTAACAGCCCCAACTTCTTTTGGGGAAAAAAAGTCCTAAATCTCAGGCGGGATATTCAAGGTATGAAAATGGATGAACGACAAATGGATTAATGAGGGATGAATCAATGGATGGATGAGGACGACGTCCTAATGCACCATGCGATCTACTTTTGGACACCATACCTGTTCGAAATGCTCCAGTTCTTGCCCAACTCCACTCCAAAAAACGAATGAGAGCACAGCAAACAGTGTGCAGAACTACCAACCTCACAGGATTCATGCTTACATCCAACGATCCGATCACAATTCCAATTCCTAATGTATTTCAAAATGTAAATGTTTAGGCAGAGAGTGGAAACCAGTAAAATTATGGTCGATAAGTAGACAGAGTAAAAGTGTTTGCCAATTTCCAGATTTCCTGATAGAAAACCTATTACAATATTATTACTTGGATGTGGTGTACGGCAACTTCAATAGTTAAAACTTGTTTGCACTACGAAAGACCAAGGACTCTGTTGCTTACTCCGTAGGCGTCATTATAACTGCTCAGTTTTCCGAAGAGAGCGTGCTCATCCCACACAAGCTTACTTGGAAAGGGCAAGGGCCGAACAATGAGCTCAAGGAGGTCTGATACTAGGTCACAAACAAATCCTCTCAACAACAAAACACTTCCAAGAAGCAAAAGAAACTGCTCAACAATCGCTCCTTGCTTTCGGTAAACATCGGGAGCCATCTCGATTGAGCCAGAGATGTTCCATTTATTAAAAAAAAAAAAATGATTGGGCTGATTTTATTTAGCAGGTACAAGGGCTGAGGGCCTCAGAGAGCTTTACAAGTTGAGAGTTGCAGGGCATACATAACCAGAAACAACAGCTTATTTGAAAAAAATATGAAAAATAACATGCATAATAAGTAGAAGCAAAATAATGCAAGTTTTTATAAAATCAATAGTTTTGAAAAAAAAACGGCAAAAGAGCATTTATTGTTTTTAGGAGTCTGCAGTTCGGAATTAGTGAGCATAAAGTTGTGTAAACCTTTGCTCAGTACAGAAGGCTAAGTAAAGCCTTTAAGACTGTAAATACCCAGTTAAACATTGCATTGCAACATTTATATAACGCTTACTACTCCTATGTGGGGTGCTGAAGCACATGCCTACATGGGTAGCATGTCACACCGAATAGGGTGTGTGCGGAGAGTGTTGTCTTTGTTTTGATCCTGTGTGCGAAGTGTTTCTATATCGAGCGTGAGGACAGCTGAGTAGCAGTTATCATGTTTAATGGGTTGCTGCACTTAGCAGTGTGATGGATAAAGAAATATGGGAGAGAGGTGAGCAATTTATGGTTTTCAGTACGCTGGCAGTTTTGAGCACCTCTGTGGGTCCCTTCATAGTATTTCTTTTTTTCATAGTCCACTTAGCTGGTTACTGCACTGGATTGTCAATTTGTTGATATTTTGTATAAAGCTTATTGTCCTGAGCAGGCGTAGGTTAGAGTACAACATGGATCACAGACCTGCTGTGATGAAATTGTTACTATCATCCCGTATTAGGTTGCGATTGTCAGATATCAAATGGTGGTTGTACTCACAGAGGTGAACCAGATTAAAGTCCTCCAATTTTATAGCACTTACTACCCCTGAAGAAGCATTGCAGCCTTTTTATGTAGGGCAGCAAGCTGCTCTGGAACCTAAGGTAAGTGGATTACATTTTTTGGAGGGCTTATTTTTCATTAGATTAACCTTGCACTCTTAAAAAAACCATGCCATGTAATTTACTTCAGTTTCTAAGTGGAAGATTAAACTAATAGGAGTTAGGTGTGATTTTTATGAAAGAGGGGGGATATGCGAAGTCATGCATTGGTTGGCGGTATAAATAGATGAGCTACAGAGGATTAGGTATAGTTAAGTTGCAGACGTATGACTTTTAAAGGCGTGGTTGTGATCTTTGATGGGGGGAATTGTACAGTCAATAATAGGGATTGAGGTAAACATGCATGTGACTTGAAGTAGGTTGTGCTCAGAATGAAGAGGCATGCAGAGGCTGGAAAAGAATGACAGAATCATTCGAGCTACAGTCTCTAATGAAAAAACTGCGAAAATAAGGAAGAAAGCATGGCTTGAGAACCATTTTTTTCAGCTCCTTTTTTGAAGGCTGGTACACTTTGGACTACACAAATCACAGGGAGAATGTAATTCAGCACTTTACGATTGCAGCCCGAGAATGACTGGTTCCCAGTGAGCTTTTTGAAGAACAAGGGAATTTCCAGCAAGTGTGTGGAAGGTGATGGGAACCACACAAACTCTTTTTACCAGCATAATTGTTATCAAGTTACATCTTACCTTCCTAACAAAGGCCAGTCAACATGTCAAACCCATGCGTGTCTTACACTCAAAATTATTTTATGGCCTATCTATAGGGGAAAAAGAGGTTTCTTTCCGAACTAAAATATACTTGCAGTAAACAGATGCAATTACATTATTGGGCTTCTGCCTTCAGAGTTAATCAAATGCTATGATTTTAGATTGGTTTAAATACATTTCAGTGGCGGCGCCAGGTTAAAGCAAATTCCTTATAAGAAATGGTTCAGATTATGTGCTGCTGTACAAGTGCATGTATTAAAAGGTCAGTATGACATTTAAACGTTAAGCTACAATGCAAGACCAGGAGAGAAGCAAGAATAAGAAGTGTAATAAAAGCTAAATTGTCCCAATTAAATAATGAAATAGGTTTGTAGATGGTGATGGATGATTTTGCGAAGGTAGATGTGTTTAGTTATTCAAGTCACTTAGGAAAAAGCCTAGCATGTAGTAAAGACCAACTGGAAAATGTTACATAAATCAAATGGTGTACAGGATTAAGACAAATGTTACATATCTGTTAAATATCGGGTGCTAACTTGAATTTTGTTGCCGCCGATAAACATACTGTGCATGATCCTGACAGCTCAATACAACATAATCTAGCGTTGCTCTCATAAAATTGATAGTTGTTTTTGTGCAACTTTTCTATTGGACTCTTTCTCCAGGGAGGACTAAAATCCATATATCTGATCAAAGACCACTCTACCCTTAGATCTACTAATATAAAACAGAACATAAGGTGCAAACTGATAGATGCAGGTAAATAACGTTTCACTGTTGGAGCATGTGTCTGCTGTTGAAGTACATGATGTGCATGAACCGCAATGCAGAATCTCCCACTCCAGCATCATGAACGGTGGGGCACGCGCCCTTAATAGTTATTGATGTTTGTACCAGCAGTGCTTCTTGTGTGACAGGAAGATTAGCACAATACTGCTCTCTGAAAGTGTGGACGAGGGATTATAGTGGGTTTACAAATGTCAGCTCAGCCTTCTCTTCCGAATGGGTGTGAAGTGAGCCAAAGTTATGAGTAGCTCATGCGCATCATGCCAATGTAAGGCAAACCTATCAGGCTAAATCTTATTCATAAAAGGTCTTCCCTTTCTGTGATTGGCGAATTGTACACACAACTGGTTGTGCAGGATTGTTTTTGTACAATCAATGTAGTACTCTCTGTAACACTAAGACAGCGTATTTGTGCAAAAAATCCTGAAAGCTTTTTTGATGGATTCAACAATGCCCCTTTCTTGCGCTTGCCATTACTGATTTTAACCACTACTTTGACCTTGAGCATCACACCAACCTTCTTTTGTCCTAATTGCTTAGATATTTAAATATTTAAAAATTGAGTTAGTTTCGAAAACCCGCCCAGCCTCTGCAATGGCAGATGGATTATAATGGCCATACTCTTTACAATTGTCATGTTAAAAGAAATGGTCAAGTTGATAAGTCAGTCGATGTAATGGTGGTCAAGGTGATGACACATTTCCCTTTTCTTGTGCATTTACTACCATGGTGTTTCTATTGAGAGGTCTTGTGTTTACTTTGCTGACTCTTCGTAAGGAAGTAAAGGCCACTAAAATATATCCTTCCATAATGCTTACTTAAATGTTAAGTTTTACCCAACACGTTCTGGGGCACGGATGGGCTCACAATATAAATCACATAATCGCCCAGTCATTTTCGCTTCCAGTGTAACTTTTGTCCCTTTTTGCCATCTTTAACTGCTGAAAGGTAACACTTGGTAGGTCAAATTCACCTTGTGCCCCGCTACTCTCTAATATTTCTCAAGCGGAAGAACAAACAATGTGACTCCCTCTTGAACCTCTAGTTCTCAACGCAGCTTCCTCTTTCACGTCTCTGAACTCACCAATAACCTCTGCAATACTCTAAATGCCATTTTTCCAGCTAATTTGTCTCTAACCCATCACTTTCGACAGGATGGCCCACATGCTCTACCGTTCCCCATCATCCCTCTTACACAGGGAATTTCAAGCCGGCCGCAAAAACTACTCGGATCTTTCACAAAATTCCCCATTGATTCACTCCTTTAAGACCTGCACCTCCCCTCGCCTAATGAAGTTGGTACACCTTTTGAAATATTGTACTTTATTATCCACCACTCTCCAACAGAGATCCCGGCAGATCTCCGCAACCAAAAGATGAAACTCAGACTCAAAATACACATTAAATAAAAACTATTGAAGGCATTGTATTCTTCCAATTTTCCCGAAGACCAGTAAGTCCCTAAAATCACACATGATGTCTGTACATGGCGTAATGAATAACAAAAGCAAAATTTGAAATCAAAGCAGTTAAATACTGCCTAAACGTACTCTGTTCCATCGCCCCACAAATGCTGTTGACAAATGAATCAACCAATAATAACCTCTTCTTAACTTCTTAACCAAATAAAACCATATATAACCTAAGATCCCATTCCCTGCAGGAAAATCTCTGCCTGGTATGCTTTCATGAATAATTAAAATAACGGGGGAGAGGGTTGTTTTAAAATATCGGAAGCTGATTAATAAGAAAAATGTCACAAGCAGGGTTGAAAGGATGAGGTAGGCTGCTTGTCATTTTTGTAATATATGCAATCACCGCGCCAGGCTATGTTAAAGTGATATAAACGCTTTTGCTATTACACAATATATTTAGTATGGGTTAGTAATAGGGAATGTTTTATGGAAATTACAAGCAGTATGAGTGATTGTGGTTTTTTATCATTCTATTTACAGTGACCCCCGAAGAAGGGCGTTGAGCCCGAAATGCATTGGGTACTTTTTTAAAATAAACGCTGCCTGATATGAATTTATGCTTCAGTTCTGTTCATTCAAAAAGTCTGGATAGACGGGGAGTGAGCAGTAAAAAATCAGAAATGGCATTAACACATGGCATGTGGTCTCGCACAAAAATTGAGAAGAGGTTAAAATGAATATGGATTATCATGGAGTACATTGATGAACTTGGAAAATGGTTGAATAAATAAATATACACTTGCGAAATTCGCACATTCAGCAGTGCGATTGTTTGGGGCGAGATGAAGCCTCACTACAGTGATGCTTTCATGCCTCTCATCTCACCTAATCTTGTCAGCACTATGCCATCCCTAACACTAACATGATACAAAGTCGCGTAAGCCTCTTCTATATCTTCCTGCATTGGATATTCCCATCAACCCTAGCCAAATGTTTCCCTGCTCAAAAGCCCAACGTACACCGGTATTTCACTGAGCTGAAACTTTACCATAGAGCTATTTGCAGAGCTAGAGCTGCATTCTACGCTCATGAATTTGCTACCAGCACCAACCGCTCAAAACTGATTTTCAAGGTACTGAAGGACCTTATGAAAAACAGATCCTCATCAGAGGCGATTTGCACAGATTCGCACTGTGATAAATTGGCCTCCTTTTTTGTGGAGAAAGTGGAAAAAAGATATCACGGGTTCGACACACTCCACCAGGATCGAGAAGCCACTGTCTCTGATACGTCGGATCATGAGCCCCTGGCTATCTTACCTGAACTGTCGGTTGAGGCCTTCGACAGGTTCAGCCTCAGGGTCAAGTCAGGCTCCCCTGCGGACCCGTTAAAGCCAGCCTTCATTAACACACTTTCCCTGCTGTGCCGTAACCCCATATTGGATCTCATCAATATGTCTCTGTCTTGTGGAACAGTACTCGCAGCTTGGAAACAGGCAGTGGTTACTCCCATATTAAAAAAAAGCTTACTCTGACCCCCGACTGCCAGAAAACTACCGACCTATCTCCCTGTTGCCTTGGATCGCTAAAGTAACAGAAGCTCACGTCAACTCGGTTCTGTCTGAGTATCTGGTTCGTAACCAGATTTTGGACCCCAGTCAGAACGGCTTCCGGTCAGGACACAGTACCGAGACGGCACTACTCTACATCATGGAACATCTTCGCCAGGTACTTGACTCAGGTCATACTGCAGCGCTTATATTATTAGATCTAAGCGCTGCCTTCGATACTGTGTCCCACCAAATACTTATCCAACGCTTACAGGAGGCGGGAGTGACGGATGTCGCTCTCCAGTGGTTTCGGTCCTTTCTGGCTGACCGTTCCTTTAAAGTGGCTATACCACCTGGCCAATCCGCCACTTATCCCCTGAAGATGGGGGTACCACAGGGATCTTCGTTGAGCCCTACAATGTTCAACCTCTATGTGAAACCGTTGGCTGGTGTCGTCAAACAGTGGGGTCTTACGATGGCCTCATACGCGGACGACACACAGCTAGCGGTGACACTTAGTGGAGACCCTGAGGTGGCGGCTCCGAGATTCCGTGCGGGTCTTTTGGCAGTAGCTAGCTGGCTTCGCACCAACTGCTTGATTTAAGCAACATTAGATCTGGGAAGCATTGATCTATTAATTACTAAAAGTATAGAAAATCTGGAGTTTCTTCAAGTTTACACGTATAGTGGTATCAAACAGAGTTCCAAACATTATGAGATTCCGCAGGATTTGACCCTTTCTTTTGCAAATTATTAGGTAGATCGCTACTCAATACATAACGTGCCTTTGGCTATATTTGGAATCATACTTGCTGCGCTATGTACATAGAGTTTCCTAATTTGTATTTAGTCAATAGGTAAAATTGACCTGAGTGCCCCTTGATAATATGGCTCCCTTCTCTGTTTTTACTCTTCTGTTGAGTTAGTAGAGTCTAATAGCTCCACACCATCATCCATGTCTACTCAAGTGACAGTGTACTTGGAAGCCATCTTGGTTATCCCTTTAGAGAATCGAGTCCTCTTTCTACTGCCCTGCAATTGGTGGTCCTTTCTCCATTCCCACACACAGGTCAGGTGCACTTACTTATCCAATCAAGTAAGGTATATAAACAGCAGTTGATAGAGCTTTCAGTTGCCATCGTTCATGGAAGGAGCATAGAACCCCCGTGTCCCGCCGCCGGATTTTTGGAACCCTGTGGATATCTATTGGGTGAGTCCTGGGAGAAATCCTTAATGCGGCACCTTTAATCTAGTCACTCTTTAGTTAACTCGCAAGTTTTAAATAATGAGCGAGTAACATAACTTCCCTACCATTTTTTCTATTTCACAGACAGGGAGTTATTTTAAAATCATCTGAATCAACCGCCTCTGAGCGCAACCAAAAAGGTAACCATCAGTCCTTCCTCTCCCTAAGAGTTTTAGTTAAGAAATTGCTACCCTGTGACTATATAGTATAGATGTTTATGCCAGTTTTCTTTCTATCCATTCTGTAGGCAATCATCACAATTAACTATCCCCACATCAGGAGGATCATACCTTTCCAGTTTCACATAAATACGCATTACTGCGGCCACTACTTTTTAACTCCGGGCGGCGGGTCTAAATGAACCCCTACACCTTAATTAAGGTACCTTCATCCTCTAAAGTAAAAAACTATATCCTTACTAATTGTTTAGTTAAAATTAAAAAATCAAAAGTTGAAAGATCGAATTTATTGAAAGATCCTATAATTTCTTTAGGAAATATAGAAATTTAAATCAACATTCGAGACCAACGAATCACATCAATGTTTATGGAATATCCATCTGCAAACCTCAATTAAAATAGGTAATACACCAATCTTGTTCGTCTATTAAGTATTGGCCATGAAAAAATCATAAGACTAGGCTATAACAATAAAGGCTCAAATGTTCATTTACTGTTTCTTTATGGTCTAGAATATCTACATAACATAAACAAAAGAAAGGGTACTCGTTGGACGTACAGACCAGATTGCGTCATCGAAGTACAACAATATATTTCGTGTTTTTAAAGTAAGTGACCCTATTTACGATATAGATGCATTGCATATTATTATTTAGGTCCTGCTAGAATAACTTCCTGATAACTGCGACCATCTCTAGTGTTCTCTACTTCATCGTTCACGCCAGCTAGAGGTTCAACTAGAGAGATACAAATATCAGAATCCCTTTATTAACCATCTAATGTAAAAACCCTTTTAACTTACAACATTGGGAATAGTCAATCTATGATTATAAGACACTGTCTTCTTTCTGTGACCACCAGTGCAGATAAAAGATTATGGGTTCAATGATCTACCACAGTTACGCTTGTATGATTACCTTCAAGGCAAGGAAATGAAATCCTTAATAGTAATGTTATAATATAAAAACGTTTGGTCAAAACAAAATGCAAAGTCTGAGACTACTGATGTAAATAATTAATTTACTCTCTTAATTTCTATGCAGGTAAGTACTTAATCAATAATAACTCAATCGAAATGAAGGAAAACAGAGTCCGTGGTGTAAGAGTTTCTAAGGGTTTTATTCCTCATAAAGGAATCAGGATATCATGTTCTGACCACCACACAGGGTGTCAGAAGGGATAGATGAGCGCGCTCTCGTTTATTGACAATACATAGCTTATATACTTGATTTACATCATAATGTTCAATGTGAGAGGCGTAACAGCTGAGAGAAGACAAGATAACAGCATACACGTGGTGCTAATACATCATCAAGAGGCGTAAACTAGGCGTGAACTAGGGTGTGTGCTAGAAACGTCACTGATAGGTGACGCAAGTGGGTGGCACCAAGGGGTGGTGCTAACAGAATGTTGCAATGTCAGCAGAAACCGGAAGCTTGGATGCGCGCGCAGCTGCATGACGTGTGATAGACGGGGTGCAGGGGACTTGACATTTACACTGACGGAAAGAGACAGAAGTCTGGCATGTCAGATCAACTTGTGCTTCTATCATATCTGATATCTGATGTTTAGGAACTAAGCTATCTGGGCAGAAAGGTCTCTAGAGCAGAAGCTATTCTATACTTGCTGTGAGTGCGTGTATAAGCGCCTGAGTGTCTGTATGAGAAGCGTGGGGGCATGGGGCCTTCCATGGAAGCATGGCAACAGAGGCTATGAATTACTTGCATAAAGACAGGTCGGCCCTTTAGCCCTGTAGCTGAGGAAGGATGTTTACTGAAGCTAGCAGGCTGGAATGTATCTTCGGGGAGGAAAGCAGATAACTCGAAGGTTATAGTCAATCTTGGCAGGCAGCAGGCTGAGCTGAGCACGGAGGGCCGCGCTAGAAGTAAGTCAGAGTTCACGGGTACGGGGGCTGCTTGGGCAGAGGCCCTCGCAGTCAGAAGCCAGAGAAGAGGCTCGGTGGCAGAGATTCAGGGCCTACTTTCAGCCAAGCTGAAAAACGTAGGAGTACACTTCAAAAAGACGTTGGCATAGCATACTTAGGAACGGACCATCAAACCCATTCATGGTGGGTCTGAAAGAGGACAAGTTAACGTTGGACGCAAATGTATTTGCGTCTTCATAGCTGATACAGGAGGGAAGTTACATGCACTTTTAACTCGTACATGGAGCCGGTGGGGTACTCGCTAGGGAACACAACATGACCATAAAATTTATATTACCTCATTCCCTCCTTGTTCCCTACGGACCCTTCATGATATATCGATCCTCATAAATCGATCGGTTTGTTCTTGTAACATTATATGTTCGTCTTTCTTTCTTTGACTGTTTGAGAGGCAACTGGAATGCTCAATGCAGGATGTGGCACACAGTCCACATATCGCTGGCCCACACTGCAGGCACAGGCAACAACTGAATACTATAACAAGGCCAATGCCTAGGAAGGATAAGATCTTCCATCCCCAAGCTGTTAACGTAGTCCAGAACCAACCGGACCAAGTCCAGGTGCCTGGATTCTGATGTATCTGATTTGCAATTTTATGTAAGCGGGTTATTGCTTGATAGACAGATGGTGCGTTTTGTGGAATGAAAACACAGCAGCTTGACCCGATGACCTTACAGGCCCCACCTCTATCTGCCAAGATGACGTCAATCACAAGACGATTTTGAAGGACAACAGTCCGTATAGCAGACTGCTCCTCTGTTAAGTTACCTAGAGCAGAGGCAGTTTCGTTCACTACTGCTTCAAGTGTTCTCGTTAATCTGCGTATTAATTTACTGTTTTGGACAGGCCCTAGGAAGAAAAAGAATCCTTTATTGAAATCAGTGTACTGTTCCCATGCCGTTTCTGTGTAGTCGACAAGGGGAATATCTCTTTTGGGTCTATTCGGTGCTAGATTCGTATTTCTATGGTAATCAGGAGGGGCTAGAAAAACAGGTGGCAGAAGGAAGGCAATGTAACAGGTACCATCCCAATCTGGAGGCAAACGTATGTATGCGGTATGACCACAAACAAAGTAGGAATGACTGGTAGCTTTGAAGGACGATTTACCATGGTCACTGAACTCGACCACAGTAGTGCATTTACTATGACCTACGTGTACTGAACCTTTCTTGCTAACACATAATTCACCTGTGACTGGTAGTACTAACATATGGGGCAAAACTGGAGCAGTTTCAGATTCAACAGTGAGGATCATAAGGCTAATTGTGTAATTACCTAATCCATATACTTCATTTTCTAGATCAGTTCCTATTCGAGTGGGAAGTCCCTCTTTATCAGGATAACAGACGTTGAGCAGGACTAAGTTCAAGTTTCCCCAAACCCAGCCCCCATCGAAAACAGCAATATCAGGATCTAAAGAATTAATTATTTTAAACCACGCTCCACAGGAGCCATTGTGAGTGAATGGGTACGGAAAGAGAGGCAGAGCTCCCTTGTAATTCTGGTAGGGAGGGAGTCGACCACATATCCAACAGTCTGTAGCATTATTTGTCTGATGGGAATGGTGTAACATACTAATGAATGTATTGTTGCGCAGCGCAAGTCTGTAAGAGAGTTCATGTGCGGGAAGTTCACTAAAAGTGTGTTCAGCAGAGACATTGTAAGCAGATTGTTCACGCCTGAAAATAGGCCAGTACATAGGAAGCAGAATGCTGGCAATAATAATTAGAATACTCAGAATAAACATGATTATTAGTGTCACTATGCAGTGACTACGAAGTGATTTGCAATAAGTTCTTCTCTTTTCCTCTCTCTCTCTAACTCGATCTAGGGGATACATGTCAGAAACTATTTAACCGATTCACCTAGGGGAGGACTTAAACAATTAAACTGTCTGACTTGCTAGATCGAAGCTTCATACGGTAAAGTTCTTGAGGAGTCTTTTCTCTTTTAGGCACAGTAACGTCTTGTGCTTCAACACAGTCTTTGGTGGGGGTGGACGAGTCAGAGTCCTGTTTCAGTCCGTTTTTTAGTTCATTGCATAGTTTGATGTGACTCGTGTGGACCCACCCCTTTCTCCCCTCGATTTTCACGGCGGTCCTGGTGGTAAGCAGAACGGTCTTTGGAGACTTCCAGCGGGGCTCCAGCGGACTTTTCCGGTCGAAATTCCGGACGAGCACCAGGTCACCTGGACGGACCTCATGCGCCTTTACATCGGTGTTGTCAGGGAAGGCTGCGGCAACCTGTGAACGACATGATTGGAGTGCAGACATCAAGGAGGCAAGGTAATCTGTCAACATGTTACAATCAATATCAGTGATCTTTTTCGGAACGGGCGTCCCCCACATATTCGGCGGTCTGCCAAAGACCACTTCGTACGGGGATAGCCCTGACCTCGAGTGGGCGACCATTCTCATGTAGAATAGTGCCACGGGCAGGGCGACTATCCAGTCGACCCCTTTTTCCTGACAGATCTTGGCAAGACGGATTTTTAGTGTCTGATTATGCCTTTCTACAAGGCCAGCTGCTTCGGGATGTCGGACACAGTGGAACCTCCACTGATATCCTAGCAAGAGGGAAACTTGTTTCATCAGCTCGGACGAGAACGGCTGTCCGTTATCTGAATACACGACACGGGGCAAACCGTACCGTGGGAAGAATTCACGAACCAACTGTCTAGCAGTGGTCGGAGCAGTGTAGTCTGGGACTGGGTATGCTTCGGTCCAGCGGGACAGAGCACAAACAATTACAAGGACATACTTAAATCCTCTACAGCTATTCATCTGGATATAATCCATCTGGAGGACTTCAAAAGGGTGATCGGGAGGATGGAATCCACCTTGCTCAACAGGGACACTTTTACCTGGATTGAACTGACAACAGATCATGCAAGTACGCACTTTCTGTTTTGCTGCTGCTCGTAAGTGTTTGTTGTACCAGAGATTCTGTAAACTGTCTAACATGGCTTTCTCTCCAAGATGGGCAGGACTATGTGCTGTATTTATCATGACTTGAACCATTGAGTCGGGGAGAAACCATACAGATTTTCCCTTCGTCACCCAACCTTGATCTGTCTGAATCCCTCCTAGTTCAGTCCATTTCTTTATCTCTTCTGGAGTAGCATGTGTCTGGATATCAATTACATCTAGGGCGGGATCTCTAACTGCCATACACTGGGTCTGGACTATTGTCTTTGTCACATCAGTAGTCTGGGTGTGAGTCAGTGCTGTATGTTTTGCTGTCTGGTCTGCCAGGTCGTTACCCTGGGAAACAGAATCTGTGACTCTAGTATGTGCCTTACACTTCATGACTGATATGCCCGAGGGCAAATGTATTACTTCTAACAGTGCTTGAATGAGGGGGCCATGTTGTATTTTGGCCCCATGGGAAGTCAGAAAACCTCGTTCTTGCCAGAGGACTCCGAAGTCGTGCACAACTCCGAAGGCATAGCGGGAATCTGTGTATATGTTAACATTTCTGTTCTTGGCTAGAATACAGGCTCGAGTCAGAGCGATGAGCTCTGCTGCTTGAGCAGACAGTGTGTCAATACGATGTGTTTCTTTAATTTCAGTTTCAGTGGTCACGGCGTACGCGGCCACTAATTCTCCTGTACTTGTTCTCATGCATGAACCATCCACATAAAGTGTCAGGTCTGGATTTGTCAATGGGACATCTGTTAAGTCTCGTCTAGGCTTAGTTACTGCATTAATTATTTCTATACAATCATGCGGAGCTGGATCTGTCCTAACTGTAGGTAACAGTGTTGCTGGGTTCAGGATGCTGCAACGTCTGATTTCTATGTGTGGCTGGAATAGTGTTAATTCATAACCTGTCAGTCGTGCTATAGTTAAGTGTTGAGTCTGGGTTCTGTTTAACAAAACCTCTACAGAATGTGGTACTTGAACTGTTAACTGATGACCTAAAACAATTGAATCACTTTGTCTTATTGCTAACGCTGTTGCTGCTACTGACTTTAAGCACGCAGGGAGTGCTTGAGCTACTGAATCCAATGTACTAGAAAAATAAGCACAAGGCTTATGTGAACCTGCTTGGTCTTGAGTGAGGACAGACAACGCTGTGCCATCACGTTCTGTAACAAAAAGTGTAAACGGTTTGCTGTAACATGGTGTCGCTAAAACTGGTGCTTGGCATAAAACTTTCTTTAATTCTTCAAAAGCTCGTGTGTGTTCCTGAGTCCAAGGGAGGACAGTCGAAGTCGCTGCCTCCTGTGTCGTTAAGTGGATGAGTGGTTTAGCTAGAAATGCATACTGGGGAATCCATTGTCTGCAGTACGAGGTGAGGCCTATGAAGGCCCGCACTTCCTTTTGTGTCTTGGGTTGCGGCATGTTCACAATTAACTGAATGCGATCGGGAGTGAGCTGTCTCCCCACTTTGGACAGCAAGTGACCCAAGTACACAACTTGCTGAACACAGAATTGTAGCTTCGAAGGAGACACCTTGTGTCCCTTGTCGGCCAGGAAATGTAAAACTGTCAGTGATGCTTTTTCACATTCGGGCTCGCTTCGTGCGGTGATCAGCAGATCATCGACGTATTGTAGTAAAGCGGTGTTAACTGGCATTTGAATACAATCTAGTTGTCTTTTCAGTGCTTGACTATAGATGCTGGGGCTTTCTGTGAATCCTTGAGGTGCGCGCGAAAATTTGAAACTGCGTCCATTTAAACAGAATCCGAAGAGATATTGGCTCTCTGGATCAATAGGCACGCTGAAGAAGGCGTTCTTGAGATCAATTACAGTAAAGAACGTTGCTTCTGAATCAATAGCAGTCAAGAGAGATGATATATCGGGGACCACAGGATACTGTGGGATAATGCATTTATTCAATTCTCGAAGATCAATCACCAGCCGATATACTGGCGGTGCATTGGGATCAGTACGTTTAAGAATCGGAATGATGGGTGAGTTACAGATATTGGAGTCGGTCTCGACGACCACTCCTTGGGCAATGAGCTCTTCAATGATTTTCAGTAAAGCCGCTACAGCATCGGGTGGTAACTTGTATTGTCTGATTCTGGGTAATACAACACCTGCCTTGAGGGTAACGCGGTATGGTGTAATGTGCATACATCCTACATCAGTTGGGCCTTTTGCCCACAAGTAATCAGGTACATTTTTCAATCTGACGTCAAACTCACGAAGGACGTAGTGACCCTTGAAATCCCGCAGAAAGAGTCTAACCCCCTCCGGGGAGCAGCATATTATAGCTCCTAGAGCCTTCAGTGTTTTAATTCCTAACAGATTTTCTGGACATGATTTTGTTAGTAACAGGTCTGTAACGCGTGATAATGGACCCACAGCCAGGGGAACTGGTTCTGATACTTCATTTACAATAGGTTGTCCTGAAAAACCAAGGGAAACATTTTGTGAGCCTGAGAGGGGTGCCCCTGGAACTTCGTCATGACTTATTGTAGTGCGACTTGCCCCTGTGTCAATTAAAAATTTTCTATCTTTCCCCAATACTTGACTGTGTACATAAGGACCTTCTTGATCTACAGGAATCTCGATAAGAGGCAAGCCACCTTCCCTCTCTAGGCTGTTTCATGTATATCTGGAATATTCGGGGTAAGCAGACTGGGCATACTGGTACATCTGTTGTGAGACTTGCTGAGTTGCAGCAATGGGCTGTGGCTGTGGTACTGCTACGGTCTGCGCTGTCTGTGCAGATGCATGCATGGGCTGTGTATTCTGTGTAGACTGATGCTGGTTATGGTCTTGTCTAGGCGGATGCGGTCTCTCTTTAGTCTTACCTGTCGCTATGTTATGTTTCAGAACTGCACATTCGTGTACGTAGTGACCTGGCTGCTTGCAATAATTGCATGTCCCTTTAACAGGAGCTGCAGCGTGACTTGTCTGGGTCGTACCTTTCCTGTGACTGTCGGATGGGACCGTCTGGGCTACTAACATTTTCATTTTCGTGTCTTTCATGCGCTTCTGTTCCTGATCTTGTTCTTCCCTAATTCTGTTCTGGTGATATTGTAACATTTGTAACATCTGGGATGGCGTATTTGCTTGCCATGTACTCTCGACTTTATACACTCTATTTTTAACTAACGGTAGGGAATTCTCGACTAACTTTGATACAAAAAGATGTGGGTACGACTCGCTACTTGGCTGGAGGCCACTATTGATAATAAAACATTTCTCGAATCTTGAATAAAAGTCGCTAGTATCTTCATCATGTTTCTGTTTACAGGACGAGATTGCATCCCAATCCTCCTTTCTAGTTGTCAATAATCTGGGCAGGACCTGCACTATCAAACCTGGTAATGCTTTAGTTTTGTCCCCAAGGCCTAACCCTGGAACCCGTTTTTTCTCTTCGTCTTCTATTTCCGCCCAGGCAATCTTTGTGTCTCCCACCTCCCATTCCTTTTCCTTTAATTTTTCGAATATACCCGTAGGCAATAATACTTTCAACATTTTCATGATATCATCATATGTGTAGTCCCCCATTAATAACATGTCTTTGAGCTCTCTATGGAAACCTGCAGGGTCTTTATCATGGCATGGTACTAATTTCTTCATTTCTAACAGTTCTAATTTAGTCAGAGGCGTGTGTACATACACGCGTTTCAAAACTTTATCCTCACCCATAACAGGGTGCACTTCTCGCAAGGGGTTCTGACTTTCTATACCACTCCCGCACTGCATATGGTACATTTTCCTTTCTGGAGGTGGGGCGGGGACATATTCAGGACTTACAAAGGTATCATATCTGCGTCGTTGTTCTAGAATTATTTGAACTAATTTAGTGCTTAGGCCTCTCCATCTATCCATCAGTAGTGCTTCTAGTGTCTCATGTAAGGGACCTGGATCGGAATAATGTTTTCTGTACTTAATGAGAAGGTGCTGAATCATATATACCCCTGCTAATTTCTGTTCGTCGGGGGAGAGGTTCAGAAATGTCTGTGCTACGGTGTCATCATTATATATGTCTGCATTTTCGGCCCATGATACCGCTGATCGGGCTAATTCTTGTTCATCCATAGAATTGAGTACATGGTACCCAACTCGATCTCGAAGCCGTTTATCAGTTTCCTGGAACTGATGCTCAGCAGAATTCGGATTCGTTAAGGCAGAGAAGAAAACTCTCTTGCTTTCCGGACGGACACCTTTCCTAAGGTAGTTTCCCCTACCTACATATGCTATAGTACTTGTAGTTGGTTCTGGTTCTTCAGATTCTTCTTCCTCCTCGGAGGGAGCCTTTTCTTTCTCTTTCTCGTGTACTGCTATCACTGCTTTCTTAATCTTTTTATACATGGCCTCTATGCAATTTTGTCTGTCATGTTTTCCATCAGCTATGTTTTGACCCCACTTGCTCAATGCATCTAATTCACTCTGATCTGTTCCGGGCCTGTCTCGTTCTCTTATTAGACAATTTATGAAAAATCGTAGTATCAGTGCTTGCATGTTAACTTTCTGTTTCTCCAGGGCATCCTTAATACTGTCGGGGTCCTTTCCCGTTTGAACGAACTCATAAATTCTATCTAGGCGCTCCTTCATTCCTGCATAACATAACAGACTATCAGTAGCAGATCTTAACCGTAAAGACGCTAATATCATTAAGTCGTCCTGTCCAGGTTCTGGATCATATCTACAAACTGACATATTTTCTTTTAGTGCATCAAGACGGGATGAATTAGAAGAACGGGGGGATCTGTGCGTAAGAGGACTCTGCATACCTCTGAGATTTAATCTGTGAGTCGGTGGCGGGGTCTGGAGACCCGCGGTCGCACCTCCTGAAGCGGAAACTTGGGCATTATCTCTGTGTGTAGTCAGTATCTGAATTTGTCTTTTAGTAGGATCTGATTGAAGTGGTTTCGGCAAATCAGTTTTAGGTGAGGGAAGTGGCGGAGCTGGCGGAACGGAACTAGTCTTTTTCGGTGTCGGCTGAGAGTGATCTGGGGGGGCAGTACCACCCCCGGCCCTGTCAGTAGGCAGGGCACGAACAGGCAGATTGGTGTAAGCTGGCGCTACATCTTCGAGATATGAATTTAGGAATATGTCTTTAGTAGTCTTATGCATTACTTTAGTTGGAACTAATGGTGACGGCAAATTTTTCGGTATTTCTGAAATGGCGTCAGGGGTACCATCGGCCAAAAGATACATGTTGTTCACTTTGCCATTTTGGATACGATCTATTTGTTCTACTTTTACTCGAATTCCCTCAGTAACTAATTCATTTTCTTGGGCCTTTTCTGATTCTTTAAGCCTGTCTTCTCTACGGAGTGCTCTATCAGCACGCTTACGTGATTCCTTACGCCAAAATTCTATGGCGTCTTTCTGAGATTGTCTAGCTTTCTTTTTCCGTAATATTTCTTCTACCTTTATGATGCACTCGGCATCCCATGTTCCGTTAACCGGCCATCGGTATCTTTCCTCTAAGTGCTTGGTATAATCGGTCCATAACTCTAGATACAGGATGGCGTCTATGCCATGTTTATTGTACATAAAATTACCTGGAGTGTCCCTAGGGGGGATTGGAATCTCTTCCTCTAACATCCCTTTCCTAGTTCCTATCTGCTTTAATTTGTTGAAAAACGGCATTGTGCCTACTTGATACTGGAATGCTTGATCCTTGATACTTAATGTCAACTGTAACTATTTATATAAAAACACAATAATGCACAAAAACAATCACATTCATACCACGACATTAATCACATGAAACATTTAAAGGCATAGCTAACTTCCCCCCACTCTGAATGTACCGCTCAACGATACAGATACACTGCTGTAACAGTGCAGAAATTCGGAATACTTTATATACTGCTAAACAGTACAGATACACTGCCTAAAAACAGTGCAGACCGGACTTGCGTACCCAAACCCGTCTAGATACGACCCAGCAATGGTACTCACCGGGAAGCACGGAAAACAGAAGGCCTCGGAAAACTCGACTGGACTCGACTCGGAACTTCGGAAAACTTCGGAAAACTTCGGAAAACTTCGGAAAACTGGTGGGCCTCTTCACACCTCGGACCTTGCTTCCTTCGGCTGGGCTCTGGTCGGGATCCTCCGCACTCCTCACCGCCTCGTCTGGGCACTGATCGCAGTCTTCGTCACCTCCGTGTGTCAGAGGGGGATGCAGGAAATCCTGCCAGTACACGTGTTGTCCGTCTAACTGATGGCAGGGGACACGGATTGCAACGCACCTTCCGGCGCGTGAGGTGGGGGAGGGGTCCCTATTCGGGCGCCAAAATGATGTAAATAATTAATTTACTCTCTTAATTTCTATGCAGGTAAGTACTTAATCAATAATAACTCAATCGAAATGAAGGAAAACAGAGTCCGTGGTGTAAGAGTTTCTAAGGGTTTTATTCCTCATAAAGGAATCAGGATATCATGTTCTGACCACCACACAGGGTGTCAGAAGGGATAGATGAGCGCGCTCTCGTTTATTGACAATACATAGCTTATATACTTGATTTACATCATAATGTTCAATGTGAGAGGCGTAACAGCTGAGAGAAGACAAGATAACAGCATACACGTGGTGCTAATACATCATCAAGAGGCGTAAACTAGGCGTGAACTAGGGTGTGTGCTAGAAACGTCACTGATAGGTGACGCAAGTGGGTGGCACCAAGGGGTGGTGCTAACAGAATGTTGCAATGTCAGCAGAAACCGGAAGCTTGGATGCGCGCGCAGCTGCATGACGTGTGATAGACGGGGTGCAGGGGACTTGACATTTACACTGACGGAAAGAGACAGAAGTCTGGCATGTCAGATCAACTTGTGCTTCTATCATATCTGATATCTGATGTTTAGGAACTAAGCTATCTGGGCAGAAAGGTCTCTAGAGCAGAAGCTATTCTATACTTGCTGTGAGTGCGTGTATAAGCGCCTGAGTGTCTGTATGAGAAGCGTGGGGGCATGGGGCCTTCCATGGAAGCATGGCAACAGAGGCTATGAATTACTTGCATAAAGACAGGTCGGCCCTTTAGCCCTGTAGCTGAGGAAGGATGTTTACTGAAGCTAGCAGGCTGGAATGTATCTTCGGGGAGGAAAGCAGATAACTCGAAGGTTATAGTCAATCTTGGCAGGCAGCAGGCTGAGCTGAGCACGGAGGGCCGCGCTAGAAGTAAGTCAGAGTTCACGGGTACGGGGGCTGCTTGGGCAGAGGCCCTCGCAGTCAGAAGCCAGAGAAGAGGCTCGGTGGCAGAGATTCAGGGCCTACTTTCAGCCAAGCTGAAAAACGTAGGAGTACACTTCAAAAAGACGTTGGCATAGCATACTTAGGAACGGACCATCAAACCCATTCATGGTGGGTCTGAAAGAGGACAAGTTAACGTTGGACGCAAATGTATTTGCGTCTTCATAGCTGATACAGGAGGGAAGTTACATGCACTTTTAACTCGTACATGGAGCCGGTGGGGTACTCGCTAGGGAACACAACATGACCATAAAATTTATATTACCTCACTACTACAATAACATTGGATTGTTCTGAAGTGTTTTTATGTTACACAACAAGAGTAATATTGTATATAAATGTTTTTTTATATGATATTTCCCTTTTTGTAGATACTATCGTGGCTGCTCCAGAAGAAGGCGCTGGTTCGCCGAAACGCGCGTAGAGATTAATTTAGCCACATTTTTCTCTTAAAAATTGTGTTCATTTTATGTAACTTCCATCTCGTTGAATTATTTGCTTCTTTTTAACAGTGTTGTTTTGTATTCTCAATTTATTGAGTTACATGTGTTTAATGTAAATTGTAAATGTGTATTATTATTTCAATGTGTTTTAATAATTTGTGAATAAAATTGAACTCCTCTTTTTTTACAAAAAACCAATGTTTTAGCTCAGTTCATTTCGACCTCTCGTTACGCTCTGTTGCCTAGATTGATACATATCAAATTATTCGCACCAACTGCCTCCAGTTGAATGCCACCAAAACGGAGGTGTTGGTTCTAGGGAAGCACGCTGAGCTATGGGGTAACCAGTCGTGGCCGTCTGAGCTTGGTGTCACTCCTATTCCAGTGGCTGGAGTGAGAAATCTAGGAGTCTGGGTGGACTCTGCGCTCACCTTCAGGGACCACACCAAGAAGGTGGCTGCCACGTGCTATGGAATATTGCGTGGTATTAGGCCGGTCTTAAAGTACTTTGATCCCCCTACTAGACAGCTTGTAGTTCAGGCCTCAATACTATCTCGGCTGGACTACGGCAGTTCACTGCTGTTAGGGGTGAATCAAGCGGAGGCCTCTAGGCTCCAAAGAGTACAAAATGCCGCGGCACGAGCCATTGTGGGCCTTCCCAGACACTGCTCAGTGTCTGGTACCATCACGGCCTTGCATTGGCTCCCGGTCAGACAGTGAATCAAGTTCAAGGCGCTGTGTCTGGCCTTCAAAATTCTGAAATCTTCTTCGCCGCCGGCACTTGCCAATCTACTCACGCCCTATGTGCCTTCAAGATCCTTGAGATCTGAGGGGCTTCATCTGGCTGTCTGTCCACGCTTTAAGTTGAGCAGGATGGGTGGCCGTTCTTTTAGGGTGCTAGCGGCAGGCCTATGGAACTCGCTCCCGGTACACATCCGAGCTCTTGAGGATGTGTTCGCCTTTAGGCAGGCGATTAAAACTTTCCTGTTTCCAGTGTCTAGCTAATTCTTTTCTTTTATTGTGTGTTATGTTACAGCGTCTGTCAAAGCGCCAGGACGCCCCTTTGCTGGGGCAGCTGCGCGCTATAGAAATATAAATAACATAACATAACATAACACTCAGACATCCTTACCAATTACTGCTCCATCACCTGGTTACTCTTCCTTAAAGTTCTCAAAAAGAGGTGTGGCACTTCAAGTGCAAGATCACAAGGACCATCACAATCCCTTATAGGTAGAACTCTCTCACTTTTGTCCAACTTTTGTGCCCTTTAGCAGCAACACAGTTTTGCAGGCAATGCCCTGTAAATCACAAAGAAGGGCAATTTAATACTTCCACATCCTCCACGATCTCTCGGACGCCTTTGTCTTTGTTGACAACCCTCGTCTACTCAACATCCGCTGCTCCTGTGTGGAAATATGCAAGTGGATGGTCTTTTTTCCAGCACTTAGGCCAAAACACTTAAATGGACGCTTTTAAATCTCCTTTCCTCAGTTTCAAACATGACTGTCCTCAAAAGTATAATTTCTTTCACCATTGATACACTATCCATTGAGCCCTTGTTCTACCGTCTGACTTCAGCCTACACCAGTAACTTATCAATATAAAACTATGTGCTAAGGTGTCATTGATGCCCAGAACCAAAGGTACTTCCTAGCCATCACTCAATTTTGGATGTCTTCAGTCTTCCTGAAGCTGAATTCAACCGAGATAGAGTTTATAATAAAATGGAAGACAGCTTGAATCCTAGCTTGGTCCGACTATATGCTGCTTATTATCTTCTCTCTCACCCTTGCCACTTAAACTGTACATGTGTTTCTACATCAACACATGCCTCTTATTCAATGAACCCACAAAACAATTTCAAGAAGCATGGTATCAGATCAGCCTCCTACAAGAATTAAATCCAGTCTCCGGTCCTGGCAGGACCAGTGCTAGGCATGGGCAGTGTAGGCAGCTGCCCAGGACCCCATAGTCAGCCCTCCAACATGGGGCCTGCACGGACAGAGTCAGACCATGGCATGAAAGGTGCCATCTTGCAAGTGCGCCACCTTAGGAGGCCCCTCTCCCCTGGCCTCACTGCTATTGTGTAGCAAGGGGAACCAGAGGGGAGGGGGGGGGGGGGGGCCCATTCCCAGTTGCAAGAAGACACGTTCCTCAGGTTTGTCCGACAATTAGGCCTCCACCCCCCTAACCCACACAGAGGCACAGCGGGATAGCTATTGTCCTGCTGTTTAGCTCTCTGGCAGTATTAACGCTCACACCTTCAACCCTTGATGAGCTGCTAAGAGGTGCTTATAGGTGGCTGAGACGGAGGGGCTGCAGCTTAAGGAGCAGGGGCATCTATTCAGATGCAAACAGCCTGAGTGTGTCACCTCTATGCACTTTAGAGGGGCCTCGCACATTCCCTTTCTGCCCAGGGCCCCAAAAATCCTGGAACTAATAAGCTAGTCCGAAGATAGTTCAGTATTTCAATGCGAGTCGGTGCAATGTGATCAGTTTGGGCTGACCCAATTGGAAGAATGGTGATATTTAAGAGGCAGCATATAGGGTCGACTCCAGGAATCAAGGGTTGGATTTCAGAAGTCTGCCTGCAGGGTGCTGCCAGAGTAGATTCTAGAGTGACAAGGGATTGTGTCAATGAAAATGCTGTGGTCTGGGAAAGGGCGTCACGTTTCTTAAGCCTTCTTCAGGAGGATGGAGCTGCTGAATGCATCAATGCCACTGATCTGAATGGAGAGGGGACTGTAAAACATGAAGGTGTGTGGTGCAAAGGTGGACAGTTGATGAAAGCTATCGCTCTTCAAAAATACAAATAATCGAGCATAAATCAGCTAATTGTGGGCTTTCTGTCCAGTAATTATATTTTTCTTCTTGAAGATTTAAGCTTAAGGTGGTTGCTCAACATTCATGGCTCAGTGGTGGGAAGCAGACGTTACATTTATGGACACTGGGTATTTTCAGAAAGAGCCAAGATACAAAGCAGATGATAAGACACCAAACAGCTGTTTAAAAGCCGTTCACGTGATTAAAAATCTATCTTAGGCACCGAAAAATATCTTTTGCCTTGCAAATTGAAAGGGCTTCCAAGTCTATGACCTCGCATGACAGGGACTGGGCTACTGAATGTCATAAAAAAAAAATCAAAGGCATCACATGGTACAAAGCTTACTCAGAGTGCAAAAGTCTTCCAATGATAACATGATGGCTATGCTGTTTGGAGAAACAAAGCTGGAACCTGCAACACGAGCTGCATTTATATATAGTACAAAAGGCCGCTCTTTGAAGTGCACAATTACTACAAAGCATTTAAGTCTGCAACCTCACGTACTCCTAAAAGAACCATAAAATAATGGCACACCAAATTATTAGCAAAGTGTCTTACCGACACAGATCCTTCTTCTGTTTTTCGTTTAGCGCTGGAGTCAAACAAAACATTTCGTCCACGTCTCTCACAATCCTGGTATACAACCAAGCGTATCTGACTTGGATCGAACTCTGGAGAAGGCCAGCTGGAACAAATGGACACATTTATTAATATTTATCCTTTTACTAAAATGATTTTTTTCCCTATAGTTCACCACAGTTTTCACATTATCACAGTGTACACCAGAGTAATACTTTGTTTGATAAAACACTCGTTAGAACACATTTTATCCACACAATTATAAAACAACAAAAATACACTACCTCAAACTAACTGTTCTCAGTTCATCAACCTTGAAAGGATGAAATGTTGTGTTGGCCAATTTGAGATTGAAAATGTTAACCAATAGGTTGTCAACATATCACCTTCAAGCAATCAAGTGACCGAGCTGCTTCAGACGCAAATTCATCAACAAACACATGGTTACAGCCTCTAAAAGTGCTTGGTCACCAGTCTAATACCACTACAATCCCACAAGATTGCATAGGTTCATAGTTGTGGTAATATGCACAATATACACTAAATATGGATTGGGCAGTCCACAGTGCCCAAGAAAAAAGGTATCAGTGAAGAGAAGATAACCCCCAGGGCTACTCCTATATTGTGACCTCATGTGATGTGTGGCAACCCGGCAGTTGATGTATGGAGAACCTCACGGAACACTTGAAAACATGACCGGAACATCCACGTCCAAAGCAAGAATATATACATGGAGGTTTGCGGGTGCACAAAAACACACCGAGTTTTGACCAACCACAAGATGTTAAGATGGCACAGTTCAGAGGTTTTTCATATGGACACAATTCTGGAGATGGGCAGTCTGTATAACACTGAAGACTGCCAAGTGAGCACATACGTGTTGGTTAGACCAGTGAAAGATGTACAGTTCCTGGACTCTAAAAAGCACAGAGGGACATTTTTCTGCTTTCTATTACAGCCATGATATTGACTTGCTGGTCACATTGCGATTTACACTACAACTTTTCCCATAGCTAAGCCCTTTAAATTACAGCTGTTACTATTACTCAATTAAATGATTTATATTGCTCAACAACACACAATCTAACGCCACTATGAAGGCAACTACTGGATGTATTTATGCTCCATGACCAGCAGCTCACCCGGTAATAGTGTACATTTTAAGCAACACTAGACCTTGAACTTCCAATCTACTCTTTCTGTCAACAGTCAAAAGAAACCTGTTAAAAGCAATGAACTCAAACTAATTCAAACACCATGCATCCAAAAGAATCTAATAGATATGAACAATGGCTAGAACTGTTTCTAGAGTCTATTAGACGTGAAGATCACAGGATGAGTGCGTCCAGCATTCCAAAGAGCCCACAAAGTGACATTGCAGCACTATACAAAAACTTCTCCACCACTGATCATGAGCCAAGAAGCAGGAAAAGGATGCACCCAGTACAGAAAGATTCCGGCAGTTGCTCTACCACTGGAAGCGATGCATTGCTGATTTTCACGTGGGTGCCTCGGAAGACAAGAGCCCAGTACAACCATATTCCAAGTCTAATGAAATAGCCACCACAAAGGGAATAGTTCACTGCAACGTCGCTGACTTTTCACAGCATTCGGGTTGGCTTTGGGATTACAGTTTAAAGTACTCGTTATTGCCAATTCCTTTAGGAGATCAAATAATAAGGGGTCTGGAGGGCTTATTCAATTTCTGGCTTTGCAACTGGTTGAAAAATATGCACAAGTGATGCATCAAGGATGGAGTTTAGTTTTCATATGGTAAAACGTGACGTCATATGTTTTAGTAGTGATGTCGAAGAAATTCTCTTATTTAGAAACCATTCAAATCAGCTATCTGCTGTTATAACCATATTTGTGTTTCAATACAGCGCTGCTGCACAGGCCCAGGGCTGCGCAACGACAATGAATATAGGAAGGAGAACACCATAACAGAAACTCCTCAAAACAAAACTCATTACAAATAAAAGTTCAGGCAGTCATGCAACAGCTTCTTTAGCATGGATGCCTATGATCATTTCCTTTGAAGTTAAGTTAACATGACGTGAGGCCACTTGGCAGCCATGCAGGAGTATAAGTGCACATATGTAGGAGTAGTGTGGGACCCTTTATGTTATCTCTGTATATAAGTACCGGTGTGTGTGGGTAAGCATGCATGCACCATCCAAGAACCAAGCCGGTTAGCCTGGTCAGAACTTATTCCATTCAGCTGGGGGTTGTTCCATCATTGCCAGAAAGACTGGCAAATGTATCCCCCTTGGACATGCAATGGGAAGAAGCAAGAGAAAAATGGCAGATCTGCTGTCACAATGTACCCATGGGACTAAATATATAGGCATGTACTTACATATTTAAGACAAAGCGGAAGGACTAGGACACTACTCAGTCCTACCAATGTGATAAACAGAAACAGCTTCTTCCCTGGCTGGAGAAATAACTAACCACAATGTTGCCAAAGACTCCGCATTATATAGCTGCAAAAACCCAAGCACCCGTTTTTATACCAGCTTTATATTGCTTTGTAATAGCCAGGTGATAAATATCTGCAAATAATCAGGCGAGAGTTTCAAGCAAGCTAATGAACTGAAAGTAGAAAGGAGAAAAGATGCATGATGAAGGATGCTAATTATAATGCGAAATAAGGAGGAAATGTTGTGTTGCGGTGCGGCAGCGAACAAACTGAAAGTCTGTGGCATAGAAGAGCTTACAAGCAAGTTTCTGTCATGTATCCCAGGTTTCTGTTTGAACAGTAACAGGAACCAAGCTGACTTCCGCTTGTGATATAGAATTCCTACTAGCTGACTTCCGCTTGTTTTATATAATTCCTACTACAAAGGCACTTACATTTTATATTACAAACATATTAACTAGCTTCGCTGCTGATAGGCAGGATATGATGTTTTAATATTTCCCTAAAGCTACATATTTAATGTGTAACTCCAAAACCTGAGCGAGTTACTAAAAAGTACTACGACTTTCCTAGCATCGGCAAGGCACACACTAAAAAAACATGAATGGCAGTAGCCAGCCAATTAAGAACACCAGCTAGGTAAACAGTCAAGTATTGGGCTGTAAATGAGCATGACTGAAGGGAGATCCAATCAAGGGTTCGAGCTACTAAACATTCAAAACTGAAAAGCCTACTGACGGGCGTATCTTACAAGACGCTAAACATTGACATTTTGAACAGAAAACAGCACTAAAATTGCTTAAGAAGCTAAAGGTTCAAGACAAGTGATTCTCTCTTAAATCCTGCATTCACTGCCTGTTATCCATCTCATGAGAACTACAGGGCTCTAATTTTTGGGAGTAAGGCGAAGCACCTTCAGTAATCAATGATAAAAACCTTAACCATATTGTCTTCAAACTGAAAGATGGGACTTGTAGATAGACTCCCCATCCTAAAATTGTAAGCGTGCTGCTCAAATCTTCACATTCCCAACGATATGCCCTTCCTTTCAGTATAGATAATGAAATACAACTGTGGGCCATCCAAAACAGGGATGTGTTCTCAAGGAGGATCTTCTGGTACATAGTAGATAACAAGAGTAAAGACTGAGTTATCTCTCAATACACTTGGGACCCAGAGAAGGGAAAGACGTAGCGGTGGATGATAAAGCCATGCAGATTCTTATTCTGAGTAAAAGCACCTGGCATCATGACTACTTACCTCCCTCGGAGTTCTACCCATCTAATTATTTTTTTTTTTTAAACCTTTCTGGTTCAATTCTGCCCCATCAATACATTGATTATTGATCTCTCTTCCTTCTCTCCATACAAGTACTGAAACCATTCTGGCATCAATTCATGCACATCCCGAAGTGCTCAGCTTCTTTTGCCCTGGCTGATCAACTAATTTCACTCCTCACTTGCGATCAGGGGGCAACTGCAGCACCCATTACGTTTCTGTTAGCTGGACATAGCTTCTGTCAAAACAGAACAACCTTTGACAAACTTCCCCCGGGTCTATATCCATTGGAGGGAATGAGGTTCCTGCAGCACCGCTTAACCTGCCTCTGCACTGTTGCTTCAAATCTGCAGTGACACAGGAAAGTTAAGACTAGAATTTACCAGTCAGAATATAGTTTGCACAACTTCTAGCAACACTGAAGAGACGCCTGGGAGATAAGGAACCAAAACCGCCAGGTAACTTCTATACTAAAACAAGCATTTGCAAAGCCAATAGGTCTCACCTTTGAGACTTGTTGGCTTGGTCTATGATTTTTCCCCAGGCTGTACAGCTTTCCCAATGCCGTGAAGCATGGCTAAATAAACAAAAAAAAGCCTGCGACGTGTTTGCATCAATTTGTAGGCACACACAGGGCTCATGTGCTCATACAAACTGATGTCACCATTTGTTTTTTGTTTAATTTGTCGATCTGAGTTGGAAAGGTACATTTAAAGGAAAAAAAAGCACAAAACCACTCTTGTTTTTTAAAGTGTGGATCGGGGAGCAACACTGAGGGTGTGGGATGGGAAAGAGCAATGTAGAGGGTGCAGGTGGGGTCAGAGAGGGTGGGGAGAAGTAACTGGCAACGTAGGAGTGTGCGGGGGCAACAGGGAGGGCAGTGGGGAAGAGACAAAGGACAAGAGAGCAATGTGGAACAGCTGGGGGAAAAGCTCATAGACAAGAAAGCAATGGAGAAGGGCACAAAAGGCAAGCACAACATGAAGGGGGGATGGAGAAGCACATGGAAAACAGTGAGCAACACAGATCGCAAGGGGTGAGAAGTACATGAGGGAGACAGCTGGAACACATGCCTTTTCATGAAGCGTTTACCCAACATGAAAAATGTAGTGCTTGAAATGCAAGCAGTGGAAGTGCGGAAGCCAGCAATATGGTAAAGAGGCTATACTCCATGGGTGGGACAAACAGAAGATTGGCAAGATGGGACACCAACAGGAGGCAGTCAAACGAGTGACAGGACAGCTAACCAATAGTAAACAATGGAGAGCTCCAAGCTCCTATATGTTCTTGGGAAACTCACAATAGGTCTTTAAAAATCAGGCAGCTGCACTGTAGGGTAGACTTTTTTTTTATAAAACTTTTTATTTGCGATTGCATAATATGTCATACATCTTATCCTTTTCAACGTTTACAAAATACAGTCTTTTTAATTTTCGCCCCTAACATTCCCCAACTGGCTTAAATGGTAGCGGCTTAACAATTACAGTGTCTGAAGAAATCAGGAAAAAGGAGTCTTATAGTCTTGGTACAAAATGTGCGAGAAAGCATCAATTAGTTGATCATCATTATGCAATACATTAGGTTATACACAAGTCGTATATTGCCGATCGTATAATAAACTAAGCCTGTGATCCGCTCGCCCCCCGCCCTGTACGTCTCCTGGCACATCAAATCCAACAGGTAACACTTCGTGCCGTAGATAACGAGCTACCCTTGGTATATCATGCAGAATCACTTTAGGTAATACCTGCGCATTTATGTGATCCTGTGCCCTTATACTGCATGCTCCGACCCCCACTAATAGGCCTACCGTTTACAACCCATCAACCTGCGATGGCCCCAATTCCATCCCTTCCAGTTCCAACAACATAAGTTCCAATCTTGTGCAATTGGATACTTCCGCTGTCCTCTCGCCTCTTCCCGGCGTAAGGCCGCACATTCCGCCCTGCCCCAGCTCAACAGGTCAGATTGCCACACTGCTATTCAAGGAGTTCTGGGGGACTTCCATCTCATTGTTAAAGCTCTAATCGCTAATAACAGAGCCAGGTCTAAGAATTTCATTTGAGCTTTATGGTGTTTAGGACGTGTACGATGCCCTACCAAGCAATACAGCGCATCCTCTCGCACCGACAGGGCAGTGACTGTGTGTAGTATATGGCAAATTTCCCCCCAATAACTACATAATCACGGGCATGCCCAGAGCATGTGAAGATCAGCCTCATCTGCCTTACAACAAGGACAATGCTGGGGAGAATCCGGGAACATTCTATGTAACCTCTGGGGGGTAAGGTACGCCCTATGCAACACCATAACCTGGATAAATTTAAATTTAACGTTCCTGGACACTTTCCTGGAGTGCTCAAGGACAACCTTCCATGCCTTATCCAATAGGACCTCCCCTGTGTCTTGTGTCCAGGTATCTCTAAGTGTGGTGAGGGATGTGGCTGCATGCTCTCTGATTCCCAGTGTAAAGCCACCGTACCAAGTGGTATCCTGCCCCCATATAGTAGAGTAGATGAACCAGTTAGTGTTGATTCGCTGTGGAGCCCATGTACACCTTATGTAGTGCGACACCGTGGCATGTAGCAGGTATAACCGTTGGGGAGCCCCTGTGGTTTGCAGAAAGGATTCATTATCTAATAAAGAGTCATCCCCAAAAAAGACCCCTACATCCTCCACCCCAGCTTCCGTCCAGGGCTGTAGCCTACGTTGGTGAAGTCATCCCTGCGGTGTTGGAATACCGAGCAAAGGAACATTCTCTGCGAAGGGCGTGGAAGTGTACGCCAGTGCCTTCCTCCAGCATATCAGAGCTGTGCGCAGGAGAGGATGGCAATCTAGGGGAATCCTGGCCTTAGTCAATAACTGAGAGTGTAACTCGCCACATGCTAGTTGGTCTGTTTTAAAATTAATCTTGTGCAGATTCCTGCCCTTCACCCAGCGCGCCAGCCACTGAAGCTGGCTGGCATAATATCCGAGTAGGTCCGGCACTCCAAGACCCCACCAATCTGGTGCCTAGTTGAAGCTTTCGGAGGCTGATACGTCTCCGCCCGGACCCCCAAATAAGAGTTATCAAAATCGTATTCAAAGTATTGAATATCTGTTGTGGAAGGATGACCGGCAAGTTGACAAAGTAGTATAACATGCGGGGGAGCAGGACCATCTTTGAGACGACGATTCTACCCATCACGGACAGGGGCAAGGACGTCCAGAACCCTACACTGCTGCGGAGGTTATACACAAACATCAATGCACATCATTTACAGTTGCTATTATCCAATTGGGCAATCAGCCTCCAAATCCAGTGTCTCTTGTTTTTTAACACCACTTTCTCTCAATCCAAATGGAAACGTATAGAGTTGATCGGTACAAAAGTTTCTTTATTTATTCCTTTTCTTATCACAGCCGACACGCGTTTCGCCCCCAATGGGCTTTTTCAAGGCTGTAGATTATATCAAATTCATGTTTTATGGTCCACCTAAGATTTTCTTTTTGACAATTTATATAAATATAACAAAAAGGTGTCACTATAAAATCACCACATACATGATTTGAAAATGTACCAAGTGCATTAAATCACTCCCACTCCCTGCTCTAGTAATCCTACTTTGAGCAAATACGTTAAGGGCAATCCTCCTGTGCGACCACCTTCACCCAAAACCCAATTTGTGACATGATAATATCATGCAAATCGCATGTGCCACCGTGCTTGTGAGCCTCGTGTACATCTGCTGCGGAGGTCAGTGATGGCCCTTCGAACATTGCCCTCAATCTGGTCTTCAGGTATTCTATAGACTTGAATGCCCTGATATTTGAACGTGGTCTGAGCCACCGGAATCCGGTACCTCCCAAAGTGAACAAGAGGAGGGTGCGGCAATTCCCTGAAATAAAAGCCAGTAGACTCTCCGGGGTTAATGGCGAGGCCAGACACGTTCTCAAAGCAATTAAAAATGTCAGCTATAGCCGAATGGTCACCCTCTAAATCACTGAGGTACAATAAGATATCGTCTACGTATATTGATATCAGGTTGTGTGTCCCTCCGATAGAAATACCCATCCGTTCCTCACGGCCCGAAGGGCTATATGGCCAGGGGCTCCAGCGTTAGGACAAATAAGATGGGCGACAGGGGGCAACCCTGCCGGGTAACTCTGTATACTGGGTAGCTATCTGAAATGTACCGACCAGTGCGTGCTCGGGCCGAGGGATCCGTGTATAATAGCTGCATCCATTTTAGTAGAGAATCTGGGAAACCGAAGCGTCGCAGTACCTCAAACATGAAAGTCCATGATAGTGAGTCGAACGCCAGCCTGAGGTCTAGCGCAATACAACCAGCCTGAGGGAGGTCTTGCGGTGTGGCAGTCATAAGAGCGTGGAGTCTCCGCGTGTTCTGGGACGCACTCCTGCCCGGAAGGAAACCACACTGATCCGGGTGTATCAGGGGTGGGAGATGGGGTTGTACCCTAAGCGCAATGGCCTTACTGAGTATCTTGTACTCCGTTGAGAGCATCGAGAGAGGCCTATAATTAGTCAGTTTTGAGCATATCTCTACCGGGTTTTGGTATAGATGTAACCAGGGCCTGCATCGTTGAGGCAGGGAGGTGACCCTCCTCATATGACGTCTTATATATCTTTTCATGGATAGGCACCAGGGTCTCGGAGTATGTCTGGTAAAACTCCACTGGAAGCCCGTCCATGCCAGGCGTCTTATTACGATTAAGGGAGCGGATCGCCGCTCGGATTTCCTGTTGCGTAATGGGACTGTTGCACGTCCTGTGTCAAGGCTGGGAAGGGCAGATCCTGTAAAAATTCCTCAATTCGACCTGGGTCCTCTGTGGGGAAGGGAGCATATAACGCTTGCAAGTGGGCATGAAATGCCATATTAATCTCGGACTGCGTAACTACGATGTCGCCTGACCTATCAAGGATATGTGTAATGACCGGGTGGTCGGGACTGTCTCCTAATAGGCGGGCCAGCAAGGCGCCCGACCTATCAGCTTCGGCTTGTTGACGGCGTAAATACTTTTATGGTCAATGGTCCTCAGTGTTTCTAACAGCTCTGCATGATCTATATTTCCTGCTTGTAGGTCCCCCTTCTTCCCTGGGTCTACACTTGCTTCCCTCTCCAATATTATTAGGCGGCTCTCCACTTCGCAGAGTCTCTTAAGAATTTCCTGTCGGGCCCCCACCAGCTGTCCAATGGCGGCACCCTGTAGAACCACTTTCATGGCATCCCACACCACCAAATTGGACGTTGCGGAGTCCCAATTGTCTCTAAAATAATTAGTTAAGATTTCAGATAGGGATGTGGGAAACGGGTCATCCTCTAAAAGTGTTGGGTTAAGTCTCCAGGTGGGCACCGGAGACGGCACCCTACCCCAGAGGAGGCCAAGTGTCAGAGGTCTGTGGTCAGAGAAGGTTTTAGGTAAGTATTCAGATGTACTAATCTTGGACACTAGGGAACTGGAACATAAGAATGTATCAATTCGGGTGTGTAGGTGGTGTACGGGGGAGTAATAAGAGTACTCCTGGTGGGTCGGATTCAATGCTCGCCAGGTATCCACACGCCCCCATCCCGCAACCAAGGTCTGAAACGTCTCAGCCAATTTAGTAACCCCCAGCCATCTGGAGTGGAGGTGTGACCTATCCAGGCCTACATCTAACACCATATTCCAGTCACCACCCAGGATCCAGGGGATATCCACCCAATCTGACAATGCCCGTCCAACCTTACTAAGAAATGTATCATGATCAAAATTCGGGGCGTAAATACTGCCAAGGACCAGTAGCATGCCATCTAATGTGCCTTTCACCAAGACATACCTCCCCTGATCATCCACTTTCCTCTCTATTTCTACAAAGGGCGTCCCATGATGTACCTAAATGGTCGCCCCCCTGGAAAAGGCGGAGTAGGAAGTGGAGTAAATTGTACCACTCCACCTCTTCCGCAGCGTACAAATTTCGGCTACTGTTAGGTGAGATTCTTGCAGGAATGTAATTTGTGCATGGTGCCAAAGCAAGAACGCATGGATCCTATGCCTCTTTTGTATTGCACCCAACCCCCTCACATTCCCGGTAGCCAGTCTATAGGTCCCTGTTGTGTCAGTCATAACCTCGTGTGGGTAGAACCCGGGGTGTTAACAGTCCCTTCCTAATGCATGTTAAAATCGGTCAGGAGACGTACCCTTTCCCACCCCAGAACAAAACTAACTTGGCGCAGCCTAAGAACATTGCTGAGCCGAACAAGAAAAACCTAAACAAAACAATCCAAGTACCGGTGTATGCGCCAGTGGGGGGGGGGGGGGGGTGATTGGGGGTGACCAAGCAGTGTCTTAGTCATCTCAACTGTCCACTCCGGTGCAGCTGGCTCAACGGTGTGCCAGCCCAGGGGTACTATTGTCCGGAGGTGACCTTCTGGAGGGCCCTAATAGGGGGACTTCAAAATCCATCAGGACCCAACATCCAAGGTGGTCTCACCCTCCTTACTCACTCAGTGTTAAATCTAATTTGCTCTGGGACCCAACTCGTAGGATCTAAACTAGAAATAGTTCCCCAGTCCCCCCAACCCCTCCCTGTATGTTAAAGCCACAAGCATCAGCCAGAAGTCACAAAGAGGATATCAAAGATCTTCTGGTGAGCCTTCTGCTCCCAACCAGGACTCAGACTCTCAATTGTCCAGTATATCATCTGCCGCTCCGGGCGTTACAGTTGGGAATAAAATCATGCTGTTATCAGAGTCCGAATGAATCGTGCTGTCGTCCGTGTCCAAGGTAATCTTCTCCCGATCTTCAAGAAAGTTGCCCACCAGTGAAACAGATCGTTGTTTTTGCACCACGTTAGTATAGTCCGGGTACAGAGATATGCGGCAGTTCTCAAATTGTATAAGGGATTCCTCCCTCGCCTTTTGCAGAAGTACATCCCTGTCCAGATAGTTAAGTATCCGTGCGATCAGAGGGCGAGGCGGGCAACCCGGTCTAGGCCGTCCAGTGGGGATGCGGTGTGCTCTTTCCACACAAAAATGTGGAGACAGGCCTTCCGCGGTGACGTGGTGCTGGAACCATTGTTCCATGAAGTCCGCTGCGTGGGTCCCTTCACAGCGCTCCGGAAGGCCAATGACGCGGATATTATTGTGTCGATTATGGCCTTCCGCATCCTCCACGCAGACCATCAAGGAGGCAACCTGTTGCTGTAACTGCTGGATAGAGGTAGTATGATCCGCCACTGTCTGGGTGAGATCTGCCACTACAGTGCCCTGATCCTTAAACTTATCGACTAGTTTATCGTGGTCCGCTTTAAGCAAGGAGAGGTTGGTGGTAAGGGCCCCTAATTGTAACTCCATTACTGACCTGGAATCCCTAATCTCCTTCAGGGTCAGGTCCAGTTTTTCTGTTTGGTGTCCCCCGGCGGGGTTCAACGCAGCAGCCCCTGATAGAGCCCCTCCGTCCTCAGTGTCCTGAGTCTGCTGCACAGCGGCCGGGCCGTCCCTGCCCTCCATCACCTTCGCCCCTTTCCGGACCATGACCAGCTCGAGTGGAAGTATTAACTCACTGCGCGTTTATTTGCCCAGCACAGGCACTGTAGCCCGTGTGCTCAGCACCTCCTCACACTGCACCACAGACTTCGATATTCCAAAGCATAGGGCACAGCACAAGGGTTCCCTCCGTACTCCTGCGTCAGTGTCACGCGGTCCAGGACCCACAGCCGCTCTCCGCCGTCCTCGGACCACCTTCCTGCTGTCCAGAGAATGGCCAACTATGGTTCAGGCCTTCACTCCTGCAGAGCGCACTTTCAGGGGGCGTGGGGTAAGGGGGAAACCGCGATTCTCCAATGCGGTGTCCGACTTTTCCGTTATGCCCCAGCTCTGCCCTAAGTCAACACCCTTTACCCTTTACTGTTGGGGCCACAACGGCCCAACAGTGCTGGGATGCCTGGCTTCACCTTGGAGGTGCCAGGAGGGGGCATCTCACAGGGAAAGCCAGGAAGGGTTCCACAGCGGTATACAGCGCCAGGATGCCCCGAGATGGGGCGGCAGTGCGCTTTACAAGTATACACACATTTACATTTACATTTACGCTGTGGCCACCTTCACCGCATTGCCCATGGCCTCAATCACCGCCGCGTCAGCAGGGGGGAGGAAGGAGGGGGAAGGCAGAAAGAAGGAAGAGAGCCCCCCGCCCCTGAATGTCACCAGTCTCGCCCCCCCCCCCCGTACCTCCGGGTTCAAGTCCTTGGATCGCCACTCCGGCCAGCAGAGCCACGAGCCCCCGCCACCTGCCGGGCCAGCCGGCCGTGCCGGTCTTGATCTTCTAAGCCAGCCGCCCAGCAATGACGTCCTTTCACCAGGCGGCTGGTCAACAGGGGCACAATCTCAGGCACTGCCGCACTCCAACAGCGCCCCGATGGGCTGAGTGCCGTCACAATATCACTAGGCCCGGGACCGGGCACTTCTGTTTCCGCTCGCCCAGGTCGGGCCGGGCCCAGTCAGCACTCTAGTCCCCGGCTTCCTCCCGTGGAAAGGCGCAAGCAGGCCCGGGCTCTCCTCCGGCGTTCCATGGCTCTCCGCGGGTCCTGGTGGCACCCGGAGGCTCCGGGGGGACAGCGTTGCAAAGTCCTCACCACAGGGACCTCTCCGGGCCCTCCAGCAGCGCTCTACAGGGCGGCATCGGAGCTCTAGTTGCCTCCGACCGCCATCATGGATGGCTAGCCACGCCCCCCCCCAACTGTATGGTAGACTTGATCTAAAAAAAAGATGGGAATGGAATGGGCTAAGGACTGTGCAATGCTCAGAGGTCACAGTAGTGAACACAGCCCAGAGGTTTCCACAATTCCAATGTATGACACAAATAAACACCAGTAGATTGTTTCGTGTTAGACATCTGGGCTAGTTATTCTACCAACATAATACAAATAAGGAATAAACTCGGGAGAAATTGGAAGGAAGTGTACAAAATCACTAACTGAACCAAGACGGAGAACAACTAAACACATGCCATTAGAAAATCGCAATTACCTTCTGGTGGTTGCTTAGGCAACCATATATGTAGCCTTATCAGATAAGAATAGAGTCAGTAAGCAAATCAAATTTATCAATACATAGTTAATTAAAACCACCATTTAGATACCATCATAAAACATCACAGAACATTTGTCATGCATTTAAAATAGGTCTGTAACCGAGTATAATCTGGGAAGCAGGTTTGGAAAGTTGCTTGCCGCTGGCAATGTGTTCTGTGCTCGTTCAAGGTACTGGTAAGGAATCCAAACTAACATATAAGATTAGAGAATATAAATCAACAGGAAGTAGAATAGTTCAGGTTTAAAAGTTTAACTGGTTGTGGTTATCAACTGAATGGGATCATTTTGTTTCAAAATGTTCACACCCTACACTGAAATCCTGTATCACATAAATATTATCACTCTTAGCAAGGAAAGTTTTCAGAAAGAAATATGGTCTTAAAATAATCGTTGAATGCTTAGTTTTATATTGATTAAACAAAATTGGGAAACTATGGTAGCCTGCTTCTAAATAAATGTCATGGATCAAAAATAGTTTAGTATTGTTCACTATGTCCAGACAGTTACTAATGAATTTCGCACCTAACAGCAGTAATACAAAACAGAAAGAACTCTAGGTAGGGGATAAGGTTCTCATAAAAATAGTTTCTTTCCTTCCATAAAAGCGGAGAAAATGTCAAGATTAATAAATAAAGTTTAGGAAAAACATTTAATCAAGTGCATTGTCGCAGCTACGGAGTTGTGTATCTTACTCTGAGATGTCCGTGGTATTTAGAACGCCAAAAAAATCACGGTTCCATCAGAGCGAGAGCGCGAACACGGCCTTCAAGGGCCTCTGCTGAATCAGCACAGTAGAGTTGTCTAGCAAGGATTCCCTCCTGGCTGGGTCACAGACCAAACTTTGATCGAGGTTACAATGAACACTTGTGTCCAATTTCAGAAATAGGAAGTGTGAGTAGGGAATGAAGATTAGCAACAGATAAGATTTTAAGTAAGACTTTACTCAACTGTTCGACATAACTGGAGGTGTCGTTGAGGCCATTGAAATTAATAATGTTGGGGATCCACATTATGTGACAAAACCAATGAGTCTCAGTAGACCAGGAACCGAGACTGGAACTGGGCAATATTTGATTAGGACATGACTGGACCAGCATCACCAGAAAGTACGATGATGCACTCTAAGCAAAGCACTTTGTGCCCAAGAAATATATTATTTAAGCGGACACCATTTTCATCAGATGTCTTCACTTTGTAACAATTCAGTGCACAGTTTGAGAGAGCAAATCGGAGAGGACATTTATTGATTTTATTTTAAAGAGTTTTATATATCGCTGGCTAGACCCGAAGGTATCAGAGCGCTTTACATGAGAATCAACAATGTAACAGAAAAAGATCAACAATTACAAAATACATCAAAAAATAGGCAATATAATTAGGAGAGGAGAGAAAGGAGAGAGAAAAGTAGTGGATAGGGGAGGTGAGAAAGGGAGGATGAGGGAAGAGACTACAGGTGAGACGAAAGGAAGTCTGTCTAAAGACTGACTGGGTAGGTGATGTCCAAGGAGGGAATCCCCGGCCTGTCTCCCCTATAGCTAAACCAGGTAGCTCCATCGGGCATCAGACAAAATAGTCAGTCTCAATACATTGAGAGAGGAGAGAAGGAGAGACATAAATAGAAGGAGGATGTGGGAGGAGATGACAGGAGAGACGAAAGGAAGTCTGTCTAAAGTCCGACTGGTTAGGTGACGTCCAAGGAGGGAATCCCCGACCTGTCTCCTCTATAGCTAATGAAATGCAGAAGGTACAAAGTTCCCCGAGAACATAGAGACGGAGTGTGTGTGTTTGTATATTAGGAGAGTAGAGGCAGGGAGCAAGGAGCTCCCTTGTTGGAACTGAGAGGCCTCACACAGCCAGCGAGCTAGATGTCAAGCTTCATCATTGGCCTCTTGCTCCTCGTCAGACTGGTGCTGCAATGTCTGACGGGCGCCTAATAGGCGCTCTTTGTCGGAGTTCTTTTGTTCCAGTCAATGGTTGTGTGCGTGTGAGGGGGTAAGGTGAAGGTGTAGTCGTGTGGGGATAGTGAATTAAAAAAGGTGAGTCAATTCACAAGGACATTTATTCGCGTGACTGACTCCCTTGGTTAAAAGGTGGGAGGGGAGATAGAGACTGTAAGGGGCACAGCGGAACTACCTCGAACCCTCTGGTCAGGTCTACATGTTTCTTGCTTACTTTGCAATTCCTCAGGACCTCAAGTTATCAGTACTACACAGTGAAAAGAAAGAAAAAAGGAGTAAATACAACCTCTCTGGGTCTGTAAGGGGGCAGGCCAAATGGTTCTGCAGTAGTGGGGTGACCCTAAAGGTGTCCCTAAAGGGCCCCGCAGTCTGTTCCCATGGGGCAGCACAGAAAGGTATGGTAACCTATGGTGCGTGCAGCCAAAGCTTGTAAACCTACCCACACGCAAGGCGCTCCTGCAGTAGGGCGGAACAGCTGGTCCCCTATAGCTAAACCAGGAAGCTCCATCGGGCATCAGACAAAATAGCTAGGTCTCAATTTACGAGGGAAAATTCACAAATAAACAGGGTAGGGACTAAGGGCCAGGACAGGTGAGGGCAAAGGTCAGTAGCAGGAAAGTGGAGAAGAGTAGCGCTGGCTAGACCCGAAGGTATCAGAGCGCTTTACATGAAAATCAACTATGTAACAAAAAAGATCAACATTACATAATACATCAAAAAATAGGCAATACAATTAGGAGAGGAGAGAAAGGAGAGAGAAAAGTAGTGGATGGGGCAGGGGAGGTGAGAAGAGACGACAGGTGAGACGAAAGGAAGTCTGTCTAAAGACTGACTGGGTAGGTGACGTCCAAGGAGGGAATCCCCGGCCTGTCTCCCCTATAGCTAAACCAGGTAGCTCCATCGTGCATCAGACAAAATAGCTAATTGCGCCAGCATGCTCCCGTTCTCAAGTCTGGGGTTTACTGTTGTAACTATCAATTTGTATTTGGGGCTGCATTTGGTTCATGTTATTTTTTTAATGGAATGTTTGTATTTGTTATGCCATGGTTATTGCTTGGGGATTCGAGTTGAGAACTGCCATCCAAAAGACAGTGAGTGCCGGTTTTGTCTTGAAATAGACTTTTAAAAATTCACAAGCATTGCTCCCCTACGATTTCTTCTTGAGAACATCCTATAATTTGTGACATTGGCAGAATTGAGGATCTTCTATTTATGCATCCTGGAAGGTACTCTTGATAAAGAGAAATACTACTATGTTGCAGGAATCCTTCTTTGGAAGAGACATTAGAAATTGCCAGATCGATCGAGACATCAGTTATGGCTTCATAAATAACTGGGGAAATGTAAATAAAGTGGTAACTACGAGAATGTGCATTCAGTCACTGCAATACTAAAAAATATGTTGAATGTATATAGTGATATCAAGAAATTGAACAGTGAAGATCATTTTTCAGGGTCATGTTATAGGTGTGGTTCTAGGGGATCCTATTGTTGATCACAATTCCAGTCCAGTAATTGGTTAAATGTGCATGACATTCAATAGGTTGTTTCAATCGGATGTGCAACAACATCTAGAAAGTGTTTTAGATTACTGAGCAACAAGTGCTGAGTGACAATGGCAAGAGTGCAGGAACAATAGCAGAGTGGCATTATCTACTGAGATGTTCGAGAAATATTTTTTTTTTACCAATGCTGGACGTTTATGGTATGAAAATTCCACCAATTCTATCATACGCCATGGAATATATACAAATTAAAACATGACAAGACATAAAAGTAAAGGAGGGTATTGTACTCCGAAAACTGGTAAACGTGTCTCATTCGGTGCCAGTTCAAGCTCTCCGCCTTGAGTTATCTTTAGCGGGAATTTTCGCCCGTATAATCTCTAATATCATAAGGTGGGCGTATAATCTCCTACATGCAGAACCAAATACATTAAGACACTTATTAAAATTGGAAACTTTTAGAGAGGAATCATCTGGGGATACTTTTAATAGGAATTTGAAAAAAGCTTTTGAGATTTCACAGTGCACGGTATTAATGTTACAAGAGTAGTCACAAGCGCACCTGAAGCTCTTTTTAAAACATATGGTCCCAAGAATCAGTTATGTAAAGGACAAGGAATATTGCAGCCAGTTAAAACGGTAAATATCCTTTATAACGAATTTTTTATCACGCAGACTTTGACTCCGCATACTTTTTCTCTGTTTTGTCCCCTACCCCGCATACCATTACTCCGCATTTTTTTACATCGCATGTGCATTTATCACCCATACCTTTATCTTTGGAATCATGTTGGTTAGAAGCAGACAAATAACTCGCCATGCACCACCTTTGGAAAGCTCCTGTTTCCTTTCTGAAGTGGGGTAAGTGCTTTGCACAAGCTGCACACTTCCGCCAAAGCGGGGGAAGCCCTCCACACATTTGTTCCACAAGTGAAGTGCCTAACACACGCTGAATATAAAGGGACATTAAGCGCTAGCCACAGCTAGTTGTTTATTAAATGTAATGCAACATACAGAGCTGCCGGGAAAAAAGAGCTTCAATACCTTCAAGTTGAGTTCTCTCATACTACTGGTGGGAGATAGTTCATTTTTGTGTGTGAAAGGAATTCCTTAGACAGACTCTCTTGGTTGGCGTTAGAAATGGGGTCTCTAGTAGGCAGATGTATGCACTCTCTTCAAGTAGGCACCGCCACTATACTTGGGTAAGCAGGATACAAACTAAAAGATAACCTGTGCTCACCCTCTGGTAGCTTGGCACAGAGCAGTCCGGCTTATCTAAAGAGACAATGTGTGAAGTATTTTTCAACACACACACACAAAGACACCACACTGGTTTAGAAAAATAGACATTCATTTTTATAAATAAATCAAGAACAACACACCAAAAATCCAATACATAGACGTCGAGTTATGAGTTTTTAACCCCTTAAGTGCTGCCTCGGTGCATTGGCCGACGGCAGCACTACCTCCCCAGTGCTGCGCACGACCATTGGACGTCCATTCAGCACTAGTTCCAATGGACAGCGCAGCACTGGGGAGGAATGTTTAATAGCATCTATGAGGGTAAAGAATAAATAGTGTTATAGCACTTAGAAACAATAAGCACCTACAGGGGTTATCTGGTCTTGCTGGACCGGGAAAAGTCAACAGTTCAAACCAACCATGATGGAGCACAGGCCAGGGACTGGAGTCACGCAGGCCTGGTGAATAGAGTACCTGGAACCAGGTCGCAACAGCAAGATGCAGACTAATGTTGCGTCTATGTCGAGCCGACAGTCTTGGGGAAGTGTCAATTTTCTTGATGCAGTAGCGGTGATATGTCATGTCCATTGAGCGAAGCGCCGGTTCAAAGTGTGGCGGTTCTGAAGTTGAGGCGCCAGGTTAATCCATGCTGGAGGGGCAATGCGTCAATCTTCTTCATGCAGTGCTGGCGAAGCATTGATTCTGAAGTGGCGGTTCTGGATGCAATGCAGAGGTTCAGCGTTTGGTGCACCGATTGTACTCCAGCAAGCAACAGAGTTGTTCCCCCGGTTATGCTGCAAGCTGTCTGGAGATCTGTCAATTTCCCTGGTGCAAGTATCTGGGTCCACTTTCAGTGAACCAGGCACATGCACAGGGGTAGAGATGTTGATAGCGCTGAGCCTCAAGCAACAGGAGGCAAGCCAATAAGCCCTTGGAGAACACTTTGGTGCAAGGCAGAGTCCAGCACTCCTCAGCAGGGTCAGAGAGCAGCAGGGCAGCACAAGAGTAAATCAGGCCTTCCACGTCAGCAGTGTCAATCCTTGATGCGGCACAGTAGTTCTTCTGACAGAGAGCCGTTGTAGGTCCAGAAGTGTCTGATTTAGAGTGGTCAGAGCCCCAGTACTTATACACAGCTGTGTCTTTGAAGTGGAACTGACTTCAAAGAAGGGGCGTTCAAGTGCACAGAGGCCTGGTCTTCCTGCTCCAGGCTCCAGACTACCCGTAAGGGGTAATCAGCTCTTTGTGTGGGACAGGGCACTGCCTATTCAGGTGTGTCAGCCCCTCCCTCCCTCCTGCCCAGAAAGAGCCATCAGAATGCAGATGAATACTCTGAGACACGTAATGTTCTTGTATTTGTGGATGTCTAGAGGGAATGCACAAAGTGAAGCTGTCACCCACCCAAGACGTGTACTGGAGACAGGCTCTAGAAGGGTGTGATAAATTCTCTACAGTAAAGAATAGACTTGCATCCCAACCCTGGCAGCCCACCGTAAAGCAATCTCCACCTCATATATCTTTGTGTAATCAGCCTGAATTTGCCCCAGACTGACCAGCTAGTCCCTCACTGGTTCTGCCTGGAGAAATAGGAAATTCTTTACTTGATACTCTCCCCTCAGTCTGACTGAATAACCCACTGAAGCATTAAGCCCCTTCTTTGATGACTCCTGTTCGATATTCATTAAAACTGTGTTTCTAGCTAATATTTGCATCTTAAAAAGGAAATCATGTGGGTCTCCCCTCTCATTTCACAGCTGTCTACATGGTTTCTTCAGGAGCCACTGTCAACTCCTCTGTTTTGACCAGGAACATCACTGTAGCCCCCAGTATTATTGCTCAATCTCCTCCGGTTTGAGGGGAATTTGAGGATCTTAGTCACAATGTCCCAATCTGCATCGTGATACACATCCAGTAACGCAGTCAGTATTTGTTTATTTTATTAGTTCATTGATTCCACTCATGGTCTTCTTCGCAGTTTATCCAGTGTTTTTCTCTCCTCTAGGATTGTCTAAGACACCACAGCATTGTCCTCACAAATTGACAGCTGCTTTACATCTGTTTACCACAGGGGCCCCTCCATTCTTTGCGTTTTTACTCTTTGGTTCTCAATTTTTGTTCTAACAATAGGACTCTGCCAGTCCGCACTTCCTGCTTTTGCTCCATGTCTATCAAGACAGTCTTAATTGTACAAATCTCCTCCTTCAGATCACTATGCAGTGCATTGATAGAATGCAACAAGGCCTTACCACACCCTTAGTCACCTTATCAGTCAGCTGGGAGGATTAGCACTCCTTAGCATTCTTAAATGTTGTGGCTTTTGGGATAGGGAACTGGTCCTTGCTTTACCTAAGTCTTGAAATGGTTTCACGTAGATGGCCCAAAAATGCAGACCGAAGCAAAAGGGGTCCATCACCACCCCCTTTTGTACCGACAGAAGCAAAGGAGGCACCTCTGTTCTTAGAGTGGCCATCATCCACGGTTTTGTATCGGGTGCCTCAATGTGTGTCAAATAGCACTGCTCGTTAGTGGCTTCAAACTGGCCATGCATGAGGGGAGCATTCTTGCTGGAGAATAGAGAGCGGTGTAAATGTCAGGAAGGCATCTACTGGGAAGCTATGAGAGAGCAGCTCGGCGGCACAAGTAAGAACAGTGGGAGCTCCAGGCAAGGACCCTACCCAGCAAGCAGGAGAGGAACGGTCTAGTGGGCTAATGGACAATAGGGAAATTGCATGAAGGGACCCACCAGGCACGCAAGAGAGGAGCGGCCCGGCGAGAGAAGGGGACAAGGAAAAGCGAATGGTTGTAGGGCTACTGCAAATATATACACAGAAGCCATCTTCTGAAATAGATTCCCTGGCTGAAGCACATTTTTAAAAAATTAAGTAGTGGCAGTGAATGAAATAGTACCAATCGGATCGGCACTAATTAAGTTTAATTAATTTGTGTTTGGTCTATGCTCTACAGAGAGGAAGATAAGTGACGCTAGGCCTGTGCTGGCCAATTAGGAGGTAGTAAAGAAAGTGACACTGAAGCAAACAAGCAGTAAAACAATGGGCAGGTTTGAAGCCTTTTATTGAACAGAAAAGTCTTGCTAGTGTATACTCATGCAGGTTCGACCTAAAAAAACTTCTCCCACGTCATTTCAACTGTGTCATGTGTCATCATACATGCTTGCCCTTACAGAATGATGGGGCTGCGAATCGCAGCTGCATCACTATACCTTTTCTCTTTTGTCAGTGCTGCACAATATCTGCAAACATGCTAAGGAAAAAGCATTGGCAAACAGGTGACAAGGTGAGACATACTGGCTTGGCCAATACTTATTCCAGAAGGGTCAAGCCACATCAGGGCAGTTAGATTCCAGCTACTTGGCAGTACTGTTCTCCTCATTTATATTGTTTTTGTGGTGATCCATTTAACCAGCTCACAAATACGCAGATACATTAGGCTCTGATCAACTTCCACTGTGAAGTGTTTCTAGGTTGTGCTAGAAGGAACCCAGGTCTTCAAACCAGGAAGTTGCTTTACCTTATCTATCTAGGATCAGCAGGAGCAGTTGGAGCATAAATACACTAGTCAATCTGTAGGGCTCAAAAATGGTACTCACACCAGCTCTTGCGGCTGATGTTCTAGGTATTTGGATCACTTTGCCACTATATCATCCTTCATTTTATGTCTCATTACAAACGAAAAATATCCTCTTACCGTTATTTTGTTGAATCAGTTTAAACTTGGAATTCCTCGACAGTAGTTTCAGAGCAACATCATAAACTGCAGCGCCCAACAGATAAGGTCCAAAATGTCAGACCACATTTTAACCACGGTAGTATTTTCCATGCTTGGGGAAGATGCCTCACATTGGTGGATTGTGTGGGTAGATGATGGCAAGTACAGCAAAAATTATAGACTGAATATAAAATGGCTGGTAGTATTGTTGTTTTAAGGCTGATTCATAAGTATAACTAACTCTCTAAGCGCAGCTGTACTGGATAGGCAAAGTAATTTGTATCAGTTAATTGTCTGAATCGAAAAAAAGCAACGTGGCCTGATCGCACATTTGCACCGACAGGAACTTCATGAGTTTCCGATACGTCCATTATCAATGTTATACGGCCTGGAGACCTACTTTCACAGCAGACAACATAGCCACTGGACTACAGATTAACGACCATATGCTGACTGGACTTCCGTGCGATCGTAGTTTTGACATTCTTTTCGTGTGGCCCAATCCCTGTACTTTTTAAAGCTGGGAGTTGCTTTAAAAAAAATAAAGTAGATTAAGCTCTAGTGTTTAGTGCTTCTTAAAAAAAAAATGGGCGGTTACTTTTTCTTATAATAAAACGCCTCTTGCTATCACCGTGCGTTCTATGCTGATGTTTGTTATTTCGTTTTGTCAACAGGTGTTTTCTGAATGATAGCCGTAGAAGGCACAGTTTGGGATTTCAAAGTTGTAAAAAATGTGCAAGCGCAGGTTGAGCAGGCGAGTAAGCTATATATAAAATGTGCACTACTTGCAACAGCACAAATGTGATAAAGGTAAACGAACCTGTTTACTTCTTAGCCTCTCCTTATGTTACTTACTTCGAGCACCTGCCAGGGGTTAAATCATATTACCACGCAGCTCCACTGCTAACAGTACACGCACTGCACAAGCCTGCTCATTTGCACTGAGGTACCAAATTAAAGAAAGCTGTAGGCCCTAAAGCAATGCTTATATTTAGTCATCATAATTAACAACTATATATCTTTCGAGCAAATACAAACAGGGAGACGATTTTTCAACGCCATCCTTCTTTAAATATGTGAGTTACCAACAAGAAGAAAAAAAATGGTTCTCCAACTAAGAGTCAGTAGTTAAGCTTCATAAAAGGCAGGCAAACTGAAATGTTCAATTATATCCAATGTAGGACAGACCTATTTCTATGTAAACCGTCTTAACAAGTAGTCAGGCCAAACAGTGTGTCTACTAGTAAGAAGCTATCTATGCATATAATAGTGGAGAATGACCAACGGAGTAAGAATTCTGGACTAATTGATATTGAGCAGATAAGAGGATGTATTTGTATTCCTGAAATACAACCTGGTGGGAAACAAAACACTACACAACCTCCTCACAATCGATGAACGAGACTGGATTCACTACTAGTAGAACATAACCTGGTGCTGTTTCAGAGTCCATAGAGGCAAAAGGGTTCAATAAACTATTTCCCTACTGGTGGATTAGCCCATGTAGTCTTTGAACCCCAAGATGATATACCAACCAAAACTTCTATTATAGCAATCTTAAAATATCAGTTAAGAGCGAAACTCTTCAATAGAAAACCCCACCATAAACTAAAGCACTAAATAAAGACTCACACTCTAAATACCGCCCCAAGCATGGCATTTAAAACGCAGTTTAGCTTCATGCAGCCTGTATAGGTTTCCACCTAAATGTATGGTCCCATAAAAAGTATGCCTTTCTCAACTACAAAATAATATAAGAAATTAATTATTTCAAGCAACTGCATTTTAATTCTGGGGGTCATGGTACACAAGATTACAATGCTGATTAAAAATTTGCCTTCCTAAGCCCCTTTGGGGTACACTATTTTGAACCTGAAGCTAAACTGCATCTTACACCATATCATTACGGAGGAAGCATCAAATCTTTCAGTAGCATTTATGTTATATGATGTACAGAATTTTATTCACTTTATCTGGCACTATGGGTCACTAAAATGTGATACTCAAAAGGACCGCCTGCCAAAAAGACATTGATCAACCATATCTCCAGAACAATTGCTATATATTTGAATCAATAACGAATAAAAAGACTGTTCAAATATGATGGGCCACGTTGGAGAGTATGCATGTACCTATAATCTTCATTGTAAAATAGAAATACTGATACCATGAACTGGCATTTCTTGACAAAGTGTCAAAAATGCAGGCCTTGGGCTGTCATTGATAATAATTTGTGTGCGATTCCAAACATTGACGACTTGCAAACGTTAAGTGCCTATATAATTTATTCTTAACCTCTAGTCAGAGGCCCCCTGGGCATCTGCGAAGACTACTTAGAGCCCCCCCCCCCCGACTGTTACAAAATTGCATGTTTAAATTATTAAATTATATAAAAATAAATAAGCAAAATTTAAAACGTGAAGACGTTTCTATAGTCGATATTTCAATATTTAAGCACTTATTTGGTATATACTCGATTCTTTATTTTTGTATATTGTTTTTAAGGTCAAATAATAGGCACTGCTTAGGCCAAGGGTTGCCAGCTTCCATTAGTGACTCAGTGGGTTTCCCCGGATTTCAGAAAAGATTCTGTGGGGGGCCACAGAAGGTATAAGGTTAAGAACCGCTGGCCTATAAGCATGAACTAAAAATAAAGGCTTGTGTGGTTATGTTCCTCCCTACCTTTTTTATTTTTTTTATTTCTTTATTGCAGGATAAGAGTCGACAACATATTCAGGAAGAGCACACATGCAAGTCTTAATGTCATTTCAATACGTTCGAAGGCAAACTCCTTATGGGCGAAACTGGGATACCATAAAGTTGCCAAGAATTATCAAACACATATCAAACCACGGACACCTTTTCAGCCCTTAGGGCTACATGATAAACAGCCGTGTGGAATGAGGACTGGACATAGACGTTGGTGGCGCCTCGGGTAGCTGCCACTGTAGGCCGGCTCAAGCTGATTCAATTTAAATAACGCCACAGGGCTTATTGTAGACGCCATAGACTATGGTGCATGGGTTTGATTGGCTTTCCCGGTGTCTCTTTAGTGTGGCAATGGAGAGGGCACGTTTATTCACACTATGTGGAGCTGTCCTGAGTTACAAAGATTCTGGTGCGGGGTAACGGCCTGCCTACGAGAGGTCATCTCCTGGTCGATTACATGGGCACAAAGTTGACCCTTGGGCGCCTTACTGATGGCTTGGGTGGTAACAGATACCGACTATCTCCACTACTTTTAGGCCTAACCCTAGCTAAGCAAGACACAGCAAGAGAGTGGTTGAGTGAAAGTGAATAAGGTCTTTATTGCTTGATTAACAAAAATCATTACAATGAAAACATCTTAGTAATCGGACAATATATAAAAACATTAACATGTAGTTACAGGCCAATAATAAAATTTTGGGAGCATCTTTTTAAAAACTATGACAAATATTCTTGACAATTTATGAATACATTCATATTTATGCAATAAAACAGATTAACATTATCAATCATTATACAAATAAACCATAGGATATATCAGACAAGGGCTGGATCATTACATATTAAAGTGCAAATGTGCAGTAAACAGTAGTTCCATTGTGCAAACAGATTATGAAAGTGCGGCAATAATTTCTTAAACAGGTAACTTCATTATTTACTATTCAAATTATTACCCTAGCAGGACAGACACTAACTTCTACAGAGGCCGTACGGTGCAAGTAAGCAGACAAAAAATGCATGCAAGATTTCTCTTGAAGCCATGGGATTTAATTATGATACATCTTGAAAAGTCGATAGCAACCATTTTTCGGCAGCAACTTAAAACTTTACGAATTGGCATAGGAGCAGAATCAACTTGCCTGATAAAGAATAAGCGCCTGGCGAGCCGATCTGACCCCAATCTTCAAAAATTGTTGGGTTTATTTCCATTCTTATTTTTAAAAATGTGCTTTTTATTTGTGCTGAGAAATGGGCATTAAGGTATGGCTGGATGCGTAAAGACTGGTGTGAATTAATCACATACCATGCACGATTTTTTGCAGCTAAAACAGTTTTGTCCTTATTAAGGGATTTAACTTTGATTTGTTGTTTAGGATTAATTTATAATAGGGCATTTTCAATTCATGAAGCCCAATTTGCAGGTCAATATCACGTAGGCAAGTTGAAATATGGGATCTCAAGAGTAGCAGAATACGCAGATTTTGTTATTTCTAGCCAGCAGTTGTTCGCTAGGGAAGCAGGGGCAAAAGAAAACAGTGTACATACATTTCAGAAAAGCCCCCTGTGACATTAAACTCTGTCTTTGGAGACCAAACTCCAATCTTATTTCAGCTTGACCCACTGACTGGGGAATCCCAAAAGTTGCTTCATAAGCCCAAACTACTAACAAATCAAGTAGCGTTGCATCTTTCCCCTGGTAATAGGTGAGCCATATGAAATGGTTAGGTGTAACTTTGCTCTCATGACTTTAAGAGTATGTTCATAGGATTGACACCTCAGTGATTTTTGCAAGCATTTAAAAGCATGAGTGGCTGAGTGAAACTCACCCCATCCCTGGAAGCTTGGAAGAAGGTACTAGACATCCTATGGGGTTGGAAATAGTTTATAATGCAAGGGTTTGCCCCCAGAAAAACCCTACAATATGGCACAGGTGGGAAGACTACTTGGGCACTGACCTGGAACCCAGCCGACCTGGACTACAAATGATCCAAGATAAAGTCCGGACCTTTGAGTGATGGGAATGATCTGGAGGGGGGGGGGCAGAGTGCAGATGGCTGTTAAAAAAAATTGCTGTGTTTTATTGTTGACAGTGGAGTGGGTGATGGTGGGTATGTACATGCAGGTCTTTCCTTTTTTCCTTCTATTATTAATCATTGTATGGTTGTGTATTGGCCCACCAGGCCATATTTTTGTACGCACTGCAAAATAAATAAAATGTGTTTTAAAAAATATTCTTCACATCATTTAGGAGAAGGGAAAGAAATTCTAATCAAAATGGAACACCGGTTTCAATATGTTAACATTTTTACTAAACATTAAAATACACAAAGATTTTGTCATGCCCTTTATTTACTACATGTTTGTTGTGGCGATAAAACAACAGCCCTCCAAAACCAGGTCAGGAAAGCCATCTACACTGAGCTCCACTGCAGTAACATAACTGCACGTTCACCTTCAAGACCTCTGTTGGAATTGAGCCGTCAGCCATTTGACATTTACTGCGACCTGGATAGCTCCCAGCTTAGCTCATGGAGATTTAGGTAAATCTCTTTGGAGCTCAGCGACTGAACATAATGGAACAATGTAGTTGCAAAAAATGGATAGGGATTTCAAAGTACACGCAAAAAGATGCGCCCTTGCTGTGCTGAGGTCAGACTACACAACATCCCTATTGAATATCTAAAAATTGTCAGAATTTGAACACTGGACGGGATGGACAGTTTAGGTCAAAGGGGTTTAGCTACAGAATGGTAACATTAAATATGTCACTTTAATCTGCAACGGTTGGATAGCAGGGTGTATATATTTGTGTACCAGGCCGGGGTCTGGGTCATTCCTCTGTTGACCAGCAGCTGAATCATAGATCAGAGGTTACTTTAATCTGAAAATACGTCAAGAATGCTTTGTTGTATCTTCTGTGTACCACGTTCTAATAGCTCTAAAATGTAAGAGTACAGTTCAGCTGTGCCAAGTCAGGGGACGAAAATACCTCCCTGTAGAGTTCATCTACCTGGGTTCCTGGCAATATGGCATTTTGAAATATGTCCGCTAGTCTTCAAAGCAATCCTAATAAGGCAGTTGAATCCTATATTTTAGAAGTGTATAACATTTCCCAATTCATTATGCCTAGGTGTTCCGGTACTAGTGGCAAGCAATTCAGGAGTAGAAATTAATCTAAAAGGTCAAGAATAGCGCTTGAAAGTATCACAGCAGGATCCCATTCACTACTAAAGCTCTTTGCACCCTCTTGTACTGTTGAAGGGATTCAGATGTGGTAAGCTTTTTCTGAATTGATAGCAAATGTGAGATTCCACCTCGCTGCAGGGACAAAAAAAGCACCTTGATATCAAGACTAAAAATGTATGTCAATCACATTCATTAAACATGTACACTTTTCAACTGTATAGTAACTGAGTGAGCACAGAAAGCAATGTGATAATGCAAGTCCTGTTGCCTGTCTGGGTAAGGCATCCGTGGCCAAAGGTCATTTCCACATGTTAAATTGTGAAGAGTCATAAGATGAGGAAGAAAGGACTGGAGAGGAGCTAAAGGACGAATAAGGAGAACAAGGCATGAAGCATATTATGTTGTGCCAAGTTGGGTACTGTAAAGAGTGCTTGGCGGCCAAATAACTCTTGAAAGTATGAAAAGGGACTAATGAATTAGCAGAGAAGTGGGAACGAGAGGGAAATCATGCCTGATCATTACAGTTGTTTTGATATCGTTTATGCTCCCAACCCAAAAGGTCATTCCAATGGGCTGATGTGTAATAAGAGAGCGGAAGGACTAAACAGGGAGGAACATATTTTTATTGTTGTTATATTCACATATTTAATACGTAATCTGCCATTGGTATGGTATTGCAGCTCTTTTCGGTAGATTTTGGCTAGCTTCACACGAGGATCCAAGGTTTTCAACACAGAACAGAATCTGATTTGGTTTGTGGAGATGCATATTTAACAGAGTGAACAATAATGCATCCATTTTAGGTGAATGTTGTGAGAAGTTAGCCTGAGGTCAGACTTGTGTCTGTGGCAGCAGCATCCATTTTGCGATGCTGAGGTTCTGTTTAACTTTAACCGGGTAACGCAGTAACTACATGTCTTCTCCCTCTAGAAGGGTGGAATGCTACCCCAGCCACCAGGACTGGCGGTTGGGGGGGTAGTATTCCAAAGTGTTTGACACCTTACACGACATGTTTTGATGAAGCCAAACCAAAGTTAGCATTAACTGTGAGGATTATAATGCACTTAAGAGTATATGGTATGGCCATATCATAGAACAGCTATAAGGAGATGATTCCCAAAGCTGAAAAGGGGCTCAGCTCATGCTAGGGCACCCTCTCACATAAAAACAAGCACTCTGCCTCCAGGATTGTCGAGGCCTACCATAGGAGTGTCTTATAGATGTATATGTGTCTATATATAAAGGTAGATATAGGGATACTATATCTAAGTAAGGGGTGAGTACACCACCTTAGCCAGGCTGTGTGAACAGACCTGTGGTGTCAGTTTGGAAGGCAAACCAGGGGTGGCACAATACATGCTGCAGCCCCTGGTAGGCCTAAGGTGCACCTATGCCCTGGGTACCTCTGGTACCCTATACAGGGGCTCACAAGGTCCAGTAACCAATCTGGTATGTACCTAAAGTACATGGTATCAATTTAGAGAGAGAACAGCTGAGCTGTGGGTCTGATTAGCAGGCCCACAGCCACACTAAAGTCGAAAAACCAGAGAATCACAGCAAAAAGTGGGGGTGACCATCGGAAGCAGATCCTACTCTCCTACAAATGTATCACCATTAAGAAACTGGGATCATGTTAAGTGCATAGTTGCCATATGGAACAGGTAAAACAAGTTACTTATATGGTGCTTAATAAAAGTATTCAGACAGTCTCTAAGTACTACCAATTTCTGTCACTTGTTATTTAAAGAAATGAAGTGAAAAGTGGGTTTTTGTAGAGCGCATGTTTGCCATAGCGCTTGCTGCCATAGAGTGCAACTGGAAAATCAGCCAGCCGATTAGGTGCAAGAAAATAACCAAGTTTTAAGTTCCTTCCTGAACTGTAGTAGGTTGTTTTGGGTTCTAAGGTGCAAGAGCATGGAATTCCATAGCCTTGGGGCTAAGTGTCGGAAACTTCAGCCGCCCCATATCAGCGTTTTTACCCTTGGGACTACAAGCAGAGACGCCAATGCGGAATGGAGGCATCTCTGTGGGGTGTAGCGCTTAATGTATTGGCTGATCTGTACGGGTCCCACCCTGTGCAAAGTCTTGTGTAGGATACACATAGATTTAAACTGGATCCTAGCCGAAATGGGCAACCAGTGCAGTTGTTCTCGAATGATTTGACTAATGGGACTGAATTTGGGTAGTTTTAGTAATAGCCGGGCGGCAGCATTTTGCAAAGTCTGTAGTTTATGTATGACACTCTTTTTGGCTCCAAGGTAGAGTGAGTTACAGTAGTCAATTTTGACAAAATCAGAGCCGTAACGACCATTTTCTTAAGAGGCATAGGGATGAAAGGGAGTATTTTCAAGGTGTAGAAGCATGATGAGGTAATGCCGGACTGGTCTCCTAGAGAAAGATGATCGTCGAGTGTTTACATTGCATATTGACATAATTGCCATGTCCTGATTTGTTTTCGGAATCTGAGCACGTTTTACAATTCTAGTACTCTGTAGATCGGAGTTGTTTGCTATTATGGCTGTCTCTTACTTCATGCAGATGCGATTCATTTTAGAGAACGGCTAGCATATGGGAACACAGACAATAGCAAAGGGATTGCATAGAATAACACAATTTTTAGAAGTGGGGATCCTCTGAATAAAATGCTGGTTATTAGATAGGACTGCCACAACTATCTCACAAAGCATATACATTAAAATATTTACACATTTTTAAAAAGTAACTTGGGGTGTTCAAAAAAAATAGGACACATCAGGCTCAACGCATACATAAAACATTTGGTGTGGGAGCACTCAAATTAGTGGATTGACAGATTAGATTAATGGTACATTCTGGCAACTTTTTATTGACCTTGTTGTCATGCAATGAAAAGGATCTTAAAATACAATCAAAAAGATGGCAACAGCTAGATTAAAACAACCTAAATGGCAGCTTTCTTTAATCATTTCAAATGTTAATACTACACTTTATTGGAAAACAGCAGCATACACAACTTACTACATTCCATTTTGTAAAACTGTACAGCGCCAACGGTATTTGACAGAAAGAGATGAAGGTTGCATAAAGTACCCCCAACCTTACAAGTATACGAATTCAAATATGTATAAGTATATAATAAAATTAAAGGATCGTTTAGAAACCCATAGCACTGCAAAAGTACATGGTTAGGTTTAAAACTGAACATGTATGGGGTAAATATGTATGTATTATCCTTAGCAAAATAAGGGCCAGAGAATAGGTTCCGAGTGTTGGAAGGAAAAATAAAAGGCCCCATTGATGAAAAAGAATTTGCATTTATGACAATGCCGCGTTTATGGCGTGGTATATTACAGAAGGCATCTTTCACAAGTCATGCTGAACGCATGTTATAGAAAAAGCAAGTAAACTTTAGTAACAGATTATTTGAAAACACTATCATTTAGCATATACTTTAGGAGTATTTTTTCAGCAGTAGTCCACCCACTTCCCCCTGCCGAAGGCATGAACTAACCAGACAGTTAATTTACAGTAAGGATCTGCTGTACCTGGGTACCATGCTTGTTCCCCTTTTCCAAGATCTCAGTGAAAGATGCCTGCGAGCCTGTTTGGTTGCCGGTCGGGGTTAATTATAGCATTGAGCCGTATTCATCCACAAACCACAAGACTGTCAGGTGACCTGCTGGGGGGTCCGAGTTAAACACCAAAGGGCTCGCCATGCTGCAACACAACCTGCTCCGCCCTCACAAAAGCGAGCGGCCATACAGCCCAAAAGGCGCCGGTCCCAAACGCTGCTGCCCCTTGGCGCGAAGTTCCATCGAGCTCCCCGGCCCTAGCAGCTCACAGCCAGCAAACTGTCCGTGACAGGCCTGCCAAAACACCCAGCATTCTCGCGGAGGTAAACGGGGGCAGTTCCCCCCTCCGTGGCTGCCTCGGCCAGGGCTTGACTGCCGGGAATAAACGAGCCATCGAAACACACACACACACTGGCTTGGTCGGTTCGGGGAGCCCGCCTGTGGCACCTCAATTTATCCTCGCCTCGTAGAATCCGATACGGGCTCAACCTCCTGACCGCGCGCCTCTGGCAAGGAGAGCTGCCGTGCTGCAGCTACCCGGCTCCAAATCTGTCAGGCATTCAGGCTGATGCCGTCCGGGAGGGGGGCGCGGCGTCGTGTCAAGCTCCCCCCCCCCCTCGAGGTGGCATTCCTGGGAGCTGCGGGATGCCGGAGCTCAGCCCCGCTGACGGGCAGCGGCAGACAAGTGCGAGCGCAGGCACTAACAGCCATCATGTGACTGCGAGCTGTCAGCTCATGCCACCCAGCTCTGTACTAAACAAGGCAGCCCGTGCCTGCCACCGCCGCTCTCCGCGCACCTACGTGCAGCATCATTTCAGCACTCCCCAAATGAAGACGCTGGGGCATCGTTTCTTTAGAGCGTGTCAACAACTAGTGCGCGCGCATAGGTGTCACTCCCTCAGTCGGCTCAACCGCGCCAATACCCCGCGTTTCTCGATTATATTTAAATCGTCGTCCGTATTAATTATTTTTTCGTCCGTTCGTATTAATTATTTTCTACGTTGTTCACACATTAAAACTTTGCTTGAAAATATACTATTTTCGGTCATTTATTTTTCTACCAAAATATATTGACTGCGTTACCGGATACAGCTGTAGCCACGGGTCGGGGCAGTAAGTAAGAACAACCATAACAAGCAGGCGTTTTTATTGTGGGCTGACTAAGAACGTAATTTGATGCTTTATCAAAGCCTTTTTTGGTACTAACAATGCAATGGCGTGAGCAGTTCAATGCAATTATTCTCGGCTCAATTTTCCACGTTTTAAACTGCTGTTGTACGTCAAAATAAAAGATGTTTGCATTTCCCCGAGCCCCATCCTCCGACTGGACCGAGCCAGCTGATGCAAAAAGCAGAGACAGACACGGCCTTGCACTCAAACACTGTTCACTCCATTGCACACGTGCAGACTGCATGCAGCCAAGGGGTTATGAAGCAGGCTGCTACAAAACGTAGCAATATATAAGCACATATCAGATCCAGCCCCTCCAAATGATCGTGGGCACAGAGGAACCCTAAAATCGAAACAACCAGACACAAAGACATGCAGGCACGCAACACCCATTGGGTGTGCAGATTTTATATAGCCGCGCTATATAAAAACGCATAAATAAATAAATAAATGGTCTTTAAAAGACCATTTACTTGTAAATTAGGCTTTTGTTGTGTTTTCACCGCTTATTACAGTCTCTGTGTCTATGGTTGGAATAATTAGCACTGCCCCCCACCCCCACGAAATATTTTTCAGCCTCCCCCCGAAATTTGGCTCTAGTTGCCCGCCTAGACATGTAGATTATGGACTACAATTGGAGTTGAGCCAGGTCACCAGTTATACAGCAGCTCTAGAGTTGGACATGTACAAAGATAGCGAATGAAAATGGACGGCACAGTAGTCAAAGTATATGCAACACAACGTTGTTCTCAGAAAGTAACATTTAAGTAAACATTTGAAACATTCGGAACGTGAAAAGTTAAATCTATGGAGAGGGCTTCTTGTTACGCTCTTGGATAGCAGACCTTTCGATTGAATTTTAAATGTTTTCATCTGCTTTTTAAATCAAGGTCCATCGGTTCAACGTGTGGCCACTAAATTTTAATTGGCCTTGAGGTAGCCTCAATAAACAGCGGCTACTTAAAACATTTCAGGATGTGGGTCATCTAAACGGTGTTTTACAATGGTTTCAGTATTTTCTGTCTGGCAAGAATCAAATGGTATCCTAAATCAAAAGGAGGGAAATACTTGAGCTACGATTCACCATAGAATCCTTGCCCAGATACCTATTGTATCTGGATGGGCTCGACCTTGAACCCAAAAGAAACTTTGTTATTTTTCAAGGATTCAAAGTAGGATTAAAATAGTCTTTGATACTCTAATACTGATTTATTAGAAGGGTCCCTTGACAAATATATAAACAGGTGGAGACCCAGTTTGAGAGCATTAATACGTTTATCAAGCGGCCAGAGGTAGACATGTTTCAGCCAATACACTTTGCCCCTTCCGGTCAACTGGATTTCTTCAAGACCGAAATTAGATCTCCAGATCTGTTTAGTTCAAATTATTTACCTCACGATTTGTGATTTTGCATTCATGCCATTCACCTGTTCAAGTACTTCCAGCCGCGGTCGGTAGTGGGTGTACCTGCCGGGCGGCGACGTGGGGAGTGGGGGGGGGGGGGGGGGGGGGTAGGGTGAGGAGTAGTAATCCATGGATTACGGAGCTTTACAGGTAAATAAACATATAAATATATAAAACACATTTTGTTGCGCGCACTGCATCGCATTTGGGGATGCAGTGCGTGCAACAAAATTGGTTTTATTTATTTATTTATGTTTACTCACGTGTAAAGCTCCTTAATCCATGCATTACAACCCTCCTCCCTGCCCCTTCCCCTCCCCACGTCACCGCCCTGCAGGTACTCCCACTACCGACCGCGGCTGGGTACTTCAGACACACAAACCCTGTGGTCAAATTAGTCCATGTTGTATGGGCGAAGCACACCTCAAATCCCATGGAATTATCAAAAGGGTCTGAAGGATTCCAATGGGCAAAAAGCAAGTTGTTGATCTTCAATCAAAGTGTGACAATAAGGCCCACCTCCCTTTAGTACCTATAAATAATCGAAATACAAACTGTGTGTTGGCTGTTTATTTCTTCACATGGCATAATACTGTAATGCTTGAACCATTTTTGGACCCGTTGCGAAGCAATACAAGGCTACTGTACAACTGAAAACAAATTAAAGACAGACAGGGGAGAGGATGTAGCCTTACGGCTAGAGGGGTTGACCTCGAAGCTTGGGAACCGGATTAGAGTTTCGGCAGCAACACTCAACATCCTGTGATTCTGGGCAAATGACTTAATCTCCCCGTGCCTAGAAAAAAATGAATGTGTCCATTTGGAACCGATACTCGATTTCTCAGGTCTAGTTTGCGCTATATGAAACTCATTTAAAAAAAAAAAAAGACTGTTTGCCTTGTTTTGTGTTGCTCCTTGCTTACTATTGGAAGTGTGCTCCAACCACTCCTGTTTTTACTTTCAATTGAGAGCCATACTTTACTGGGTTCACATATACCACCTGGGCTGGCAGGGGGTTTCCTTAGGTTGTTAGAGTACCTTATATCAAGCCTTGGATACCGAATTCATATATCAGACTGCTTTGCCTCCAGTAAAACTGGAAAACTACAAAGGGGTGGCTCTAATCAGTATGGCTGAGCCAGTATCTATAACAACAAGAAGGGGATGCCAGTACTGATACAAGTAACCATTTAGCAATTTAAGACACTCAACCTGAAGTAAAATTCAAGGCTTGGAGCTGATCAGTAGCTTTTATTATTTTGCTTAATGTTATCAAAGAACAATTGGTTCAAAATTAAACAGTATTACATGCTAGGTACAAAAATTGTGGGAAGGAAAAATCTATCATTCTATCAGGCATGTCACAAGCTTACAACAATCAATCATACAGGGACAGTGGGGGACATGGAAACTCATATATTACAGTGGACAGTATTTACAGTGAACAGACAAGCACAAGAATAGTGCAATAGGCCACAGTCTGCTAAATTTCTAAAAAGTTTAGTTATAGAATTATTTACATAAACTGTACATTCCTAACGCAAGTTTTAAATAATCACAATTTTTGATGCAGTCGACCAAAAAGATGAATAAGGTAATGTACAACTAAGGGTGAAAAAGTGGCAAAACAATTCAGGTCAACTTGTCACCCAGGCAGACTTAAAGGTGGTGGAAGGCCTACGCGTTTCGAATCCTACAGGTGTACGAGGATTCTCATCAGGGCCTTTGGTTCTGGAGAAAGAAAAGAAAAAGAGTGATAGTAAGATCAAAGGGTTTGACCTCAAGTGTATTTAAAACGGATCATCATTAGAATCTACACTCAGTCCACACCCTCTCCTATACAGCTTACCAAAACACGGTGTTATAACATCCGAATGTAGTTTTTCACAGCATATATACTGAAGGGGGTATTTTGTACCTGAAATGTCCGAAGCAGACTTGAATTACATAACGGACTTGGATGCGGTGGCAAAAAAAGGGATTAAGGGCTTTTAATATTACCTGCTACCGTGTTTACAGATGATGCTTTACCAGGTGCGGGGTCACTTTGGAAAGGCTGAAGGGTTCCTAAAAGATGGTGAACATGCGAGATTTTAGGGAGGGTTTGCTACAATTGTCACACCAACAGGTTATCTACAGGTGGCACTTCGCCTTACCTAATATTTTAAAATCTCTATTCTTATTTATAACCGATGTCCCTGTCCTTAGGGTAGCTGTCGCTTTATTTGAGACACTGTCGCCGTGGGAGTAGAAGTGAAGTTGAATCAGAGGCCTGCGAAACAGGAGAGGCAATGTTTCATTATTATAAGCAATTGCTTCAGGGATTAAACAGGGTCGACAGCGGCGCTGAAGCCTAATTCGGCAATTTGGGTTTGTCAACTCAGAAGTTTAATGGACCTGTAAGAAAGCACACGCGGCGCTTAACATTGCGGTTATGAAGTAGAGACAGCCACTAGTTGCGTGCAGGAGGAAAAAAGGGAGGACTCAGCGGCTTACCGTGTTTTAAATTACGGCGGGCGTGGTCCGCTAACCGTGGTTGCAAACGTTCAAACCATTCTACGATCCTGCAAAGATATAATATAACAGCGTATCAGCGGGCTATTTCGCCCGGATTACAACACGCGGTTTATATGGGGAAAGCGGAAAAAAGAGAATTTACCGTCAACATTACACAGCACGCTGCAGAAAGGTGATTTATTCCTGCCAAGAAAGCAGAAGTTTCTAGATTAGTTAAGCAACATAGGGCTTTAACTGGCTCCTAACGTGAAGAGAGTTACTTCAAATACTCACTTTCAAAGATTCAGGCTGGCGACCTTAGCGACGGCGAACGCGAACAAAGTGGTAACCTTCAGGCAAGGGCGCCTAAGCAGACTGAGCTGCTGGGGAACACCCTTAAATGCAGGTGATTATCAAGGCCACACCCACCAGGTGTGCTGGCCGGTTTAGAAAAAAGAGTGGGGGCAAGAATGAAAACCCGGACCGGAGTGGCCAATCCTTAGTCACTTTCAGACCTTAGTAATATGCATAGAATCTGCAGTATAGAAAGAGGCAGGAGGAGAGAGTTAAAGCTTGAATATCTCACTTAATTCATTTAAACCAGACACCGCAGTGTCGAATTTCAGTATCAAAAGGGCTTCCCGTTTTGACAAGGCAAGGTTCTGGTCACCACCTCGCGGATTTTTTTCCACTTTGGAAATTACAGTCCACTTCAAGTCACTAACAGTATGTTGCATACGTGTCCAGTGGAGCACCAGGGGTGCATTCTCAACCCGCTTTTTGACTCTTGATTTGTGCTGCGAGATCCTTTGCCGGATCTCTTGGTTGGTTTTGCCTATATAAAGTAGGCGGCATGGGCATATGATACCGTAGACAACAAACTTGCTCTTGCAGTTACTGAATGATTCATGTTTCCAAAAAATTCCGTTGTGCTGGAACAATGAGCCCTCAATCGAGGATTCACAACAGAGGCAAGTGCCACACTTATGGTGTCCAAGAATCGGGGGCATCCCCATCATTTGGCGCAATGTAGCTGGTTTGGATGTAGGCATATCGGCCCGAACTACATAGTTGGCAATGTTGTTTTCCTTTTTAAAGGCAAATAAAGGGGTGTCTACTAAGCTGTTATCCAAGTCTTTCACTAAATGCCAGTTTTGTTTTATGACTTTCTTCAATTGCCCATGCCGCCTACTTTATATAGGCAAAACCAACCAAGAGATCTCTCCTCCTGCCTCTTTCTATACTGCAGATTCTATGCATATTACTAAGGTCTGAAAGTGACTAAGGATTGGCCACTCCGGTCCGGGTTTTCATTCTTGCCCCCACTCTTTTTTCTAAACCGGCCAGCACACCTGGTGGGTGTGGCCTTGATAATCACCTGCATTTAAGGGTGTTCCCCAGCAGCTCAGTCTGCTTAGGCGCCCTTGCCTGAAGGTTACCACTTTGTTCGCGTTCGCCGTCGCTAAGGTCGCCAGCCTGAATCTTTGAAAGTGAGTATTTGAAGTAACTCTCTTCACGTTAGGAGCCAGTTAAAGCCCTATGTTGCTTAACTAATCTAGAAACTTCTGCTTTCTTGGCAGGAATAAATCACCTTTCTGCAGCGTGCTGTGTAATGTTGACGGTAAATTCTCTTTTTTCCGCTTTCCCCATATAAACCGCGTGTTGTAATCCGGGCGAAATAGCCCGCTGATACGCTGTTATATTATATCTTTGCAGGATCGTAGAATGGTTTGAACGTTTGCAACCACGGTTAGCGGACCACGCCCGCCGTAATTTAAAACACGGTAAGCCGCTGAGTCCTCCCTTTTTTCCTCCTGCACGCAACTAGTGGCTGTCTCTACTTCATAACCGCAATGTTAAGCGCCGCGTGTGCTTTCTTACAGGTCCATTAAACTTCTGAGTTGACAAACCCAAATTGCCGAATTAGGCTTCAGCGCCGCTGTCGACCCTGTTTAATCCCTGAAGCAATTGCTTATAATAATGAAACATTGCCTCTCCTGTTTCGCAGGCCTCTGATTCAACTTCACTTCTACTCCCACGGCGACAGTGTCTCAAATAAAGCGACAGCTACCCTAAGGACAGGGACATCGGTTATAAATAAGAATAGAGATTTTAAAATATTAGGTAAGGCGAAGTGCCACCTGTAGATAACCTGTTGGTGTGACAATTGTAGCAAACCCTCCCTAAAATCTCGCATGTTCACCATCTTTTAGGAACCCTTCAGCCTTTCCAAAGTGACCCCGCACCTGGTAAAGCATCATCTGTAAACACGGTAGCAGGTAATATTAAAAGCCCTTAATCCCTTTTTTTGCCACCGCATCCAAGTCCGTTATGTAATTCAAGTCTGCTTCGGACATTTCAGGTACAAAATACCCCCTTCAGTATATATGCTGTGAAAAACTACATTCGGATGTTATAACACCGTGTTTTGGTAAGCTGTATAGGAGAGGGTGTGGACTGAGTGTAGATTCTAATGATGATCCGTTTTAAATACACTTGAGGTCAAACCCTTTGATCTTACTATCACTCTTTTTCTTTTCTTTCTCCAGAACCAAAGGCCCTGATGAGAATCCTCGTACACCTGTAGGATTCGAAACGCGTAGGCCTTCCACCACCTTTAAGTCTGCCTGGGTGACAAGTTGACCTGAATTGTTTTGCCACTTTTTCACCCTTAGTTGTACATTACCTTATTCATCTTTTTGGTCGACTGCATCAAAAATTGTGATTATTTAAAACTTGCGTTAGGAATGTACAGTTTATGTAAATAATTCTATAACTAAACTTTTTAGAAATTTAGCAGACTGTGGCCTATTGCACTATTCTTGTGCTTGTCTGTTCACTGTAAATACTGTCCACTGTAATATATGAGTTTCCATGTCCCCCACTGTCCCTGTATGATTGATTGTTGTAAGCTTGTGACATGCCTGATAGAATGATAGATTTTTCCTTCCCACAATTTTTGTACCTAGCATGTAATACTGTTTAATTTTGAACCAATTGTTCTTTGATAACATTAAGCAAAATAATAAAAGCTACTGATCAGCTCCAAGCCTTGAATTTTACTTCAGGTTGAGTGTCTTAAATTGCTAAATGGTTACTTGTATCAGTACTGGCATCCCCTTCTTGTTGTTATATATCCAGTAAAACTGAGCACAATTTTTGGGACTGTGCAACTAGTTAATTCTCAGTTATATTTGTAATAGTAGGCTCAGCACCCAAAGGTCAAATGCCTCACTAGGTCAAAGTACATTCTCAAAATCCTTTGAATACGAGAGTCAATCTAAACTCATAATCAACTCCAACTTACAAGCAAGATCTCAGAAACAACTGGACTGGCCCAACTGTTAGGTGCTGAGTTACAAAATGTATCTAACAGTCAGGGTTCAAGATCGCAACTATGCAGATTCTCTTTAAGGCATAGCTCAGACAGTTTTCTGATATGTCTAGGCTCCTCATAGAGCTCCTTATCAAGAGCCCTTGCTAACCAAACTATTTCCTAATTTGGAAATAAAGGGTACTGTGTTGAACATATGTATCCTCTTCATTTCTTTCCCCATATACAAGCCAAAAAAATCAAATCATTCAGAACCTCGCTTTGCCCCTTTACTGTGGAATGCCTCAAGCCTCTGCACTTTCAGTAAATTATCCACAAGTACAAAAAAAGATTAGAATAGTTACATTCAACAGGAATATCCCCTACGCTGGATCAAGCTGCTAAATCTCTTGGCTTCATTATCAATCCCCATATTACCCTACAAGATCACATAGCAAGAAATCATGAACAGAACTTCACCAGACATATCTGTGGAAAAACAAAAAACAAAATGGATGATCCTGCCAAAAGATTTCAAATTGGTAGGGCAAGCAGTAATCTTCCATCCCCAAGACACAGAATAGAATTGTTGGATTAAGGAATTCATCTGTAACCACACTGAAGTACATATTACATGCAGACGTTTTTGGTTTCTTACAGAAGCAATAAAGAATGACTTTATATCCCATCAAGCTTCATTGGCTCCTATGAGAAAATATGTTAAAATTGTCATCAGTTGCATCTTAGATTCAGAAGTTCTTCTCATTAACCCCTACAAGTGCTACAATGAATTGATATTTGCTAGAGATTCACATAGCAAATAGAGGAAATGCATCTTCTTGATGGAAATATCCAAAAAATGCCCAAAGCTCATGTCAGGCCTCAAAACCATAGAGTTCACTACCATTGCTAGAGCACTTAAAATATTTCTTCATGTCCTTCAGGAAAGAATGATCAGAAACCCCCTTTTCCTCACTGGTATTAGATGTCGTTTTTAAAGTGCCATTTTCTTTTCTAGAACGCTATTCCTAATTTACTTCTATTGTGTTGAATGTGAAATCACTCCAAATTCTTTTGAGCAGGTCTGCCATGACATATACATAACTAAAACGGTCAAATGTACCATGCTTTGAGAAACGTGTGTTTCTTGTGTAGCTAATATATCGAGTCAATCCATTTCCTGGATAGCCTGCTTTTAAGGGAATGCACATCCACTGCTCCATGGCTTTGATGAAAAAATTGCCAATCTATTCACATATTAAAAAAGCACACTTGTTTTCCATTCTCTCTCTTCAGCCTGCAGAACACTTCAAATGCCACTAATATGAGTGAGTATATTTAAAATAGGTCCCTTTTCTGACCAGACATTTCTCAATGAACCTGCTCCTACAGTGTTCGCCATGTGAAGAACTCAATTTACCAAGAAGTTACGTTTTTGTAATGCAAATGGAGGCTTAATATGTGGCTCTGAAATATGCAGATATTGCTGCTACTACGAAATTCAAAGGATGTAGCCCCAAGGCAGGGCAAATAGAAATTGTCATCGCTTTGCAGGCAATGCAATGAAAAACTTGCAAGTGAACCAGGAACATTGCTGCAGTATTGTGGTAGTTTGGGCGATGCCACTATAAAGCGCTGTGTTGTTACAATTTCGTTGTTCTGCAGTCAAGTACTGTGTCACAGTAGCAATGTCCTTGTAACCCTGACCTTGTCGCAATGTGCTTCTGAGTTTTCAGCAAAACTGGTATGTAAACAGCATTATTGTTGTTTAGCAGTTGTTCTTTGCATTGTTGTATTGCTATATGGTCATACTGTTCCCATAGCAGCAGCATTGTCATAGATCTCTGTTTTTGTGGTAGACTGCTGTAATGGTGTTTGAAGCATGGTAGCATAAGTGATGTATAAATAGATTAAATAGAGATACGGTTAACTAGCAGTGGTCGTGGTGCAACTATAGTGTTGCAACAGACATGTCAGTGCTGTTGTCAAACCAGCTAACTCACATGAAGCCACAGTGTGACACATGATATATCACCTGGTGAGGAGCAGATATCACACTATGGCAGGGAAAACGAGCTGAAACCACTGTAAATAGTGGTTTGCCAGTTCGTTTACAAGCGGCTTTGAACTGCTGACGTCCATTAAGGGCGTGAAAACACCCCAGGATATCGGCTCCAGCCTCTGTACGTTTTGTGTGTGGAAGGAGGGGGCTTCGGGGTGGGGTTCAAAAGTGCCTCCTAGACCTAGGTACTTCTCGACACGAGTCCCCGCCCCCTTCGAGGCCCGCCCCCTACTGACACTGAGATTGTTCTTCAACTTGGCAGCTATGAATGTGTTGCTAAGTTATAGTAGCAGACAGTCACATTTTTGTGACGATGCTTGCTGCAGGCAGAGTAAACAGGGCAGCAACGCCTAAGGGAAAGAGTGTCTCAAAAGTCACATGACACCCTGCACATTTTATGGTTACAACAAATTCCCTACCTGCTGGCCTCTGAATAACAATACTTCGCTTTCTGTAGGAAATGGACTTGAAAAGTAGACAGCATCACACGGCTTTAAATGGGATGAAAAGAGAGTGTCGATTGAGGGGTGTGAAGGGGGCGTGGCCAAAGAAGCGCGACTATCATTTGCAAAATGCATGGCCTTCGTAATTACGGGCGTGGCTTAAAAGGTGTAAACAAATCATTTGCGTTAAGCCTAGCTGATAGAGCAATTATAAAAAATAAAGGTATGATGGAGTGAGACAGCACTGGGCAGCGCTCTTTGGTTTCTATTTATCAACATTACAGATTCATAATACGCACAGACATAAAACGATAAGTTCAGAACAATCCACTTTTTTTTAGACAAGTGCCGAAACTAGCATTAGAATAAAGGAATTCTTACTCCAATAATAACCACTCAGCCGCTGGTTCGCATTTCATCCGCTATTACAAGCGGCACTTCTTGTTTACAAAAGCTACTGTAGGCTGTAAATCAGAGAGGCAAGAGACTATTACTCCCGGATTACTCATAATGATGGTCATAGGATTCCACTGATAAGGGAGTCGAGTGTCAGTTCGTCTCTGTGACTAGTCAGTCATGTGTTGGTTGGGTCACTCAGTCACGAGAACGCCGAACACGAGCAGGTACGGATCCGAGCACTCCCAGAATTGCAACCCGTGACCGGTTCTGCAAGTCCTGCGTGGCGTGCGCGAGACACGAGCGGGAGCCGCGCACTCGAAGCTCTGAAACAGGTTACACTCGCGCCTCTGTTTACCAACAGGTTTTCCTTGGAAGCATGGAATCTGCTTGAAGCGAGGACTTGGGAACGGTTATTTGCCCTAAGTTTATCACTCAATGTTGGTAGAACTATCCAACATGTAATTAAAAGCTTGTACTGTACTTCTCTTGGGTACAAACTGCCAAATATGCAATTCCAACAAGCAGAGGCTTATCCAAGTGCACTAATCACCCAGAAAAGTAAAACGTTTACGTAAACAATTTATAGCGAAAGTCTGTTGTGCATTATGCTAAAGATCATCAGCGTGAAAGATGCATTTCGGCCATTAAACCAGATACATTGGTATCCGTCTCAATCTTGTGCAGATTTTATCGCAGCAGTAGACGCCATGTATCTTTGCTGTTTGAGGTAGTTTACACAGTTGTGTGCAGGGAGCTTTTGCCTCGAGGTTTTATTTACCCCCGCACTCTCTCTGAAGGGTGGGCCATATTTTTCCCAAGAGATGAGGAATTCTGAGAGGTACTGTGAGTTGCGTCAGCGAAGACAACCGGCATGCCAAACAGAAACCTCCAATTGGTGTGATAGGGTGCAAAGTCACACGAAATGCGTGGAGTGTTCCTTCTCAGTGAGCACGTCGGGATGACAATTCCCCAGTAAACTCCGACTTTACCTCGAATTGAAACCTTTCTTTTTCCACACGTTTTAGATTTATCGACTTCTCTAATTTTTAAGGTTATTTCTAATGTTGTTTCTAAACTGTTATTTAAAATTAATTGATGATGTTATATTGCTTCCTCAGCAACTTAAAATATAGTAATTTCTTCTTGGAATTCAGTATTCTATTTTTTGAAAAAATATTTTTATTTTCAAGGTTCAAAAGAAAAACATACGTTTTTGGAACTGTAACTGTAACCGGTGAGGTTCCGTGACAATCGTAAGTGGTGTTTTCGACTCGTTCGAATATGGACGAGTTTGGTATCTATGAACCGCAAATGACGAGTTTAGTGGGTGTACGCTTTTTCGCTACGCTGACCTAAGCCGTTCGTCTGTTTCGTGGGTTTTTTTCATCTGAACCCACGGGTTCCATTTTAGATACGGCATCCATTTTGTTTCTTGCCCTCAAGTAGTCAGCGAACGGACACTGTCCGCTTCGTGACCCTGGGATTCCCAAACTCTTGCGGAAGACACGTGTGTCTTTATGACGAGGGGGATGACACTGCAAAGGCAGATGTCCCCGCTTGAGGCTCATCTTGCCGTGCCGGTCTATTGTTTCAGCCGTGCATTCATTAGACATGTCTCCTTTGATCCCTGCACTCGTGTTTCCGATATCACCCCCTTACACTCTTTTCAATCTGTTGACTATCTTCGTCTTCCTCTGCACCTGTTTTCTGACTCTTCTTTAACTCGTTTACAGCCGGAATGGAATGCACTAATGGTGGGAAGATGTACTTTTACAGTTGGGAAACGGCGATGCTACTGTAATTATGTTCCGGGACCCTGAATACATGAAAGCGACCCCCTATGGAATTTACTGTGGGAACTGGGTTGTAACCTTTTGTTTGCCATGTTGTTCTATGACGAAAAACTGTATAAAAGGAGCGATCCGCAGATGCAATATGAAGCAGTCTCCTAGAACCTACATGCGTTGTACTTCTTGTGACTTCTGTGTTCCCTGCAGTAAATAAACCTCGATCTTTGACGCCGAAGGAAGTGTCCCGTGTCTCTGTCATTTCTACGCCGGAACAGGTAGCCCACGAAGGTTTCAGGTGATGTCCCCTGGCACCGGTGGGTCTTAGAAAAACCCAGTCCTTCACCGGTCGTACATAGTGAACTTATGGTATAGCCAATGCCAAACAGTCTCGGTGGTCACATATAGCAGAATGGAATATCAAGTATAACAAAAGATTCACAGAAGCATAAACTTTCAATGCACAGTCAGCTCTTCCCCTTTGTTAGGTTAATTAGAAGTGTCCACTATCGGTCCCCAACTTCTGTTATCTGTATGGCCTCCTCCAGGTGAGCCAGCCCATATTGATCTATCCAGTTACCCCAGATTTTTGCAGATTTGTTTGGGGCACCCACCACTCTTGTACGTGACCCTTTCAGCTGCCATATAGAGGTCCATTCCCCTTTTCCACTTTTTGAGTGTCAGAGTTTCTTGTGCACCCCAGTGACTTGCCACATCCCACTTAGGTACCACTAATCCCGGGGCACTGAAGATCAATTGAGGTCTAGGAGGAATTCAGTATTCTAATGTGCAATATGAAACTCATGTGCTACACTGGCGTCGCTGTGTGTTTGAACTGAAACCTTGATGGAGATGCTCAATGGCTGGAGCAGTCCAAGTCTGATAGTCTGGAGTAAGTCCCCTGGCTCCGGTCAAGGACACACTCTTTCCCCAGCAGCTCCGCGCCAATTTCCCTGCCACCGAAGCCTCCTCTCCTCCTCCTGAGAGGGGTTTGAGTACCCTATGTGCCAGTCACCGCGGCTGAGTAGAATATTTTATTCTCTTTGGGCTACTTCGTTTTGTGGTCTTCACTGCTTTGCTTATTGTGGTGTTTAACTGCTGAGCTTTTCTCCCCGCCTCGTTTCTCCAGCCGTTCTCCTCTGCCCATCCCTCCTCCCAGCGAATCATCCCTCCCCCTTCCCTTCTTAATGGCGGCTGCTGTGCAGTCAAGTCGCTGGCGCGCCGAAAGCGCCTAAGGCAAGCCCGTCTGCGCCAGTCCGCTGCGCGACCGCGGTCAGCGGCAGAAACCCTGGTTCTCCAAGACCCCGCCATCCTCACACACTCAATCCCGAAAGACACACCAACTACGAAAGAACCTCGCCGAACAAAACCTACGGACAGTTATCGTTCAAAACCTGCCGCAAATCCTTCACCTTCGACAAGGCCCCTTCAACCGTCGAAACCCTGACATGCATCCTCCTCAACGTACGCTCCCTACACCGACTCGCTGTAGAGATATGGGACCTGATCAACATCCTCTCGCCCGACGTCACCTTCATGGAAACCTGGACCAACGCCACCTCCGGCACGACATCGCCACTGCCATCCCCGACCTCTACAAGATCAAGAGAAAGGGTCACCCCCACCGCACAGCAGGAGGACTCTCCATCGCACACAAAACCCCCTCAGACTCCCCACCTCCAGCACAAGTGACCCCCACTCCAACACAGAACACCTCCACTTCCAGATCAGCCCCAGGACCACAATACGCGGCACCCTAGTCTACAAACCACCAGGACCTCACACCGAGTTCGCAACCACCATCGCCGAGCTTGTTGCACCCCACAGACTACATTCTACTCGGGGACCTGAACTTCCACCTCGACAACTGCAACAACCCCGACTCCACCACTCTTCTTGACAACCTCGCCAACATCGGACTGAAGCAGCTCGCCATCACGCCCAGGCACAGAGCTGGACACACCCTCGACGCCATCTTCGCAGGAGGGACAAACATCCGTTTCAGCTACACCACCCTGCCCCTCTGGATGGACCGCCACTACATTCACTTCACCTTCAACACCACCACTGCACCCAAGCCCGCACCCACGCCCCACTTGAAGGAACTGGAGCAGTCACTGAGGAACACCTCAATACCACCCTCCTTCAAGACCTGCCCCTCCCCCAACATTACGACTGACACCAACACCGCAGCCATAGAAATTCACAGCTGGATCTCCTACTGCACCGACAAGCTCGCTCCCTTCCGCCACCCCGCCAAACAACGACCTCTGAAGGCCACCTGGTTCACCACTGAACTTCAAGAAGCCAGGCGCTCCTGCAGACGCCTAGAGAAAACCTGGCGAAACCAGAAAACCAAGGAAACACGAAACAACCACAGGAGCGCCCTGAAGGAATACCACCAGCGCATAAGAGACACCAAACGGACCTTCATCAGAGACAAAGTGCACAACAACACAACTAACGCCAAATAACTGTTCAACGTCATACAGCATTTCACCAAACCCCGAGCAAAGCCACGGACATCACACCTTCTCAGGAACTCTGCAACAAGCTCAGCTCCTACTTCAATCAGAAGATCAAGGTCCTCCACGCCAACTTCAGCGAATAGATTCCGGAAACCACCCCCCTCCCCACCGCCGCCAAGCTTACCATCACGCACTGGAATCCCGCCACCGTCGAACACACCACCGCGACCATGAAGAAAACCCACTCAGGAGCCCCAACGGACCCCTGCCCACCGCACATATTACACAGGGCCGCCTCCGCCATCGCACCTGAACTAGGACGAACCATCAACGCCTCCTTCAGAGCCGGCATTTTCCCAGATGACTGGAAAGGGGCAAGGTTAAACCCCTCCTCAAAAAACCTACGGCCGGGTCGACGGATCTGAAAAACTACTGGCCCATCTTTGTCCTTCGTTTCGCGGCCAAAGTCACAGAGAGGCTCATAAACTCTCAGTTGACCGCCTTCATAGAAGAGAACTTCATCCTAGACGCCTCCCAGTCGAGATTCCGCAGCAATCACAGCACCAAGACCACCCTCCTCGTCGCCACGGACTACATCCTCATGCTACTAGACCAGGGACACACTGCGGCCTTCATCCTTCTAGACCTTTCCGCAGCCTTCAAACCGTTTCACATAGCACGCTAGCAGCCAGACTTCACGACGCAAGGATATAGGGAGCAGCCCTAAACTGGATCCAATCTTTCCTCTCCGGCAGGAACACAGAGGATAAAACTCCCTCCCATCCTCTCCGAACTCACTGATATCAGCTGTGGAGTACCGCAAGGATCATCGCTCAGCCCAACGCTTTTCTACATCTACATGGCTCCCTTCACCGCCATCGTCAGACAACATGGACTCTGCATAGTATCCTACGCAGACGACACCAAGCTCATCCTCTCACTCACAAGAAATCCCAAAAGTACCAGCCTCTGCTTCCAGGAAGAAATGAAGGACGTTGCACCCTGGATGAAAGACAGCTGCTTAAAGCTCAACTCAAAGACAACCAAGGTCCTCCTACTCGGATCCTGCACCTCCGCCTGGGACAGCACCTGGTGGCCCTCCGCCCTCGGGAATCCATCCACCCCTACATACCACGCCTGAAACCACGGCATCATCCTCGACCCCTCCCTCTCCATGAACCACCAGATCAACGCCATCGCTTCTTCCAATTTCAACTGCCTGCGCATCCTCCATAAGACCTTCAAATGAAACCCCCCCCCGACTGCAGTAGGACCGTCACCCACGCACTGATAACCAGCAGACTGGACTACGGCAATGCCCTTTACGCCGGAATCAAAAGGAATTGTCCTACACAACTCCAAACCATCCAGGAGCTTGCAGCCAGAGTCGTCCTGTGGCACCTCGCCACAAACACATGACCCAACACCTACAAGATGTCCACTGGCTCCCCGTCGAGAAGAGGGTCACCTTCAATCTCCTCGTTCATGCCTACAAATCCCTCAACGAGAGAGTTTCCTTCCACATACCCAATAGGAACCTCAGCTCCCCTGACCCCGCCTTGGCAGAGGTCCCCCGCATCTGCAGAAACAGAGTAGGTGGGAGAGGCTTCTCCTACATCGTGGCCAAAACCTGAAAGGGGCTCCTGGTGAACAGCCAATGCTTCCCTACCCTACAAACATTCTGAAAGGAACTCAAGACCTGGCTCTTCGACTGATCCGGAGCTGCACCTGCCTCCTCACCCAGCGCCTTGAGACCCTCACGGGTGAGTGGCGGGCTTTATAAACCGCTGATTGATTGATAGCCAAGCTGCAGAGAGAATGCCAGGATACATCTTGCATCTTCGGGATAAATGCGTGGCTAAAAACAGGGCAAGTATATGAATGGTAGCAGCTTGTGCTTAACAGCCACTGCAGCACTAGACAGCGCAACAAGTTCTAGGTTTTACTGTAGAAATTCCCATGGAACCGCAATGTAGGCTGCAAAGATAATTCGAATGATGAAGAGGAGATGATGGACGGGGATAGCAAGAGTTCTGAAGCTACACCAGTAAAGGTTACACTGCCTGCAAAAGGAGTGGCAGTGGAAGAAACAAGCTAAACTGGCAACAATAGGAGAGTAACAAGTAGTGTTTATATACAGCATTTTACTGAAGGATATCACTTAGAAGCACTGTTAACAGCAGGGGTTATAATTATCCAACTCAAGGGTACACGTTATCAGCCTCAGAAGAGCGAAAGTAATTTATGGTGGGATGTCAAACCTCCAGCTATAAGACGTGTGCCTGTAACTTCTTGACCTATTTTACCAGTGAATACAGGTGACAACTTGGGCACATCATCATCAGATCAACGAATGGAAAAATACAGTAGTCGTGCTTTGCACATGGTACATCAGCCCAGCACCATGTGACTCCAGGCAATACCTAGCTTAATCTTCCCGACGGCCCCTAGCGCCTTGACACCCTCGGGTAATTGTTTGCGCTTTACAAACACTGGACATTTACTGGGAACAGAAGCAACACAAAGTATAGCCAGTTGTGGGCAAGAGCAGGAAGAAGCACTTTGCGAATAGAAAGTTCGAGAAGGACTAAGGAGCTTTTAAAGAGACATGGATTAGAACAGAATGGAATCCCAGCGTAGTGGAGGCAAAGAATCATCAACAGAGAAGACAAGGACCTAAGAAATCGGACCAAGAAGTTCACATGCAGGAAATAGAGGAAGAAACTCTAGGAGGTTAGGAAGAAAACCAGAAAACAACTGGCGCAGGGAGTGGCAGATTAAGAGCTGAAGGGAGCTTTGGGTACTGCTGGGAGTGACAGTTGAAGCGCTCTTTGGAATATCAGAGCGTCTCATTTCATCTATGGGGCTGAAGTAGTAGGTATTGGAGCAGGGTGAGAGCGACTCAAGCGCACAGATGGTTACAGGTCAGAGTTCTGTGGCCCACTGCCACCATTGTTCATGCGGCTGAAACGGAAACTGCCAGCATGCCACAGCCATGGTTGCTAACAACAGACCTCTGCCCGTTCAGCTTGGAATGGCACCTCATAAACTGAGGTAAGCAAGGGGGTTATCAAAAGCCCAGAAGGAGGGGAAACTGTGATGGGGAGGGGCTGGTAAGGTCAAACCAGGTTACTGAGGCTTCCAAGATACAATTCTATCCAAAATGCTACTTTGAGCCATGATAACTAAACTCTTGAGACTCAATTGACATTTGTAGCCCCATGGCGCTATTCTAGCCTAACTCTGATGCTTGGTCATGTAAATTATGGTGTAATCCTAATGCACTTTATGAAGAGCGTCAGTCTGAACTAGGATACCTCACTCCAGTTATGACTAAAGCACCGCAAATAAATCTGTACCCTCCAATGAGAGGTGTACAGAATGGGAGTCACAACATATTAGACAGCGTTACCTTAAAATCCAACAAATTCAGCAACATGGACTTGTAAAAAAGGAAGACGACAAGAGGAAAAAAGTATGTGTAGAAGCCAAACTGATTTTCACGAGGTGCAAGACTAATAAACAACAAGCATTTGCAATGCAATAGGTCTCGCATTAGGAAAGTTTGAGCTATTGGTATTGTAAATCACAATTTTTTTATTAATGTGTTGGTTTTAAAAATAGCGAAATTAATAGCTTTGTCATTGACAATGCCAATAGTTTTAACTTTCACAAATGTGACACCTATAGCATTTGTACTGCAATATGTGCTGTATTTACGTGACTTAGATGTATTGATATTACAAATAACAATGGCTTTTAATTTTTTTAATGAATACTTAAATGAAAGTTATTGTAATTTATAATGGCAATAGCGTAAACTTTTGTAAATGACTTTTGTGAAGATTATGTTCAGTGTATTTTAATGTGAAGAAAATACAAGAACAGAAGTGAAATATTAACATCTTTTTGTGACATTTGTAATAAAGCTTGAAACATTGAGAGAACATATTTGAACCAATTGTTGTTGAATGGTTGCACAGATTGATGCTGTGATGGCGACGAGTGATGCTGTGGCGTTCAGTAATGCTGTGGTAGCGCATAGTGATGTTGTGGCGATCGATAGACAGACAGAGGGAGGGAGGGCGATCGATAGACAGAGAGGGAGGGAGGGCGATCGATAGACAGAGAGGGAGGGAGGGCGATCGATAGACAGAGAGGGAGGGCGATCGATAGACAGAGAGGGAGGGAGGGCGATCGATAGACAGAGAGGGAGGGAGGGCGATCGATAGACAGACAGAGGGAGGGCGATCGATAGACAGACAGAGGGAGGGCGATCGATAGACAGACAGAGGGAGGGCGATCGATAGACAGACAGAGGGAGGGCGATCGATAGACAGACAGAGGGAGGGCGATCGATAGACAGACAGAGTGAGGGCGATAGACAGACAGAGTGTGGGCGATAGACAGACAGAGTGAGGGCGATAGACAGACAGAGTGAGGGCGATAGACAGACAGAGTGAGGGCGATAGACAGACAGAGTGAGGGCGATAGACAGACAGAGTGAGGGCGATAGACAGACAGAGTGAGGGCGATAGACAGACAGAGTGTGGGCGATAGACAGACAGAGTGAGGGCGATAGACAGACAGAGTGAGGGCGATAGACAGACAGAGTGAGGGCGATAGACAGACAGAGTGAGGGCGATAGACAGACAGAGTGAGGGCGATAGACAGACAGAGTGAGGGCGATAGACAGACAGAGTGAGGGCGATAGACAGACAGAGTGAGGGCGATAGACAGACAGAGTGAGGGCGACAGACAGACAGAGTGAGGGCGACAGACAGACAGAGTGAGGGCGACAGACAGAGTGAGGGCGACAGACAGAGTGAGGGCGACAGACAGAGTGAGGGCGACAGACAGAGTGAGGGCGACAGACAGAGTGAGGGCGACAGACAGAGTGAGGGCGACAGACAGAGTGAGGGCGACAGACAGAGTGAGGGCGACAGACAGAGTGAGGGCGACAGACAGAGTGAGGGCGACAGACAGAGTGAGGGCGACAGACAGAGTGAGGGCGACAGACAGAGTGAGGGCGACAGACAGAGTGAGGGCGACAGACAGAGTGAGGGCGACAGACAGAGTGAGGGCGACAGACAGAGTGAGGGCGACAGACAGAGTGAGGGCGACAGACAGAGTGAGGGCGACAGACAGAGTGAGGGCGACAGACAGAGTGAGGGCGACAGACAGAGTGAGGGCGACAGACAGAGTGAGGGCGACAGACAGAGTGAGGGCGACAGACAGAGTGAGGGCGACAGACAGAGTGAGGGCGACAGACAGAGTGAGGGCGACAGACAGAGTGAGGGCGACAGACAGAGTGAGGGCGACAGACAGAGTGAGGGCGACAGACAGAGTGAGGGCGATAGACAGAGTGAGGGCGATAGACAGAGTGAGGGCGATAGACAGAGTGAGGGCGATAGATAGATAAAGTGAGGGCGATAGATAGATAAAGTGAGGGCGATAGATAGATAGAGTGAGGGCGATAGACAGACAGAGTGAGGGCGATAGATAGATAGATAGAGTGAGGGCGATAGATAGATAGATAGAGTGAGGGCGATAGAGTGAGGGCGAAAGAGTGAGGGCGAAAGAGTGAGGGCGAAAGAGTGAGGGCGAAAGAGTGAGGGCGAAAGAGTGAGGGCGAAAGAGTGAGGGCGAAAGAGTGAGGGCGATAGATAGATAGAGTGAGGGTGATAGATAGAGTGAGGGCGATAGATAGATAGAGTGAGGGCGATAGATAGATAGAGTGAGGGCGATAGATAGATAGAGTGAGGGCGATAGATAGATAGAGTGAGGGCGATAGATAGATAGAGTGAGGGCGATAGATAGATAGAGTGAGGGCGATAGATAGATAGAGTGAGGGCGATAGATAGAGTGAGGGCGATAGATAGAGTGAGGGCGATAGATAGAGTGAGGGCGATAGATAGAGTGAGGGCGATAGATAGAGTGAGGGCGATAGATAGAGTGAGGGCGATAGATAGAGTGAGGGCGATAGATAGATAGAGTGAGGGCGATAGATAGATAGAGTGAGGGCGATAGATAGATAGAGTGAGGGCGATAGATAGATAGAGTGAGGGCGATAGATAGATAGAGTGAGGGCGATAGAGTGAGGGCGATAGATAGAGTGAGGGCGATAGATAGAGTGAGGGCGATAGATAGAGTGAGGGCGATAGATAGAGTGAGGGTGATAGATAGGGTGATAGATAGAGTGAGGGCGATAGTTAGAGTGAGGGCGATAGATAGATAGATAGAGGGCGATAGAGTGAGGGCGATAGATAGATAGAGTGAGGGCGATAGATAAATGGTTGTGTGTTTGGTTATGTGTGGGGTTGTGTGTGTGGGAGTGAGGGCGATAGATAGATAAAGTGAGGGCGATAGATAGATAAAGTGAGGGCGATAGATAGATAGAGTGAGGGCGATAGATAGATAGAGTGAGGGCGATAGATAGATAGATAGAGTGAGGGCGAAAGAGTGAGGGCGAAAGAGTGAGGGCGATAGAGTGAGGGCGAAAGAGTGAGGGCGAAAGAGTGAGGGCGAAAGAGTGAGGGCGAAAGAGTGAGGGCGAAAGAGTGAGGGCGAAAGAGTGAGGGCGATAGATAGATAGAGTGAGGGTGATAGATAGATAGAGTGAGGGTGATAGATAGATAGAGTGAGGGTGATAGATAGAGTGAGGGTGATAGATAGATAGAGTGAGGGCGATAGATAGATAGAGTGAGGGCGATAGATAGATAGAGTGAGGGCGATAGATAGATAGAGTGAGGGCGATAGATAGATAGAGTGAGGGCGATAGATAGATAGAGTGAGGGCGATAGATAGAGTGAGGGCGATAGATAGAGTGAGGGCGATAGATAGAGTGAGGGCGATAGATAGAGTGAGGGCGATAGATAGAGTGAGGGCGATAGATAGAGTGAGGGCGATAGATAGAGTGAGGGCGATAGATAGATAGAGTGAGGGCGATAGATAGATAGAGTGAGGGCGATAGATAGATAGAGTGAGGGCGATAGATAGATAGAGTGAGGGCGATAGATAGAGTGAGGGCGATAGATAGATAGAGTGAGGGCGATAGATAGATAGAGTGAGGGCGATAGATAGATAGAGTGAGGGCGATAGATAGAGTGAGGGCGATAGATAGAGTGAGGGCGATAGATAGAGTGAGGGCGATAGATAGAGTGAGGGCGATAGATAGAGTGAGGGCGATAGATAGAGTGAGGGCGATAGATAGAGTGAGGGCGATAGTTAGAGTGAGGGCGATAGATAGATAGATAGATAGAGGGCGATAGAGTGAGGGCGATAGATAGATAGAGTGAGGGCGATAGATAAATGGTTGTGTGTTTGGTTATGTGTGGGGTTGTGTGTGTGGGATTGTGTGTGTGTGTGGTTGTGTGGGTGTGTGTGTGTGTGGGATTGTGTGTGTGTGTGGGATTGTGTGTGTGTGTGGGATTGTGTGTGTGTGTGGCTGTGTGGGATTGTGTGTGGGTGTGGTTGTGTGGGTGTGGTTGTGTGGGTGTGGTGGTGTGGGTGTGTGGTTGTGTGGGTGTGGTTGTGTGCGTGTGGTTGTGTGGGTGTGGTTGTGTGCGTGTGGTTGTGTGCGTGTGGTTGTGTGCGTGTGGTTGTGTGCGTGTGGTTGTGTGCGTGTGGTTGTGTGCGTGTGGTTGTGTGCGTGTGGTTGTGTGCGTGTGGTTGTGTGCGTGTGGTTGTGTGCGTGAGGTTGTTGTGTGTGTGGTTGTGTGTGTGGTTGTGTGTGTGGGATTGTGTGTGTGGGGTTGTGTGTGTTGGGGTTGTGTGTGTGTGTTGGGGTTGTGTGTGTGTGTTGGGGTTGTGTGTGTGTGTTGGGGTTGTGTGTGTGTGTTGGGGTTGTGTGTGTGTGTTGGGGTTGTGTGTGTGTGTTGGGGTTGTGTGTGTGTGGGGGTTGTGTGTGTGTGGGAGTTGTGTGTGTGTTGGGGTTGTGTGTGTGTTGGGGTTGTATGTGTGTGTGTTGGGGTTGTGTGTGTGTTGGGGTTGTGTGTGTGTTGGGGTTGTGTGTGTGTTGGGGTTGTGTGTGTGTGGGGGTTGTGTGTGTGTGGGGGGCTGTGTGTGTGGGGTTGTGTGTGTGGGGGTTGTGTGTGTGGGGGTTGTGTGTGGGGGTTGTGTGGTGTGGGGGTTGTGTGTGTGGGGGTTTGTGTGTGTGGGGGTTGTGTGTGTGTGGGGGTTGTGTGTGTGTGGGGGTTGTGTGTGTGGGGGGGTTGTGTGTGTGGGGGTTGTGTGTGTGCGGGGTTGTGTGTGTGCGGGGTTGTGTGTGTGCGGGGTGTTGTGTGTGTGCGGGGTTGTGTGTGGGTGGGGTTGTGTGTGGGTGGGGTTGTGTGTGGGTGGGGTTGTGTGTGGGTGGGGTTGTGTGGGGGTGGGGTTGTGTGGGGGTGGGGTTGTGTGGGGGTGGGGTTGTGTGGGGGTGGGGTTGTGTGGGGGTGGGGTTGTGTGTGGGTGGGGTTGTGTGTGGGTGGGGTTGTGTGTGGGTGGGGTTGTGTGGGGGTGGGGTTGTGTGGGGGTGGGGTTGTGTGTGTGTGGGGCTGTGTTTGTGTGGGGTTGTGTTGGTGTGTGTGTGTGGGGTTGTGTGTGCGGGGTTGTGTGTGTGGGATTGTGTGTGTGGGATTGTGTGTGTGGGTGTGTGTGGGGTTGTGTGTGTGGGTGTGTGTGGGGTTGTGTGTGGGGTTGTGTGTGGGGGGTGTGGAGGTGTGGGGATGTGTGTGTGTGGGGGGGTGTGTGGGGGGGGTGTGTGTGTGGGGGGGTGTGTGTGTGGGGGGGTGTGTGGGGGGGGGGGGGTTTGGGGGGGTGTGTGTGGGTGTGTGTGGGGGTGTGGTGGGTGTGTGTGGGGGTGTGGTGTGTGTGTAGGGGTGTGGTGTGTGTGTAGGGGTGTGGTGTGTGTGTAGGGGTGTGGTTGTGTGGGTGTGGTTGTGTGGGTGTGGTTGTGTGGGTGTGGTTGTGTGGGTGTGGGTGTGTGCGTGTGGTTGTGTGCGTGTGGTTGTGTGCGTGTGGTTGTGTGCGTGTGGTTGTGTGCGTGTGGTTGTGTGCGTGAGGTGGTTGTGTGTGTGGGATTGTGTGTGTGGGGTTGTGTGTGTGGGGTTGTGTGTGTGGGGTTGTGTGTGTGGGGTTGTGTGTGTGGGGTTGTGTGTGTGGGGTTGTGTGTGTGTGTTGGGGTTGTGTGTGTGTGTTGGGGTTGTGTGTGTGTGTTGGGGTTGTGTGTGTGTGTTGGGGTTGTGTGTGTGTGTTGGGGTTGTGTGTGTGTGTTGGGGTTGTGTGTGTGTGTTGGGGTTGTGTGTGTGTGTTGGGGTTGTGTGTGTGTGGGGGTTGTGTGTGTGTTGGGGTTGTGTGTGTGTTGGGGTTGTGTGTGTGTTGGGGTTGTGTGTGTGTTGGGGTTGTGTGTGTGTTGGGTTGTGTGTGTGTGGGGGTTGTGTGTGTGTGGGGGTTGTGTGTGTGTGGGGGTTGTGTGTGTGGGGTTGTGTGTGTGTGTGGGGGCTGTGTGTGTGGGGTTGTGTGTGTGGGGGCTGTGTGTGTGGGGTTGTGTGTGTGGGGGTTGTGTGTGTGGGGGTTGTGTGTGTGGGGGTTGTGTGTGTGTGGGGGTTGTGTGTGTGTGGGGGTTGTGTGTGTGTGGGGGTTGTGTGTGTGTGGGGGTTGTGTGTGTGGGGGGGGTTGTGTGTGTGGGGTTGAGTGCGGGGTTGTGTGTGTGCGGGGTTGTGTGTGTGCGGGGTTGTGTGTGGGTGGGGTTGTGTGTGGGTGGGGTTGTGTGTGGGTGGGGTTGTGTGTGGGTGGGGTTGTGTGTGGGTGGGGTTGTGTGTGAGTGTGTGGGGGATGTGGGGTGTGTGTGGGGTTGTGTGTGTGGCTGTGTGTGTGTGGGGCTGTGTTTGTGTGGGGTTGTGTTGGTGTGTGTGTGGGGTTGTGTGTGCGGGGTTGTGTGTGCGGGGTTGTGTGTGCGGGATTGTGTGTGGGTGTGTGTGGGGTTGTGTGTGGGTGTGTGTGGGGTTGTGTGTGTGTGGGGGGGTGGGGGTGTGTGTGGGGTTGTGTGTGTGGGGATGGGGGCGTGGGGGGGTGTGTGTTGGGGTGTGTCAGTGGGGGGGGGTGTGGGTGTGTGTGTGTGGGGGGGTGTGTGGGGGTGTTGGGGGGGTGTGGAGGTGTGGGGGTGTGTGTGTGTGGGGGGTTGTGTGTGTGTGGGGGGTGTGTGTGTGGGGGGGTGTGTGGGGGGGGTGTGGGGGGGTGTGTGTGGGTGTGTGTGGGGGTGTGGTGGGTGTGTGTGGGGGTGTGGTGTGTGTGTAGGGGTGTGGTGTGTGTGTAGGGATGTGGTGTGTATGGGGGGTTGTTTGTGGAGTTGTGTGAGTGGGGTTGTGTGTGTGTGTGTGTGGGGGCAGTTGTGTGTGGGTTTGTGTGTATGTGGGGGGGCGGATGTGTGTGGGGGGGTTGAATTATCATTTAACTTGCAACCGAACAGCTTCTGTTCACAAGCTTGAAAGCAGCAGTTACATGAATCAGGAGCTGCAGCATGCCCATGACTCGCCAGTGCGTGTTGCAAATGAAACAAAGCATAATGTGTTCGGATCGCATTACAAAGAAAGGCAATAACAAGAGGGTAGTAAGAGGGTGGTGGGAGGGGGACGAAATGGAGAGAGCTCCGACACGGAGAGCCAGAAGATGATTAATTTGTAATAAGGCTTTGATTAGAGAACAGGCGGAGCCAGGTGGAGTGGACGTGAATGGGGGATGGATGGGGCACATAAGGAAACTACTAGAATTCGCAAGAACGAGATGAAAAGTGAATGGCAGAGCTGGAAGGTGCAACTCGGGGGGCGGGACGGGGCACAGCAGTAGCTCAACTGGGGGAAGCATTACTATACATTATGTTAAAAGTCCTCCAAGCGGCTGGCTAAGCGTTCCCGTCATAACAGCCTTCTTCGCCATGAAACCCAAGGGTGTACGTGCTCTTAACAAATATCTGTTAACATAACATACCAAGCATGAGAGTGAATTATTAAATAGGCTTCTATTTAATTGCAAGAGAGAATTGTTGTAGTCAACTGACAAGTTATGAGAGAGCAGAAGGGAAAGGAGGGCGCTGTACATATAACGTTGACAGGAAGAGGGAAGACAAATAGAATAAAGTGTGTGTGAGAGACAGGGAGTAAGAGAAAGAGAAACAGGAAGGGAAGAATGGAGACATTGAAAGGAGTGTTAAAGAGAAGAGAAAGAAAAAACTGGAGGTTAGAGAGTGGGACAGCGCGAGGATGCAAAAATGGATGAGAAGAAAACGAGAGACGAGCCACTGGTAAGGGAAGAGAGCGAGGGCGCGTGTGTGAGAGTATGAGGGAGAAGTGCTTATACAGTGACCAGGGAGGAGAGACCCTGGGGGGTGAGTGCGATAAATTAATTAAAAAAAAAATAAACGTGAGTTGTGTGAGGAAGAGGAGACAGGGAGGGAGAGGGAGGGAGAGAGAGGGAGCGGGAGGGAGGGAGGGGGTGGGGCGGGTTGTCGCAGCCCTAAAAGGATGTTCTGGTATTTCGCGGAGGGGGGCGGGGAGCGGCTACCTTTGAAGTCTGATGCTGAGGCACAGACAAATGGTGGTGTGTGATGTGGCTGGCGATGAAGTGCACGCGCCTGGCTCACATGAACTGTGCGCGATCCGCAGCTAGGTAGACTTTTCGGACCGCTTACTATAATCTCGCCTATCAATCCCTACGGGATAGAATAGGCGAAACCTAAAAAGAGCATGAACACTGCACTGAACTCCTACTGCTTATATTTAGTGTTAAAACAAGCAATCGGCAGGTCATTTCCCCTCCAAAACAGACACCTTTATTTCAGACACTGGTTTGCATTACTGGAGTGGTGCCCTAAAGGTATCGCAATATAAAAATAAATCCCAGCACCAAATCCAAAAGAGCTACATAAAACACTTTCCGACAAGTCTCAGGGCCTCACTTTGTACAACACTAAGTAGATTGGTGAGATGGTGTTGGCTAATTTGCACGAACTGCTACAAATTCAGTAGTTAACCTTTACCTGTATTCAAACACAAGACTGCAAAGGCGCCTAATTGAGAAATTAGGAAAATTGTTTTGGCATTAACCAGTCACAAGTTATCTGTCTGAATATGCTGAATAACTGTGTTCTTTGTCATTATGTGGAAAATTAATAACATTTGTTTAAAAAAAGTCACATGTTCAGTAGCTGAAAAACTGCTAAAATTATATTTTGGCCATCCATTCCCACAGTCACCAAGTGAAAACCTATGTAGGCATAGGCTGGCGGAAGTAATTGAATCAAAGCCTCTTCAGTAAAACTACAAGCCAACCAAGTTTGTTAACATCAATTTTGCTACACAAAAGCCCCCTGCCTGGAGCTGGCTTTCAATAGGTCTGATACATTAAACAGGTACTGTATCTGGGGAAAAAAGGAATCGTGCAGTAAGTAAATGGACTTAACACATTGGCTACGGAGATAGGTTTGAGTCGGTTTTAAGAGTACTTCTACCTACTCGAATTCGTGCCAGTATTCTATATTCCCTGTTCGCTATTCCACAATTTCTTCATCATGGTTGATGGCGGTATTTAATCAGCTTACACAGATTTATGACAATCTTCTGCTAGGATAGTTATCAAGGTACACACTGACCTGCTACAAATTGATTTCCAGACCTTGACACAGAAAAAGCAAAAAAATGGAAGAGTGTAATCAATTGTACCGAATAATAACAGACACTTTTGAACAAAAGTAGGGCGATTTAAAAACCAGCACCGCCTCGCCCCTACATCCTCCACTGCAGAGGAACGCGCAGAAATGACTGCAAAAATGCAAAGAAAAAAAAATAAAATAGCCGGAAACGAGATAATGAATCCCGCCCCTCCCGGACTGGTGACCTGACTCATGGTTGCCATGGCGATATTTTAGAAAATACGCTTGCGACACCGCAAGTCATGTCACCCAGTCCTCGAGAGGCGGGATCACAGCCGGACAAATCATTTAAACACGGGCTTTGTCCAATGGCAGGCCTCCGTTTGGCGAGGCCGGCCAATGGAAGAAGGGGCGTGGTTTCATGCCCCTTCTTGCTAACAAGAACTCTCGCCTGCGACAGCAAAAAGCAGGGTCCTCACTGAATTTTTGTCAATATTTTGCAGCCCCTAAATGTAACCAGCCAGTATCAAATCCAGTAACCACATTTGCCAAATCAAGAATGATGCAAGTATAGGCATCATTCCAGTATTTAATTTCTCCATCAACATACGTTCAGATATCCAGTTGTCCCACTGTTTTAATGCTAGTAATTTTGTTGTCCTATCAGAAATGTGCATGTACTCAGAGGCTATGAAAATCTAAGCAATATTTCCGATATTCAGAAGCTTCACCAATAGGATTAAGGCCTGTGCATCATGCAACATCAGAACAATGAAAGTCAATATGAGATACAGACATAAGACCGATCAGTGTGAAAATATATATTTAAAAAAATGAATGCACATTCAGTTGTTTTCGGAGAGGCTAAAAAAAAAAAAAAACTGCATTTCTTCAATTTTTCGTGCAAGTTTTTGAACGTCATCACGCCAATGAAATAATAAAAAAAAAAACCTCTGGATGGACAAAATAGTAATTCACAGTTCAAAAATCACGGTTTGTGAACAAATATGGACATTTTAAAACAAATATTTTTTTTCATTGGGTGACCCCCAACAAAATAAAAAAGGTGAGTGCTTTAAACACAGAAACACTAAGAGGTACCCAACAAATATCACAGTTAAAAAGTCAGACCACGGGTCCAATATATGAGTGAGTTACTGGATACTTTGTGAGGCTGAAGACAGCGGTCTCTACTTGCTGGGACAGTCTAAATTTTGAAGATCATCCCAAGTATTTTTCATGCTTAATTCAGATTTTTTACCAGAACTGCTCTGAAATGTTTACGAGTAAGTTGCTAGGTCTCACATACTAACCGAAACCTTTAGTGAAGCTATAGCCTTGATCTTTAAAGACATCGGCCATTACTGTAATGCAACTTCAAAGAAACTAGCCTTATATATTTTCCCACATCTTTATTTTTACTCGTGTGAATGTACGCAACTGTGAAACCTACATCTGCTTTAGACTACCCATTTCCTCTTTCTTGTAGATCACTTTTATATACAGTACATTATCATTCATCAAATTCTCAACTAGACGTCATGCCCACAAACCTTTTCATGCCACCCACCCAACCCAACACTCTTTCTTAGAGAAACCACACTATTATATCTCTGAAGGTGCCTCGGACTCGACTAACTATATTAAAAAATGAAAAAAAGAATACTGGTTAAATAACTTCCTTCATCAAGGACAGTTTCACCAATTAATCCCATCTAAGGCAGTACAATATCGTGCCTCACTGATTCATGGCCCTATCTCCGACTCTCTACATGCTTCTTTTGCTAAACATCACTTCTTATGGTAAAAGAAAAAGCCAGCAGCTTCAATGGGTGAAGAGACAGACAATTTATCACACAAAGAAACCCAAATTTACCACATATTGCTTGGGGTCAAGGGCAACAAGTTTTTATGTGAATTTTGTACTTAGGGCAAGAAGGCCCAGCCCACTACAGAACAAAACCTTTGGCTGCCAGTTTACAGTACCACATTATGGATCAGGAAAAGGCATTGCCTGCAGTTAAGGTAATATTTGTGCCTGTGCTAATGCTGATCATACTTGTATGTATGGTTCATTAATGCAAAGCTTTTATTATTAGGGTGAGCGCTCCAAGTAAACCTTGTAAGCTCAGACTGCACCACAACTGACAGTGGTTCCAGTGTAAAAATGTGTACACATGTTTTTAATATTTAGCAATATGAGGCTATGTATAATGCACCCAGAATGCTTTCTGATTAGATGCAAATATTTGCAGAAGCTTGAAACCAAGATGGAGGATTCTTTGCTTTCAAAATAAAATGTTCATAAAAAATGTAAAAACATTTAGCTAAACTACTGTAAAATGTCAGGTACCATTTCTTAGCAGCATTATTTAGTAAAATGTGTTGATGTATGCAAGTATTTCCCAAAAATATTCATAATGGACAATCAGTGTAACCAATTTGAATGAGGTTATGGGAAACATAAAAATAAACAAGCAGTGGTAAAGCCAATAGGTCTGAAATTGTTAGGCAGCCTTTTGGTTTGTCAAGTGCGTGACTTGTTGTGGCATGATTTCTGTAAAACCTTATTGGTGTGGGAGCTGCCTGGCCCTCACAATTATAACAAACATTGGAAAAAGCAAAAATTGTTTTGGTCTTAAAATGAAAACATTTCCACGGTAATTCCTTGCACTGAACAAAACGACTGTCAGTAAGCTCCTTGTGAAAGATCAGAATGCTGCCACTCACAGTGAAGCTAGCTGATAGACAGAGAGAGAGACAACATTTTAATAACAAAAAAGGTAGTGGTTATCACCAGACCTAATTAGGGGCCCAATTATTAAACAAAGTCTCAAAAGTGCACCCATGTCCTTGCATTAAATGCAGATATACAGCTTTCATAAAATTCACAAGACTTTGAGGAAGTAGGCCAAGAAATAGTACTGAACTGCATTTTAGCATGAGCAAATACGCAGGTGTAGATTTGCCCATGCGAAAATATGTGTTTGCAAGTTCACTTTCCCTCCAACCACTTTTTCCCCAACCCTGGAAGAAGTTTTAAGTCTGCCATGGTCAGCAGTAAATTTCCAACCTTTCTCAGTAGGGAAAAAGATCAGAGAAATGTTGGAGAAAAGCCTTAAGACATACAAGTTAGTAGGCTTGCACAGACTCAAAAGGGCATTCCAACCCAGAAACCTTTGCTTACCATTACCTTCAGCCCCAGTATGTAGAGCTGCGGAAACGTGGCAACATAAAGGAATTGCTAGTATTCAAACCATACTAGGGAAGGAGCCCTGACATAATCAAAGAGGCTATTTCAGAGCTCTTATATAAGGATATTGCTGTCATAATTTGTCATCGCATTACATGGCACAAAAAGGACAAGATGATTTTGTTACAGGACAAGGAGATTTATGAAGCAGCCTGCCCCATGGACAAGTAAATATTTTATTAAATACCACACACCTGCTGTCACCAATGTACGGTTTTCATTCAGAGGATTAGATTTCAATCAATAGTCAATGGATTGTTCTATTGAGATTAATATTTGAACACTTCATGCGTCTATGGATTACTGGGAAATCTGATTATTTTTCAATATTTTTAATCCCGTCAGCCGGCAGATTCTCCTTGCTACAGTTATCGCAGCTGTGGTTTCACCATTTTTCTATTCATCTGAATTCACAATATTGCGCTCCGTTTAACTCTAGAAGGGAAATAATTACGTAAAATAGTTACTTGACAGATACAATTGTCTTAGTAGATTTGTTGATTTTACATCAAATTGGCTTCAGACTTCTAGACCTCAAGATTCTCATAGATAAAGTAAATAAGACTCAAAATAAATGTTATTATTCTGTAGGACCTTGGGAAGCCCATTAAGTCCTCTAACAGACTCATCTTCAAACTACCAGAAATGCCCCAAGATATTCCTAGGCTGGTGTACCATAAGTTATGCTGCTGTAGCTTTGAAACTCAAAGGGATGTTCGGAACATGGCTTAATAAGGATCCTTGCTGTATTAATGAACATACCAAAAGTTATTAAAATTAACACCCATTTAGAGACCAAGAAAATTGCATCCATGTCAATAATAAATGGAAACCATAAGGTCTGCTTCTCACTTCATACATATCTACACCACAGCCGTGTTCTCCTGCTGTCATCTTTAGATCAGTGAGCTCAGAAGATGCAGCCTTTCCAGACAACGCTTGAGAATTTCTCAAGTTAGCGCTCGGTTTGCTTGCTCAAATCAACAGAGGCATGTAAGAGCTTCTTACATTTTTTTCAATCTTACTAATAAAATCCTGAAATAGAAGCCACATTTTCTCAGTCATTCTTGACAGTCTCATTAATCCAGCTGCTCAATCCTTTCTCTTCAAGCACCACCTTCTCCAGAGCACTGTTGTCAGCATCTGCTGGGCTTCACCTTTAAGAGATCCACACACGCATGAACTTGTAGCCGCAGGGGGCTAACATCATATTTATCCGTCCCAGTTCGCACACTCTAAGACTCTAAGGCCCCCCATCTGAAATGTCATGACTATGAAAACGTGTGAGAGGAAGTTCCAAACTTCCAGTAAGTAAATTCTGCAGTAGGTACAGAGGAAGAAAAAGTAGCTCCGGACAAAGGTTTTAACTTATTTCGAGCAAGGTATCGATAGGGTTAGTCATTCAAATGTTGTACTAAACATCTGACAAAAGTTTAGTTACAACACTCAGCACAATATGAGAAGATATTGCTGTAGTACCTTGCAGCACCCAACTATGTCCCTCAGTCTGTCAACCCTCTACTTTGCTACACAGGTTTTGTAGTGGTTCAAAGAAATTGTGACTTACACAAGACAAAAAAAATACACAAAAAACACTGCAAGCGTTCAACAGAACCCAATGTAAATGTAAGGTTTTGTACATATCTGTAAATCCATCAAACATTTACTGTACTACATCAAATGATAAACTTGAACAAGTGGGACTAGCAACTTTAAAAGAAAAATATACAACACATTTAAAACCAAATGTGGAAGCAAAAAGTTTAAAACTTCTTTACATGCCCTTACTCGCAAAATCTGTAGTGATAAACAATAAACATATTTGCCACCGATTTAAAATTCAAGAAACTGCTACTTTAGGAGATTGGCCCACTTTATTCAAGACTAAACAACAATGAAACCAACCAAGGAAACGAACAATTTATATTTATGAGCATTTTCATACCTTGACAATTAAACCCAAACTATGCACCACTTTTATCAAGATTAAAGCACTCTCAAATGCAGTCAATCACATTCATATCAAGAATATATCAAACACACAGTATGACCTTTGTGCCCCTCTACTATTTTAAACCATACGATTGCAGATGTTAAATCTGGCATCAGTAAATAATTGTAATATAATACAATTGGGAAGAGGTCAAATTACCCTTAAGGGTCTTTGTTTGGTCCTTCACGAGTGCTTTAAAAAACACAATTCCCTTCCAGGGAAGGGGGGCAGGGTTGGTCGAGTGGAGTAGCAATTTCCAGTAACTAAATTTATGGTCCCACATGGTTGACCATGTTAATTTTTAGTTTCTTTCAAACTTCATTTGTTTAGTGAGAGGTGATCACTATCCGTAACACGCACCTTGAATAGCGGTCTGAATAGCCTGGTTTTCAGCCGCCATTTACGCAAGAAGTACAATATTTTAAAATTACACCTCAGAATGGCTATTTATTCCAACACTAAGCATATGCTTCATGAAAGAATCAAGCCTCTTTAGAGGCCTTACGTGTCAAAAATTAAAATAAACAAGCCACCAGTTAAACAGCAAACTTGTGACAATGTAAAAGTCAAAGGTCCTTCATGGCCATGTACTCTCTTGTGTAGGAGAACACTTCTATTGAATACCCTCTCACAATCCTCTGCAAGGGTAGAGGTGTAAGAACTCATATCGTATTTCACTATTTCAGACTATAACTACTCTAATTGGAACGGGGGGGTGGGACAAATGCTCTTCACAGTGTTCTTCGTTTCTCCTATTGATCGTATGCCCAAACAAATTGCTTAACCCTGCTCAGGGCTCTGGATGATTGAGGAAATACCCCAGCACACCATTTATTAATTTAATGCAACTAGGTCAGGACTAAAATGAACGCATTATGCACATGCATTAAATTAATGGTTGTATAGGGCTCAGAGGTATTCTCCTTCAATAAAAGTACATTCTGAAAATGCACTATGCTTGCAAATATTCCCAAGTTTTCCAAATGACTCAATAGATCTTCAGCGTAGCAAACTGGTTCCGCTGTTTTTCAATTGGTTAACAATGGCGGTTAGGCACTGCAGGAAAACGTGCCTTTTATTTGGTCTTTCCAACTATATTTTGCTGTTAAGGGAGTGGATTTGCTGGCATATTCAGACTCTATGCAATGAGAGATAAACACCCTTCAATGCATGTGCCACCTTCCCTAAAATTGGATATCTAATTGTCTAATCCCAATAGGCACATCTAACCCATAAGTAAAGCAATTATAAGTTTGAAGAACCTGCACTATTGTTATGAAACTCAGATGTTGGCTAGAGTGAGGATTTGCATCATAAACACGAGTGACCTTAAAACATAGCATCAAGGCTGCTGCCCTTAACTGCGGTAGCCCCAGGCCATAGAAGTCCATGTTAGAAAAAAAAGCAAAACACTTTACATGTTCAAAAGCTTACTTCTAACAATAAATCACCTATAAAACTGTATCTGAATAAATAAGGTGCATAATATGTAAACTGAGACACGTTAAGTATGAAACCTATCATGCCTCTGTAGTAACAACATTCCAAAATCCCATTTCATGCACAGAGCAGAAGAAAGCCATGCTGTTTTTAAAGTTCGAAGTCAAGTATAAAATCCCAAATTGCCTATATCAGCCTATATCTGCCTATATCTGCCTAGACACCTGATATAATTTCTACTGCCACAGCCCTTTGATCAGCATTACAAACTATTTCATTAATGGACTTAGATTTTTTGGTATGAACGAGGCATTTTTTTTTAATAGAAGTCACTCATTTGCTTGAGACCCAGCAACTCCATAAACTTGGTCTACCTTGCTCTTGCCTAATGTAGTGGCTACAAATAAATATCCCTAGTCCAAAGTAAATCTGGATTAGACTTAAATGAACCCCAATAGAACACTCCTGCAGAAAAAACAGCCATTTGGGACAGCTGGCTTGCTAGGTTTCTGGAAGGAAGACAGGCAGAAGTAAAATTACAGGCACATTCACCCCGACTTGTTTAAGGAATGCGAGGGTATTGAAAAGAAGTTAAAAACAAATCGCTACACAAATGAGAGGTAGAGCTTTCACTGATGGAAAGCGCTCCAGTAGCTCGAACAGTTTTCTGCTATTTGGAAAACACCATCGAATATTGCTTTTTGGGATGCATTTAGCTATAAACCAGGAAATTGCCACAAAATGTGAAGAGCCCAGTACTGCTAACTTACAGTTGTATCTTGGTGCTCCCCCATCTGGGACAGAGAGCTTTACTCCGTTTGGTAGACAGTTTCCTTATTGTCTCATGGAAGTGGTTCTCCAAGCAATCGGATAAAATAACTTAGAAGGTACACAAGAAAACTTCGAAAGAAGGAATCCAGGTATTTTGGATATGGCCCCAAAGAAGCAAGGGTGGAGAATCCCATTTCCCTTATGAGTCCATGGCTTGGAACCTCAGAAAAGCTTCTGACTATTTGGAAACATTGAGAAAGAACATATGCAACCCTCGGAAAGTTGGTACCAGACATTTGGCTGTGCCCTTAAGCAGAAGGGTTGAGAAGTCTGTCTCACCTGAAAACTTGGGCGCACCAGTCTGCAAGATAACAGAGTCTTCCTCCACTACCACCCACAATCCCCATGTGTCAAGCAGAGGAGGTAACCAGTAACTGTGACTTTGTTTCCAGAACACAAATGGCCATCAGTAGCCACTTTTGTTCATGGACACAGATCTGAATTATAGGTCACGGCACACTATCTGATAACCCTCCCACGAAGACCAAAACAACTATTGTCTTATATTTTGGGACCCTCACACACTCTGGAAGCTGCATGCCTCATCATTGAGGCGCATTCTGGTCCCTAAAAATTTGGACGGACTCAATCAAGTTCCAGAGACCACTTTCGAGATTGTTGTCTGCAAGGGTTTTCTAGAGAATAAAAATTACACAAAACACCCACATATTCCTTTTAATAATAGGTGTTTTCGGTATGAATAAAAACCATATATCTAGGGTGATACCAGGGTATTATGGCCCTAAAGCCTTATTGAAGTTGACATGTTTCAGTTCTTGTTAGAGAAAGACCCCTAAGGGTACCGGGCTTTCATCAGTTCTAGGAATGTGCCCCGGAAATTACTTGGCCTGTTAATGTCCTTTTATCAAAACCCAATGTCTTAAAGAATTGATCCCTTTGGGAAACAATAGTTGCAAACCCAATTATTACTTATGACTCAACATCAGAGGACTAACACACTAGCCAATCAATCAAAGTATAAATGTTTATTCATTAATCATCAAAATTTCATAAAAACACAATTTTAAAATTCGATAAAATAGAGCAATCCTGGTCTAACAGTCAAAGACAATACCACACACAATATGCTCAAAGTTGTTGTACTATAGCTTATTCTAAGCAATATCAGAATTCTTTTGTTTAAAAACACAAAGTGCACATTTGTTATGAAAATTATTATTCACATTCAATCCAAAATAAAAAAGGACGAAATCCTGTTGTTCAATACATTATAAATCCATGTTAATGACAACAAAGTTAGTTATTTCTTTCTTTAAAAATTGATCAAGAAGCGCACGTTTCGGTGGTAACAGCAGGTCCAACCCCCTTCTTCAGGCTAAACAATAACAGTATAAAAATCCCAGCACTTTGAATCTACATAAAAAGAAATATATATGTATATGTATGTATACATCATCAATATCATGATAGACATTTCTCCACTCATAATAATCAATAAATAAACATATACAATCGGATTGTTGGCTGCAAATACTCACACTGCTGCTCAGTCCCATTTCCACCACATTCTCATTGGGGGGCAATACCACTAGAATACAAATTATGTATATCCCATCACACTCAGCCTAAGCAAACCTAGCCCATTATCGTAACACCATCCAGAGTTTCTTGCACTCCTCACATCCATAACGGGGAATAAACGTTGTGTTTTCACTTGTGAAACTAATGTGCACTCTGTTTTTGAACAAAAGAATTTTGATATTGCTTACAATAAGCTATTGTACAATAACTTTGAGCATATTGCTGTGGTATGGTATTTGTCTGTTAGAGCAGGATTGCTCTATTTTATCGAATTTTAAAATATTTTTTGAATGAAATTTTGATGAATAATAAATAAACATTTATACTTTTATTGTTTGGCTAGTGTGTTAGTACTCTTATGCGGAGTGATAAGTAAGAATTGGGTGTGCAACTATTGTTTCCCAAAGGGATCAATTCTTTAAGACATTGTGTCTAGTTGGTGTCCTGTCCCTTTGGCAGAGTAGGACCCCTCTCTTTTGTTTGCTTTTATCAAAACCCACAACCATGTGTGGGGAGGGGATAGAGGTTTTTTTGTCACTAGGAACTGCAGGATATTGCATCCCGGTCTATAACTCATTAAACAAAGTTATCATTGTTGAGGCATGACACCAATATGGTTTGTGAGTTTTCATTTAAAACCATGAATGGTTCTCCCTATGGAGTAGGAAGCTTTATCTGAAGGTCAGTAAAAAGGGTGATAGGATACCTTGGTGTTTAATGGCCTATTGATGTCCGTCAATCATACTAGCTCTGTCAGTCTAGAAATATGACATAAAACATTTAACATGCAAAGAGGCTACTTGCCCTAGTGTGGAGTCTGCCACTCTGGAATTCATATTTGGGATCAGTCTTGTGCGATACTGGAAGGCGCGGGGAAATACATGAACCTTTAGCTTGAACGCAGCCAGGAAGGGATGGGGTATATTTAGGTGTTGAAAAGTGACCGAATGGGCATTTATTCCTGAAACATTGGAATTTCACATCCAGTCTTAGGACTTTAGAATTTTTTGTGTTACTACAGATTGATAGAGAGGGTGTACTGATAGTCTTGAAACTATCCTCTCCCAACTTCCTCAACTGTAAAATTGTCAGAAAAAAACAATACTAGAGCGGAGTCAGCAACACTTTCCATTGAAGTATTAGCAGCAGGGGTAACACCCAAATAATTTTACAGGCTGGTTTTGCTGCATACAATCCTTTGATATTTATACATACCACTTAAAATCTGCACAATTTCCTCGTGTCAACGTATGCCAATAGAACATTTAAACAACACAACTATAGCAAGATGAATAGTGTTGAAATCGTACTTTCAGTCAAGTTGTCTCTTACACAATAAATACTTTGGATCTGTGCTCTAGCTCCCTATTCTTCCTATCTCATTAATCTAGATTTACATCACATCAGGATTTATTCGGCTTGAGTCCATTGTTAAACATACAAATTTTGTTGCGCAGACTGTAGAAAGGTAGGATCTTTCAAACATGGTTACCCCCACTTATTACTTGGTGTCAGTGTGTTTTGGCTGTAGTCTGCTGTGATTCTGCTAATCAGGACCCCAGCTACTGTACTCTCTCACCTAAATCGGCTTTGGTAAGTACTTTGGTGCATCCACCCTTGGTTACTGGTGTACCCGTATAAGTCCCTAGTATATTGTACTGAAGTCCCCAGGTACAGGTACACCAGGGGTCTCCCATGGGCTGCAGCATGTTTTGTACCACCCAAAAGTGTCCACTTAAACTCTCACTACAGGCCTTCCATCGCAGCCTGTGTGAGACTGTTCTTGCACCCCTCACAACAGATATAAGTTTCATTATATCTGAGGTCACTACATTTAAAATGTTTAAGTCAGCCCTACGGCAGGCCCTTCAATCCTGAGGGCAGGGTTCTTGGTTATAAGTGTGAGGGTTCCCCTGCATGAGAAGGACACCCCTACAAACTTAGGAGTCGATTCTCCAGGCCTTGTAAGTGTGGTCAGCCATTTTAAGATACATTGTGGACAATAGTCATTATGAGATGTCTAACTATATTATGGCTGCACCAAACCTGGTCATGTTTGGTATCAAACATGTTGGAATCATACTCCAACAGGGGGTGCTTCTCCACTAAGGCAGAGGAGAGTCGCCCCACTGCTATCAGAGCAGTAAAAACAAAATTAAAGAACCGTTATTTTATTTTTCGTAGCCACTGGGCTGGTGTCGGAGCCTGGGAGGAGAGGTTTGCATACACTAAGTGGGCATGACAGCTTTGCTGTATTGGACCGGCCTAACAGTCATGCGCACTTTGCATATTTTCCACCAGGCTGTAATACATAGCCTGGTGAGAAACATGCAGAGGGTCCTAGTCCCCCTTCTGAGCACCAAATCACGGCACTCAGACAAATCACAACGCGGCATTGCAGCGTTGCGATTGGCTTAGGGGAGCTTACTGGTCCAGGGACACGTCCGGAACCGAAGCAATGAGGAGAGACAGTGGCTGCAGTGAAAAGGTAAGTGTTTTTTTAAATATATGTTTTTTAACCCTCTACCTCCTCTCCCCTTCCCACCCCTGTTCCCTGCCTGCCGCCACTGGAATAGCACAAGAGGCAAGAGCCTGGGCAAGGAGGTGGCCTACTTGAGAGTTACTGGATTGCATCTCTCCACCAGTCACTCTACGTTGTACAGTGAGTAGTACAGTCCTTCTCATGCTGGCTGTAAGTTTGTAACACTCTCTGAGCAAGAACTGCGATTCCCATGAGCACGGAATCCATGCAGAGCTACAGGATAGTTTGATCAATGGTATCAAGTTCAGTAAATTGGAAAGACTACGAAATACTTTTCCCTTTGTGGTGCACATAGGCCTTCCCAATGCCATCTCTCCACGTACCGCTGTCTGCAGTTTAACTTCATGGCAGAATGAAACCATGGCGGACAAGAGGCCTTGGCCATGGATGTAATCTATCAGGGTACTCTCTCTCTCCAGCTCCGTGATCGGTTCACATTAAAGTGTTATGTTGAGGTGTTACTCGTGCATTTTACTGCAATCACAAGCGAGTTTTAAAGCATCAGGGATGGATGGATGGATATATATATATATATATATATTACACCAAAACTCCACCTGAGCGAAGAAGCAGAAGCCACTCGGGGATTCTTGTGGAAGCTGATTTATTTATGGAATGTGGCATGATGCATTTCGGCTTCAGTGGCCTTCGTCAGATGCCTCCATATTGTGAAATGCTGAGCCCCCCCTCCGTTTAAATCTGTCCTGCAGCCATCCCATTGGTGGGAAGTCGCCCAACCCCCAAACATGTGTCCGTGTACTTCTTGCTGGTCTCAATACTACAAGTCCTAGAGTTCTCTTTGTTTGGGTAAGTACTACGTGGGGGTTTAATGTGATGAAGTGTCCAGTGGACAGGCGGGGTGCAGGGCATCACGGGGGGAGGCGAGAAATCAATCTCCTGATGGACGGTGCAATCCACAAAGCTTCCTCAGGCCCCCAAATATATATATATATATATATACACACACATATATATACACACATATACATATATATATATATATATATATATATATATATATATATATCCTGCAAGCTGGTCCAGATACCTGCTCTGGTGTGCTGGGAGGAGTTCACTGCTCCCAGTAAACATGAGTGCAGCAGCTCTGCATATAAGGATTTAAACCCCTAATGGACTGTATCAGCAACAATAAATTACAAAGGAAGATGGCATTGTGCGAGTGTAAATAAAATCTCTCTAGCACAGCCCGTTGTAGCGGGCGGGGTAGAAAAGGGCAAGAGGCGTGTTTTAGTAACTACTGGATTTATTCGAGAAAAGAGGTAGTCAGTACACGTCTTCCTAGTGGAGGGTGTTCGTCGGGGTGAACGGCTTCTACCGGGTCGGCTTCTTCTCTTAGCGACCTCTTCCTCTCTTCTAGGCACTCCGGGACTTCTCCTCTTGTCGGGGTTGGAAGGCTCCGTGATGTCCGGTTCAGGTGACGAAGCGTGGGGAAGAAAGGACAGAAAGGATAGGGGTCAGTCCTCTTGGTGTAACACTCCGTTAGTGAAGGGAAAAAGGAGTGAGGATGCACCACCCGTATAAACAAAACTATACCACGACATGTTGGGATAGGGGGGTGAAGGTGCAGTAGGGTACAGGGATAGGGAAGCGGGGGAAGCCCGGTCAAGCTACGGAGCCGCCCTTTCTCCTGACCCAGCCTGCTATGCGCCCCCGTACTTCTGTGAGCCACACACCTCCTGGCGTGTGGCTGGGCGGCTCGTGTTGCCGTTGGCCTCCTGGCTCCCGCGCCACCGACGGGTCGTCTCTCTCGCTCCTGATGCCGGTAGATGGAATTCCGCTTTCTCCAACGTCTCTCTCTGTAACTGCGTCCGTTAACTCTCCTCTCGACTCCGCTCTCCTCTCTCCGGTGAACAAGCACACCTGTTCGTCCTCGGCGGCCGTTCTTGACGTCGCTGTCGGGTCCGGCCACTCTCTGTGTTCCACCCGGTTAAAGGAACCGGCATCTATTTCTTCCTCTTCTGGGTAGTACAGTCGTTATGCTGAAATGAAAAGAGGGGGGTTGGGTTTCGCATAAATCCCCTGAAGGGGTTACTGAGTCCTTGGCCCTTTCGGGCCATGGGCCTTCCTCGCTACACCCGTGTTCACTTGAAGCTGTCTAAGCTTCGCGCTGCAAAGAAAAACAAGCATAATTTCATTTGAGCTGATGAGCTGTAAAGGGACGGGGGGGCGGTCTTCTGATCCAAGGTAAACCCATTTAAAATGTTGGCGATTGCTTTGTTTAAAGGGAACGTCAATGACATTCCTAAGCTACCTTGTTTGCATCATTAGGAGAACCCTATGCGTTGCTAAACCAAGGGTGACCTCCATTGGGGAGATTATTTTCAACTCTACAGATTTTGAATATTGCAGGCAGCAAATTGAGAGGCATAGGTGGAAGCAGGAATGTGGTACGATATGGGACAGTTTTTAATTATTTCAAGACTACATATTCCCCAATCACTGAAGAAATCTTGCTTTCAGAAATGTGTTTGAAATTGCACAATTTGCTACCTTTAAAAAAAAAAAAAATTGAGGGGGGGGAGAGCAGTCTCCCCATACCCCCCCTCCAGTTCCCCTTTTGTCAATTGGGCTCACTCTCGGCACAACACATATCCACAACTTTTATGCCTCGACACTTTCAATGTCACCAGCCCCCACTGTGCCCAAACACAGATTCCGGTGCTGGAAATGTCACCAGCCGCCACTGTACCCAAACACAGATTCCGGTGCTGGAAGTATGATCCAATATACTAGCGGGTTTCTTAAGGGACCCCCCTCTAATACCAGTAACAGCATTTCAAGGCCTGCCAGCAAGCTAGTGCGGACCACAGACACGATTCTGCCCTCCTGCTGCTGAGCTGAGTTCGGGCAGGGGAAGGTAGAACAATAGGTTTACTGTCATAGGGAGGTGTGACCACCGCCCAGACAGGACTTAATTGAGCTTGGGTGGGGTGCGGCGATTTTCAGCACCACCAGACTACATTGAAGGGCACATTTGGTGCCCTGCTTGCATACTCTGATTTGAGCCACTTCAGGAACCCTTAGTTCCCGCTCTGGCCCGAAACTGAGCAAAGGGCAGGGGAGTATTCTCCCCTCTGTCCAACTCCTCCTCAGGGAGGGACATACAAGTCGTTCAAACCCTTTCCCTAGGGTACTGAAGGGCTCCACTGTGGGTGGGTCCTCAGATTCGTCATGGAACAAGACCCACCTCTGAAACCAAGACATTCTTCGACCGTATGGAAACTTGGACTTCATCTGGAACAGAGATTGCATCAAGTAAGACTCCTGGTCTCGCTGTTAATGTCTTCTGCCTCGTCTGTGCTTCTTCTAGGTTCCTATGAAGAACTGTGGGCATCAAGGACATATAAAGTATTCTCCCTTGGAGTGAAGGAGTCACTCTCCTGCATCTGCAGGAACTGCAATGAGCTGACCGTTCCGCTGCTCCTGTGGCCCTACAGACTTCCCGAGGTCCAGCAAGACAGGTGGTGTTTCTGCAGCTGCCTAGAGACCTGATCTGTCTTTTCTACAATTTTGAGGACAGTATCCCTCGTCGACCGCTGGGACCAAACCCTTGTGCACCGTGTTGACTTTCCGTTGCCAAGGCTTGTTGGCTCTGCACTCCAGAGATCTTCAGGATACAAGTAGATCCAGCATCCAGCACCTCACCCTCGAAGATCAGCGTCCTCACTGCATCCCTTGCACCGTGGGCCTCCATCTTTGGAGAGCTGCCTAATGTCCTTTGGCAAATCCAATGCCTTAGGCCTATGGGTCCTCTCAAGGGTCTTCCTCTGCTTCAGTGGGCTCCTCTGCTTGCTCGGAGCCTGCTTTGACTCTCCTACACTTGGTGAGTCCCTTGAGCCTTGCTGGTCAAAACGTTTCTATCTTTTTGCTTTCTACATCATCATTTGCGGCTACCCAGGCCTGTTGGTGCTCCCGCCGGACAGCGCCAACCTAGACACGGACATCCGACTTGAGACAGCTTGCGCACAGCTCCTTGTCTTCCTTGGAGTCGCCTTGTTCTTACAGATGCAGCGACAAGGTCACCGTCTTCACTCCTGAGCGTTCTGACATTGTGGGTATTGTGCTTCCGTGCTTCCTGGTCACCTCAGAGTGGCATAGGCTCTGTCCCCTTGGCATGCAGGTTCTCCTCTTGACAAATCCATCCATGGATTCTACTGGACTCCTTCACAAGCTTCTTCAGAAGCATATTCTTCAAAGTCTTCCCTTGACATCTATGGCAGGCTCCAACCTCAATTCACCCAGCTTCCCTGGTACAGGTAACCAGGTTCCTGGGGCATCCACGGGTGGGGTTGCTCTCCAACCTTCCATCTCCCAAAGGGTTTCTTCTGGGTTCTCTAGGAAGGGTCATTCTTCTTTAAAACCGCAACCGCGACTTCTCAAAGGACTTTATTGGGCACCTGGCTGTTTCCACTCTGTACACAGCCTCCGTGGGGTTCCTGGGTACTTACCCTGGGTAGTTCCTTGTGTCCCCAGCTCCTCCAAATCTGTTAGTTCAAGTTTTTTTCTCCTTTGCAGTAAGTATTCCACTTTCTTAGTATGTGGTTTGATCATCCCCTAGCGACCAGTGTACTTTGTGCTACTTACCTGATTATTTTGACGTATTTTTGTGTGTATTGTTGATATCAATGGGTAGGAGATATACGAATGGGTTAGTGATTGTGTTGCATAATAAATAAACTTATTTTTATAAACATTGTACAGTTCTTTTTCATCTAATCTACACTGTTGCTTAAATGTGGTAAACAAGGCTGCTTTACACTCCAAGATAAGCCTGAAGGCTGCTTTCCGCAGCTACCACTTTGAGAGTTTCTATGGTTATCAAAGACCACTAAAATCACCATACGGGTTACCTGGATTAGTGCAAGGCACATCACTCCTTGGAGTGAGCACCATATACTAAGCCAGTCTCCTACACAGACCTTAAGAAAGATTGAACAATAATTATCAGTCGATGGGGCGCTAGGTGGCGCCAGACCAAGATGGCCGCACTGGTGTGAGGCTCCTGCCCGATCGAGCACTCTTCCTCATCCTCCAGTGATCCCGACTGGAGATATCCAATAAAACACCGCTCCATGGTGTCTGGGACACCGAGCTGTACCCAGCGATACCTCTCATGTTGGGGTAATACAGCCGGAGGCAGAGATATCTGCAGACAAGCCTGAGGCGTGCTGCCGCCTTGGTGAGATCGAGCCCATCCTGCTGGGAAAGTCCGGGGATTTGAGGCCTACTGGAGGCGGACATGTGCGGCCTGCTTCCCCCCTGAAAATACAGTAACGCTTGACGGCCCGGGGACGGAATCGACGCTGGAGCAACCCTTGCTTCTGCCGGAGGTGAGCGGCGCCGGGGGGAGAGGGCTCCTTGTGGCTGCGGGCGCCCGGGCCGCGCATACGCTCTCCAGGGCTGGACACCTAGCACGATCTACGACCGGACACTTTGACTGCTGCGTTGCGGGGAGTGTTTGCTGGACACCCGTGCCTGCTGCCTAACTACGTGACGCCTCGGTGCATCCCCCGGAGGCTCCCCGATCTACGGGTGGGACCCCCCTCACGCGCCGCCACAGGTTCACACGGCCTGCAGGGACCTGGCCGCAGCAACTGCGCTACCCGACGCCAGTGCCGGGCTGCCTGCCCCCCCCCCCCCCCACCCCCCTCACACACACACGAAACGGTCTGAAGCACCTGCTCCCCCACATCCGAGGCTTTGCTGACATTCCTCGGGGAGGCCCGGTAACTGCCGCAGCCATCTCGCTTCCCAGCTACGAGCCATCGGGGGAGAGCTTTCCTCGCGCTGGAGCGCAGCAACATTCAAACTGTGTCTTCTCGTACTTTCGCGGCCTCCATCTTTGTGTATATAAGACCCCCTGATATTGACCCGCGTAGGATATTGCCATAACTCGACAAAAGGCGGCATTCATTTGCCACACTGGCGGAAATCTCTTGGCTCTGAGCACCCCCCCTGCACGTATGGAGCTGGACACACGCGACGGCCTCCGGCCTGCACCCTGCTCTCCCGCTCGGCCGGCGTCGATCTCCCCCCACCTGCCCGAACCCTCCCGAGAACTGGCGGCCACTGTTTCCACTGCATCGCGGACGCCAAGGCGGGACATGGGCCGCAGCGATGCCAGACAGTCGAAAATTCCATTTGAAGCCAAGAAGTCTTCAAAAACTGCGCCGGAGGACGGAGGCAGCCCTACCACATCGGCCCCACAGGAGGAAGACTGGAAAGCTCTCTTGTTAGGCATGAAACAGAGCCCGTCGACAATAGACTCCAAAATAGACACCATAAATACACGCATGGACAGTGTGGTGGCTAAGTTGGAACATCATGACACCCGCATTAAAGAGGCAGAAGACAGGATTTCGACATTGGAAGACGGAGTTACATCTTCCACCAAACCGGTCACTCAAATGGACAGGCTGCTAAAAATAATAGCGGACAAGAATGAGGATTTGGAGGCGAGGTCTCACCGTAATAACGTTCGTATTTTGGGCCTTGCAGAATCCACCAACACCGGAAAAATGGAGCTCTTTGTTGAAAACCTCGTAGTGGAACTGTTCGGAAAAGAATCATTCTCCCCCCACCTCATCGGGGAGAGAGCCCACAGATCCCTGGCAGCCTGCCCCCCTCCCGGGTCCCAACCACGGCCCATCATTGCGCACTTTCTAAACTATAGAGACTGTGACGCAGTGTTGAGACGCGCGAGAGAGCTGGGGACCGTAAATCATGGCAACGCAATACTGTCCTTTTCCCCCGATTTTACCCCTTCGGTCCAAGAAGCCAGGCGCAAATTTGCTGGGGTTAAAAAGAAACTACAAGCGCAGGAGATCCCATATGCCATGCTGTATCCGGCAAAATTGAAAATCTCCCATCAAGGCAAGCACCATCTGTTTCAAAACCCACAGCAAGCGGAAGACTTCCTAAAACAATGCAGGAAAGAACAGCACAGAGAGGAATCAACTCGTCGACGCTCCAGATCACAGTCACCATTGTCGCAACAAGACTGACCTACTATGCTGATATATGGGACCTTGGGGTCACATAGCTCCTTGTCACTAGGTATGCGAAGACTGACAACTGCGTAAACTGGTGAGGTATGCGTGCTACTTTAAGTCTTACTGGTCTAAGGTATAATTCAGTGCTCGATCACCCACCTCCGTCCCACACGAACCGACTGGGGTAAGCCTGGTCGAACGTGGGTGTAAGAAGGGAGGTGGTTGGCAGGTCTGGTGCCCCTAGTTTTGACCCCCAATGGGTGAACCCCTACACTTCCCCTCCCTCCTGAGGGTAGGGACATGTGAAGTGCTCTTTTTTTGTTGTGAGATGTTTTTTAATGTTCTCTTGGGTTGGGGTGGATGGGTGGGCGCTCTTTCCCCGGCGGGTTGGGGTTGCCGGCGTGGGTGGGTGGGAGTTCCGACACTTAATGAACATAACCACAACAACTCTGATATGGTCTTGGGTCGAGAGAGCTGGACTGAGATATGGGGTTTCTAGACGCACTGTTGATGTTGATTTCGTGGAATGTACGGGGTCTTAACAACCCGAGGAAAAAAAGACAGATTTTGAGCTACTTTGATAGGCAGGGAGTTTCCATCGCAATGCTTCAGGAAACGCATTTAAAGTCAGGTAGTTCCCCACTGTTTGCATCCCGTTGGGCCTCCAGCAGAGTTTTCTCGTCATATTCCAACTACGCTAGGGGGGTCACAATCTTGGTCAGACGAGGGGTACACTTCACTCCCGCTGGTACTGAGACAGATGCGGGAGGTAGATATTGTATAGTGTGGGGCCGGCTCTATTTACACACAGTCCTATTTGCATGCTACTATGGGCCAAATACGGACGACCCAACACCACTCCTCACGCTATGGGGTAAAATCCAATCGATGGGGGTTGCGCATATCATCCTGGGAGGTGATTTCAACACTGCACTGCGGCCAACTATGGACAGATCTCACCCACAGGCTGTACATTACACCCCACCCTGTCGGACATTGTTGAAGAACATCGCCTGATCGACGCTTGGAGACATATACACCCCACACACGCGCAGGGCACACACTACTCAGCGGTGCACTCCACCTGGGCACGTCTGGACTACATACTTTGCACTGTGGGGCTTTCCCCTTGGCTGGTTAAAGCCGCCCACACCTTTTCTGACCACTCCCCAGTATTAGTGACTCTGCGCATCCCCCTCGATGTTTCCCCCTACTTAAATTGGCATCTTAACCCAGCTCACTTAACCGATTCTGCCTTCAAGGCGGAACGCGAACAGGACATAAAAGATTTTTTTGAACGCAACATATCTTCGGTGTCCAGTCTGACCACAGTTTGGGAGGCCTTTAAAGTCACAGTAAGGGGCTGGTGCATTGCTAAAGGGGATGGAGTCCTCAGATCCTTGAGCGACGAGCTGCATAAACTCGAACTGAAACAGCTAGAACGGGATGTTGATAATCCCACACAAGGCCACGCAGTCAGAGCTCAACTCCGAGAGAAACTCAATGACTATGCAGAACTATCAGAGAAAGTATGTAAGTTCCAGGGGAAACCGTATACTGCACGCATATATGGGGAGGGGGATAGGCCGGGTAGGGCACTAGCATCCGCTGTTAACCCCCCTAGATATCACAATTACATCACTACTCTACTGGACGACCACAATGTTCCCCAAAGGAGCTTACCAGACCAGCTTAGGGTCCTCACTGAGCATTACTCTACACTCTACACCTCCCAGAGATCCACTTCGAAAAATGTAAACACTTATTTAGAGGATACTGCGCTCGTCTGGTTAGGCCCATCCCACCAAAAATTTCTCCATCACGTAATCGAGTTGGAGGAAATAACAGACGCCATAATGTCCATGAAATCAGGTAAATCGCCGGGTTCAGACGGGTTGCCAATTGATTTTTATAAAACATACATGCATATCCTAGCCCCGATATTGCAACAAGTGTACTACACGGCTCTAGAGGAAGGTATTCTGCCAACCACTGTGCGCGAGGCCCTAATAACATCATTGCTAAAACCGGGCAAACCGCCGGAATCTTGTGATTTATATCGACCCCTCTCCCTATTAAACTCGGATATTAAAATTCTGGCTAAAGTTCTGGCATCACGCCTAATCTGCTGATGGAGAGGTTGGTGTTGCCAGACCAAGCGGGCTTTGTCCCATACCGTGCGACGTCCCATAATCATCGTACACTTCAAGCAGTGATACAAGACAAAACTCCCACATGCGAAGCGGCCGCTATTTTTCCTCGATGCCACGAAGGCTTTCGATTCGCTAGAATAGGACTACATACTGGCGTTACTTGAAAGGATGGGCTTTCCCTTTAGTTTCCTAGACTGGATTCGATTACTATACCGTCAACCCCAGGCCTCAGTGGTGCTAAATGGCTCCCGCTCTGCCCCCTTCGAGATCCCCCGTGGCACACGGCAGTGATGCCCATTAGCCCCAGTTCTATTTGCTATAGCAATCGAACCATTAGCGGCCAAATTGCGTCAACACCACAACCATCGTTCTCTCATATACCCGGAAAGACAATTACTTATAGCATTATATGCTGACGACATGACCCTTTACGTACATAAACCCTTTACGTACATAAACCTCAGGAAAATCTGAACCCTCTGCTGCGCAAAATTACCAAATTCGGAGGTATTTCAGGCATACAAATCAATTGGTCGAAATCAGCCCTATTTCCACTGACAGACAAAACCACGCAATTTCCCCTTGAATACCCTCTAATCTGGGAGGCAGAGGAGATTAAATATCTGGGTATAATCGTGACTAGACAACGGGACACACTCATTAGGGCCAATTACGGGACAGTTATGGACAAACTGACGGACAATGTCACCTGATGGATTCATCTTCCACTATCAATGGCGGGACGCATCTCACTGATTAAAATGGTAGTGTTACCGAAACTACTGTATCTCTTCACTAATATCCCATATAATCCAGGTGCCCATTTTTTCCGCGCACTTAACTCACAAATGTCACGACTCATTGGGGGTGGGAAACTGGCCCGGATCGGTATGAAGACACTGATGCTACCTTACCACCAGGGCGGATTCGATGTACCTAACTTCCGGCGATACTACGACTGTGCGCAGGGCCACTTTGCCGCATACTGGCTTCATTCCCCCCCTTTCATTGCACACCTTGCGGTCGAAGACGGCTACATGAGGCCGATGCAACCATCGGGCTACCTTTACTCCGATGCCAAAATTGCAGATCGAGATCCAACCATGGTTGACTGCACAATACTGGCCTGGAGACGCTTGAGTTCTTATGCTTGTTTTATTTCTGTGATTATTTGTATATTTTTGTCAATATATTGTTTTATTTTGTGTATTATGCAATTTATGTGAACCTTTCATGATTTTTGCATGTAATGTTGTTATAGATATTTTTACCTATTCATCATATTATGTGACCGTTGGTCAGTTTCAATATGGTTTTTAATACATAAAAAATAAAAATATACTTTTTATATACCTTTGCTATTTACTTCCATTGTTCCTTCTTGATAGCTGGCCCTACTTACATGTACACTGACATACCTAGACGTCCTAGGAATTTTTTCACATCTGTTGCTACCCTGCCCTAGGAGTCTATAGATTTTCACTACCCAGGGGGTCCTTGTTATTCTCAGTTGGAAGCCATGGGGACGCCATTCCTATACTCGCCACTTATGACCCTAGCACACAATCCACGACTTAGCATAACCTGTGAGGAAATAGGCCGAAAAATGCTCACAAGATTGGCACTCCACACGTGGGGTGACCTATATCTTCAGGGCAGCTTTCGCAAATCAGCGCAATTCTTTGGTGAAGAATCCCCCTCAGTCATGGATACATTTCTATATGTGCGGTTAAGACAGGGCGTTAAGACGGTAACCCCAGCCTTTCCGGATGAACCAGATATAGTCCAACCCCTTCATTCTCTACTCTAATCAGACACCCCGATACACGTTGTTTCCATGCTCTACAAACATACACAGGCAATCCCATCCCCTGCCACCCTTAGAGCGAGACATGACTGGGACGGCGACCTAGAAGTCCCTATGTCGGATGAACAATGGGAAGAGAGTTGCGCGCACACTACTGCAGTGACAGGTAACACACGCCTCAGACTGGTACATTATAAATTTCTGCACCGGCTTTATTACACCCCAGCCAAACTACATCGCGTTCGACTCCGGGATGATGACCGGTGTCTACGTTGCAAGGCCGAAGGCGTGGATTTTTTCCACCTTGCGTGGACGTGCCGAGCTGTGGCGACTTTCTGGGACGAGGTATTTACAGCCCTGTCTGACATGGTCGGAGTGACTGTGTCACCCTGCCCGAGGGTCGCGTTGCTGGGGCAGGGTTGCCCCGAGTTGACTGCGCACCGTAAATTCTTTGCGTTAGGCCTTCTCCTGGCAAAGCGGCATGTGGCATGCCGTTGGGGACGGGGGCGAGCACCCAAGTTTAAAGATCGGCTGACTACAATGATCACATGGCAAGACCAACTGCACAACTAGGCGGAGCTACTTCCCCACAAATCAAGACCCAAGGACATATGGGGTCCGCTTACCGCGTACCTTCTCCGAGTGCAGGCCAATACTCAGCCGGACGGAGACACGACACACCAAGAGGTTGCCCCTTCAATACCAGATACTGCGCCTCACACCTGATACATAACACTTGTAGAAGTTCACCCCGATACACAGGCCCTACCCGTCACGTACAATGCTACCTGCACTCCCGCACGCTGAAGCACCGGTCCTATACTCATGGACACCCGTTGTACATCTACGATGTTTGAGATCTAAATTTCATTTTAATTGTGCGGGTTGAACTCATTGTGAAATCCTTATATTCTTTGCTGTTTAGCTGGTTCCGCGCGTCCCCACTAACCCAATGGACGTACTTTAAGCATGATGTATTGATAGTCACGTCTAATCTAATTCAATATCTAATCAACAGTCACACCCCCCTTCCCCCCCCCTTCCCCCCCCTCCCTTCAGCGTTCTTCGGATTGGCCCCCCTCTCCTTCCTTTTTACAAGGCCGACATGGGGGGTACACAGGAGGAGGAACAGTCAGAGCTAGGCCCATTAGTTTGTCGGATTACTCAGTTAAATTGAAGTGGATTTAAAAAAATTTAAAAAACTAGAAAAGTTGTGAAACCTCAAGCATTCTCTGTCCTATATCCATCATTATCTCCATGATTATGTAATGCTTTCTCACACAGCTCCCAATAACATTTAACGCGGCCGGCCCTGATGGGTTGTAGGCGTCTTGCTGTGTCAGACTTGTATCCCCTCAGTAAGAATTATACTTCAATGAGAATGTTATAGCTGCCGGCCTGACTATACAGGTTGTAGGCGACAAAGCGGTGTAACCTATACTTGCCGCAATAAAGGTTTTCAAAAACAGACAAAAAAAAAACAAAAAACAATAATTATCAGTCAAGTATTATAGTAAATATAAAGCAACCTAGTGATTTTAATGTGTGGTATAAGAAGACCGAAGCAGATTCTTGCAATTAAGCTCTCAAAGTCTTCACAGGTATACAAAAAAGTAACAACACAAACATGAAATAAACAACAGAACCCAACAGAAAGAGACAGTACTACACGAAACGACAAGTGAATATAAACATATGAAAGTGCTAGTAAATATTCAGTTGCAAGACTGAAAATACTTTTTTGTTTAACAGAAAGAATCATAAAGTACAGCAGTTGTTTATCTTGTGGGTCCGGTGACTATGATAGTCAAGTCCTCAACTGCCAAAAAGTCTTGCAAAAGCCTGACACAGATATTAAAATTAAATCATGTGATTCTGCTCATGTCCTGCTTCCTGTACAAAAGTGGGAGAAGAAAGTAAGAAAAATGTACAAATACGTGCAGTTAATCAGCAATATGTGTTACACGCCAACACAGAAAATCGATGTTTACAAGTAATTGATATTTCGGTCATGTACACACATACATGAGAATTTACTAACTGTAATATATTGTACTGAAGAATTTGTAAAGCACTTACGACCCCTGTGGGGGGTTGAAGCAGTTACCCATGTGGACATCAAAATACACTGTGTAGGGTCCTATTTTGAAGGGTGGCGTTTTTATTTATGAATCTATTTTAAGTGTTTTAATACTATGTGTGATGACCACTAAAGTGCGGTCATCGTGTTATGGGACACAATTTACAGCAGTAATGATAGGTGAGACTATGGGATTAGAAGGAATAACCAGTTTCACCACATGGGGAGGGGGATGCTGTGTGCTTGCACGGTTGCCAAATTGATGGCTGTGGACTGAGAAGTGTAGTAATTGAAGCATTTGTGCTGAAACATACCTAGCGTGTGCCCCTTCCATGGGGTACCATGAGGAAGGGTTAGATTTCTGAGTGGCTGGTATGAAAAAATAAGGAAATAAGAACGTCAGCCTGAAAAGCTTTTGACCAAGGAAGTGACGCAGTATGTGGATACTCCTTTCAAAAGTCATTAACAGAGAAAGGTAAGCTTCTGCTTGGATCACCACTCAAGCCGCTAGATGACCTATGGCAATAGGCGGCGGCACTGTGCAATTTAAGTGTAGGTTTCTATTATACAAGCTACATGCTTTTGATATTTTTCAAATATTTGGGTTTTTAAAATACCTAGGAGATAGTAGCATAGCAAGCACCCCATAACTGAGTTAGGCTATGTGACCATCACAGGCAGAAAAAAAAACAGAAGAGTAAGAGGAGGCCGGTTGACGTTTAACTCACTGGTAATTGGTACTCTTGAGAACGGACATTGTATTGTAAATGCATTTATATAGCGCTTACTACCCCGGCCGAGGCATCGAAGTGCTTTTTCGGTGAGTAGCACGCTACTCCGGAACACATAAAAGAAGAGGATTAGGAACGATCGGCAGACTAATAGCACCACTATGTTGCGAATCATTTTCTTCATTGGCAGATCTTGAAAACAGGTTAAACAATGCTAAACCAAAGTCTTTTCAGAAATATTCAGAAAAAAAATACAAACCATTGCACGAATTAAGACAAAGCAAGCAACCGTTTTAGATACACAAAAAAACATGGCTTTAACTAATGCTTTATGACTCGGGTTTTTTAAGGGCTTTTCAGGCCTTTCTACATCTAATTTTAATGCAGAAAATTGTACAGTAGGCTTAGGTTTTAGAGGTTCTATTTGGGTGTAAGATACACGTGGTCTTGGGGAACAAAAATGTCCTTATGTAAACTTGATTATCAAAAAAACACAAGTTACTTACCTCATTCAAGGTTAACTAAGTTTAATTACGCCAAAGGCTGTGTTACATATACAAATTAGTAGAGATTGGTAATGCAAATAAGTATGCAGATTTCCATACTGAAACAGACGTGATATATATTTATTTATATCATTTGTCGAGGACTTCAATCAGACAAATAAGCTCTCTGCCGACAGTCAAATGGTTTTCTTTGCATTTTAGAAGAGTATGGCAATTGAAATCACGCATTAATACGAATTACTGCCATCAATCACGGAAAAAAATGCAGGATCCTTGCATCCTTTCATATACTGATGTAAAAGGTAAATACAGTGTGTTTTAGCAAATTAGGTTTTCCGCTCCCACTGAAAGAAATCAAATGAGTAAACACAGCTTCAGACACGCTAACCTAAGAAGTACAGCTTCTTATACAATACACACACAAAAAACTGCCGAAAGGCTAGTTGCAGAATGAGAACGAACAGTGGGAAAACTAACATGTGATTCAAAGCAAATATTTACCTAAAATGTGACCTTTCCAGTTTAGATGAATTAAAATATTCATACGAGTATTTTGCTCCGCATTACGCCGTGCACGCCAACACTCGTGCTAATTTGTCAAAAGTGTGTTCTACAAGTGAAACATGGTATATGAAAAACCCTCTCGGAAGACTGTGTAAGCGAGGACTTTAGACTGGGTGCATCGCAGAATATCACAAACTGCTTTACCTGATTGGTTAGTTTAACTTTGCTGATGAATAAGCTGATCAATTCCTCAAGCTGTATTTCTGCTTCAGGCTACACATTTGTTGCTTACAGTTTTACTGAGCAATTGCCCTAATAGAACAAGCATTTGCATGGCAATAGGTCTCGCATTTACGCAAGTTTGACCTATTGGCATGGTAAATGACAATGGCTTTTATTTACGTTTCAAAAACCAAAACATAAATAAAAGGCAATGTCATTTAAAATAAAAATAGCTCAAACTCTCGCAAATGCGAGACCTATTGCATTGGAAATGCTTGTTAATAAAGTGCTATAAACCACAGAAAGATCGCCCACTACCTCTCCCCTGATTCCCAGAAGCAAGTCACTGTGGCATTCGTCTCTTCGAGACTGGATTACTGCAATGCGCTCTATTTGGGTATTAATAAGAGCCTCATCCAGCGCTTGCAGATAGTGCAAAATGCGGCGGCCAAGATGGTCCTCAATCTTCCTAGACTTTCTTCAGCTTCTTTGGCCAGGAAGAACCTGCATTGGCTGCCTATCCAGTCTAGGATCTCCTTCAAGTTCCTCTGTCTTGCCCATGGGGCTGTGTATGGCTCTGGCCCAGAGGGTATCAGGTCCCTCCTACACTCTTATTCCCCCAGCAGAGCTCTCCACTCATCTAACAAAAACCTTCTTTCAGTGCCTAGATTTGAAAAAGCAAGGTGGGGTGGTAGAGCCTTCTCTAACCTGGTGCCTAGGCTCTGGAATTCTCTTCCCCCTGAACTGGCAGGACAACCCTCCCTTGCGCTTTTCTGTAAAGCATTAAAAACGTGTTTTTTTTGTAGAGGCTTACCCGTAATTGTGCATTAGGAGAATTTTAGAATGTGTGACCACAGTGGCGCCTTGATGCCCTTGGGCTAAGTTGCGCGGTACAAATCTCCCTTCATTCATTCATTCAGGCTTAATTACTAACTCAAAGATGTGGTTTGTGAGCTCATTTAGGCCCTATGAGCAATACAGGCGTGTTTGGTTTACCCTGTTGACATATTTTGGTTCTTCGGGCAGTGTGTAGTGTGCTCCAATCTAGGAGTTTGGGTTGAGTCAATTGTATTTAAAGTTTGGTTGGTACCTTGAACGCATACATCTGGTGACAGATTGGACTCCTTACCCGATCCCCCCGATGAATTACCTTGTGCATTTTAGGAAGTGGGAAACTGGTTTGGGGACTCACTGGGAGTACACACAGCCTATGTGAACAGCCTTCAACTCTCTGGTCAGAACAGCTGCTACATTAAGGCCACTGGCGAAAACTCTCTTGTGTGTCACAATAAATGGCCACAAGAGTCTACCAGATTGCAATAAGCATCCTCAAAAAAATCAATGCTGCTAAAAGAATAGGATTCAGAAAAGGGGGTGGTGATGGACAGAGTCTCTGAATTAAGCAGAACACTCCCACCCAGTCAACAGATCAGGGCTTGATCCATCACCGTTTTTTAGCTCACTGCACCATCCCAGCTCAGAACCTGGCTACATGCAAATTAGTCTGTTCCTGGCCCAGTGCATCACGGGAACAGGGCAGATCAAACTACCAAGCCAATTCTTTAACTGGAAAGGAAACAAGCTTCCGGGGACCGGTTTCTGGCATTACAGCCGTCTTCGGCCGGCTTGCTTGAATCCTGCTTGTGCAGTGAGCAAGGGACTCACATCTGAGTATACCCTTCCACGCTTATGGTGGACAAAACGATTCAGAAAAGGGGGTGGTGATGGACAGAGTCTCTGAATTAAGCAGAACACTCCCACCCAGTCAACAGATCAGGGCTTGATCCATCACCGTTTTTTAGCTCACTGCACCATCCCAGCTCAGAACCTGGCTACATGCAAATTAGTCTGTTCCTGGCCCAGTGCATCACGGGAACAGGGCAGACCAAACTACCAAGCCAATTCTTTAACTGGAAAGGAAACAAGCTTCCGGGGACCGGTTTCTGGCATTACAGCCGTCTTCGGCCCGGCTTGCTTGAATCCTGATGGTGCAGTGAGCAAGGGACTCACATCTGAGTATACCCTTCCACGCTTATGGTGGACAAAACGATTCAGAAACGGGGGTGGTGATGGACAGAGTCTCTGAATTAAGCAGAACACTCCCACCCAGTCAACAGATCAGGGCTTGATCCATCACCGTTTTTTAGCTCACTGCACCATCCCAGCTCAGAACCTGGCTACATGCAAATTAGTCTGTTCCTGGCCCAGTGCATCACGGGAACAGGGCAGACCAAACTACCAAGCGAATTCCTTCACTGGAAAGGAAACAAGCTTCCGGGGACCGGTTTCTGGCATTACAGCCGTCTTCGGCCCGGCTTGCTTGAATCCTGATGGTGCAGTGAGCAAGGGACTCACATCTGAGTATACCCTTCCACGCTTATGGTGGACAAAACGATTCAGAAATGGGGGTGGTGATGGACAGAGTCTCTGAATTAAGCAGAACACTCCCACCCAGTCAACAGATCAGGGCTTGATCCATCACCGTTTTTTAGCTCACTGCACCATCCCAGCTCAGAACCTGGCTACATGCAAATTAGTCTGTTCCTGGCCCAGTGCATCACGGGAACAGGGCAGACCAAACTACCAAGCGAATTCTTTAACTGGAAAGGAAACAAGCTTCCTGGGACCGGTTTCTGGCATTACAGCCGTCTTCGGCCAGGCTTGCTTGAATCCTGATGGTGCAGTGAGCAAGGGACTCACATCTGAGTATACCCTTCCACGCTTATGGTGGACAAAACGATTCAGAAAAGGGGGTGGTGATGGACAAAAGAATAGGAGCACCAAAAACTGCAAAATGACATTTTGCAGGATGCTTCAGAAAATCCATACACTGAAGCTAGTGTTGGTCCCTGGGCTTTACTTCTATTACTTTCATCCAATCGCCACACTCGGTTCTCGCAGTGAGTACTGACAACTGCACGCAGGTTTTGCGGTTCACACACACTGCAAGAACAGAAACCTGTGCATTGGCCCACGGCGTGTTTCTTTTAAGGTGTAGCCTGCAGATGCGGGCCTGCAAAACAAACTTGACCCCAGGGTCACATGCACCTCCCACAGATAAAAAAAAAACAATTGCCTACCCCTCAGCTGACGACACCTGGGGTTAATTGGGGCCATAGGTATGTCGTATCTACTAAAACGAATGCAGGCGTCACGCAAGTTATTTAATTTGAATCCCACATCTGACGCATATATGATGCTTTTCTGCACTATGTGGCATTTAAGCTTTGTTATCACAGTCACGGGGGGATTGTATGTCTGTGGTGAACGTGTGTAGCCAATTTAATAACAGTGCAATGAAAGAGAGTAGGATGAAATCTAGTTGCTAAATGAAAGTACTCAACATGCGTCCTGTTTGTATATTGCATATTTTAGTTGTCCATGGAAATTTTGATAAAGCGCGTTGCCATTAATCCGTCAAAGTGTATTCACTTTGATATGAGAGCTAAACCGTGCCTCTCATTTAGCAGTTATTTTCCGATGAAAAGCTACTAAAATATAATTTTCCGTCACCATCATCCCATGCCGGGAGGACACTTACGAGTATCCAAAGACTTGGTCTTGTCCTTCTTTTCGCCGAACAGAGCTGCCGCCGCCTTTTTGAAGAAGTTCTTAGCAGGACTGGAAAGAACAGTTGGAGGAGAGCCGCTCTGGGGTGAAGCCCTGGATGAAACCGAAAGTAAACATTTAACGAGGATTGGGAGGGTGAGAGCAGGGAGGGGCGAGTCAGAGGGCGGGAGAATAGGGATACATGATGCTGCGCCAGAGCTTGTCTTTATGGGGTCATGTGTTTGAAATACATGGCCTCATAAAGATAAGAAATCTTTTGCAACGGAAGGAAGGCAGGTGAGCCCGTCCAAGTGGGACGGCTCAAAAAGAAAAAAAGAACAGGTCACAAAGATCTCTTTCCCAATGGCTCGCCACCGTTTAGCATAAACGGTGACGCTGGCCCATGGGAAAGAGGGGCGGGGCTTAAAGAGTTACTGAAAGCTCCTCAAAAACATAAAATCTCGCCGAGTGAGCTGCGCATGTGTGCAGCCACGCCAGTCGAGTAAAAACAAAACTGGAACAGTTAAACGAATTAATATTTGAAGTGACTAATACAAATGTGCAAATAAACAAAAGGACACACAGACCTCTCTAAATTTATATGAGAGATGTGCAGAGTGTAATATGCTATTTATTACCATGGTTGAGTGTGCGGAGGGTCATTACTCAAGAGAGGCAAAGCCTTGAGTGGGTCATGGTGACCCTCCCCTCTTCAGCAGTTGGGAAGGCTGGCTCTGAAGTATCTGGGATGGAGTGGTAATTTAAAGTACACCACAATGAAGGGCACATGTTGAAAGGGCAAGAAAAGGGTAGTGATTTTTGAAGGTGCTGGGTCTGAAGGTGATATTGAATGTCTGCTTGCAACGATAATGTTGTTGAATTCTTTTTCTGAGGGGAGCATTTAGTGGCGGAAGCGTGTTTGTCGTGGTTGAGCCATGTGTAGGTGGTGTGTTAGATGTATTCTCCCTAATGTAATTGTTGACTTTAATTTTTTCCAGATGATTGCTATGGAGATTTTGTCACATAAGGCTTATGATCCTGTTGGTTCAGCATGTGGGCTTTCTGGATTATGGAATCTTTTTTGAATTTTGTGCAATTCCTTAGATGGGCAGGTCATTTCAATAATGCATATGGAGTAATATGGTATTTTTGTGATTCTTGCTATTGTTTGTGTTCTCTGTTATACAATTGTAGTATGATTTAGTCTTTTTCATCACCTTGATTCCCACCTTTTGCACTGTATAACACAGAGTTGAGTTTTCATTATTCCAATTGGTTTTGTTTGTGTGGTTGACAGTGGATGCAGTTTACAACAGTATCTAGTTGGCCAATGTGGTTGCTTATTTATTGTGGTTCTTTTGAGATTGGAGTCGAGTTTTACGACATCTAGTTTTTTTACCTGCTGCCTGTAGATGCAATTGTTGTTGTAAGTGGTGGTTGTAATCTTTGAAGTGTTTTTATTAATGGGTTTATTGAAGGCAATAGTGTTGTCACTCCAACTTCCTGGAGCATTATCAGTCATAGTGGCCTACCTCAGGGGAGAGAATATGACATCCAAAGCGAGTCAGACAATGAAATGACCAAGAAACAATTTGTTGGGGGTTGAAGGGCTCAGGATTTGATGCGATAGCCGTGGTTATAATTAGATTCTTCTTGTCTATCTGGGTGTTGGGATTTCCTAGAATCTACAAAATGGAGTGATTCAGAAGAGTCTTGGTCACAGTGTGTATTAAGACACCTTTACAGTTTGTATTGCTGGGTGGTGGTCTTTGTTTAAGGAGGAAGGGACAAGCAAGAGTTGGAGTGGTGTGACATCTTACCAGAAAAGATTAACAGTTGTTCATGGTGAAATTTGAAGTTTTGGCTGCTGCCAAATATTTGAACTTGGTCTTGCTATCCGTCTATCTGCATGAACCCTGTGAGTGGTCTGCCTCTTGCTTAAAAGTATATATATATCCACCAAGAATTACGCGCAGCCCTTAGCAGCGTAAAGGCCGACCACAACAGCATGATTTAAGGTCTTTTATTTCCAGGCAAGATGGTTTCAACAAGCAGGATGGCATGACGCGTTTCGAGTTCAGTTACCTCTTCATCATATGCATAGTCTCAGGGGTGGGCTCGTTAGACATTTAAAACGTAGCTGGGACATTGAAGAAGGACAACAGTCCATACATTTTAAAGAGGCAGTCAGTTAATGCATTATTTGCGGTGTTGTTCGAGTTAAGGTAAAAAAGTGCCCAATATCAATCTTTTATATTGTTAAGTGCAGATGTTAACTTTCCATGTCATTGGTTTACCGTAACTCCCTTTTACAGTCTTAAACTCTTTATTTCAAATTCAAGGTCCACAATGCCTCTTACTGCGCTTCCGGCATTATTTCTTTCTCCAATGTCGATCATGGCAAAGTCTCCACAGCGTCAGCCCTAGCCAAATGCAATATGCTTTCAATCGGCAGAGTTTAATCCTCATTTTAATCCGATGGCCAGAGCGACGCCGGAGCAGGTTACGACCACCCCGGATAACATCTCCTTACTTGCCATCACGGAATTGTTCACAATTTCATGTTGTGCTTTAGGAAGTCCTTAAGCAAACTCTAGCTGTCTCATAAGTCCACGTCAATGGTGAGGCAGGCCACACACGGGGCCCTTCCATTCAGCCCTTTCAGTAACAAATGTTTTCAGCCGGCGGGCGCTTTTGTACTTGTTTCTCACAAAGCTGCAAAATCCTGACAAAAGAAGCGCCTCTAACTTGCGAGTCTGTACATACATATATAGTTGAACAGAAAAATTGTTGTCTGTCACATCCTTTAAAAATATTTCTAACTCAAAGCATAAAAGGAATGGCTGCTGCGAAGAGACTTCTCACTCCCTACCAGTGTTTAGCCAGTCTCTAGGTGCTCCCAGATTTGGTAGTTAAGAAAACGGAGGTGCAGAAATTACCATGATTGCACATTGCAGTGCTAAATAGGTGAGGCGTGCAGGATTAGAACCATGGTCACCAATTCCACAGCCTTGGTTTAAGTCTGCAAGTTATAGGTTAAAACCTAGTGAGGTCAAATTCACCCGTCATGCTTCCATGTCACTCTAAGGATTTTGAGATCTACCTTCCGTTGGTTATATGAACATGTAAAGAACAATAAATAAAATGCATGCAAAATAAAGAAATATGAGCAGTATCAAGCGCCGTTACGTTTGTGTACTCGATACACACCAGAGAGCGCGAGCGTAAATCCAGCTCTGGTTTCATCACAAAGAGCTTTGGTGTCAACTTGAAGATGTTTTTGTTCTACCAAGAGTCATATTCTTATTTATAAAAGTTATAGATGATGTTTGCGATAGATTAAAAAAAATTGAATATTGCAGGAGCTAGTCTACATGTGGGTAAAATGTTGGTATTAGCATGAGCTAAAATGGCAAATAAAATCAAACCCACGAAGGGCTGAAGATCTGGGAAACCGATAGACCCGTTCAGCTCTTAAGAGCATCAGAAGTGCACACATTTCCAAAAAGCCAGCAGGTCAATACACTGGAGTATGCACACTGTAAATAGTGTCAAGACGTTGACATACCTGCGAGCACATGTTTTAAAAAACAAACATAAGCGTGAGACAAAGGCAGTAGGCACTATGCATTAATGGGTGACAGTAGCACGTGCTTACTAAGCACTCTGTTGCCATACAAATTCATATTAAGTGGCAACAAAAAAGCAGTGGCCACATCAAGCCTCCACTCCACAGTCTACTGCAGCACGAAGGTAACTGCATAACTCTGAATTTGCACAGTCCACGCCACAAATGTAACGCCCCTTTGTGATCACAGGCCTTTATAGATTAAGGCTACCTTCTTTTTATATCTGGTTTTACGTTTTTAGGTCTCGCCTAGCGACGCAGAGCATGCGCTGTTCGATTTGGTGAGACCTATTGTTGTCGATTTGCTTCCGAAGGGGGACAGGAGGCGGGCACGCGCCCACACAGCCGATGTGCACGTATATGGCTCGCGGCATAGAGAAACAGCTCACTCTCCAGAGCCAAATCACACAAACGTGCCAGGGGCTGCCGACTGCTCCTTGCACCAGGGAAGATGCTGTACATTGAAAATATATTTCACAATTGGACCACATTCGTCGGACCCGTGAGGATTTTTTTTGTTAATGGTGTGTAATCTGAATTCTTACTGTGTTTCTCAGGGATGTGACCTCTACTAAAACAATAATAAGTGTGTATCATTATTTTACGGTTTAATCTGATGTGTTGTAGTGAAGGCATGATTATTTGTCCAAAAGGAAAAACTTTTTAATTTTATTTCAGCCATTACTGTAGAAGAAATGAAGCATTTTAGTGACTGCGAGTTCTTGCCTTAGATAGATTTTTCAGTAAAACACCCCCAAAAAGAAGAGTGTAGAAACGAGTATGATCTGTTAACGCTGATGAACTTTACAGCTAAAATAGTTCTCCCTTTTGTACATTTATGTAAGGGTGTTCCCTCCTCAAACGCGTAGCCGCATCTATTTGCTGCATGCTTTTAAACTGAATAAAACACAATTATTTTCACCAACCCTGACTGTCTCTGCGAGTTGCTCTTTCCTTCGTGTAGATGATGTGGGGTGTGTACATAAACCTAGTGGCTTAGCCCCGATCAAGAACTCTCCACCAGGGAAGATGTGTGGTGTGTTCTTCGGACACTTGGTGTATCTCATACAGTTAAATCGATACCAAACTAAAAGGAGTAGTTTCGATTTCTAAACAGCTATTTATAAACTTGCAGAACTATAATAAAACAAGCATTTGCAATGCAATAGGTCTCTCATTTACGCGAGTTTGAGCGATTGGCATTATTAACCCGTTAACCGCGGCGGGCGTTTCCGTGCGCGAGCGGGGCCGCGTCGGCCATTGGCCGACGGCAGCACTGGGGAGGTAGTGCTGCCATCGGCCAATGGCCGACGGCAGCAATTAAAGGCTTAAATAACAATGCCTTTTATTTATGTTGAAAAAACTAAAACAAAAAAAAGGCATGGTCATTTACACAATGTTAATAGCTCAAACTAGCGGAAATGCGAGACCTATTGCATTGCAAATGCGTGTTACCCTTGCTAAGGGCCCTTCCATTAAAGTGTCTCGGCTCCAAAACTTTTTATTCTCTGCATGCTAACAAAGGTGAACCAGCCCCTTCCTTCCCATAGCATGTTCTGTTCTCCCGCTCAGCTAGCCAGGTAAACTGCGGCCTAGAGGAATAGGGTGAAGACAGATTATGGCCCCATGCCCTAGCAAAAACACTAATCATTAGGTTAGAACCTGGCCAAACCATGGTCTCTTCCCAACTCTTCTGGTCAGCCTATTTATTTATTCATAGAGTTGTTTTTCATAGCGCATGCAAGACCCAACAGCATTAAAGAGCTATACATAAAGCAGCATCATTTCAACAGCTATAATATTACAATGCAAGAATGTGGATACAAATAACATGCAGAGATATAATTGGGGTATACTAGTATATACAGATAAATCTACAGTTATTTTATGCGTATTTGTAAAGGACACTTCCACCCGTGACAGTCTCCTGGCGCCTACGCCTATGGTTAACCATAAGAATAAAACCAATCGGAATAATGAAAACTCAACTCCACATAGTACATTGCAATGGTGGGAATCGAAGCGAACAAAACAACTAAATCATACTACAACAATTTTGGTGAAATAGTTTTGGTAATATGGACATATCTCATAAATGCAAGAAATCACACAAAGTATTATAATAGTTTAGCTTGTCTACCATAATAATGATCCCCACAGATCATATTAGCCAAAGCAAAATTATTTGTCCATAAGCGATTGACAGACACCCTTGGCACTGTGTACCTGAGAGAGCAGTCTGGATCAGCAAACCCAGAGCAGGAGCGGAACCCCAATGGGGAACAAGAATCTAGAGAGCGAGAGGCGGTTGAAAAGCAGCTGTTTTAGGTCTATGTCAAACGAGGGAACAGTGTGGGTAGGAAAGCGATATCGAGTTGGAAACCTTTGGATAACTAAGCAGTAAACTAGTGATTCAGTGTACTTTTTTTTGTTGAAAGCATAGGTCTTCAGCTGCACAGCTGGCTTTACCCCTGTGACTGAAATCTTCAGATTTCAAGCCAGGCAGTGAGAAGGAGCAGTGTATAGATTTTCGGTACTAAACACATGTGCATTTGTAGAACGCTCTGCCGTCAGTGGAGACCGATGTCTAGGAAATCAATATAGGGTTATGAGGTCGAAGTAATTACCACTGGAGATAAATTAGGCTGTAGCGTAGCGGGTAGATCTTATTCTGGAATTGTTTTATTTCGTGGATACGTTTGAACTTCTAATGGTCATGTTAATGTGCTTGTGTAAGCCAAGTGTCTAGAACAAACTCAAGAGATTAAGAGCTACTGAGGATGGTCAGTTTACATTAAGATAAATGTGGCGACAAGCCAATCATGAACCATGGTCCGAGGCGTGACAGGCGATAATGTTGATCATCATCAACATATTAGTGAATTAATATGGTAGAAACACTAAGGATGTCTCCCTCCCTAAGCTTCAAGAAATTAGTTAAAGAGTGTGTGACCTAAAAACTAGCCTGAAGGATTTTCTTGTTTGAGAGCAATGGAGTTAGTCACTCCTCTCCATAAACTTCATCGATTACCTTAGGCTAGCATTATAGAGAGCCCTGTCTTACCAAGAACCAGAATTTCTTGGGTCATTTGAAGCAACAGCTTTCATAATTAGTGAGCAACATTTATTATAACGAATGTGTTTCTTATCCATTATTACATTTTTGTATTGAAGCTAGAGTACTTGGAATTCATATAAAAAAAGTGCTAATCGCCTGCCTGTTTTTTTTTTTCACTTGCAATCTCAAGTTTAGATCTCCAGTTGATATAAGCATGCAACCAGTGAAGTGTTAACATCCATCGTGTATATATCTTTCTACATTTTGAAGTGAAGTGGTTTTCAGTTGTTAATAGTAACATATACATTTATCAAAGTTATGATAGACATTCGAAGCACATTAATATTAAGCAATTTGAAAGCACAAAAACAACAACAAGCGATAGCAATTTATTTAACATTACAAACTATTTTAGGTGGAATCAAAGATAGGTCCTCAGAATGGAGGACCAGTATTCTTGGAAGTGGCTTCCCAATAAACAGAAACAAAACCATAAAGTAAGAGATTCGTTAAATTAGGTCTCCTGATAAGATTAAATCACCATGAAATAACATCCTAGTCAAAAGGCATAGATTTGTACCCAATTAAAATTATGCCCGTGCCATACGAATAATGACCATTGTGTGAGTACTCCTCATAATAAGATGCATCACTTATATGAGAGAATTTGAAAGATTAATTGGTCATATCTTCAAAGGGAGCGAAACGATTTTGTGCAAACTGCAAGTCATTTGGAAAAACCACCCTTTAGTTTCCTTCCATACTATAGAGAGAAATCACATGAAGGTTATAGACTTTAGGTCCCAACGATGATATGGCTTTAACTAGATGATTATCAAAAGAAACCCGACAGGGGTGTATTCCTGAATGATGACTTAACACAGCCTGTACAAGATATTCAGAATAATAGTTGCTCTCTCAGGAACCATAGATATTTCTTTGGAGACTAAATTCTATTCTGCTTTCAGATCCATTGCAAAAAGGGCGAGCTTAGCTACTTCTTTTCTCTGATAGATATTCACACATGCCACTATTTTTAGATCAGCTGTAGACATATGCAACCTTCAATGAAGAAATATAACAAAGAAACCATTCTTGACGAATTCAAAAAGGTGAAGTGTCATGGACCTCCTTTTGTGCATACATAAAAAGAAAAAGTTTGGGAGCACAGTCTGCACAGCCATGTATCCCATTACAAAGGGAAGGTTTGCCTTGAGAGGACAACGGTTTCATATACTTAACTTGACCTTGTTTAACCAAGGTATTTAAGAAGCTATGTTTTTTGCACTAAATGTTAGATGATCAGAGGATCCTGTGCCTTCTCTGGCTGCTAATTTATTGTTGACATTATGCAGCTCCTTTTTAGAGTAACGATTCTTTGAAATTCTTCTTTTGCAGTAATTTGCCCAGTTAGAAATCCGCGACAAAAAGTGTATCAAGAACACTCATCTCTCCTTTTTAAAAATATTGGGTCATCGAGAAATATAAAGTGTATCTGATGGATACGGAGTAAACAGAACTGTTTGAGGAAGCTCATCTTCAATCTGTGTATTCACTGAAGTATGAGTTTGCAAGGTAGGTCTTCCTAAAGTTGACATGAATGAATTAGTTAAGTTCAGAGGAAATTTCTTTCTACAGAGCAGACTGAGATATGCTTGGATCCCAGAAGAGAAGCAAAAACTTCTAGCATCCAATGCAAGGTCCAGCGCATTAGCAATGAAATTTCAAGCCCTGAAGAAGAGGGCAATATGATTACACTCAAAGAAACAGTGGTAGAGAAACGGACTTAACCCTCCTTTGTTGAACTTCATTGTGGGGATCCTGAATAATAACTAGCAAAGATGTTGGTCGCAAAGGTAAAATTAATGGCAATGAAACTTCACGCTGTGGACCCTCACCTAAATATGACATTATCACAGGTGGGGTGTGTAGTATGCACATTCAGGAGAGTTGAAAATAAGATATGAGGCTCAGTAACTTTAAAGGAACAGTCAGATGAATAGTGCCTGCTTATGAGATCCAACAGTGGAATTATCTCTCAAGGATAACCACCAAAGCATTGCTGGTAGAAAGAGAAATAGGGGCCCTCAGAAAGAATAGTTGTCGTGGTGGCAACAGAGAACTTCCAGATTACACAACCCTAAGATTGGGAATTCATCATTTAAATTCCTGGGGTGTTGGTGTACCAGTCTGGCACACTTTTAAATGTCTTATTTACTCTGTGCCGACATCAAGATGTGTAATTTTTAAGTTAACAAACGCCAACAAAATATGTTTCTACGAAAGGCAGGTTTTTTCCCAGTAATGCTTTGTCTGTCGTGTGTGGTATGATTTAACAAGTGGTTAAGTAAATTGATGGGTGCTGTTCAGCAGTTAAACTGGCTGTGAGTATTTAGGTCATACAAATTACTTCATCTGGCACCATCCCTTGAGAAAAAATAAAGGAATGCCTCTCTCACGCAGAATATGTGCTTTCCAGATACTATACACAGGCCAAAGGATCTGTGGGGTCTACAAGTGGAGGAACAACATCATACAAGACCAGTCTCTAAAAACTGCGATTCCCAGACATGCTGTCGTCTTCTTCCCAAACAATGTCCTAAGAACACACATGCATTCATTCATTGTGTGGCTCACTGGTTAGAGGCGGCAGACCCGAGAGCAGAGGACGGCCCGGGACCAGGGTTCGATTCCCGGCGCGGCAGGTTTCTGGACCAGGGTCAGCGGACTCGATAATTCTCTCGCCTCGGTGCCCACTCTGATCAGCGATCACACTCGGCAACTCTGGGCATCAGCTTGCCTCATCTTCACTAACGGCCCCACCAGACCGCCGGGGATGCCTGGTCTCACCCTGGAGATACCCATTAAGGGACCATCTCTCAGGGAAGCCAGGAAGGGTTTCGCAGCGGTCGAAGCGCCTTGGGACCCTACGGGTAAGTAGTGCGCTATATAAATGCCAATACATTTACATTTACATTTACATTCCATTCACACACAAATGTTCTTTACCTTTCTCTACCCCTCCACACTGCATTGTGTGATGCTAATAGGGGACAGTCGATGACCTAGCCCACACTCAACCTTGCTGTTAGTTTCTGTCATTCCACTACTCCTAATATGGTCTGACAAACTCCTAGCCTATCTAGTTAAGGAACTTCTGGCATAAGGGGTGCTGTACAGTAGAATCTCGCTGCTAGTCGCTGGGCAACAATTTAATTTCCTTGCTGTGTCATCTTAATAAAGCTAATCTCTCCTCTAAAAGGCAAACATACTGCTATCTGTAGACACATATTCAAAATTCTCAAGCTCTTCACTCAGCCTCTACCTACGATGAGTGGCTTATAAAATGGATCAGTATTTTCAACTGAATTACTGATACCAGCGGTGGAAGAAATCTATGCCATTGAACCAACAGTTGGTCGAGTTCCTGGAGACACACCACCTACTGGACGAATCACAATTTGGCTTTCGAAGACACCATGGCACCGAAACCGCCTTAATCAAGGCTGCGGACGATATCAGGACTATTCGAGATCAAGGTGGGACAGCAGTCCTGGTCATGCTGGAGCTGTCGGCGGCCTTCGACACGGTTGACCATAAGACTCTTGTCGACCGTGTCGAAAAGATGGGCATCCATCATTCAGCGAGCAACCTGATTGCTTCCTTCCTAGCTGACAGATCACAGGCAGTCACTCTTGGCCCCTATCAATCCATCAATCTGTCATTACCATGTGGGGTTCCTCAAGGCTCATCCCTAAGTCCGACACTATTTAACATCTATGTGTCGGACCTTGCTAATGTCATCAAAGCATATGGGATGAGCGTAACCTCCTACGCTGACGATACCCAACTGGTTTTGGCTATTAAAGATAATGGACCAGAGGTGGCTGACCGATTTCGGCACGGAATGCTCGCAATCAGTGAGTGGATGGCATCTAATTGCCTTAAGCTAAATTCCAATAAGACAGAGGTGCTAATTTTCGGACCCCTTAGACCTGATTGGTCGTCAACCTGGTGGCCATCAGCCATGGGTGAGCCACCCAGGTCAGCACTTAAGGTTAGGAACCTGGGAGTAACATTCGATGTGGACCTAAATTTCATGGCACATGCGAATAAGGTAGCAGCAACAGCCCATCATAAATTAAAATTGATTAGGAAAATTCTTCCATTTCTTCCTGACACTGCCGCAAAAACATTAATCAGTTCCCTGGTTTTAACATCCCTTGATTACTGCAATGGGCTATTACTAAATACCCAAACCAGGATAATAAACAAGCTTCAGTCACTGCAGAATGCAGCAGCACGGCTTCTCTCAGGAACACCTAAATTCTCTCCAATTTCTGACACCCTCAAGAAATTCCATTGGCTAACGATCCGCAACCGAATAAAATTTAAATCCTTATGCATAGTTTACAAAGCATTGCATGACCAGGCTCCCCACTTTTTTAAGGAACAGTTGACACCTTATAAACCAACCAGACTGCTCCGATCGACCACGCTGAACCATCTAGTGGTCCTTCGATCCAAGACAGTTTCTTGGGGAGATCGTCGCTTTCTGGTTGCGGCATCAAAGCTATGGAATACCTTGCCACTCTGCATTAAGACGTCTCCTTCACTTATGCAGTTCCGTAAACTACTAAAAACCTGGTTATTTGATCAGTAATCTAAGACAGTTTCTATGAGCAATGAGGGAAATAATGGAATCACTTAGCGCCGAGACGCCCACGGGTATTCGCCGCGCTTAATAAATTACAAAAATAAATAAATAAATAAATAACATGGACACTGAGGGTCTACTAGGAATTGCTGGGAACATCTTTAACTCTGGGTCAAATTCTCCTGAAAATTCCTTATTTTGGTCCACACTTTTACGCAGAGATATTGGCTGCTTTCATATACCTGGGTGAAAGTAATGATGGCCTTATTCTTCAAAAGCCTTTGAACAGAACTATAAGTCTTAACAGATGTAGAGTAGAAAGGTGTGTCATTCTACTGTAATGAACCATGCCCTCAAACAAACTTCATGAACCACCAATGGATAAGGCTGTGCTCACCGCCTAGGATACTATACACCATAATTCTGTAACAAGTGCATTAAGCTGCTGACCCATTTAACAACCTTTTTAGAATCGTGCATATGAATGAGAGCCAAATTGTTGTTTCTAGTCTAGTTATATCTCCACATGCAATTTCACAGAGGTATAAAAAGTTCACTATTACTGACAGCTAGAAGAAAATCTTATTCCGGCTGCAAATGAATATCTGCCTTTGTAGAGAAAACATATAAAAACCATTTCCTGCGTGTATGTTAGTCTTAAATACAGAGTTTCCTTAAAAAGACTTGTAAGAACCCAGACTGCACTAATTTTGCACTTTATTTATGATGTTCATTAGAGCAAAGTAGAAATAACATACACTAAGAGATAAATTGGCATTTTGGCTGACAGAAAATTGTTCAGAGCAGCACTTCTGAAATTGTCTCTAGGAATTGAATGCATGAGTAACGGACTGTTGCAAAGTCATCCTGTGACTTGGGCACCCCCCAACTTTTTGCTGACTGGTACTGGTGGCAACTGACTGACAGACCCTGGGCTTTGCCTACCCAGGCCTAGTACTATACTGAAAGAGACACTTAGAATGCAGTGAAAACAACTTCATACACTAGGGTACACTATGGGTTGGGGTACCCCTGTGATTGGCATGATCTACCCTGAATTAGCATATTCAAATACAGCCAGCAAAAGAAACATAATGCTGTACTAAAGAATTTATCACGTGTTGGAGATCTGTTGGATTGCTCACTACATCACAGACTATGTTCCCACTTACTGCATTTGTAAATGGAATAAATATTACAGTTTTACAAAATGTAAGCAGCTTCTGGGGTACAGAAGCAGTCTGACTATCCAAATGTACACATATTTTTGCTAAAACTAAAAAGGCACACTTGATGGCATACTTGAAATCGAAATATTTGACTTTAAACAGAGAGGAAATATTTCTAGGCAGCTTCAAATCAAATGTATTGATTCAACTTTACAGTAAAGCCAATAATAAAAGCACACAATACACAGTACAATCGAACTCCTGACTTATGTAACCAATGTACAATTCAATGTATAGTTCAGGCACCAGATAATACATAAAACTAACAAGAAAAAGACATTCCTGTCAACGCAAGCCCTCTTTAGGTCGAGGGACCTAAAAATGGGAAGGGAATGTTACTTAGTAGGGCTTCAGAACCCGCCTCCCTGCCCCGTCTCGCCACCATTGGCTGGCTTCCTAAACGGAGGCCAGCCATTGGAGGAGAAAGCCATCCCTCCAAAGAAGCTCCGTCTTTTTCAGATTTGGGGGCGTGATTTTTTGCGTTCTTTAGACAGTGACGTCGTCCGTCACTCAGCACAGCAAAACACGCTCCCAAATCCGAAAAATGTCGTAAGCTTTGTGGCCGCCATTGTTGCCCAGTTGCTCCGGTTTCTACGGCGGATGGGGCTTCCGCCCAGCGCCTCGGAGCCGAGCTGCTGTCTTTACCGCCCACGCGCGATGCAAAGAGAAGGTCCTTCCGCTTCCTTGCACACATGCTGTGTTGATTCAGAGGCTATCGGCTCTTGCCGCTTTTCCACCCACAAGCGGTGCAGAGGATCGGGTGCTCCCCCCCGCCCACACATTGCCAAGGCTGTATCTCTAGCAGCCAGTCTGGGGACCCGTGCTGGTGCCCGCTCCCGTGCTCTCCCCGCTGCTCCCCAGCGTGCAGATGCCAGATACGATCTCCGTCCCCTGCAGTTTCCTCGGTTGACGACAAAAACAAGAGCCGCTCCTCTGCTCTGGCGCGGACAGTCAGGTACGTTTTTTTATATATATATATATCTCTCTCTCTCCCTCTCTCTCTCTCCCTCTCTCTCTCTCTCCCTCTCTCTCTCCCTCTCTCTCCCTCTCTCCCTCTCTCTCCCTCTCTCTCCCTCTCTCTCCCTCTCTCTCCCTCTCTCTCTCTCTCTCTCTCTCTCTCTCTCCCTCCCTCTCTCCCTCCCTCCCTCCTCTCCTCCCCTCTCCCCCCTCTCCCCCCTCTCCCCCCTCTCCACCCTCTCCCCTCTCTCCCCTCTCTCCCCTCTCTCCCCTCTCTCCCCTCTCTCCCCTCTCTCCCCTCTCTCTCTCCTCTCTCCCCCCCCCTCTCCCCCCTCCCTTACTATGTGCAGTTGCCAGCAAGGGAGGTTGGCGGCTTCGTGCTAAGTGTAATGGTCATCCAAAATTACCAATTCCGAGCAGTAGAAGAGGGCCGGTTGTACTAAAGTGCAAAGTCTGAAAAATAATGAATAACACATTACATCGATAGGCACAAATATAATAAAGGCAATTTTAAAAGACTGGCCATTGTGAAGCAATTAATTTCTGTCAGTTCTGCAATGCTCAGGTATTTGCTTTACTATAAAAAAAGGAAAATTGCGTCTGGACAATGCGCATGCCCGAGAGATGTAAAGTGCCAACTTCTAGTGATAACAGAGACAGTCTTCTAGTTTACGTAGGCTATTACTGTAACTTATTTTACAGTTGTTGACTCTGTATCTGTATACATATTACTTCTGTAATGAATGATACACACACCAATTCTCCCTTCTGTATGGAACAGTACTGCTTACACACGTTCCCCCACCTCTGAACTGACTGGCTGATTACATGCACTAGCTGGGCCCAGCAGAAGTAAGCTTTCCAGAAGTCTCTGTCAACATCAGGTTTTCTTGGAGTTATTCGGAACTGGAGCAATAATGACAAACTTCAAATTTATAACGCTCTGACTATTCTGATTTCGAGATACGGAATAAGTAGCCGTGTTAAGTACATCGGGATTCCTTGTAGCAATTGAACCGATTATAGATCGTCTGTCCTCGGTAATAATGGGAGAATAATAAAAAAAATTAAAAGCAGGGGTGGGCACGGAACAGAAAAAATGTGCAGCAATGATGTCGTCCGGCACTCTAGCGCCTCTCAGTGCATTAAAGGGCTAGATTTCAGAAAAATAAAAACACTGAGTAAGGTACCAAGTAGATGTCAAACGTAAGAGCTTCTACAGAATTTGTACAATACTGTCATTGCAGATCACAAAGCAGCATGAAAACACGATATATACATTTTATGAAGTACAAATAAAAATATTAAAAAATACAGCACCAAGAGACTTCTCTACAACTATGACTGGTACTAAGGTATCTTTCTACGTTTAACCAAATACAAAGCTGGAAGAAGCACTTTTTGTTTACAGTTTCACAAACCGTGAAACATGCGAGTACTTCTATTTGCATACAATAACAAACTAAGTGGAGAGGCGCAGCTGGCAGGGCGTCTGCGTTGCAGAACGGGAACCAAACTTGGTAACAGTTGACTCTTTGAGCACAAATATGTTCAAACTATTCTGTTTCACAAAAGACTACATATGTGAGAAGAAGCAAGCGTATAGTAGATATATGATGACATGTCTACGACTAGTCTGCTTTTCTTCGTATTTCTAAGCCAACAAAGACAGTGGGGTAGCGAGGTAAATGCAGGACGTTAATGAAATGGTTGGCATTTTACTTGATACGTGCTCCCGCGCGCACACACTAAATGTGACTGGCAAGTCATCTTGACACTATGTCCTGTAGCTATTGCAAAGACAAATAGTGACATTCGAGCAATGGCATTTTACATCTAGTCACGCATGATTCCATAGAAAACTATTTGGACTGCTTTGTAGCTGCCAAATAGAGTTAAAGGGGAGTGCGCCGCTGACCCTCAAGGATGCGCTTTGAAGCTCACCCTCCACCACCTCAGTAACAAGATGCTGTTGTCAAATAAATAACTTGTAGACTTGGCATCTGCTGCTCAGGTAGCACAGCCCTCTTCTCTGTCGACAAGTGGCAACAGGGCAGCGCAGTTACCTGAACATACACTGTGGTGTCCGCTGCTCAGAGCCTAGCGCTCACCTTACGAGACTTGACACAACACAGCCCTCATCCCAGGGCGCGCGCACACACACAAGCTGTTCTCGGGTGGTGCTGTGCTGGCTGGCCCCTGTTCGTCTTGGGGGAGCTTGGCTCTGAACACCCTTCACTTCATTTTCATGCGAGAGCCCGCATCCTGCAGCTAAAGCAACCCCGCACCCATCTACAGGGGACACAAAATTGTGCCCTGAAGTGAAGATGAACCCATACTCTGTGCTTCTGTTGGGCGAATGGAGTCATCCACCCCTCTCGCAGGTTATTTTCTGAGCCCCCATCTCCTAATGCGGGGGGGGGGCAATTACACACACTGTATTGTTACCTGAAGATGAACTCCTGATCTCTGCTGCCTGTGGGGGAGGTAAGCCCCCCTTTCTTGCTGAAGAGTTTCTGGAACAGAGTGGGAGGCATATTGGTGTCCCTCCAGGAGGCGCGAACGCCGTGCTGGTCCCCTCGCGCTGGGTCACGTATTAGCCTCCATCCGCCTGCAGTCATATGACAGGCGTTAGTCACAGAGAGCAGACACGGCTGCTAGCCACGGGGGCGGTCCCAGCTGCTGGGCGCGGCGGCACAACAGCACCACTGCCAGCTACTGACACAAACAAAGGACTTTTAAACGTCAGTCTCGGAATATCCGTCAGCGTACCAACATGGCGGCCATCTTGGTACGGAGAGCTCTGTAATCCCACCTCCAGTTCACATGGAGCATAGGGCACGTTAACAAAACAGAAGACTCATACTGCGCGTCAACACCTTAACAACGCACATATCAGATAGTAAGCTCTAAAGGAATTTTGCTCTTTCAAATAAGCGACCAGTAATTTCGTTAATATATTTAGCACGTTTTAGAATATGTGGCATTAAACTAATTTCGCGTCAGCGAGTGATTTTACATTACGAATCGGATGAGAAATGCTCATATCTTTAGTTCTATCAACTTTTTTTTCTTCTCATAAAAAATACTTCCTGCAGATTGACCGCGTCTGCGGGCATCTGTTTTTTAATTACCGTTTATTATGCTTTTTAGCAATTTTCTTTATGTGTATCGTTTATATAGGAATTTTACAATCGAAACTTGTACTGAGCAGTAAATAGATGTCAGGAGGCTAAGCAAGATGCAGGCATGCAGCACTGTTGTAATACAAAGTCCATTACTCAGGTGTATATTCTGTAGATAGTTTTTTAGGCTTAGTTACAAGGTAAGTTCCAGGTAAGTAGGTAGATGATAACAGATAGCCCCACCAGGAGCAGCTTCTGCTCAGCCTGCACACTCAAACTGATACTCAGAACATTACCAGACATCCTGGATTCATGCATTCTATGACATCACCAAGCATTCATCTCACACACAAGAGGGGAGAGGGTCTATGTACAAATCTTCCACCCGAACCCCCTATATCACTATAGTATACCCACAAAACAGGGGTGGAGACGACAAAACAAAAACACAAACTCAACACAAGAGTGCAAACATTGGCACACTCGTGAGTGGTGAAAAACTGCCCTCACTCACACACATTGTGTGTGACATGCTTCATCATAGGGTCTGCTACAACATCCGGGCGTAGCCACTCACCGGACGGAGCATAGGGAGGGGGAACAGAAAAATACAGACAAAGTGTAATACAAGGTTGAACGTGACCCCAGTGTCCAGAAACAACAAATCAAGACTGAATACAACGATAGACAAATAAAATTGCAGTATATAACAGTTAAAACTGGCTCCTGGATACCTTAGTCAGCTTTATTGTTAGGTTCCAAGGTCAGGATTAAAAAGACAAAAAGCGGTGGTGCTAAAGAGGGCTATAAAGGTCCACTAGCACCCCACTCTCAACATGTTTCGACCTCTGTTCGCCCTTGATAAATGGGTCACTCAGGTCTTCGTCAGGACGTCTTGTTGTTCCAGTCTTATGTGATACCCATCTTACCTCAATTAGGTGTTAGGAAGGGTATAGGTCACTCTCACCCATCAGTATTAGGCTATGTGGAGGGAATTCCGCCAACACGGTGACATAACAAGTTTACCGATATCAGTCACTTGACCTGGCACATGGAGGGAGGAGTCCCAGAGAACACAACTGTTTCGGTGGGAAGTCCTTCCCTATCGTTCCCTTCTTTCATGTCACCAAGCATTCATCATTCCAATTATCACCCAGCACTCGTCCTGACTGAGCAGTAGGAAAGATGTAGCTAAGGAAAAATGAATGGCAACACCTGAGTCACAATAAGCACCGACACAGACCGCAGAAGCGACTGCTACTTAGTGTACAAAAAAAGATTTCATATGCACAAACGAGGAGGGTAAACCAGATGCTTTCATAACATTTACTCCCATCTGCATCTAAAATAACTTGTATCTCTATGAAATAACTAAAATACCTGGCAGGGGTACATCTACCTATCTTGTGGGGACCAGCGAAGTTTGAAAGAACCAACCAAAAACAAGTAAGTACTAGCAAAGGGACATTTAGAGTATTGTGTGCATACAGTGAGGTGACCCAAATTCTTTTTCGGGAACCCGTTTTCTAAGGTGTTCAGAGCCTCCCTACTCTATCTTCTTTTCATGGTGTTCCAAGAGATGACTCAAGAAAAAAGACTGAATTGCATGTGACGGAGGTCAAACTGAGGTCGCACTGTGTGCAAAATAAGGATGGACTGGGATGCCGCCCCAGTGTTGATAACAAAGTTTATTTAGACAATAGTCTATAAACCATACATAGAGCAATGGATTACACATAGTGATAAAAGATATTTAAGACCACAATTCATTTTACACATTTACAACACTTGTAAAACCATAGCATAAAATTGGGAAACACTGTACTTTTTAATCTCTCCCGCCCTCCTTTGTTACCTCCGTTATATATTCTCTTGTTGCTTTCAGAAATTTCCCCAATGCAATTGTAATATCCAAAAAAGTCATTTCTGTAAGGAGGTCAATGGCATCTGCACGGGAGGTCACCTCATATTTTAAAAAAAATTGGACGTAAAAAGGCTTTCCGAATTGCTAAAATCCACGTACAATCAAACAGTATATGTAAAATATCATTTCTTACTCCTAGGCCACATTTACAGGTTCCGTCCGGGTGGATCAGGGCCATTCTTATTTTTCTTTCAATCTTCCATGGATTTAGGCCCACCCGAACTTTCAAGATTTCCTGTCTTAGCCATCTATTGGGCAGTAAATCCAAATATGGGAATCGGACCTCCTTTTCCCATTCATTCTTTACCCAGTTCACTGATTTTTTTAACCTCAGATAGTCCATGTCTTGTGATCTAGAAAATTCAAGCCCTTTGTCTCTAAGCATTTTTTTAGTGCAGACTATATTCCACAATGGTGGAGAGAGGCTCAATTTCAAGCACGCGACTACAGTCTGGAGAGTTTTCTTAACATCTCGCGCCCAGCGTAAGCCGCTCGCTTGAATTTCCTCTCTACACCAAATCGATACCTTCTCTTCACCACCAGACTCCTGTCGGTTCCAAAATCTTATTAAGGACGTTTGAGTCTTTACATCCCATGATGTCAATCCCACCTCCATTCTGACAGCTTGAATCATGGAGCTATTTGGTAAGGCCAACAACATTTTCAAAATTGTACCTTCTTCCCGGTCCCACCCTCTTTTACCACTCAGGTAAAGCACCTCTGCACCATAAAGTACTTGTGGGGGGATCATCACTTCAAATGCCTTTAAAAGCGGTCTGTGTGACATGTCACCGTAATCTTTATTACATTTTTTCAGACCACAGACCGAGGAATAAGCCTTAGCCGTTTGTGCCTCCACTTGGGTATTCCACTTTAGTGTGCTATTAAACCAGAGGCCTAAATATTTGTATTCACCTACTATGTTTAGTTTATCCTGTCCTAAAAACCAATTACAATTATTTACCCTCTTTCCAAAGCATAGGATCTTAGTTTTTTCCATATTTACAGTTAAAAACTTTTTATCACAATATTCTTTAAAAACATTTAATTTCCTTTGGAGGCCCATTTCGGTTTGATCCAAGATCACAAGGTCATCGGCATATAAAAGGCATGACACTTTATTGCAATTCATACGTGGACTCGCACTACTTTCAACTTCCAAGGCAGCGGGGTGATCTGCCAAGAAAATTGAAAAAAGCAAGGGTGGCAGAACGCACCCTTGTCTCAAACCGTTCCTTACTGGGAATCTTTGTGTTAGTGAGCTCTTTGTGTCTTTAATGACCTAGGCCCAATTGCCACTATGTAAGTCTTTTAAGATGTTTAATGTACCCTGTGGCATTCCATAATTTTCTAATACTTCCCAGAGGCTATTTCGGTCCACTGTGTCGGACGCCGCCCGGAAATCGACGAAACAGCAAAATAATTTGCCATTTTGTTCCATCGATTTCCTAGCCAATGCCCACAGTGCAAAACAATGATCTATCGTCGAGTGGCCTTCTTTGAAGCCACCTTGTTCGACGGGGACGATAGACCTATGTTCCACCCAAACTTTTAGCTTTCCAAGGATTATTTTAGACATTTTTTTTTCACCTATATCCAATAGGTTTATTAGCCTATAATTCTTCGCGGCATATACATCCCCTTTCTTATGTAGTGGTCTTATTATAGCTCCTTTCCAGTTTGGAGGCATAATCTCTGGGTCTAAAATTTAGGCAAACATTTTCGCAAAGAATTCCGTCCACCAGGTCTGGTTTGAGTTTAGTATTAGGGCTGGTAAATTATCTGGGCCTGCAGCTCTAGTTAGATTTAATGTCCTTATTATTTTATGGACATTTATTATTGAGCATTCTTGTTTTAGGTCCTCTACTAGGCCTTTCCAATCCCCTGGTACCTCATTTCCAGTCCCCCTCCCAGGGGCGTATAATTGCTCTATGTATTCTGCCCACGCCTCTTCTTCCACTACGCAAGACATAGGAGCAACCGAAAGTCCCGTTGCTGACTGGATTAGCTTCCAGAACTGACGTGAGTTCTTGGTTTCGATTGCTTCTAATAGCTTGCTCCAACACATTTCTTTATAGGATCTTTAAGCATTGCGAATTAGGGCGATATAATCTCTTTTTATTTTTACTAGGTTATCCGCCCTCGATTTCTCAAATTTTTTCCGTAGGCTACATTCTTCTCTCCTAACTTCTCTTTTCTTTAGTAAGCAGTCCTGGTTAAACCAAGATCCTTGCTTTGCTTGTACCCTTCCATTGTTCTTATTGGGGCTTTCACCATGCCCTAATTCTACACTTATGCTTTTCACTACTTGAGTTATTTTCTCAACGTACCAACGTAAATTTTGGCCGCACAAGTGACCTAGTGGCACCTTATGTTGCAGACTAGTTAGCCTCTCAATATATTTTTCTGTTAACCGAGTGGTTATCCGCTTAGGATAATCCATCTCTTGGGGCATAACTCTATTGCCTACTATATGTTGGGCACTTACAAGCTCTAATTTTAACATTTTGTGATCGCTGCAATCCGCGGGGGTCAATCCTAAAATCTTTTCCAATTCAAAATTCCAAGCCAACATAAAAATATAATCTATCGGGCAATTTTGTGACCCATATTTAAAAGTTTTCTTCACCGGGCAGTCCTGAGTTGTCCTTCCATTTAGACAAAATAAACTTTTTGTTGCCAAAAAATTGCCCAAGTTGGCCGCGTTAGGTGGTATTTTATTTTCCAGAAATACGGCTTTTTTTACTTCACATGCCTCTAGGATTTCTGTATACAACTGATCTGACAATTGTGGGTTTAGTTTATGATTAAAATCTCCCAATAACAACATCAAGTCATTTCCATACTTATCACATAGTGTATCCATATCATTCTTAAAATATGACAATTCGACTCCATATTCCTTCAGTGAACTCCACTGTATATACACATTTAGAATCAACATATTTTCATATTTTTTATCAATAATTGATGTTTGAATTCTACAAGCCAAGAGCCACTTGGATGTCACGGGTATCTGAAGGGCCGTACGTAATAAACAAGTTGAGATCAAAGTCAGCAAGCCACCGGCTGGGCGGCCCGAAGTAGAATTTTCTGCTGGGCGATACATTTGTTTAAACCCTTCCACAACCAGGGGTTCACCACAGAGCCAGGTCTCTTGTATACAAATAATTTCACACTTTTTTGCGAGATCATTCAAAGCTTCCCGTTTTACTTGGGTACCCATCCCATTTATGTTCCAAGAGACCATGCATGTGCTCCGTGGCTGCCCCTTAACCTATTCTACATCACTTAGGTGGTCATAGATTACAGATTCCTCCCTATAACTTTGTGAGGGGCCTGCCGGACTTTCAATATTGCTCCAATTTTTCCAAGACTTCACTAGGTCTGAATTATTTATCACTATATTGAGGTTTTCCCGCCCTTGTTCCCTATCCCTTCCTGGTAGCTTCACTTGTCTCTTAACTAGCCCCGCATGGTGCTTTAGGAAAGATCTCTGCTGAGGCACCATCCGCTCTTGTACTAGCTCTTCTTTGGGCACTAGCCTAATCCCCTCTTTTCGGATCTCCTGCTCTGCATTTATTATTGCCGTTAAGGCCAGAGCAGAATAAAACTGTACCTTAGTAACTTCCCTACCATCACCATTTGCCTGAAATCCCACCTGTCTCAGATCCTCTGTGCCTATGCTTTTTAAATTTGGGCAGTGCGCAAAAATGTTAAGGAGGTGGGACCAATTTAGATGGGCACTCTTTTTTGCTTTTTTCATACCCCTTCCCAATTTTACTTGTTCAAAGTAGAGTAACTTATTTCCTTTATCCATCTCTTCTCCCAACTTAGCTTTCCCCTGTTTTTGTTCATTGTTAATTTTGCGACCCTCCACCGGACTACTTTCCCAATATACCTTCTTTTTTGCTGGGACCTTCCCGGCGGGTGCACTCATTTGCTCAGTGGCAGTCTGTCTTATATTTTTTTTCACCTTTTCCTGGTGCGCTTGCTTCTTACCACTGCTTCCCTCATTTGCTAACTTCCTGCCACAATTTTCTGAGCTTGTTCCAATTAATCTGGATTCCTTATTCTTTTTATGAGTCTGGGACTTGGGATCTTTTCCTACTGCTTCTGTTACCTCATACCTTTCTTGATAATTTTTTGTCACTCTTTTACTCATCTTTTCTTTCCCTCCCCTTCTTGCCACTTTTCCTCTCTTTGATAAGCCATAGTTCCTATGCTCACCTCTTCTTTTTATCAGCATTGGCCATCTTGACACATAGACTTGTTGTTCCCCAAGAGGGCTATATCAACTTGACTTGCTGATTGGGGATTTATAATTCCAACTTCCTCATCCCCTTCCCTCTCTTGACCCGTAACCCCCGGATCTACAATGGGTCTTAGCATTGAGGGCATTTGGTCCCTAATGCCATGTAATTCCCCCTCATTTTTAGACAGGTGCGTATTTTGGCTTTTCAGAACATCATGGTTTAACATTGTTACTTCTAACAGTCCTTGTAAGGATTTTTGCACCATTATCATCAGTTCCAAGATTGAAGATGCTGGAGTTTCTGATGTCTCCAAATTTATCTCAGAGTGCTGGTTTTCACCATTTGTGTCAACATTTTTATCCATTTCTACAAGGTCATTGCCACCCCAGTGATTACCAATGGCCCGAGATTAATTCAAGCATTCCTTCCATAATGTTTTTGTATATTTTGCTAACATGAATTTAAGTATTTACCAAATGGTTCCTTAAACATACAAATGTGCAGAATTTATGTTTAAAAATAAAGTATGTTTGATACAAAAATTGTAGTAGGCAACTGTGCTTAAAACCTATTGGCCTGTAACCTAGTACTGAAATACCAGTTCTAATATTGGCACGTGTGAAGACGCCATGTTTTAACATGAAGGCCCATTAATACTGAAATGCTTGTTTTTCACTTTAAACAATAATTGTCCTATTTGTTTTTCTTCTCTTTGCTGCAGACATTGCATTTTCTGAAGCTACTGTTTATTAGTTGATGAATAGACATTTGTTGCATTAAATGACTGATGGTGAGGTTCACACCACAGAACATATAGACGACAGGGAGGATGACTCAATGAAAGATTATATTGCAAACAAGAACGGATGTGCCTGCAACATTCAGGTACGCATGGTTGAAAGACGATTATACTCTGGTGATTAGATGGGGAGTAGACCTGGTCACAGGAGTGTACTGAAATCTCATTGACCAACATGAAGAAGAAAGAATATTAATGTTGCAACATGTGTTTAGATTAGTGCGTGTTTTTAGACTAATTAAGCAAATGCTTCCACCCTTTCTAAGCAGAGCAGACTGAGTTTTCACACATCCTCTTCCCTTAGACTGAGAACAGCATCTCATTCTGTTTCATTTTACTGACTCGCTGAGATGTGATTCTGTACTGAGTTTCTTGAACATCTCTTTATGAGAAGTCTTAGTTTATTTCTTGATCTGCTTTTATTAGAGCTGAAAATGCTTTCCAGCTTATTCTGCTAAAGCTTTAGGCTTATGCTCGATTCACTCATCAGAACTCTTCATGGGTATCTGAACTGAAACCTTTAACCATTTTCTCATTTCTCTTGGCCTAACTTAGAATAGGGACGTTCCTTCACGGAGCACGCATCCAAACCTCCAAACAGCGGAGGAAACAAAGGAGGAAGGGGCATAACCAAAAACCAACACAGACTCTATCACTCAACAGGGGTAAAACCCATAGGTCCGGAAATAAGCCAATGGAAGATCGACGAGACAGCTCAACCATGGTGGATGAAGCGATAGACCCAGACTGAGAGCCAAGAGAAAGGTTGACTTTGGAAGAGGGGATCGAAACAAAAGGAAGACCTTCCTTAACAAATCAACAAGTGATTGTGTTGATCTGAAGAACGAACTCGGGAAAGGAAGAGGACGCTTAAAAAGGGAAACTACTACAAGAATAGGCCCACGCCTCGAGACAGACCGGGCATGTGAAAAGTGCATACAAGGTTCGGCAACAACAACAAGCGAACCTACTGAGCCAGTGGATGAACAAATAGCCAAACCGCGCCGAGGACGCTCAAAAGGGGACACAACCACAATATCGTGCCCTTGAACAGAGACAGACAAAGTACGCGAAAAGTACCCAAGTGGTCCGGTAACACCAACAAGCGAACATACTGAGTCAGTGGATGAACAAACAGCTAAAGCGAGCAGATTGAAAGAACAAATATTGCTTCCAGCACCACAACAATTGTGTTCCACCCAGAGTATAAATCAAAGGGACGGGTTGACATCTTAAATAGGGAAAACGTTTTACGCCTTTTAAGGTTCATCAACATCCTGAAAAATCTAAAAACCAACGATCTGGAGTCAGTCGAATTTGTAGAGTCACAAGACCAACCGGGAGTGGAAGCAACTAAAACAGTCTGGGCCACACCAGATCTAGCTGAGAAGGTCTTAAAAGAACAAACTAAACTCAATGCCTGGGGCATTAAGTTATGGCCCTTTTCCAAACCAAGATACCCGGACTCCCTAACAGCCAATGCAGAAAACCAAAAAGATTCCGGGCTGCCCCAATCGAGCACACAATCATTCTCAGTGCTGCGAGGAACCCACATCAAAAGCCCCGAGAACATAGCACTCAGAGAGCACCAGGTTCATAGGACAAATACAGCCAAAAGCACAGCATCACACGACTGGAGCTGGCTATCCAGGATCATAAACACCAAAAGTCAAATTATGTGACACATCAAGCCTACCACAATGAAAACTAAAAACACCCTGAAACATTGTTCATAAAACATCAAAGGCCTGCGAGATAAGACCCTGGGCTCGGGAACTGCAATCCTACCTACAAAAACCATTGCCCGGATTTAACTTGCACTTTCCACTAGCTATAAAGAGCGCCATAGCAAGTGAGGCCTTGCTACATAAAGCTTTATAAGAAGCATCTATGCAGTGGAGCAAATGCCGCACAACCTAGCGCCTCTCAAAGCAATGCAAGCGCTCTGAATTACCACACAGGGGCTGGAAAACAATGAGCACATAATACTTCTAAATCTCTACTTACACCCGCGCAATAAAACTAAAGGCAAGCAGCAACTGAAGGAAGAACTTGTGAAAATGTTAATGGAGGAGGAAACAAACCGCTTGATTATCACTGGGATTTTAATTTAAACATGTTCAGCATCAGAGCTGAAGATAACCACATGGAGGAGGACCCATTCGTATGGGATGTAATACCGCAAGACAACAACACAGGCGGAAGACATACGAAAACACCTCAGAAGCTTCTTGCTACATTAGAGCTGTTGGGCTTTCGCACATTAAATGGAAGATTCTCAGGAGATGGCCCACAGACAGCAACATTTCATAATGCAGTAGCAAGTACAACAATAGATTACACATTTTCTTCCCATTGCATGTTTCCAAAAGTAAAGGACTACCGCATTGGAACCTTAGATTATAGCGATCACCTCCCCCAGGAAATTACGGTAGAAGCACCACCAACAACTCAATCATTGCCAGCAAATGCATACTGCCTAGAATATACATCCAACGAGAAAAGAGTAAAATGCAGAACAGATGACCCAAAAGGCCTCTTCTCTCTTGCAAAGCAACTTCTCGGAGAAGCACAAGCAGCAGATCCTGACAGAATAGGAAGCTGGGAGACATTTACAAAAACTCTACGAAACAGCTATGGAGCCAAAAAGGGAATACCCCAAAACAGAAAAATGGCTTACCGGCAAAACCAACGACCATATTATGACATCAGAAAAAATGCGCAACAAAATAGCTAAAAAGAATTGATAAACCACGCTCTTCAGAGATTGAAGAAAGATCCCTCGGCGCAGCAAGAATTGAAGCAGTTAAAAGCCACTCGCAGGAAACTAACCTGGCACCACAGAAAAGAAGCTGATGAGACTCTTTGGGCTAAACTCCTACTTGATATCAAAAATGACAACAGCTCGCAATTTTGGCAAAAAGATCAACACTCTGGCAAATCCATTGAGCCAGGGCATAAATTCACATGTTACAGAAGAGGCATGGACAATCTTCCTCGAGTCATACTTTAATAAAGGCAGAGGAACCCAAACCTGCATAAACAACCTCCCGCCCGAATTGGAAGCACCATCATATCAAATCGACCCCAATTCAACACTGGAACAGGATTTTACAATTACAAACACGCAAATCTGCAAAAGAATTTCCAAGGGTAAATGAGAGGGAGCTCCAGGTCCAAATGGGATCCCGCCTATATTGTTAAAGCAAGATCTTTGAATCAATCTTGCAAACATTAACAATACTATCATCATGGAGGGGCTCGATCATTTCACCTATTTACAAAAAAGGCAACAGCAATGACCAAAAAAACGACCTGTTGGTAGCTCCATTGGATAATGAAGCCAAATACTGTGCAGGACTAGTACTTCAAGAATTAACGTCCTGGGCCACAGAAACCGCAGCAATACCATATAATCAAACAGGCTTCCAGAAGAACATGGGGACCAACATCTCAGCCCTCTCACTAATGATAGATGCTGCTCTTGCAACAAAACAGCCCCTGTACCTGTGCTTTATCGATTATAGCTCAGAGTTTGATCATATAAACAGAGACTTATTGTGGCAAAAACTAAAAAGACTGAATATCCCACCGCTGCTCCTAAAAAATTAATTCTTTTGCACAGCAACACCAGGGTGCAAGTAAAACTGGACGCAGGATCCAATCTAACAAAGAGGATTCCAACAAACTCAGGACTAAAACAAAGCTGCATGCTTGCCCCAATACTCTTTAATCTTTTTATGGGAGAGTTATCAGCCATTCTCAATGAGAGCAACTCACATGTTCCTAAGCTAGGGGCCCTCCAGCTATCCAATCTACTCTATGCAGATGACCAGGTGCGCATTAGTCGGACTCCCATTGGCCTACAACATTTGCTCGATATCACATCTCGATACTCAGAAGTTAACAAACTCACCATTAACCAAGAAAAAACAAGTCATGAGTGTAAACGATCAATAAAAATAAAAATAAACCACAACTGGTACCTGGCAACACACAAGTTGGAAGCCGTACAAGATTAGAAATACCTGGGAGTTATCATTGACAACAGAGGCAACTACACAGCACAACATGAGGCCATAAAAAAAGGGGAATTATGACAGCAATGGCACTAAGAAACTTAAAAAATAAGATCTCAGGCCCATGTCTACTCCCCCTAACCAGGGCGATACAGGCAAAACTAATACCATTATCACCTGCGGAAGAGAAGCCATGAGAGGGAGAGACGCTGGAACGCAGGATGGCACTATAGCAAAAGCATTGCAAATTATCTATGGGTTACCAGGATATACATCTCCCGCACAAATGAGGCTAGAATTTGGGCTACAAAGACAAGAGCTGGCCCGCAAATGAGCATTTATTAAAAGCTGGTATAAAATCAGAAGAGGGCAGCCAGAAACACTAAATGCCTACCTTTGGAAAGAACTGCAAGCCAAAGAGGCATGCCCAGCCAAAGGCTACTTGGATGCTGCACTTGATCAACTGGGGATACAACACCTTTGGGAGTTATCAGGGACCTATGCAAGAAAAAAAAATAGTAAACAGGATTGTTAAAAAAGAATCCCTCATACACGACAAAGCCATCTTGTCAGTAAGTGCACATGGCTGGCTTACCATACAATCCTACAGCAAAGCTTCACCCCAAGCATACCTCCACACCAGCTACTCTAAAACCACCAAAGAGAAGTTATTGAGATTCCGCCTACGCTTATTGCCATCTGCATATCACATGCCGCTGTGGCTGCACCCTGCAAAGCCAGCAACCCGTTGACTCTGCGGGGAAGGAGAGGAGGACATAGTGCACCTCATCACCGTATGCAGGGAACTTACTCGGGAGTGCCGGTCTCTCTTTAGACTACTTTTTAATAAGAAACATATACGGACCTGTAGGCAAGCAGTGATAGAATGCTTTTCCGGCAAGGACATTCAACTATGCTGCCGCTTGGCAAAATTCCTGACCGCCGCAGAATCTAGAATCAAACAACAAACTGATTGCCTGGGAGGCAGCACTGCAGACTCAGCACCTTGACCTATTTTGCACAAGACTCTAACTGCATCTCCACTCTACTGAGAATTTTAGCACAGTCAAGTCCTGGCACATCATGCACTTTAAATGGTTCAACCTATTTAAAAAGGTCTAGGGGGCAGCCCACCCACGTTCTAACAGCCCTCAAAAAGCAGCAACCAGGCCAGGATCTTCATGCTGTGGAACGCTAGCACTGAATTTTCAATACGAGTTGTTCTGGACCCTATCGCTTTATAGAAGCCATTTCTATCTTCTACAATAAGTGTTTTCCATCTTTTAATGGTTTTAATTGTATGCATTTGTTCTATTTCAGGCCAAAGGTCTTATTCAACTATGCACTGAAACAGAAAAGTTAGCTTGATGTACCCTTTGTGCTAACAACGGACACAACAGTGGGTTAACTTTTGCTGCCCTGAACGTAGCCATAATGTTGTTCTTGCACCCTGCACTTTTACTTGCACATTTTGCCACCTGCCTCTGCTTGCTGCTTTATCTACTCTGCTGCTATGTTTCTGACTAAGGAGGATAATGTTTCCTGCTTTGCTGCTAAACCTTTGTCTATAAAAGTCATCCGTCTGCAATTTTGTCTATTAAGGTTTTAGGGGTCTCATTTTAATGCGTTTTAGGTTTAACTCTTTTTTTATTTGAAATCTGCACCTGGAAGACAAGTCAATCAGCGCATACATTACATCATCAACAGCAATCATGTACATGAGAAGGGTAAGGATAGGGCCTAAGAAAGGCAGCATAACAGGTCAATACCCATCTCAACTGCGGCAGTGTTGACCTTCAGGGAAGAATGCGCAGTGCCAACTAGGTGTAAACTCCCCTCTCCCCTCCCCCACCTCCCCCCACCCCTCCCTCCCTTCACCTCTCAGTCCAGTGCTCGAAACAGTCTTTTCCAGTGTTGCCTTGTCGGGTCTCGGTTCAGAGTCCCCCCATTTCCCTCGTATTAAGCCTCTCCCTCCGGTCCCGTAAGCAGCAACAGGCGGAGATAGCATGGGCATGTAAGTTCTCTGAATTCAGTAACCAGTAAGGAGCGGAATGGCTGCCAAAGCTCGTCAAATTGGTCTTTATCTACGGCTAGTGTAAGGGACAACTTCTCCATCCCCAACACACCCCACAGCCGATGAAGCCAGCCTGTAGTGGAGGGGACTGTCATAGTGCGCCAGTACATCAAGATATTTTGGATCGCCGAGGCTAGGGCGATGGCCATTTGGCGTCCTCTACGTGAGCGCAGGGGGTAGGCCAGTGGATTAGGGAGCCCTAGTATGATGTAGGCGGGGAAGCGGGGCAGATCGGTGTGAAAATGTGCGTCAACATCATCAATCACTTGTGTCCAGTATGGTTGTATCAAGGGGCAGTCCCATAAGATGTGCAATAGCGTGCCTATGTGTCCACATCCCCTCCAGCAGTTCTTGCGGTCCATCTCGCTTATCCGTTCTGGTGTGTAGTACCAGTATGTGGTCACTTTAGTCAGGGTCTCAGTAAGTCCGGAGTGGTATGCTGAGTGTTGTGCTCTGTAGGAGATTTGGCCCCATTCTTTGTGGCTCAGGGTCCTGCCTAGCTACCTCTCCCAACGTTCTCTGCCAGGATTGTAAAGGTGGGATGGCTGTGGTTGGAGGAATTTGTAAAGGTCAGATACGAGTTTGGTGTCTGAAGTGCGAGTCATCAGCCATCTCTCATATGGCCGAAAGTGTCGATCGGCTGTCTCCCTCACCTGTGGCTGTAGTGCCCAGTGGTGAATTTGAAGGTATCGCATGCGTTCTGTCTCGGGGAAATTGAATTCTTGTCGGAAAAGGGGGGAGGGGAGCACTCCATCAGGACCGTAGATGTGGCAAAGGCAGCGACACCCCGCCGACCGCCAGTGGCCATACCTGGAGTGAAATCTGGGTTGTCGACTAGGGGCGTAAGCGGCGAGGGAAAGGAGGTGAGATCGTGTACAATGTTAGTGGCATCCCACACTTTTAGCGGGACCCGTGTGACGAATGATGCGTAGAGGTTAGCTGGTCGAGCCGCTTTGCTAAGGAAGGGGATTACCTGAAGTGGGCGACCCCCCACTGCTTGATCCTGGAATAACCAGGGTTTTTCGGACTCCCACCTGCTCCATTCGACCAAATAGCGTAATTGTGCCGAATGGAAATATTTGTGCAGGTCTGGTATTCCTAACCCCCCTTCCTCAGGGGCTAGCGTGGTCAGAGTCCTCCTCATTCACGTCTTCCAGACTTGCCAAATAAAGCGGGCAAGGTCAGTCTGCATTTGCCGGAGCCATCCCGTGGGCGGCTGGAGCGGCAGTGCACGGAAAAGGTACAGGATTTGGGGTAAAATGGTAATTTTAACCGCTCCAATTCTGCCCAGCCACGAGAGGGGAAGACTCTTCCATCGGCACAATTCGTCGCGCACTTTCTTTTGGAGCGTGGCATAATTGACTACTGTCATAGCAGGGAGAGTGGAGGTCAGCTGGATCCCTAGATAGGGCACTGCGACTGGCGCCCATTGGAGGGGGAAGGAGGTCCGTAGGCACTCCTTTTATGGGAGGTTTCAGTGAGAGGTCAAGGGCTAACGATTTATCTGTATTTATTTTGAAGCCGGCTACCGCCGCGAAAGCATCTAGCTCTGCCATGCACGCAGGGAGGGCCGTCCGTGGGTTGTAAAGTGTGAGTAAGACACCATCCGCATAGAGGCTGATGGCGTGTGTAGCCACCAAATTTTATCCCTGTCGCCGCGATGTTTTGGCAGATCCTCTGGGCAAGCGGCTCCATATATAGGGCAAAGAGCAGGGGCGACAGCGGGCAGCCCTGTCTCGTGCCCCTCTCTATAGCGAAGCTCCGGGAGCTATAGCTGTTCACTCGGACCACTGCCGTAAGGAATTTGTAGCAATTAAAGACGAAGGTGCAGAACTTCTCTCCGATGCCAATTTTCTTCAGGACCTTCTCTAGATACGGCCAGTGAACTCGGTCGAATGCCTTCTCGGCGTCGACCGCCAGCAGCATACATTCTCCGGGGGTTCGGGAAGTTTTTTCTATGAGGTGTGTAACTCTCTTGGTGTGGTCGACTGTTTGGCGTTCCGGTATGAAACCCGCCTAGTCCGGGTCTATAAGGCCTGGTAGGTGGGGGCCCAATCGGGCTGCGAGAATGCTCGTGTATAATTTGAGGTTGACGTTGAGTAACGAAATGGGCCTGTACGAACCGCATTTGGTTTTGTCTTTCCCAGGTTTTGGAATGACTGAGAGAGACGCCTGTAGAAGGTCTTGGGGGATGGCACCAGGCTCCGAGAAGGCATTAAAAAGACGGGTGAGGATTGGAGCTAAGATAGGTCCTGTAGAACATGTCAGTAAAGCCGTCTGGCCCTGGGGCCTTTCCTGGCTTCAGTTTAGCTATGGCCGAGATCACTTCCTCAATGCGGATGTCCCTGTCGAGATATTCCGCCTGTGAAGGTGCCAAGGAGGGGAGCGCAACCGAGTCAAGATAGGCGGTTGCCGCTTGGCTGTCTAGACAGTCACTGGCATAGAGAGTGGCATAGAAAATCTCGAAACGTTTCCGCGATCTCTGCGTCCTCCTTGACTGACGGTCCATCGGGGGAGGAAAGTTCTTTCACCGTCTGTTGGTGACGCATGACCCGGAGCCTGCTTTCTAATAGTCTGCCACACCTGTCCCCTCCCGTGTAATAGGCATGTCGCAGCCGTAGGGCCGCGTATTCTGCCCGATCCACATCTAGGGCGGACAGGGAGTGTCTGGCCGTTTTAAGTTGTTTCCAAATTCGAGGAGCCCCCGTCCGCTGGTGGATGCGTTCCAACTCCTGCACCCTCTGGGTAAGTTTGTCTCGTTTGTGTTGTCTGTCTTTATTCTCTGCCGAGGCGAGGGCTATAAATTCTCCCCAAATCACCGCTTTCATGGCTGCCCATTGCGTTGCCCACGTCGTGTCTCCGTTAGCTTTGTGTGACTAGTCTTGTATCGCATCCTGGATGTGTTTCACTACATCTTTTCTATGTAGAAGAGTGTCACGAAGACGCCAGACCCTGAGGGGGTTCGAGGTAGGTGGTAAAGTGAGGGTGGTGGTAACTGGGGCATGGTCCGAGAGTGAGAGCACCCCTATCTCTGTCGAGCTGGCTAGTTCGCAAACTGGGCCAAAGACCAAGAGGTGATCCAATCTAGCGTAAGTCTTGTGTGCATTAGAGTAATAAGAGTATTCTCTGTCATTTGGGTGCGTGCGGCATCAAAGGTCATGAAGGTCCAGCTCAGTTAATCGGTCTGTGCAATTGGTGGAGAATGCTCCGGTCTGGGGAGAACGTTGTGCTGACCTATCCAGAACTGTGTCAAACACCATATTGAAGTCCCACCCCAGTATGATGTGTCTGTCCGGTGTAACTGTAATGTCGGTGAGGGCTGAGTATAGGAAGCGTTCCTGGCCGTCATTGGGACTATAAAGGGACCCGATTGTGAATAGCAAGCCTCCTAGAGCAAAGCGGTACGCTAACAGTCTCCCTCTCTGTTCAGCACATTTGTGTAGGACCTTACCTCTAAATGTCTGTGCTACCAAAATCGCTACTCCACCGGTCTTGTTGGGGCCGGAGGAAAAGAGCTGAGTTGGGAATTTCTGAGATCGGAGTCTATAACAGTTGCGTGCCACCAAATGGGTTTCTTGTAAGAGACAGATGTCTGCCTGGGTGTTCTCTAGTAGGGACAAAATGGCACGTCGTTTAACAGGACTGTTGAGACCCCGTACATTCAGCGTTAAAACCTTAAGAGTTGTAGGTGGCATGATGTCTGTGGGACACAAACTGGCAATTTGTACGCTCGAGGGGGCGCGATGCGCCGGGCCCGGACCCAGACCATTGTGTATAGAACTGAGCACTGGACAAGCCACCCACTCACCCACCCCTTCCTCTCCCCAAGCCAAACCCCCCCCAACCCAACTGATCCCAAACTACTGCCCCAACATCAACCAAGTCCCCCCCAACCCCCTTGGCCTCCCCCCGCCCTCCCCATAACATCCCCGTGAAGAAACACTACTCATAGTCTCAGGCCTACTGGAACATAGTGCAGGTCCGTAGTAAGTCACTGTGGAGGGTTACGTGGCATCGGTCGACTCAGCGGCTCCCCAGCCCTTCCCCCACAGGCAAGGATATAGCATGAATGCATACCCCTAGGTAATATTGTCTTACAGTTTAGTCGCTGTGTTATCCGTCACCTCTTGTACAGCTGCTTCCCATTCCTGAGCTCATTCACAGCTGATAGGGTCAGGTCCCGGGAGAGATCTGGGAGATCGTCTCCGCCTCACTGTCTGCCATCCCTCTCTGGGGCGTCGCGTGGGCCCCTCCTGCGATCTGCTCGGGGATGCCTCTCTAGACCCTGCCTCCTTTGGCATGTCAATGTCCAATAGTGCACAAGTGTCACAGAGAGACTTGAGTTGGTGTAGTGATCCTTTCCATTTGAAAATGAGGCGAAACGGGTGACCCCAGGAATATGGTATCCCATTGTCTCTCAAAAAGTTTGTTGCTATCCGAAAGAATTTACGTTTCTGCAGGGTAATGGCCGAGAGGTCCTGAAAGAGGGCTAGAGGATCACCCCGGAAGTGGATTGGTTGTTTCAAGTCGGGCCTCACCCAAAATACGTTCCTTCAGAGAGAAATCGGGGAGGAAAGCCAGTATGTCCGGAGGGGGGGCCGGTGCTCTTCGTGCCAGACCGACTCTATGTGCGTGGTCAATACGTATGTCAAACTCTTCGGATTCTCCCAGGATCTCCCGGAATAGCTCCTGTAGGTATTCGACCACGCTGTTCCCCTTGGATTTCAACGGGATTTCCCGGACCCGTATGTTGTTCCTCCGAGAGCGGTTCTCGAGATCTTCTGAGTGTGCCTGCAGGTCCACTTGCTGGTCTTGAAGACGGAGGATCTCCTGTTGTAGCCGCTCTACCTCCATGCTGCGAGTCTGGTTCGCCTCCTCCACCGCCGCCACGTGCTCCCCTAGGCCGTCTAGATCTCGGCGCAGCTCCCGTTGTTCTCCCGCTAGTTCCTGTTTCAGGGCCTGGAAGTCGTCCCTCAGGGTGTTAAAGAGGGAAGCTAGGAAGGCTTTGGTGATGGGAGCAGTCTCATCGTCCTGGCCCTGGGGGCTGGCGGGTGTCTTTGGGGATGTCGTCACTTGGGCTTTCTCCCCTTTTGGAACATTTTTGTGAAGTAAGTCCACGATATTGCGGGATCCTTTGCGTCCCGTGTGTGCCATGTCGCCGGCGTATGGAGTCGTGGAATGACCAGACTTGGTAGTCCAGGAGGGTGTGGGCGGCACTACAGCGATGTTAGGGATGGCACTCGCTAGGCCCGTGGGCCCGGTGTAGAGTCTTGAATCTCGTCATGTGTGAGCCACTGGGGTCGGCACGCGTTCCTGCCCGGATAGGAGAGCTGGGGGCCGTTTCGAGTTTGGCCGGGTCCGTTATGGGCATGCAGGTGGGGGGCAGACGTGACGACGGGAAGAGGATGCGGGAGGCCCACCGTTCCGTCTCAGCGTCCAGGAATACATTATATCTAAGGCAGTAGTCTCGTCGAGGAACCCGCTGGGCGTGGAAGCTAGGAACCAGAGTATGTCAGCCCGGTTCCGCTGCGTACTCGTGGGCAGGGGCGGGATGTGGAGACTCCTTGCTAAGATCTGTGAGCCCCGCTGCTGGTCTGCCGAGGCGGGTGCTGGGCCCAGAAGGCCGTGGGTGTGGTCCGACTTCCCCCGGGGGACCCTAGAATGAGCAGTGGTTGCGGGATGTGTCCCCTATGGGGCCGCGGGCTTCCGTGCTGTAGCTACCCTGGTCCGGAAATGGCGTTCTGTCAGTGGCTGTCGGTGCTCCTCCGCACTAGGCCCAAAGCCGGGGCCTCAAGTTTCAGCCCTCGGTCCGAGGAGCGAGCAAGTCGGAGACCTCCTCCCTCGTTTCCGGGGTAAGCCTCAGGCTGGTGGTGTGCAGGGTCGCCCGGCTCCGTGGCGGCTCGGTTCTCCCAGCCCCAGGCCTCCAAACAGTGGCAGCGGCCCTCCCGGGACCGAGGCCCAGTCTGCCGCTCCCGCCGCCCCACGCTCCGCTCACCTCCGTGCGGGCCAGTCGCCAAATGACGGGGGCGTCCGCTGCTCCACCAACCGGGGGACTCGATGCTCCTCCAGAGGGCCCGCTGCCATTCGGGGTGCCGGAGCTGCTGTCCCGCTCCGATCTTCGCGAGGACTAGGCCCCAAGCCGGGGGCTCGAGTGGGTCAGCGGCCCTTACTGCTGCGGATTGGCCCCTCCACCGCCATTCCGTCAGAAAGGCATCTACTCGGTCCTTGGTTGTCCGTCCGCTGCACCGAGGGCGGCAGGGGATGCGCCCGACCACGTTGTGTCAGGCCGCAAGGCGTAGGGCTCACTCCGGGTGACGAGCGCCCGCAGCCGCCATTTCGCCGATGCAAGCTGGCGGGAGCTCCTCGTGGATGCTTCTCGGCTCCGAGAGTCAGCGCGGCCCAAATTTCCACAGATGAGGCACCGAGACCAGGCGCCGGGCCTCCGGCTATGAGATATACGATTTCAAGGGGCAGATTATTCAATTAAAAGGCAATTTGGGGTTCAGGGCCCGGGAGCCTCGTAAGACACGTCTGATCAGGCCGCCATCTTGGCCACGCCCCCCCTTTTAATGTGTTTTAAATGATGCCTTGCATTTTGTTTTAATTTGTCGTCCTGGAAAAAGGACATGAGATGTATGTTTGTAAAGGTTTTAATTAACTGTACAATAAACAATACTTACTTACTAATGGATCACGCTTGTTCATTTTATTGTATTGATGTTTCATTTTGATTTCCCTCATTGATTCATCTTATTACTAAATATTGATTGATTGTTAACCTCTACTGATGAATCTTGAAGAATAATGCTTAAATAAAAGAATGAACAACAAATATTTTTTTTTAAAACTCTTTAATTCAACTTAACTCTCTTTATTGACTGAACTAAAGTAATGATAATTGCTAATGATTTATGTTGAGATTTAACTTTTAGGTCTCAGCTGACAACAAAGATCCATTGACCTATGTGGGTTCTTAGTGAGGAGTAAGTGCAGGGCCGGACTGGCCATAGCGGGCACCGGGCAATCCCCCGGTGCGTCGCACGGGTGGGGGCCGGTTTTGTGCCTCTGGGGGCCGTTTTTGTTACAGGGCCGAAATCGGCCCTGTAACAAAATCGGCTGAAAACCGGCCCCAGCAAAGAGCTCGGCAGCACCTCCAACCCCCACGAGTGGGGAGGGGGGCCGGCCGAGCACTTTGCCAGGGCCGGTTGTGGTTCCCAGTCCGGCCCTGAGTAAGTGACAAGCGGAACCTTGTACTCTAGCAGTTGGTAGCAGAGGGTGCTTCATGTAACTGTAATTATAACTAGACTTTGTTTCGAAATGCTCATGTCCTTAAGCCAAAAGATCAAACATGAAGATTAATGGAGTTGAGATTCAGAAGGCAGTTGCAGTGGTGAAGGTGTGAGTATCAATAGTGTCATGCGTCGCTATTGTCTTTGTTGAGATTTTGTCTTATTGTTGTGTTTGAGAATAAGTGGTGTGTAAGCACTAAATGTCGATCAGTTGAAGCGCTTATTGGACTTAAGGTAGTTAATATCACAGGATAGATAAATGAAAAGTTGAAGTTGTGTTGATATTTGTCTGCTAAGATTTGTGGTGTATATTCATGAGGTGCAGCACACAAGGGGGTAGCTGTTCCTAAAGAAGTGACATAATACAGGAGGAAAGTTGATGCTGGGGGGGGGTCTTCCTTATTAGGAAATTGTGCCCTCACACACCTGTGAAGGTGTTATGCTTCCATAGGGAGTTTCGTTCCTAGTGGGGTCGGCGCTGGCCCGGGGGCCCCACGAAAGGGCTCTTTGGCAGATATCTTTTAGTAGAACGCCGTAATGGTGAGTGCAGGTGTGTGGAACCAGTGAATCAGTGTGTTAAAAATAACAAAGATACCCTCAGGGTGAGTTTTATTCCTGGGTCCCCATGGTAAGATTTAAAGCAATATCTAAATTGTAAATTCCCAACAATGAGGAAATACAATTTAGTGGTGATTGCAAGTAGTGTGGGTCAACATGTTTCATGCCCTAATGGTCCATGGCGTTTCATCAGGACCAGGGGGTGGTTTAGTAAAAGAGAAAATCTATCTCTATTCTAACGAAGGTATGGGAGAATGGGGATGCAAGTATCAATTGACTACCAACCTGTACACTTGTAGTAGTGAGAATGATAAGAATAGTAGAGGTTAAACCTTTTGTGTTATTTTTACCAAAAAAATCCCAACCTGTAAGAGAGGGTAGGAATATAGAATAAGTAGGGGGTCCCTGGGATTTCCCACAGGGGTTTAACCCCTTCGATGCTTGTGACGGAACCATTTCATCATCAGTCACGGTTGAGCTGTGCTGATGACTTAATGGTTCCGTCACGACCACACCCAGTTATGGAATGCCCAGCACCGGGGGGGAAATCGGGGCAGCACGCAAGGTGTTACACTTTGCATATTGTTACATATTGGTGAGAACAAAACATGCATAAGGTGCAATATGAAACTCCCAAATTGCATGGTGTCACTCATTCCTCAGTATAGAGTGAGTGACAGGCATTTACGTGCAATTAAAATCATACATACATATATGCACGACTAACACACATACACTTGCAGATATAGGGATATGTGTGCATTGTCATGCATCCTTATGCTGTGAGGAACAATATTCTTACCCTCCTATTGTAAGAACTGTGCCCCTTAGGTCAGCGCAGGCGCCCGCGTCAAGACTGCAGCATGAAATCTGTGAGAGTGGAGGAATAAGAGGCTCGTTGTCAAGTCAAGAAGGCGAGCAGTTTTAGGGGACTCGGGCCGCTTGGAATTATGTACTCATATTTCTCTATGCGGTGTTAGGTTTAATCACCTACCCCTTCGCCTGTTCACCCAGAATGACGGGATACCAGCCCGAAGCTGTTATTAAGGCTTTTCCGGGTGTCGGCAAGGGTGGAGTCAGCCCATTCTCACGTGACCGGGAACCCGGAGCTCAGTGGGGGTAGGAGGTATGTGCTGCATGCCAGTTCCCAGGGCAGCCATCTTTAAATGGTGAAAACGTCTGTTTGAGGTTATATGCAGTTCCAAACAGTATGTGTTTTTAAGAGTAATGTGCGAAAAACAGACATCGTGTGGGCACCAAAATTACCTGTTGTCGTTATAGGTATATTATAATTAATTTGTCTAAAAGACAAGCTTTTCATATAAATACTCAGAAAAATCCACAGATAATTTTTTATACATAAATGCAAAGGCAGGGTGTGACAGGGCTTACCATACGTACACTGAACATGGTGCTTGGTGGGAATGTACGCCCCTGTTACCTGCTACCTTTGCCTCTCAACAGCCGCCGGATCCCGGATGGACAGAGGAACCCGAATCCTATTGGACCCTCCCGACTGAGTACGGCGGCCCCTTTAACTCGGCACACTGGAAGGACGGCGCCCCGCCCCTCACACACCCGGAAGGAAGTTTAAAGACAAGCTCCAAGGCGGAGAGGACGGACAGCGATTCCCCGGAGGAAGCGGAACCGAGAGACGAGAAAGCTGGAGAATCACGAGAGGAAGGAAGAAGACGAGGCGATGGGAATCCCGAACCAGAGACGAAGCCAGGAGGCCAACGATACCACGATTCGCCCCGCCACGCATCCACTGGAGGGGTGTGGCTACAACAGGTACGGGGCCGGGTAGCAGGTTGGGTGGCTCAGCGGGTCCAACCTACGGATTGAGAGTGCTGTCCCCCTTCTCCCTTCCATACCCCCTTCCCTCACGAGCACTACCTGCCACTAGTGTACCGAGTTCGTACCCGCACTGGTTTCCCTCACTCCCAGCCCTCCGTTGTCAGCAAGTAATATGGCTATCTGACGAGGTCTCTCTCTTTCCCTTCTTGCATATCCCGGAGCCGGAGACGAGAAGGAGACGAAGACAGCCCGGTGGATATCCTGTGACGCAAACTGGATATCACGAGGAAACCCCCATTTGACTCTGCAGCGTTTGCCCGTGAAAGAATAACGAGTAGACAGAGACGCAGTTACATTAAAATAAAACCTTCTTTACGTTTCCTGATAAAAGACTCTGTTTCTTCCTTAAAGACTACCCCCTGGGAGACCGAAGGATCCCCCGAACGTAGAATAGCCGACCTCCCCCCTGGGACACAGGGGTATCCACAAGGTTGCGGCCATATTAGGATGGTACCAGAAGTAATCAATTAAAAAGGTGGTAAAACTATTTTGTATATATATGCACAGAGGCAGAAAAGGCGCAGAGGCAGAAAAACCACTAAGAGTGTTTTCATATGTATGCACAAATAGGCATAGGTATCTACAGAAGTTACAGCCATGTTAGAATGATGTCGGAACTGGTAGAGTTATATAGAATAAGATTCTGGAAACATAACCAGGCTATATTCAATTACGCTAGTCGCTGAACTAATGGAAAGCTTGGTCCAGTTAAATCCTGTGGGGTGTTGCTTAGAATGTACCTCTGAATGGCTGTCATAGCGGGTATATGTATTTCAGGTGTCCCAACTATATTAAGAAACGTTTAGTTAACTGGTACACTCAGATCAGGGGATGTCACCCTTTAGCCCAAGGACATGAGTCCTGAGACAAAAAAACACACAGTTGCTCTCTAGAGAAGAGGGATTTGGTGTTTTATCTACTGTTAGCTTCAATAGTTCACCTTATACTGTCTGCTGGCTGTTTCCTTCCACAAAGTGAGAGGACATTTTTGTACTAGCCTTCTTACAGGGATGGTGCTTCGATGTTCGGTAATTCTGATTTAAACGATCCTGGTAGTCATAGCCACATACCTTAGTCCGCAAGGACACATAATAAGGTGGATGCAGTTCTTAGTGTTTCAGTTAGTATGGTGCCACTGTTACCACGGCTGGGTTAAGCCCACATCAGTCTTCATGGTGGTTTTTGTGAAAGGGCACACTGTGCATGACCCACGGGGGTAATGTCCCATGACCTGTGGAAGACCCAGAGGGTGGTCATGGGGTCCTTGAGAGAGGTGGGGCATGTATGGACAAGCATGTCTCTAAGGTTGCTAGTATGTTTATATGCAAAGAGAGGGCACACCATCTCCAAGGTGCCTGTTTTTAGGCTGGACCAATTTTTTAAATGATTTTCTTAATTTTATTGGATGAAGGAGTAAAAGTTGTAACGCAGGTAAGCGTGTCTTTTGGTTGTTTTACCTTGGTCTCCAGGAGGGAATCCTGATGGTTGTTTGGACAATCCTGGGAGGGTGGTGTTGAGTGATAAAGTTAGAGCTCATTGTGGAAGCCTGTGCGTCGTATTCCCTCATGGTGTTCCAGTTGCAAGGTAGGTGGAGGAACTGATTCACCGGTAAGTTGTCTTGGAGGGCTTTTGATGATGACTGTCATAAAGTTACAGACTGGTCCTGTCTGTTGGGTTTTTAGGTCTCGCCTGAGCCAGCGCCTGCGCTGATCTAGCGAGACATTTAGTGAGTGGGCTTTAAAAAGCCGACCACAGCTTTTTGGGTGGCATAGAGTTTGTGGTTATGCGCACAGTTACGAGCAGAGGCGCCATCTGGCTTTCCTCTTGCTCTCCCAAGCGCGCGCGCGCCTCGGTCCGCCTCTCTGTTTTGCTCGCCCTTCAACTCCCTCCCATTCCGCCACCACAGAGCGTGTCTCGCGGCCGCGGGTCGTGTTGCTCCTTCTCTCTGGCTCCCTTTGTTTGTCGCCCTGCCCTTTGCCTAGTCACTATACCTGTCTTCTCTTTCATGCTTCCCCTCTGCCCTTTCTGTCCTGAGGGCAGTTTACTTGGCAGTGGAAGACGGTACTTGAAAGTAATCAGCAGAAGTCCTTCCCAAGCTGCCCTTGTGTCCTCGTCATTCCTCTCTCTGCCTGTACTGGCGCTCCAGACCATCTCCTCTGTGTTCGGCTCCATTCCGATTACCTCTGTGTCCTCCACATCACCCGTTCTTTCACTCTTGCTTTCTCGTTACATGCCCTTATACGTCTCCCTTCATTTTGAACCACAATGCAATCATGCTTCAACCCTCTTATTGTAACAAGTGATGACTGCGCTACCAATAAACCTCAATCCTGACACGCAGATTCATTAAATTCCAAAGATCTAAAAATTATTATTCTTGTTCTGCCAAACACCTTTTACTTCCATTGATTCCCTGAATGCCTTAGCAAAGACTTCTCATATCTAGCCTTTCACACCACCCTTTCCCCACCCTAACCAATAACTAGATATTGCAGACAGCAGTTGGCAGAAATGTGTTTTTGGATACATTTAATCTGATAGAGACTTCTAGGTGAAGATTCCAATTCTTTTGAATATTGCCCAGGTGTCAGATTGGATCCGGAAACTTTTCAGGAGTACCACTGTGCGCTGGTAAAAGGAGCTGTGCGGTTCTGCTGGGGCGTCATTTTGCACTTGGAATGACGTGTGAAGTCTATATAGGTGCCACTTCAAAGCACTGATGTAAGTTCCTTTCTATTTGCACCTACAGCCGAAGATCTGGAGCTACTTCTCATCTCTGAGACCTGTTTATCTAATAAAAAAGACAGTGCTGCTACATGCTTCTCTGCTCCCGCTGGTAAATCCTCATTCTTAGTCCTCGAGACAGTGCTGCTAGCTGCTTCTCTGGACCCGTCAGTAACTCCCCCAGTCTAAATTCTGTAGGCAGTGCTGCAGCTGTGTCATTGGTCACAGTGGTAATTCCTCATTCTTAGTCCTCTAAGAAGTGCTGCTACCTGCTTCTGTCGGTAATTCCGCATTTTAAGTTCTCTAGGCGGTGCTGCAGCTGTGCCTCTGTTCATACATCCACTATACTCCAAACCACAAAAACACATATAAAAAACAATGTCATTTACAACGCCAATAACTCTAACTCTGATAAATGCAAGACCTATTGCATTGCAAATGCTTGTGTTTTCTAGAGTTCAGTCAAAGCCATCTTCACCTAAATAATTTTTTGTACGTAAAAACTTGCCAAAATCGTCTTTTACACAATCACTCCTACACACAGTGCCTTCTGGCTTATGGTATGCTATGTTATGATGCCTTCTTTGGCGTGTTTTAGATTTCACAAGTAAATAAAGTCTTAGTGCAGGCAGTGGGGTCATCTACCGTATTTACAGGAGTACACCTTCAAAGCAACCGCCTCAGACTGCACCTCATGGAAACTGATGTCAGGAGCGCCCCCAGGCCGCCCATTTATACCCTGCACATTTTCCATCTCACTGCACAAATAGAAATATGCCTCTTATTGACTTGTTTCACGTGCAGAAGTATATTTACAAGCTGAGGGCTTAGGAGCATTCGCCTCTCTGCAGGCCTCAAAAGGCTCATCAGTAAACATGTCAAGATATTAAAATAACCTGCTAATTTCAAATAAGCGCCGAGGCTGGGCAAGCACAAGGGTGAAACAAGGCATTGGCATAACCAATAGGTCTCGCCTTTGGGACCTTATAAGTGTTAAGCCATGCAACAGTTGATGTTGTTGCACCAAGGATATTGTGCTGGATAACTAAACACTTATAAGGTCCCAAGGGCAAGACCTATTGGATATGCCAATGCTTGTTGTGTTTAGTAGTGAGCACCCTGCTTCCTTCTCTTGAGATCAGTAGGCCCGAAAAAGGTACCAAGTGTTCCGACACTGTGATAGTGGATTTTAGAAAGGGGTTAAGTGTATTAATCCACTTGCAGAAGTCCATACAAGTACATGTGTCTCCTTGCCATAGGATGGGTAGGTCATCAATATACAGTGCCGGCTTTAGTGCTGGTGGCACCTGGTGCGGCAATCACTTTTGGCGCACCCATGACCGCCTCCTCGAGTTCTCTCGTCCACCTGCAAAATTGCCCCTCATCTCTCCCATCATAAGATATTGCTAAGCACAGTACTCCCCCTGATGTCACTGCGCCCTCCCTCCACAAGTCAGCGCCCAGTGCAGCCGCACCAGTCGCACAGCCCTAAAGCCGGCCCTGTCAATATATCTTCGCCAGGTAAGGATATTCTCCTTGTATGGATTGTCATTAGTGAGGATATATTGACCTTTGAATGCTGCCATATAGAGCCAGGCTAGACTTGGGGTGAAAGTGCTCCCCATAGACGTGCCCTGTATCAGGTGGTATAGCTGTTCTTTAAATTGGAAGAAGTTCTCTTTCAAGGCTACAGAGGCACAATACAAAATGAAATGGGGGGCACAGATGTTCATGGTATCTATGTCTTCAAGATGGTTTTCAAACTTCTATAGTAGCATCTTGTGGAATATTAGTATACAAGGCTTCTACGTCAAGTGTGATGAGGAGATCGATGCCTGCCAGGTCTGTTAAGTTCTGTATAAGAGTCAACACTTCCATAGTGTCCTTCAAATATGTGGGTGTCTTTATCACTATGGGTCTGAAAAAATGATCACAGAATTTGTTCAGTAGTTCTAATAGTGAGTCAATGCCAGATACTATGGGTCTTCCTAGGGTAGGAATGGTGTAAAAGTAGAGGCTCCTCAGTTTCAGATTGATTAAAAAATCCACCTAATTTTTGGTAATCCACCCTTCTAAGTCTTCTGTAGTCACTAACAGTTTGATCATCGTTGTAAGCCTGGGACTAGGATTGGTATTTCTCGGGGAGTAATATCGGTTGTGGTTTAGTTGTTGTCAGCATTCTTTGTCATGAGGTCCTGTAGCACAATAGCTCCTCCCTTGTCAGCAGGTTTTATGACAATAGATAGATCCTCTGTGATTCCTCATATGGTTTCCTTTTTTTGGTTGGATAGGTTGTTGTAAGGAGCATGGGGGTAGTCCTACCCACCTCATTGAGAACTGCTTTTTCAAAAGTTAAAACTTCACTAGGCATCACTGGAGAAGGTGGGGTGAACCTAGAACAATTGCGTAACCCTTAGCCTTCTGATACTGAGGGGGGTTTATCCTAAAAGAAATGCCCGCAATCTGATTTTTTGAAAGAACTGTTGAAGTTCCAAATTTAAACGGTAGGAGTCTTCCTTCGGATGTGGACAAAGCCTAGCCGTTTTCCAGAACCGTGGTCTCATCATTGCTAAAGGTTCATGAGAACAGGTTGACTACTAGGGCCAGATGTACGGCGAAGGAATTTGCGAGTCCCAAATCTAAGAAAATGCGGGGTGTAAGGGTCACTAATAGGCCGTTTGGGGCGATGTTTGATCTCAGATACTCTGTCACGATTGACCCATGTAGGGCTATCTTGACCTGTTGCTGTCTCAGGGCCCCCAACAATTTACAATCCTCAGAGTGGCTCCCTCAGGCTATGGCACCTTCTGCTGCCAGCAGTGATAGGGTTTTTAATATCTCGGCCACTACGTTGTCGTCGTCAAAACGTAATCCTAAATTGTCTGTCATGTTTATATTACCAGGATGGTACTCATGTATACATTGGTAAGGTGACTCAAGAAAAGGTTAGGTGAAAGTCAAAGCTCTAAACTCGGTGAAAAATATAAAGGAAGAGGAAAATGTGATGATAGAATGTCCGACTGCTGTGCCGCCACTATAGAGGGGGAAGGGGAGCCAATAAAGTGCCAGTACCCTTGCTCCCAAGAACAAGCATGTAGCACACAAGGGGTAGCTGTTCCTAAAGAAGTGACATAATACATGAGGAAAGTTGTGACTGGGGGTAGAATCTTCCTTATTATTAAGGTGTGCTCTCACACCATCGAATAGTACAATTGAGATAGGGAATATAACGTTGTTGTGATGGTATGGATATTTATTGGTGTTAGTCGAGTTTATTGCACAAAGGGGAAGCTACAGGAGTTAGAGAGATTTCCCACTGTTAGAGAGAGAGAGAGAGAGCGAGCGAGTGAGAGAGAGAGAGAGAGTGTGTGTGTGTGTGTGTGTAAGTGTTAGGTTCTGTGAGCGCCTCAGAATGTAGTCGTCCGGCTGGATGTCATACGGATGAAACAACTACATGTCCCAGACTGCCTAGCGACTACTATAGGCGTTCTTAACAAAAGGAAACACTTCCTGTTCCTCTTGTCGGATATTCTGGTTGTGGTCGACCTGAACTCAGCGCTCGTTGAGTGCGTTTCTTACCGGAGCTGTTACCAAGTAGTTCCTTTGCCCTCCGTTGGTAAGCCTTCTTTCACCGGCTTGTGCGGAGGACGAATTGTGTCCTGTGTGGAGTGTTCCCAGCGAGAGTGCTTCATTACCGCTGTTGCCCTCCGTTGGTGAGCCTTTTTGCTTCGGCTCATGCGGGGGACGATTGGTGTCTTGTGGGGAGTGTTCTCCGCAAGAGTGCTTCATTTCTGCAGTTGCCCTCAGTTGGTGAGCCTTCTTGCTTCGGCTCGTGCGGAGGACGAAGTCTCGTCTTATAGACGCTTGATCTTGCTGTGCGTGGTAAGTCTTTACTCTGTATTCTGTGCCTGCGTCTTGCGGCTCGTGCAGAGGAGATCAGGATATCGTATTGAGTTACAGCAGTGCTCTTCAGGACCTAAATCTTTACGGCGAAGAGTATTTGGGTGTGACCAGAACAGCGATATGTTTTCAGGAGAAAACTGAAAATGGAGTAATTCAGGTACTGTACTGTTCATAACTTTTGGGTGACGTAACCCGTTGTTGCATGACTTTATTTTTCCTACTGGTACGAAGTGTGCTGGAGTCTCACGAATGTTGCTCAAGACACTCCTCTACTTTCCCGTTATGTTCATATGTTATGGGGTATGTACATTAGCATAGTGTTTCATTCTAACACGAAGGGTATACAAGGGCATAGAGTTAGAAAGGTATTCATTGCGTATTAATTAATAATTAATTTAATACTCTAGTATTAATCGAGTAACAAATATATTTTGAATTTAAAAGAAAATCATTTATTTAAATCAAATCAACAATAAAACAACATAAATTAAACACATTCACCGAAGTAATCCGGAAAAGAGTTAATACCACATAAACAGAGCCTCCATTTCAAAACGGAATATAAAAACCAGTCCTACAACAGTTTTCATGACCCAAACACCATGCACCTGAAAACAAAATGAAGGAGTAAACACTATCGAAACGATAAAACACTCACTTTTAAATATTAAATTTAAAATGTAAGTTCACACATCAAACGAATCAGAAAAAAACATATTAAAACTGTACTTTTCTCAAAAGTTATGGCGACACCCTCAAAAACGTATAAAGACTACTAAGACACCATTTTGAAGCCAGTAGTTAATTGACTACCAGAGAGAGCAGACGGATTTTCCTGACACTCCTACGTTTACCAAGCAACAACAACTCCACAAAAACCAAAAAAATCAAGTAAGTATAAGTCATAGCAAATAAATACATATCATAATTGTGAATAATTTAGAACAATTAAAAAAAATATATATATATATTTTTATTTTTCAGTTTTCAACATACTTGAAAATCGATTTAACAAATTTGGAAAAAATATATTGATTTAACGAAAATAGTTGTAAGTACATTTATTAAAATATATTTTTTTAACGATTTTATAAAACCTTATGCAATCATGTTTAAAAAAATCTTTTGAATCCACAATATGTAACACGTTTGTATTTAAAAAAAAAAAAAAGATTTAGGGGCACATTAGGATGTCGCCTGACATCCGCAACTGAATTCCCCCCGCCATATTAGTATGGCGGGGGAGACCGCGGCGGACGGAAAGACCGTATGCCGCTTTTCCACCCCGGTCGCCTTGCGGCCAGGGCGGAAAAGGATTAATATGGTGGCGGTGTCTAATAGACACCGCCAGCCATATTAGTATGGGACAAAAGAGATGCCTTTCCGTGGCGGCGATGCGGCCACGGAAAGGCATGCGGTCTTCACTCTGGGGCCCCCTGCGGGCCCCCAGAGTGAAGGAGGGGTGGGGGTTGCACGCGGGGTTACCTGTGGTACCCCCCAGCATTTGCATACACGAAGCAGCAGGCACCGCGCCGTGCCTGCCGCTTCGTGTATGCAAATGCATGCATACATTTTTAACATTGTGGCGGGCGGTGCAGTGAGCACCGTTCACCACAATGTTAACAAGCATTTACAATGCAATAGGTCTCCCAGCTTTAAAGTTTGAGCTATTGGCATTGTATATTACAATGTGTTACATTAATTTGTTATCAAACTCTGAATTGTTGTATAAAGATGGTAAATGCTGCAAGAAAAAGCAGCACTGAAATTTATAGCTTTCGCAATCGCTATTGTAATGAAGCTGAACAGGCAGGGACAAAAGCATAGTCATAACTATCGATTTAAAAAATAAATGAAAAAAACACTCACTGAAAGTCTGCTTGCGATTCTGCGACTGTCCGCAAACCCAAAACAACGGCCTCCTCCTCCCCCGAGGGCACCTCACCACGCCCTCGCCCCCCCCTAGCTACGCGGGTGCTGACGCATGCAACCGTCAGGGAGGACACCCACGTGTGAGGAGGAGCAGCCGGGGATCGAACCGCGGGCGCACGCGCCCACGGAGAGAAGCCGCGCCCATGGAGAGAAGCCCATGCCCTAGAGAGAGCCCCGCGGTGGCAGCTGAAGACCGGAGTAGCGGTAAGTGGGGGGGGGCGCTTGGTGCACGTGTGTGTGTGTGTGTATGCGACAGCAGGGGTGAGTTCTCTTTATGTGGGGGTGCATGCGTGCATGGGCGCTCGTGTGTGTGTGTGTGTCTCTGCGTATGCGCATGCATGTAGGGTGTTGGAGCTTCCCAGGAGACGGCAGCTGAGCGTGTTCGCGCGCGCGTGGCCTACGCCGATCGCCTTTGCGCGCGGCCTGTGCTGTCTCCCGGGAAGCATAGTCAGCAACACAAGCATTTGCAATGCAATGGTCTCGGCATCATTAAAGGTAGAGCTATTGGCATTGCTCATGACATTTTTTTTTTCTTTAAATGTAAATTGATACTTGTATAGCGCACTACTCACCCGCAAGGGTCTCAAGGCACTTGTACGAATACCGCTGTGGAACCCGTCCTGGCTTTCCCTGTGAGGCGTCCACTCCTGGGCACTCCCAGGGTGAAGGCCAGGCATCCTTAGCGTTGTGGGGGCCGTTGTGGAGATTAAGCAAGCTATTGCCCAGAGTTGCAGAGTGGTGGGGGTTGCACGCGGGGTTACCTGTGGTACCCCCCAGCATTTGCATACACGAAGCAGCAGGCACCGCGCCGTGCCTGCCGCTTCGTGTATGCAAATGCATGCATACATTTTTAACATTGTGGCGGGCGGTGCAGTGAGCACCGTTCACCACAATGTTAACAAGCATTTACAATGCAATAGGTCTCCCAGCTTTAAAGTTTGAGCTATTGGCATTGTATATTACAATGTGTTACATTAATTTGTTATCAAACTCTGAATTGTTGTATAAAGATGGTAAATGCTGCAAGAAAAAGCAGCACTGAAATTTATAGCTTTCGCAATCGCTATTGTAATGAAGCTGAACAGGCAGGGACAAAAGCATAGTCATAACAATCGATTTAAAAAATAAATGAAAAAAACACTCACTGAAAGTCTGCTTGCGATTCTGCGACTGTCCGCAAACCCAAAACAACGGCCTCCTCCTCCCCCGAGGGCACCTCACCACGCCCTCGCCCCCCCCTAGCTACGCGGGTGCTGACGCATGCAACCGTCAGGGAGGACACCCACGTGTGAGGAGGAGCGGCCGGGGATCGAACCGCGGGCGCACGCGCCCACGGAGAGAAGCCGCGCCCACGGAGAGAAGCCCCGCCCACGGAGAGAAGCCCATGCCCTAGAGAGAGCCCCGCGGTGGCAGCTGAAGACCGGAGTAGCGGTAAGTGGGGGGGGCGCTTGGTGCACGTGTGTGTGTGTGTGTATGCGACAGCAGGGGTGAGTTCTCTTTATGTGGGGGTGCATGCGTGCATGGGCGCTCGTGTGTGTGTGTGTGTCTCTGCGTATGCGCATGCATGTAGGGTGTTGGAGCTTCCCAGGAGACGGCAGCTGAGCGTGTTCGCGCGCGCGTGGCCTACGCCGATCGCCTTTGCGCGCGGCCTGTGCTGTCTCCCGGGAAGCATAGTCAGCAACACAAGCATTTGCAATGCAATGGTCTCGGCATCATTAAAGGTAGAGCTATTGGCATTGCTCATGACATTTTTTTTTCTTTAAATGTAAATTGATACTTGTATAGCGCACTACTCACCCGCAAGGGTCTCAAGGCACTTGTACGAATACCGCTGTGGAACCCGTCCTGGCTTTCCCTGTGAGGCGTCCACTCCTGGGCACTCCCAGGGTGAAGGCCAGGCATCCTTAGCGTTGTGGGGGCCGTTGTGGAGATTAAGCAAGCTATTGCCCAGAGTTGCAGAGTGGGACTCTATGATTAGAATAGGCACCGAGGCGAGAATTATCAGGCCCGTGGAATTTTGAGCCCAAGACCCGCCGAGGCGGGGAATTGAACCCTGGTCCCGGGCTAGACCTCTGCATCAGGGTCTGCCGCTCTAACCATTGAGCCACACTCAAAAATAAAACTCTGCCCTCACCACTCTGCACTCACCACCACTCTGCACTCACCACCACTCTGCACTCACCACCATCACCACCACTCTGCACTCACCACCACTCTGCCCTCACCACCACTCTGCCCTCACCACCACTCTGCCCTCACCACCACTCTGCCCTCACCACCACTCTGCCCTCACCACCACTCTGCCCTCACCACCACTCTGCACTCACCACCACTCTGCACTCACCCACCACTCTGCACTCACCCACCACTCTGCACTCACCCACCACTCTGCACTCACCCACTGCACCTTTTCTGTAAGAGATTGATCTGTCGCTTGTCAGAGATGTTGTTTACTGTTCCAGTCTCTGATTTCCCAGGGATCCAACTGCCACCCGACCATGGAGATCCTGGTTATAGTCCAAGTGTAGTACATTAAAGAGAGGTGTTCAATATGCCCTGTGAGATGGAGTGTGGTCCCCAAATCTGCCCCCTTGGACCTCTGGCACCAGAACGTCTGTGTGCATGTTTCTACGTATTCGTCACGTTCACTGTGCCCCTCTGGTGGAGTTGTACTTAAGCAGAAAAATCATTGAATTATCTTAAAATATGCACGCGCCGACACTCAGAGCTCTTAGGGGTCATCGCTAGTGGTTTTACCAGCAGAAATCACAAACAAACGAATAGAAAATAGCCCCGCTTGAACTTCGTGAGTGTCAGACAAAAAAGCAGCATTTCAAAGCCTGGGACGGCCGGGTAACCAGGCAACGAGGCTCGACCTCAAACTCCGAACACAGAAACACTGGCGGCGACCGGCGAATGAGAGAGGCTCTCTCCTTCCCGGCTGAGAGAGGAGACGTCACTGGGGGTCCAATGTAGCACCCGTTCCCACCACGGGACACAGGACGCGCCTTTCCAGGTATGTACACTTCTGTATTTTCCGGGCGCCGCAAACAGAAGTGCTCTACAGACGTTGAATACGGAAACTGCACAGTGCAATTATCACAGAGCTCACAAAATGAGCGGCTTGTTCAGGTGTGAATCATGATTCGTGCATTCTGGGATGTGTGGTCCTGCATGGATAACCCGCTTGCCTTCCCAGTTTTAGATTTGAGTGGTCTTCCGGTCTGGTTATTCGCCTGCATGGGGTTGTAATTGTACAACAGTTTGAGTACGGCCGGGCAGTGTTTGTCGTGCGTGGTTGTTAGAGTGTGTGGTGTAATACAGCGTGGGTGATGGAAGAATCTGTGTGTCCTGCTTGAGGACAGGCGCGCGCCAGTCACGTCGTGGCCTTGCACTGCATACCGACACAATTGTAGTTTTGCTTTTCACATTATGTATATGTGTTTACACTGAAGTATAACCTGCTACAGGCCCCTGGGACCGGACATCAGCAGCGCAGCTTTGAACTCGCGGCCGCCCCGGAAGTCAGGCACGGTCGCCTGTGACGGGGGCGGGGCCACGTTCACACCGGAAGAGGAGGCAGGCGGAGTCGTTGCGTCTCGCGGCCCGGGGCTCCTGTGAGCGGTGTAGAGCCCCGGGGCCGCGCCAGCAGGAGGTTGGGCGCCGCATGCTGAGGTAAGGTAAGTTCTGGAGCGCGATTGGTGCACTTGTGTGTGTCTATGCTCGTGTGTGTGTGTGTACGTATGTGTGCGACGGTGACGGCGGGGGAGGGGGAGGGGGGGCCTCGGTGCACTTGTGTGTGTGCGCGCGTGTGTGTATGAGTCAGGGGTGGTGTCTGCACTTGTGTGTGTGCGCGCGTGTGTGTATGAGTCAGGGGTGGTGTCTCTGTATGTATGTATGTGCGTGCGTGCATGGGCGCGTGTGTGTGTGTATGCGCATGCGTGTGTGGTGCTTGCACTTCCCAGGAGACAGCGCCTGGCCACAGCGCGCGTTCCAGTTACAAATCGCCTGGAAGGATGCGCGTGGCCAGGACTGTCTCCTGGGACTGAGAGTCGCTGACAAAAGATCTCCTGGCGGACACAGCGCTGACGCGCTGTTAAACGCCAGGAGACCTAAAAATGAGGGATGCGCCCGCCACTGTGGCGGGCGCATCCTAATGCATACATAGGGACCCCGCCCTTAAGGGGGGCGGTCCCTTTTACCGATGGGATCATCGTAATGGGGGCCTTAATGCCTAAAACACGTAAAAATATTTAGTAAGCTAAACAGTTTAATATTTTCAATTTTTTAGCTTACTAAATCTTTTTTTGAGAAGAAATCATTCGTAACTAAGAAGATTGAAGACAGAACCCGAACAACTTAAAACAACTTCTTTTTCAAAGGTAAACAAACTAAACTGTGAAGCAGTAAATCATTTAAAAAAAAATGTTTGCACAAAACTAATGTTAATGTTTACTAAACAGAGTTTACAACAGAATAAAAATGATAGAATCAAAAAAGTTGAAGAAAAAAAATTAAATTACATTTTAAGTGACATTTTAAAACCTCAGAATATGCATGTTCTTAGGATAATTTTTTTACCCCCCAAAAAGGAGTTTTTAAAAATAGAAATTAAACATTTGTTTAACTCCTACCTCCAACAACAGATAAATAGAAAGAAAAAGAAACTTGGAAAACAGAATCGAATCACCATCTGGAAACCATCCACAAAACCACCAAATTAAACTAAAGGTAAATTTAAAAGCAAAATGTACAAAGTGAATATTTAACCTCTTTTTCATCCTGAAACAGTGACCTCTCCTTAAAAAAGCACACAAAACTAACATTTTCTTTTTTAAATTTCAAACAGCTTAACAAAACCAAAGAACATCAATGCACAAAGAAAATCAACAAAGATAGTCTAAGACCCAAGACATATTAAAATAAGGTAAGTGAGGAGTAATGCAAGTGCATTAAATATTTTTACACCTCCAGAGAGGCGAGAAAATATAGAAATAAGTGGATAATGCAGCAGAAAAAGTTTGTAATGTAACTCAACAGGAATGTAGCATTAAGGAAAATGCAGGATAATGCAGCAGAAAAACTTACTATTCTAACTTCAATAAAGTGTTGCTGTTGAATAAGACTAGATTTATTAAAAACTATTCTAACTCAAAAGTGGTTATGTTGAAATAAACTGGTTTAAGTGCATTTGAGTGACAAAACTCAGAAATACCATATAGTAACGAAAAAAATTATAAAAACATGACATACACATTTTTAAACAAATAAATAAATATGACTTTAACTCCTTTTTCCTAACACAGATACCTTCAAGCAAAAACCATCTTTATAAAAAAAAACAAAGACATCAGAGGACCATCTTCGTCAAATTAAGAAAGCATCCACAAATCATCATACTTTTTTAAAAAGGTAAAAACAAATAAAAAGTGAACAGAGATATCAATTAACCACATTTAAATCCTCTTAGAGTTAAAACTCAAAAAATAAAGGACACAAAACTAACATTTTCTTTTTTAAATTGTCAACAGGTCAACATATTAGAAAGTCAACATTGCAAAAAGAAGACCAACAAACAACATATTCTGAAAGAGCCATCCAAACAAATATAAAGGTAAACAAAAGAAACACTTTTTAATACTAGTAAATACTATTACTATTAAAATAACTATTCTAACTCCTGGGAGGTGTTGAAGAAGGGTAAGTGTTGGAAAATGTAGAGGTTAAAATTACTATTCTAAATCCAGGGAGGTGTAGCAGTAGGGTAAGTGTTGGATAGTGTAGGGGTAAACATTACTATTCTAACTCCAGTTAGGTGTAGTGGTAGGGTAAGTGTTGGATAGTGTAGGGGTAAAAATTACTATTCCCACTCCAGGGAGGTGTAGCAGTAGGGTAAGTGTTGGATAGTGTAGGGGTAAAAATTACTATTCTAATCTTTTTCTTTTCATTTCAGATAATGTCAGCTGATACAACAGCCAAGTACATCAGGTCAAACAAAGGAAACAGACTGTTAAAACATGCTGGGTACATATATTGCAAGGAGAGAATTACTGAACCAAGAAGACATTGGAGGTGCGTGCAATATTACTCAAGCCATTGCAAAGGCAGAGCGGTTACTGTAGGTGAAAGAGTTATTAAAACATCAGACCATAACCACTCTGCCTCTGCAATGGACATTGAAGTTAGAGAAACCATTAACAAAATGAAGGATATTGCAAGCACCTCCAATGATACTTCAGGTTCAATTTTAAGGGAGGTCGCTCAGCATGTCCCAAATCATGTAGCCAGACGTATGCCAATAATCCCTAAACTGAGAAGAACAATTCAAAGAAAAAACAGGCAAGTAATCCACAAAGATCTACTCCACAAACCTATTCTGATATTTTCATTCCTCCTGAACTCTGTCTATCTATATCTAATGAACCTTTCCTCCTGCATGATAACAAAAACCCTCTAAAACGTATACTTAACTTCAGTACACCCCGTAACCTAGTAAAATTAGAAAATAGGGAAATTTGGATGATGGATAGGACACTTAAAAGCAGGCCCCATCCATTCACACAAATGTACACTATTCATGCTAAAATTAATAACACAGTAGTCCCCTTAGTATACAGTTTGCTACCTGACAAACAATCCACAACCTACACTGAACTTTTGTCAGTGATTAAGTCAAACACTTCAAACAAAGGTTCTAGGAACATAATTATTGATTTTAAATTTGCAATGATAAATGTAATAACAAAAACGGACACGGATACCCAAATTCGGGGATGCTTTTTCCATTTTTCCAAGGCTTTTTGGCATAAATTACAAAAAACATCCCTAGTTGTGGATTATTCCTCGGATAGCAAACTGCGATCCGAATGAAAAAAACTAACATCTCTTTGCTTTGTTCCTCGTGAAAGTGTAGATGAATACTACACTGCAATTACAGAATCTGAATTTTTTACCGAAAACGAAGAAAAATTGGCACCCTTACTAAATTATTTTGAGGACACATGAATTGGGCATCTAAGCAGGTTGGGTCGCAGGAGGAAGCCACGTTTCCATATGGAGTGGTGGAACTGCTACACGAGTTGCTTAGAAGGAGAAGCAAAGACAAACAATGCCATTGAGGGATGGCATAACTCCTTCGATCACACAATTGGTAAACCTCACCCTAACTTCTATCATTTTTTGGAAACTTTGAGGAAGGAGCAAAGTTTTCAAGAAATGAGAATGACTCAAGCATTAACTGGTAGTCTAAATCCACGCATCTCTAAAAAAACAAAAGAAATGTCTGAGAGACTATTGGGAACTTTACAACAATTTTCGTTGTGTGTGGCTTTAGATTACCTAGATAATGTTGCTCACATACTACATTATTAACTTTAACAACAAAATTACTTGCCTGTTTTTCCCTAAATTAAATAAACATTTAATTCAATTGGCATATTTTTTATTTATTTTTTAGCATTTAATGAAGTCGGGTCACCTTACCTTTGATGTCTTCTTTCTTCTTTGAAAATCCCCAAGAAATCCACGCATTATTTAAATATTCCATCAAGAAATCCACTCCAGTGAGCAAAAATCAGAATAAAACCATTGTCCAAAGATGGTAATCCACTCAATTTTTTTTAAAACTGGTCAAAAAAGCTCAAATCACAGTATTCCATACGATATCCAAATCCAATTGTAAATCCAAAAATTCCTTTGTTTTGCGAAATCCACCACCTTTAAAAAAGGAAAATCGATCCATCTTTTTTCTTTTCTTCCGATTTCATGTTTCCAAAAAACCACAATCCAAAGAATCTTCCAATAAATCCACGACTTCCAGGATCCCAAATCAAAAAAATCCATTTATTATCCAAAAATAATCTCCTTCAAAAATCCATGCTACGAATTCGATCTTGTTCTGCTTCCGGTTTACGCGAAACATTTTTAAAGTTCAAATAAACCATACATATACCTTTTTTACTTTACTTTAACAATTAATTTCATTATTAACTTACATATTCTTAATTATAAGTAATAACAGGTGACCCGACAATGGCATACCCTAACTACACGATCGGCGACATGCTGAATGCGTAATAACATCGTAACATTAAAGATCTATTCCTCCCTATTCTCTCCTTGCAATATATTTACTTAAAAACATTAAACTGTTTAAAAATAAAGTTATTAAAGTTTCCTAACTGAGCGCAGATCAGCTTCCTGCTGCATCCTCCATCGACGCTCCTCAAAATGGCCGCGAAGAAGCACGTCAATGCGTCTACGTCATCCGGAGCAAAAAAGAGAAAAAAAGGACAATTTAATTCTTTATTACTGTAAAATGCTTTCTTTTACTTCAACATTTATTTAAAATATAATATATTCATTTCTAAATAAATTAAAAAAATGTGTTTAACGTTTAATAAATATACAATATATATTTTTTTTCTTAATAAAAACACTATAAACAAACATGCAGTCTGTATTTTTTATTATTATAACTTTACTTTACATCTATAATTAATGTAATGTTTTATAAAATAACTAAATAATATACTTACCTCTAGACTTGTCCCATTTGCTTCAGATCTGTCCCGCATAACTCTATTAATGAACTAGTAAAAGCGATCTGCGGCAAACATATATATATTTTTTAAGAATATAACTTTAACTGTAATATAAATATTATTTAATTTAAAAATTAATACTTAGTATTTTTTTAAAATATTTATTTAATTAAATATAAATATATATATATATATATATATATATATATATATATATATATATACAAATACATGGTATTTATTTTTTAAATATAATATATATATATATTTTTTTGGAGTATTAATTTAACTTTCTATTAATACTATTTTCACAAGTATTTTTTATAACTATTATTTTTAATTATCATGAGTATTAATTTTAAATCAATACTAATTTACCTTACTAAACTAACTTATATGAGTATTAATTACTAAACAGTATAACATAATAAATTAAAACTTTTATTATTTCAATTTTAAAAATATAAACTATTTTTAAATCATTTTAGATTTTTTATTAAACTATATTTAAGTACTGGTATGATAAACAAAATATATTAAATCATAAATAAAAATTAGAAAAATACTTACGTTGTAATAGCATGCGTTGTAATGGCATCTGCGTTGTAATAGCATTGGTTGTAAAAGCATGCGTTGTAAAGGCACCTGCGTTGCAATGGATTCGTTGTAAAAGTAGTGCTTACCGTACTGTTGCGCTGGTATTGGTTGATGATGACACAGCGTGCCACACTGGCATAGGTCGGGTATTATGAAAGTGCCATGTTGAGATTGATTGATGAGTCTTCAAGTATTAAAGCTGTAACGGGATCGGAGAAAGAAATTGACATGTATGGAATTAAAACAGAATCAAAGCATTGAAAATGTATTTGTGTGTGGTACATTTACTCTTGAATTATTGATGAAATTAGATGTTTTAAAACTTTTTGAGATTTGATTAGAGATGATATGGGTCCCAGTTAGGGAAGGTAAAGCAGCGCCAGCTCATTACATGATGACAAATGTAGGACAACATGCATCTTTATGGCTTTGTCAATGGTGCAAGATTACTGAAAATGAGGGTCTGTTAAAGTTTCCACAATATGGTACATTACATTTTAACACCTTGCCTGCGGCACCGATTCTTCCCCTGTGCTGAACATTCCAATCGCGGGTGTGGTCATGACGGAACGGTTCCGTCATGAGCACAGCACGACCGATGCTCATGACGGACCCGATCCGTCATGAGCATCGAAGGGGTTAAGGTTATTGAACGTTTGAGGGGGAAATTATAGGAGATGAAACCACCTCCTAGACCCAGAGGATATGAAGCATTAAATGCGTGGGGAAGAGCAGCTTATGCTAAAGAGAAGGAGGAATATCAGAGATGGGCAAAATTTGTGCAAAATTACGCAGATGCACAAGAGGATGAAGGACAGCAAAGGTGGAGAAAATGTATAATCGAGAGAGCTAGAAATGATACGCAACAGCGCCCTGATTACTGCGATACATGTATGTGCTTTAGCCTGATCTATGTATGACTACAATAAAAATTACTTAAAAAAAAAAAAAAAAAAAATCGAGAGAGCTAGAATGTATCCAGTTATAACAACAGAAAAGGTAAAAAAAGAATTAAAAACGGAAATGAGGAAGAAGCTGTAATGAAATTTGACACTGATAGTGATTCAAGGGATGATATTCCAGATGCTTTATTGGCTTTGCATCCACCACATTACGTGGCACCTACAATAAACACTGATAGTGATCCAGCTACTAGTGCCTCAATGGTACAGCCCCTGTTGAACATAATATAATTAGCATTGAGAGACAATTTCCAGCACTTAAAATTGTGCCTGCACCTGTTAAAGTGGCTCATACTGTAATGACTCCATGTGTTACTGCTTCAATTGTGACGGTCCCTATACCAGTACCACAAGTTGAGAAGCACAGACATTGGCAAGGCCAGTTGCCACTACCCCAATAAATATTGTCCCGAATCTGGAAGCTCAAGGAGCTGTAGGAGGAGTAGCTGCAACATAGTTAATTCCAACATCGCAGAAGTAACAGATTGTTGCCTGGAAGCCACCACAAAATAAATGTTCAATCATTGAGAGAAAGAAGAAGGGTTTTCTTTATGACACCTATAGCCCAGGGAGAGACAGGACAGTTTGAGGATGACATTTTCCCTCCCAGGTTTGAAGAGAGTTCAGAGACTAAGAGAGTGGAGGGATCAGAGAGACTACCAGCTAGTCAAGCAAAGGCAAGATCTTTACATGTGTCTACATGGAAGGCAGAATTAGAGGAGACCATTAGGGTTTGTCTGGACATTTGACTTTTGGATTATTATCAGGAAAATTAACTGATATATTTGAGTAAAAAAATCATAAGAAGTGCAGCTGCAACTCATGATAGATTAACTGAATCAGCAGAGTCAGAGTCAGAGTCAAAAATACTTTATTCGATTAGTTAAAATCATAAAAGTATACTACAACACACATAAACACATATCAACACATATAAGGCATATAAGACATATCAAAACATATAAAGAAATATATAAAGAAATATAAAGATGGGGATGGCATTTCATTCATATTTAAACAATACGGTTCAGGGATGTGGTATACGTATAAAAGCATTTTAAAAAAACATTAAAAAAGAACAATTATGAAGGGGAAATCGGGGTCGGGTGTTACTTTTCCATTTTCCTTTTTACTTTTTACTTTTTTCATTTTACTTTTTAAAGTAAGTTCAAACCCCTTGATTCAACATCACATTTATATTCTATAAGTAATTCATTCATTGGCAATTTCAGAAAACAATTAAAAAACTATATGGTGCAAGTTATTTATACAAATCTACAGACATGGATTGTGTAATATACTACACCTAAATTTACGTGATTCAATCAATATTTATGGAATTCATTGATCTGAGACGTTTAGCTCTCATGGCTGCCACCAAAAAGCTTGCCACCCCATACATCACAATAGGGGTCTCCATAATTTGTAAAAACAGCAATGCAGGTTTCACTTGCATGAATCCCCTATTTCTCATCAGTGGTAGTATGTATTTTTTTTTCTCCCCTCCGCAAAAAAGGGGCAAAAAAATACAAAATGGGTCAGGTCTTGGTCGGAAAAGGAATCACATTTACATGGGGTGTTATCCCTTGGTTTATTCCATTTCTGGTATTCTCCCAGAAGAAGGTGCATCTGGTTGAAACGGAATTTGGTGAGAAGCCACCGATGATACGGCCTGTTCACTACCCTTAAATACGGCTGGATGGACATGGTAGATACAACAATATAGTGAGCCCTCACAGTTGTTTTCTCTATTTCTTGTGCTTCTCGCCGCATGTTCCTGGACTCTAAAAATTGTGTTTTGATCCATGTAACATCTTCATTACACAGCCTCTCGGGGTTGCTATACAGGTCAACACGACCCAGGAGGGTAGCAGCAGCCTTAATATAACTCAGCCATTTAATATCATTAGCTCTGTCTCTCCCCATGCAGTCAGTAATAATTTGGCGGTTTAACGTCAGGTTTGGGTTCAACCACATTTTCACCCAAAGAAGTAGTGGGGCCAGGTTAAGGGTGTCTTCGATGTAACTTTGCCCTAATTCAATTAAAACAGAAAAGATGGGTGTGGACTGTGGTAAGCCCAATAATGAACGCATGGACCTATTCTCCTCCTTCTGTATCAGGGCCAAATCCCTGAAACCCCAAATCCCTGCCCCGTATCTAGCCAGAGCCAAGGTCTTGGCTCTATACAGCTTGAGAATGGCTTCCGTTGGTTTACCCCCCAGTCTTTTAGCGAAGCTCTGTATCGCTCCAAATGACCGTCGGATCGCCATTGCTTTATTAACCACCTGTGGGGTCCAGGTGCCCCTGTCGTCAAAAATGACTCCTAGGTATGTAAATGTTTTAACTTTAGTTAAAATCACTCCATTACATCGCAGGGTTTTGGTGGTGTTCTTTCCTTTCCCTATGGACATAACGTGTGATTTATCCATATTTACAACCAGGTCTAGTTTTTCCATAAATGCTCCAAACGAATCAAGGAGCAGCTGTAGACCATTAGGGGTTCTGGCAATGAGGACCGTATCGTCGGCGTACATCAGTACGGGCAACGGTGATCCTCCCATCATAGGTATATCTGGGGTGGCAGTTTTTAGGACAGAATACAGGGAATTAATGTACAAGGAGAATAACATGGGGGCCAAAATACACCCCTGTCTCACCCCTCTAGCTGATCTAAACCCCTTAGTGCACTTGCCACCAGTAGTCATCCGGACCGATGCCGTCAGGTCGCTGTGCAAAAAAGCTAAGAAATTTATCAGAGCGGGGTCTAGACCCAACTCAGAGAGAATTGTCCACAGCTTCGACCTATTTACTAAGTCGAACGCTGTGGACAGGTCCATAAAAGCAAGGTGGATTGACCCGCTAGAAGCAGCAGTATATTTAGAAACAGTCATGTATAAGTTAAGACACTGCTCCTCAGTACCCCTCCCTGTTCTAAATCCATATTGAGTATCACATAAAATTGCATTTTCCTTTTCCCATAAGTTGATTTTATTTAAAATGACTTTGCCAAGAATCTTAAATGAAGAATCGAGTAACGATATAGGTCTATAACACCTAGGGTCACCCCTTTGCCCCTTCTTAAAAATTGGAATAATAACTGAGTGTGACCAAGTAGTGGGGGTGTCTTTCAAATTCATACATGCTAGATTAAAAACATTCGCGAGTACTACTGCCCATATGTGGGGATGAGCTTTATACATATCGGCGGGTACCCCATCCGGGCCTGGAGCTTTCCCGCCGGCAGTATTTTCGATTGCATTTAGTACTTCTTTTACCGTAACCCTTAATGGCATGTCAGTAGGTACAGAATCTATAGGAGTGAAAGGGGTAGTGAGGGCCTTACTTCCATAGATGTTTTCAAAGTGATCTAGCCATTGTTTCTCCGTGATATTAGCCTCTAATATCTCATTCTCATTACCGCTAAACAAAGGGGAGTTCACTATTTTCCAAAATTTTGCACTGTCTTTTAAAGTAAGGTTTTCATAAAGTGCTTCCCAGGCCCTATGTTTTAGTTCTTTTTTACGAGCCTCTATCGTACTCCTATAAACTTTCCTCAATTGGGACACTACAGTTATATTTCGAGGCTTACATTTAAGGGCTTCTAGAAGATTTTTATGCGCCTTTGAGCAATCAGTATTGAACCATCCCTGTGCCAATCGCGGTTTGTCAGATGATTTGATTGTGAGTGCCTCAGCAACACTTTTGCATATGGTACAAAAAGCATTAGTAACATTTCCTCCAGTTGTTAGCGGATCCCTACATATGTTAAGTTCCACACTTAAATCGTCACACAATTTGATAAAAAATTCCTCAACATTAATCTTAGACCATTTAACCCGTCTACCTTGGTCGTAAGCCTGGACTACTGTAGGATATGTTAACTGATGGTCATAATTTACTACAGTAGGGTTTATGTTAGCTAGTTCCATAACGACCGGGTTATGGTCACTAAATGCTGTTATAATGGCGTTATATGAAATAACATTCATGAGGATACTAGGTGACACAAAAATATAGTCGATGATCGTGTTACTACCTCTCGCACTATATGTTGGCACTCTTTCTTTCGGGTTCGCAAAAGCTGGTTCAGACATATCCATATCAATCAACAATTCTTCTAAAGCGCCCCCCTTAGCAGAGTGTTCAAAGTGCGGGTGAGTCAAATAGTCATCATCATAGAATTCTCCGTTATAACAGTTAAGCTGGCAGAGATGTGTGTTAAAATCACCAAAAACAATGTAATAAACCAAAGTAGTTTGACTCTTCTTATAATTGTTTAAAAAATCAGTCAACATTAGGATGTTTTCACCTCCTTGAGACCCTTCTGTTGAATTATAAAAATTGACATATAGGAGTTTTTCCCCTGTGTTCATCAAAACCTCTAAAATGAGACAGTTAGGGGAGTTGATGTCTATAATTTTCATCACCCCCATATGATGTACTGAGGTTAATAGTGCAAGACCTCCCTTGCTTCTGCCTCTATTAGACTTTTGTGCTGCTTTAAAATGGGATACATATCCTTCCACCCAAAAGTTGCATTCGGTGTCCCATGTTTCTTGGAGTGCAATTACTTCATGTTGCTTAATGATTTCAAGCCATTCTTTGTCTTCTCTTTTAGTTTGTAGGCCTGAGATATTCCAAGTCATTAGCTTCATGGTTCTTGCAACCTCTTTAGACCCAGAAGGTTCCTGCTGCCCCATCTCGGTGCCCAGTCAGGCGTTTGTATCCAGGGTTGTGAGTGCATCAAAGCGGTTACTTAGCTCCAGACCTGGAGTCAGAGCTGCTTGGTGGTGACTATCTAGGGTAAGATTTGAGCTAAGGGGTAAAGTGGCCCAACTGGCTAGATGCACTTTTTGTTTTGGGATATTTTTCCTATGAGCTAAGTCCCGAATGGTTTGTTGTGTTGGGCGAGGATAGAAAAAGCCCAGTGGGACTGCACGTATTTGCCCATGGATAATGTCAGTCGCATCCCAAAAGAGTCTTGAGCAAACGTGTGGATTCCTAAAGTTAACGATGACACAATCATCAGGGAAACGTTTGGCCGTCGGGCCCAACCAAGTAACTCTTCTCGCCAAGCTAACATGTGCAGAAATATCACTGGGGCCTGTGCAGTTTTTGTCGCACCAACTCTTTACGTTTTCCATAAGAGTTAGTTGGGTTTCTGATTCTCCCAGTTTAAGTTTTGGGACATTCACCAAGACTGCCACGAAAGGGGTTGCCTCGGGGGGTAGATTCACCATAGGCTTGGGATACAAACCATACCCCGTTCTCTTGTGAGATGTGTTGTCTGTAGCCCCTTCATTTACCTCACAAGTGTTGGAGTCCGGGTTGTTCTGCCTGTTGGGGTGCAGAGTGTTTCCAGCAGCTTTGGGATTATTTGTAGGAATCGCTGATGGAATGAGCGGCAGGTGTGCTGTTGTGGGCATTGTATTTACAGTATTGGTCACCTTCATGGGTTGGCTGGTGTGCCCTGTGGGATGCAGTGGATCCTTTACTAAATGCTCTGCCACTTTTTGGAGCAGCAGGGAGTTCATCCTCTCACATCGGGTTATAATACCTGCTACACACTCTTTCAGGGTTTCTACTATATCACTTGAGATCTTAATGAGTGTGGATTCAATAGTGTCAGTTAATACCCTTTCTATCAGATCCTTAATAGAGCCTTCAAATTTAGTTGAGGTTTGTCGTGATTTGGTAGTGGCTCTATATTGTGAGGGTAAAGTTTTATATGATCTCGCTCTTTTCCTAGTTTTACATGCCTTGGCATCCCCCACTAGTGCTTGGGCGCGCACAGGCGGGTCAGATACCCCTGTGGATTGCTCCTGATGTACTGACTGTTGAGCCTTAGGAATGTTGTCACCGGCACTGTTAATAACAATATTGGGCTCTAAGGGTATCCTTAGCTCATTATGTTCAATCGAAGCTCCCTCCAAACCAAGTTCCCGTTCTGTCTCAGCAATTTCCTTATTAAGCTTCCCAACAGCTGATGTTAGATATGTCAAGATACTTTCGGGAGCACTAGTTTTACGTGCCATTTTAACTTTGCTGGTCCCCCCTGTGAGCGATGTCTGGAGTTTTCTCTTACCCATGACTGGAGTGAGATGTTAGAGGACCGGCCTGTCCTGTCCTCTGTCGTCCCCTGACGGCCACAGACGGCCCGCCCTCTGCCCGGGCTCCGCCCGGCGCCGCCCGCGCGCGTCCGCGAGGCGGAGGGGGCTGTTGCCTTTTGTTGCGCCTCCTGGCGCTTGAACAGGAAGTGGGCGGTGGAAACTGCTAGGCACGCTGGGAGTTGTGGTCCGCTCCGCTCCGCGGCCGTGCGATGGCGCTGCACAGCGGCGGGGGCGGCCACAACGTCAGGGACCCAGTGGCGCTGTGCTGGTGCGGTGAAACGACCCCTCCTGGAGCCGGTATGTTTGGAAATGATCCCCACACCTCACCGGGTGCTGCTGCCTTTTGTTGCGCCTCCTGGCGCTTGAACAGGAAGTGGGCGGTGGAAACTGCTAGGCACGCTGGGAGTTGTGGTCCGCTCCGCTCCGCGGCCGTGCGATGGCGCTGCACAGCGGCGGGGGCGGCCACAACGTCAGGGACCCAGTGGCGCTGTGCTGGTGCGGTGAAACGACCCCTCCTGGAGCCGGTATGTTTGGAAATGATCCCCACACCTCACCGGGTGCTGCTGCCTTTTGTTGCGCCTCCTGGCGCTTGAACAGGAAGTGGGCGGTGGAAACTGCTAGGCACGCTGGGAGTTGTGGTCCGCTCCGCTCCGCGGCCGTGCGATGGCGCTGCACAGCGGCGGGGGCGGCCACAACGTCAGGGACCCAGTGGCGCTGTGCTGGTGCGGTGAAACGACCCCTCCTGGAGCCGGTATGTTTGGAAATGATCCCCACACCTCACCGGGTGCTGCTGCCTTTTGTTGCGCCTCCTGGCGCTTGAACAGGAAGTGGGCGGTGGAAACTGCTAGGCACGCTGGGAGTTGTGGTCCGCTCCGCTCCGCGGCCGTGCGATGGCGCTGCACAGCGGCGGGGGCGGCCACAACGTCAGGGACCCAGTGGCGCTGTGCTGGTGCGGTGAAACGACCCCTCCTGGAGCCGGTATGTTTGGAAATGATCAGCAGGAAAATATGAAGTGGATCTTTAAAAGAGTAATCCATTGCAGAAAGGTTTTAGGGCACAATTAGATGATGATTCTATTGTGACAATTAAATCTTCAGGGATGAGGTCACACATTGCAGAGTTGGTTTAATTCATCCGCAAATGGAGTTATTTTCACAGATTAGAGAGCAAATAGGCAAAGAAACAGGAAAAGAAAAAGAAACCATCAGATGCAGCAGAATCAAATAGTAAGACACCATCAGCAGTTCCTGATGAAGGGCAGGCATTTACTTTTCCAATGCGGGAAATACCAGGTGGAGGTTATGTTCATAAGCCATGGAGTAGAGGTGATCTTGCAACATATACAAATAATTTTCCGAAATGGAGAGAGAATCCTACACAGTGTTATACATAAACTGATAGATTTGGTAACATTTCAACTGTTTTGTGGAAATGTTTGAATACTTTATTTGACATTGAGGTTGCCCAGTGAATGTATGGCTGAGTGTAGAATAGCTTTACAGTGACCACGTTCCGAACCTCTGAGAGATGCATGTACGCGTGCACCCTCACAACAAAACACCACAAGGAGATTATTACCTTTTTGAAAGGAAAAGTTCCAGCGAGAGACATTGATTGGTTGAAAATCAATAGAACGACACAAGAGGCAAAATAAACAGTGCATGTTTATTATGAATGATTATTATAGGTGTTTAAACAACACTGTGGACAAGAATCTACAGAAAAGCGATATGGGGTGTTTTGCATCACAGTTTGTTCTGGGTTGCAACCAGAGATTAGTATGCGCATACAGCGAAACAAGATTTATTGACAGACACAACCATTAGATGAGATCCTAAAGTATGAACAATACTGTAGAGATGAGCTAGAAATGAAGCAGAAATGACTGAAGGAGAAATGTATGCTGGCACAGGCAGATTGGCACAGAAAGGATTTTCAGAATCAGTCATTTGGAGGGAATCTTAGTGACATGCACTGTGTTGGTTTTCAAGCTGGAGGTCAAGTTGCCCAGGAGCAGTTGGTGCTTCACAGGGTAGAGGTTGACCGGTCAAATTGATAACAATTCTGGACGTTGAAGAAGTCGACCCCTTGTCATTATTGAAACAAAATTGGGCATTGGAAGAGGGAGTGTAGACAGAACCCAATAGAGTGAATGGTGATGAGCAAATGCAGGAAGCAAATCAAGCATAGATGCAGAATATTCCAATATAGATGCCTGTACAAAGAATGCAAATGCTAGTACAGTTCCAAGTTCCTGCAAAGCAGTTTCCGCAAGTCCCAAAGGCCCCACAGAATAAGGTAAATCCTAGATTTAATGTGAATCAGGTACCAAGGGCATATCCAAACCTATTTCAAAACCAGAACCCATTTCAACAGTTCCCCATGTTGGAAAAAAAGAATTTTGATTCGGACAACTCCCAATGAAGATGCCTGAGGAGGGAGGAAGATTGCATACTTGGCATAGTCTTAGAGGTAGACCAAAGTGGACCAATTGTAGAAGGAAAAGTTAATGGCCACCAAGTGTAATTTCTTATTGACACCGGAGCAACCTGATCCACTGCGGATGTGCCAGACCTACCCCTCTTGGGGTAAGAAGATCCAAGTTGTAGAAGTTATGAATAAACAAATAGCAAATCAAATTTCTGAGAAAGTGCCTGTAAAATTAATCTGAGGAAAACCATCTGTTTGTAATATGTGATTCTAGTCCTGTAAACTGATTACAGATCTTTTGTGCAAGCTAAATTGCACAATTTACTGCACACCGGCGGGTGTTTAATTCCACAAGCATGAAGAAGATGTTGAATTTAAAATGGCCCAAGAAGGAACAGCTGTAGGATTGTACCTAATGAGAACAGTTGCAGATTTATGTCCTGATTTGAAAGATACAGTAAATCCAGAAGCATGGGATTTTACAGGAAAGGACATCGGACTAATTAAAGGTGTAGACCCTGTCCTAATCACAGTAAAACCAAATGCAATTTTACCAAGAACACCACCTTATAATCTGATGCCAGAGAACTTTGCAGGAATAAAACGAGTGATTGAGAGCATGTTAAAACAGGGAATTTTAAAATAAATTGTTGAAGCCCTTGCAATTTGCCTATTATGGATTCACAGAAACCAAATGGGAAATATTGAATCATACAGGTGCTTCAAACGATTAATAATAGTGTCATGATTGCTCGATATCAGTCCGAACACTTAGGCATCCTTGACTTCCTGAATGGCGTGCACAGATTTCTGGTGTCTGATACCATCCCATGTGGTGGAAGTCCCAGATCGGAGTGCACCTGCTGTACCCCTGTATCTTATGTGGCCTCAGCAAACAACCATCATTGTGTGTGCTGCTCACTGACTCTTTCCTTTGCCTGGGCTTGTTGTGTGTCTTCTCAGTGGGGAGCACGCTGCATGGGTACAGTACCATGCACCACTTAACAAACTGGTTGGCATTCTAGTTAATATGCAGTCACGTGTCTATAGCAAAGTCATGGCCTCCATCTTGAAACCGGCGTGTCTATTTAAAGCTGATCCTGTCTGCAGTCCAGTACACGTGATTAGTGCCGATCCTCGCAGCGATCAGACAGCAGTCATCGGGCTGAGCCTTCTCAATCACTGTTAGCCTCTTTTATTTGTTACAGAAGAGCGCATATGATATAGCCGAAGGCGCATTTCAGAGACTGCAGTACATAGTTCTTGTATTGTGGATTTGTGAATTTGTAGAGATAGCGATCGGAGATTTATCAAATATTCGGTATGTCATAAAAAGGAAAAAGCTGTAAAATAAGTGAACAATGAGATTACTTGGCGTAGATAAGTGGAACAACAATAAGTACATGTTATGATGTGCTCATAAAACAACATCTCGGAAATCACACTGACCATTGAGAGTACTAACATTGGCATAGACAATGGAACTTACATATTAAGTATATGTTACAATGTTGTGCTCCTAAAACAATGTGTTGACCCTCACAGTGAACATTGAGATTATTACCATTGGCATGATAAGTGTGGGACTATACAAGTAAAGCAGAGAAATTATAGACTATGTGTTAAGCAAAGGAGAATCTCTTTACAACAGTGAAAAACGAATGCCAAAATCTGTTTACAGGTGTGATATCTAACACCTTTACTTCCACACAGGTAAGAATCCTTAGAGAAAGTACAGTTTAAGAATAACAATACTTTTGAGTGGCTTACAGATCCTGTTGATTGTGGTCTTAATCACTGTCCGTTATTGTTCTAGGTCTCCCTCCCCGCAGTACCCTCCCCAAACACCTTTTACCTCATCCGACCACACCGAACCACTGGTGATTCTAATCAGAGTCGATGATGTAAGAAGGTGGGCATTTGAGGGTACTGCTTCTGAGGAATACGCTCCTGACACATTTTTGTTCCATGTTGTCCTGTGGTATTGAATCCAGCAACAGTAATTTTTCAGATTCCTTGCACTGCAGAATGGTTTGTGGTTGTGAATCTCTGTCAGGCTTTCTTCTCTATTTCGTTGCAAGAGGACAGCCAGTACTTGTTCTCATTTATGATTAGAGATAGAGTTTTTAGTGTGGTGCAGAGTTCTACAGGGTATACAGAGAGTCGATCAATCTTTATCAGATCTTGAAAAATAATCTTGAAGCTCTGCAACTGCCTTGCAACTTAATTCTCGTGCACTACATTGATGACTTACTTGTGGCATCAAATAGACGGGAAACTTGCAAACAGGATCCAAATGCATTATTAAATCATTTGGCTGAGAATGCACATATAGTGTCTCCAAACAAACTGGAATTTTGTCTAAAAGAAGTATAGTATTTGGGACACATAATTGAGAAGAGAATGAGATAGGTGTCGCAAGAGAGAGTCAAAACAATTATGACTGAATCCTCCAAGAACTCAGAGAAGTCAGAATATTCCTGGGAATGGTTGGCTACTTTAGCCAATGAATTACAAACTTTTCCCCTAGTGGCCAAGGTTTTTTATAGTATACCGTACAAGGATGTGCCCGATCCACTTCCATGGGACGATTGCTTGAAAGCTTTCCTATATTGAAATAAAGTCTCTGTTGTGCCCCAGCACTAGGAATGTCCGATTACAAAAATATGTCCACATTATTTTGCAGTGAGAGGGAGAGGCTATGTTTTCTCAGTGCTTATTAAGATGCATGGAGATTCCCGAAGACCTGTGGCATATTATTTGATAACCCATCCCCCTGTTGCCGCAGGGTTGCACAGCTGCCTTCTTAAAGCAGTGGTGGCAGTATTGAGAGATGTGAGAGAATAGTGATGGGACATCCTCTTACAGTGATGGTTCCTCATTTGGTGGTGGTATTGCTCACCCGAACTAAAACACAGTATTTGACAAACAGCAGACTCACAAAATATTAACAATAGATACTTGCAGCTGAAAACATGTTGCTCAGAAGATGAAGCATGCTCAATCCATCTACCCAATTGCCCACTCTTGAAAAAGAAATTGATGGGTATGAAGTTTAACATGATTGGCTAGCTGTCACAGACTTATGTGTGAAGATCAGACACAAAAGATGAATCTCTTGATAAGCCTGATTGTAATTTTTGTGGACGGCTCATGTTTGAGAAACAATGAAGGAACTCTGAGAGCAGCTTAGGCGGTTTTCACAATACAAGAAGTGATAGAAGCTTCATGGTTTCGAGGTGTTACCTCTGCACAAGTGGCAGAATTGACTGCAGTAACGAGAGCATGGTGCCTGTCACTATGGCAACATTGCCTGACGCCTCAACACCTCCGTAATTTGTAATGGCTTTCATTTCCGGGTGCTTCAGGGCGTTTCTTTCGCGCAGGTGCAGACAACTAAGGCCAATTAATGGCAACATCAATAGAGCCTCTCTGCAGTTCCTTTACCATCACGGAGCCGCGGGTTGGCATCATTTGAGGCAAGGCTGAATCGACTAAAACGTAAGTACGGCATAGCCGTTGTAGAGTTGATTTGTGTTTGCAGGCATCAGACCATCGCCAGCAATGTACCAAACTTCTCCCTCCTGCTTTACTTAAGAGTTACGTGTGGCAACACCCTTCCCTACCTGTTACAAGAGGCTCATGGAGCATTACCTCCTGCATTACATAGTATGTATTATCTAATGACTAATGATATCATGTACATACAAACCTTCCAGCAATACTCTAGCCACATAGTGTGTGTGATTTCTGTTCCATGTGTGTGTGTCTCGTGTGTCCCCTTCCCTTTTTTCCCACAGGTCTTTGCACTGATAGACCACAGTATCAATAGCACTAAGATCACGTTAAAGTCACCTTGTGGATTTTTTCACCTTTTTAACCATTCTCCTTTCGCAGATTTCGAGTGTTTGCGCATGGGAAAGCACTATTAATTGTACTTTCTTTTTCAGATTAACACCTAAATGGTACTATTATGTATCGTATTAAGTGCAAAAAATTCATGCATTTTTCATTTTTCATTTATTACTCTTTTGTATATAGCACACCTATTTGGAAATTTCAACGTAGTGAGTACTGAGGTGATCTTTCAGTCCTGATGAAAAAGCCTTTGCTTCGAAACATGTTGACTTTATAGGAGTATCCACACATTATAGGCAGGACATCTCCGCATCATCTTTTTAACAGCCTCGACGACCTTTTAACGTTTTTTTAAGTCCATGAGGCCAGGTCCTTTTTAATTCACCTTCTCATACTCACTCCTGACCCCTCCTCTCACTACCCCATCACTACACATAGTATTGTTACAACAGGGCTCCTGCGTAGTCATAGGTCGTAAAACGCCCCGCCCCTCAGCGGGGCAGGAAGATCCCTATGATGCAGCATGACACCAAGGGCCCTTTTGGTGTGTGAGGGATATTTAAGCAAACACTGTGTGCATCCACACCAGGATGAGTAACACACTTCCCTGAACACAGTCAGACCATTGTGGTGGATCTTTTTGATTTATTTACAGAGTATTAGAGGAGGACCTATCCGCCCTAGTGTCCGTGTACGACACTACCTCTTCACTCCCTCATCTTGTTACAGAAATATATTTACAGATAGTCAATATGGTTTTGGCGTGGTCCATGATTTAGGACAGTTATGGTCACAAATCAGGCTCTCCCATTCGTTAAGTTATGTGAAAGAATTGCTAGATGCATTACAGTTGCCTCAGGAAATTGGAGTGGTAAAGTGAAATGCTCACATAACAGGAAACAATTATATTATAGTTGGAAATCGATATCCAGATGAAGTTACCCGATATTGTGCTCTTGTGGGTTATTTATTTAATGGAGATTATAGAAATGAATCTGATAACATTGCTTTCTCTATGTTGTTGTCAAAAGGTTGCAAATAGAGGTTTCAGAAGCAAAACAACATGCATCGCACACTCGGAGAGTAAGGTGTCCACATGAGGAAATAGTGTTCTTTGCACCAGGTCGGAGCTCACCAGTGACAGCACATTCAGACAAAGAAGAAGAGGGTGAAAACCACATTCAGACAAACAAGAAAGGGCGGAAGAAAATCTCACAACAGTGTAATTTCCTGCCCAGGTCATCTTCCCACCTTTCCCTAAGTTTATCTAGCGCGGTGCGACTATTTGTCACCAGGGTTTGATATATTTGAGAGATTTTATGATCTTGTAGGTCCCCCATAAATACTTTGGCTTCAACAGGCTTAAACTCAGGAAGAGACTCCAACTCTGCTACATTCTCAAGAATAGTAGGTCTGAACTGCAGATATTTGAAAAATTGTGTTTTCGGCATCTGATAGTCCCACTGAAGATCCAGAAAAGATTTGAGAACGGTGCCCGCATAACATCCCCTAGGGTAGAGATCCTAATATCCCAATCACGGAAACCCCCAGACCCGCAAGCTGCGGCAGCCTGCCATTAGACCACAGGAGAGTCTCCCGTGTCAACCTGCCCTACCACACCATCCTGCGCAGGGCCTGCCTCCACGTCTGGAAAACTACACTTGTAGCGGACGGCAACGTCCTGCGAATAGAGGTCGAATACAGGATCGTGTGTAAAGAATAGGAACCCATCTGGTACCGTTCCACTGCATACACCGGATCTGAGCGGTCCCCATACCACCATTCATTCAAAATCAATAATTGCGAGGCCACATAATAGGACTGGACGTTCGAGGTGGCCAGGCCGCCACAATACGTGGACTGAAAACAAGCCCGGATCGCCACCCTAGCTATTTTCCTATCCCAAAGCAACTGTCCCAGAACTGAATTAACCTTGCGGGACCAAGAAGGCTTAACAGGGAATGGATAATTTTGCAGCTGATACAGCAAACGCAGCAACGAGACCATTTTAAAAATGGCCGACCGACCTGGAAGAGAAAGGGGCATCCGAGACCAGGTTCGCAATTCGTCGACCACACGTACCCAAACCGGCGCCACATTACGGTCCCAAGACTCGCCTGCTGAACCGGATAAAGAGACACCCAAATATTTCATGCCAACTGAGGTCACCTGTACCACAGAAGCCCAGGGGCCCAGTTACACCGGACGCCCTAATGTCCACAACAGGGACTTACCCGCGTTCATAAATAGGCCGGAAGTCACCACAAATATTTCCATGATACGCAGCAATCTAGGGCCTGTCCTATTAACATTAGTCAAGAAGAAAAGAACATCGTCCGCGTAGAGCGCGATGCGGTCTGATCGTCCAGACGCCCATTCGAAGCCCGCCACTTGCGCATCAATCCACACCCACGCCGCCAATGGCTCCATCGCGAGGGCAAACAAAAAGGGCGACAGCTGGCACCCCTGCCGGGTGCCCCGCCCAATCGGAAAAGTGAAAGAGACCGCTCCTGCAACCCGGACCGACGCCGTGAGCTGCGTATAAAGAAGTTTTAAATAGGCCAAAAAGCGTGGGCCTAGATTCCAATTATCTAGAAGAGCAAAAAGATATGGCCAACTAAGGGAATTAAAAGCCCTGCTGGGACATCTGACCTCCGAATCATGTCTATATCAATGTGCGCCCGCCGGATATTGTGTAGTGTGTCTCGTTGAGGCATGAAGCCCACCTGGTCCATATGGACCAGCGAGGAGATATGGGAACGAAGGCGAGTGGCCATTATCTTGGCCTCGATATTCAACAGTGAAATGGGACGATATGAAGAGTGTTGGTCCGGAGGGCGACCTGGCTTTTGAAATACAACCACCTCGGCGTGTCTCCAGTCCCGCGGCAGGCACCCATGCTCATGCGCCTCCTCCACCACCTGTAGGAGATGGGGGTCCCAGTTGCGAGAAGTATCACTTAAAGAAGTCACAGGAGAATCCATTGGGCCCCGGAGCCTTCCCGGAACTCGGGTCACCCAATGCCGCACCCAGTACTTCCACCGTAAGCGGGAGATCTAAGGCCTCACGAGCTTCATCAGAAAGAGACCGAGGCGGAAGGTCTGTAATAAATTGGCGAACCATGTCCTCTAGCAGGGACTCCCCGTGGGGCATACAAATCGGCATAATAATGCGCAAAGCTTTCTGCCAGATCTAAGGGATCACCCAATGACCTCCCATCTGGCCCCAGAAGCCCAGGCAGAACCAGGGAACTCACCACCCCCTGGCATAATCGATGGAGCAATTTGCTAGACTTATCGCCCCATTGATAGATCCTACTGCGGGACGCCAGCCCGCCAATTGGGCCGCATCCAGCAACAAATCCGCGTGCGATTACCTCGCCACTATCAGTTGTCGACGTGCCAGCGCTCTCCCCTCCTCTCTACCAGCGCGTTCCAATTCTAACAGATGGGCCTCCGAGCATACCAAGGACTCTTTTTTGGAGCGCCGCAGAGCAGTAGGATATATCCACACCCCAAATAGTCGACTTCATCGCTTCCCACGACACATTTTAAGGTTTGGGTGGACCTGTTCAAATTCTTGCAGTGGAAGAAGCAGTCATTCTAGACAAGATGCTTATTTCCAGATATCTGCAGATTGGAGGGGGGCGGGTGTATTTGCTATATTGCTTTTTTGTTTCCTAAAATATACCATGTGAATAGTATAGATGCTTTAAGCATGACATCATCTCATCAACATACACACAGTGTTTATGATGGGACACAGTAGGAGATATTTTTGAAGCAATGATACCACCTGGAGGAATACGTTAAATGAAGAATAGATTAAAAAGCTGGCAACAATAATAATAATAAGAAAAACATTTATATAGCGCCTGGTTACACTATAATCAGTGTGTCCCCGCACTATGGACGCAGTCCAAAAGGAAGGCAGAACTTTGAACGATCAGCGGCAGGTAGAGGTTGGACGACACAGGTCCAGAGTTAGTTCTTCGGGAAGAGGTGCGTTTTAAGTTTCAGGCGGAACCTTGCTTCCGAAGGCTCCATCCGGAGTTCAATGGGAAGTTCGTTCCCCTGTTTGCGGGCTAAATATCAAAAGGAGCGACCTCCCATCCGCGCTTTATGGATGCGAGGGACATTGATTTGCATACTTCCAAGAGATCTTAGGATGCGTTTAGGACAGTAAATGGTCAGCAAATTTTGAAGATATGCAGGGCCGTTGCCCTGTGCGATGCGGTGAGCCATGCACATAGTTTTAAACAGAATACGATCCCGTATGGGGAGCCAGTGAAGAATAGCTAAGGCTCGCTTCCTGATGTCTTTCTGGGCAGATTAAGGACGAGTCTGGCAGCTGCATTTTGAACACATTGGAGTTGGTGCATCCCTTTCTTGTTAAGACCGGCAAGCAAAGAATTCCCATAGTCCAGGTGGGGTGTGACTAGGGCGTGTATCAACGTTTTCCTTGCTTTAATGGGAAGAAGATCGAGAACTTTGCGAATGGTTTTCAAAATGCCATAGCATTTGTCTGACAAACTTCCAATGTGCTGTTCAAAAGAGAGATTAGTATCCAGGAGAACACCTAAGTTCTTCACAAGGACTGAAGGGGTGGGTGAGGGTCCTAGTTCAGGAGGCTACCAAGCCGACAACCAAATAGATGGTATCTTACCGATCACTAGCAGTTCGGTTTTATTCCTGTTAAGGCGAAGGCAATTATTGTTCATTTACCCTGCTAAAGCAGTGAGACAGGTGGAGAAGTTTGCTGCCGCCTCAACCGGGCTTTGAGATAAAGTGATCACCAATTGTGTATCGTCGGCATAGGATACAATTTCCACACCGTATGATTCCACAATACTGGCAAGGGGCTCCATATAAAGGTTGAACAACGTGGGGCTCAGAATTGAGCCCTGTGGAACCCCCTGCCTTAAACACCGGGATGTTGATTTGAACCGTGGGCAATAAACTTGGAAACTCCTATCCGCAAGGAATGAACATAGCCAATTGTGAGCCGGTCCCACCACTCCTTCCTCACTGAGACGGGCTAACTGCAGGGAGTGCGAAACGGTATCAAAAGCCGCACTCAGGTCTAATAATACCAAGGCAGCTGTCTGTCCTTCATCCACTTTTTGCCGGAGGATCTCCGTGGAGAAGGGAAGGGCGGTTTCCGTTGAATGGCTTGCCCTAAAGCCGGATTGGGAAGAGTGGAGAAGTTGCCCTTCTTCTATGAATTTCATTAGCTGGATATTAGCTATATTTTCCACTACTTTCATGCAGAAAGGAAGGAGCGAGATAGGACGGAGATTCTCTAATTGAGATATATTTAAGTTTACTTTCTTTTTTATAGGGATTACCTGGGCCCTTTTCCAGTCATCTGGCACATGGCTTTCCTGAAAGGAGAGAGTGGCCATATGACCTATATGGTTAATCAGGAATTCCAGCTGGTCCCTAAAAATCTTGGGCGGGGCAGCATCGGTAGGGGATCCAGATTGAATACTAAGCGCAATTCTCAGCAATTCCTATCTCGGAGGGACCTCAAAACAATTCAAGTATTTGTCCACTGTATGCGTCGTACTACCGTCCAGGTCAAATATGTCCTTACCAGCCCCTGTCGGGAAGGATGCATATATCTTTTCAACCTTCTTCACGAAGTGGTCCGCAATAGACTCACAGACATCTTCGGAAAAAGTGTCTTGGGCCACAGTCCTATTGGGTAACGTCAGCTCCTTGTATATTGAGAATAGTTCCTTAGAAGAATTATCAGCTGACTCAATTCTCTCCTTTAAGAATTCTCTTTTTACTATCCTTATCAATTTATGATACTTCCTCATACGGTCTTTATATTGCAACTTCTGGGTTGTACCATAATCTTTACGCCAGGCGCGTTCAAGATCTTTACACGCGGATTTGGCTGCTTTTAATTCATCATTAAACCATGGGGCAGATTTAGTGCGTCGTGCTGGGGCCCTATTCGTCCATGGTGCCACTTTGTCTAATGCCCTGGTCATCCAATCTTCATATACTTTCCAAGCCTCTTTGAGGGTCCCTCTTAACGGAGGGTAGTCTTGCTTCAAGGCAAGCTCAAATGTTTTGTGGCTAAATTTCTTCCAATTCCTACATTTGGGGAATGAGGGTTTCCTAGATATGGTCCCTGTCAATTTATTTGGAACAGAGAACGGTACGAGGCAGTGGTCAGACCAGGGAACCCTGATGGGGCACTGTACCTTCACTTCATCCCAGTTAGCAAAAATAGGGTCCAGGAGATGGCCCGTTTGATGCGTGGGTGTCAGAGATAGAAGGTCCAACATCAAGGACTTCATGGAAGCAATAACCCCTTGAGCCTCTTTGCAACCTGCATCCTCAAAATGTAGGTTCAGGTCACCCAGAATTAGGACTCTGCTATATCCTAGAGCTGGTTGGGTCACCACCTCCAACAAGCTGTCTATGAATTGTGTGGACGTCCCAGGAGGACGATAAATAAGATAGCCGTTTATGGTGTAATTAGGGGATACTTTAATAGAGAAGAAACCTGCTTCACTATTAGTGATGTTCACAGATTCTAGGGCGCATGTTAGCTCCAGTTTATGGACCAGCGCTATTCCACCCCCTCTCTGTGTCCCCCTGTCAATTCTCAATAAGCCGTATGCGAGCGGAAGGGCTTCCAGAATCTCCGGGGCGGACGACTCATCTAACCAAGTCTCCGTTAAAAATAGCACGTCCGGCTGGCAGTCCATTAACTGATCATAGATTTCCAATCTGTGCTTATTAAGGGAGCGGCACACCTAGAGGCACATGACGAGGAGGAGAAGCAAGATAATGAAAGGGAACCCCTCCAACACACCCAGGACACATCGCACTCCGAAACACTTAACGCTCCTGGCACATAGCTCTAGAAGACTGACTGAGATGACACGCGGAAGTGGTGGGACATTGGGGAGGGGAGGGGGGTGGGGAGGCCACGTCAGGAGCATTAAGGGACTGCAGATTGCGCAGTAGCACTCCCTAGTGAACACTGCAGATGGAACCTTCAAGACACAGCACACAATATCGTAAGGTTAGCGAGGGACACTCCGAAAGAGTAGTACGGAGGTCGTGCCACTTGACACTGAGATAGGGGTTTTCCTGTCAGGCATAGCTACCCGCTGGTGGGTTCACAAGATTAAGGGGAGAAGTGGCATCCAGTTGCTCATGATCGTTTCCTAAAGTTGATAACGAGATGGGGGTTGTTGGGGGGGGTTCTTTTGAGAGGGGTTGTTCACAAATGGAAAAGCGGACACGAGGTCTTCCTACTAGATGGCTGCCATTGACTCTTGCTTTACGTCCCTTAATTTCTCATGGTTACCGCCGCCCGGCCTCCGGGATGTGGGCATACGGGCTGTGTAACGAGATTCTAGGAGATTGGTACGTAGCAGCCACTAGGTTTGGAACTTTAAAATGTGATTACATGTAACTTTTATATTGTCTGCAATAAAAATATATGAAAAAATTAATTAATTAAGGGAGCAGCAATTCACCTGAATCATACTTAGTTTATTTACCTCCCTCTCGTTACCCCAAAAAACTAAGGGGTCGTAAAAGCATTCCTTACACTGATATGGCATCATTTCCGCGTGCATACTATGCCTGCATGCTTCTTTAGTATTAGGGCACCAGTTTAACAGATGTTCTTGCGTGTACTGAAGACTGTTTGGTCCCCCTATGCTCATTTGGGCAGGGGTTCTGGCCCCTGGCCGCGCCCGGCCGCGGACGGGCGCAGACAGGCTTGCCTTTGGCACGCCTTTGGCGCGCCCGCTGTCCTTCCCTCATTAAGTCTGGATAGAAACAAACAAATGCACACCTAGTATAAGTAATTACCAGGTGGACAACCCATTCGTGATTGATCACTTGTATTTTATAGAAACCTTTTCTGAAATGTTTTTGGCATCAAAAGTTACACACCACATTCACAGAAAGTACACAAATGCATTGAAACCAAAATACAATACATAACATAACATTATAACATACAAATATAGTGATTATGAATACAATAAACAACTGTGCTATGCCTCACAATGCAGTGTTATACTGAGGCACCAATCCTGAATTACAAATGAACAAGTGGACAGAGAAATGAAATACTAGCCTACTTGTTTCCACCACCCTAGACACGTGTTAGTTTTAACAAATGGTACAACAACAGGAACACACAAAAAACTAAGCAGACATGTCAAATTTGTGCGAATCCTGTTCCTATTATGCCCTAATATTCGCAGTGTCTGGGTGGAGCAGGACGCCGACGCGTTTCGAACCCATAGAATTAGTGGAGGGTTCTCCTCAGGACAAGGATTGGGGGTCGTTGTTGCTGTGAATTTAAAAAAATGGAATCAATGGAATGTTGACTACCACCTTACTGAAACTACCACACTGTACAGACACGTAAGGGTACCTTAGACTTGCAATGTCAGGAAACTCTCTGTGGGTTTTCCTGTGGGTGAGATGATATAAACCCTAATTAATCACTAAGCCACAAACAATGCGTGAGCCTCCAAATGATCAGAAAAGGATGGGCACGTACCTTGGTGGGTACACCACTATGAAGTGTGGGGGGTGCCGGTGTGCGTAAGATCAGCGGTTACACAGATTATGCCTGAGGAGATAAACAACGCTATGTGTCAACAAATCGGACTCCTAATGTCCCAGATTGTTTCTTGCGCATGTAACTGTCACTACCGAAGAGGTGAGAGGAGCACGTACCTTGTTAGGTAGACTTTCATTACTTTGCGCGAACTCGAGCGGCAGCCGCCGCTGTAGTTCGGAAGCTGTGGGGACACAGAGAGACGGTGATCAGAGTTGAGCCTGAAAACGTTTGCCGGCTCGTAGTTGGTAACTTAAAGGGCAAAGCGGGACTTACATTTTGCACGATTGAATCGGTCTCCACACCAAACACCAGCTTCGCTGAACAGGTAGCGCGAGTGTGTTGGGGGCGTGTCCTAGTCTTTTTGTACGCGTAATGCGTTAGTGAGAGTATGGACGAGGGAGTGCTGGGACTTGTAGTCCAAGAGAAAGCGGGGGCATTTCCCGGTATTTTTAAATCTGATGCGTTAGAATCTGGGCCACTGGGACCCTGGCACCAACAGATACGTATGTACATTTGGCAATCTGGCCCTACTATGATCATGAACAGGGGGCAGGCAGTGTGGGTACATGAAAACGTGAGCAATTGAGGATATTTATAGGCACATGAGCGACTGGCAGCAAGAAGCAGATAACGACTGCAGACAAGCTAACTAGAGGTTACTTAGTTCATTAAGGTCATTTAGTCCCACCATGGCAGTATTGAACCTCAGAATGAGGTAGGCCTCTTTCTGAGCAAGCCGGACATCAGGGTCCCCTCCGGCTCCAGGTGTGTTCTTGATGTTTGACAGGACTGTCCACTTCAGATCGTTGGCTGAATGTTCTTTGCGCAAGAAGTGAGATACTAGGGGCGCAGTCAGTACTTTGTTATTTATCCTAGATCTGTGCTGGATGATGCGTTGGCGCACCTCCTGGGTTGTTTTTCCGATGTAGACCTTGCCACAGGGGCACGTAATCGCATAAACTGCGTACTTGGTCTTGCAGTTGGTGAAGTTATTATGGCGCCAAAATTTCTGACCATCGGTGAACAGGGTTCCTTCTGTCGTCAGGTTGCACACAGAACATGTGCCACATTTGCGATGACCCATGACTGGGCCCATATTGAAAAGAGTACTTTGTGATTCTTTTTTTGTGGCTCCTCTGGTAGATGAAATTTGTTGACCAATGCTCCTGTTTTTTTTAAGAGCAAACAATGGTTTGCCGATGTTGGGCAGGATTTCTTCAATCAAGTGCCAATTGCTGCGAATTATTTTTTGCACCGGATTGGTGTGGGGGCCAAAGGTGGAGACGCAGACCATTCTCTCAACGGTTGATTTTTCTCTCTTTTGCAAGAGGTGTTCCCGTGGGGTCCATCTTGCTCTCTTCATGGACTGTTTTAGAAGTTTTGCTGGATAGCCTCGTGCCCTCAGCTTGTTCGTCAGGGCTTCGCCATGAGTGGTGAAGTCTTCTGTTCTTGAACAGTTCCGTCTTACCCGGAGGTATTGGCCGTATGGGAGGTTGTTCTTCAGGCTTTTCGGGTGGAAACTTGCGTAATGTAACGCGTTATTCCTGTCTGTTTTCTTCTGAAAGAGTGTGGACTTAAGGCCCTCTGGTGTTGATTTTATCTCCACATCCAGGAATGGCATACATTTGCAGTCGTATACCAGACTGAATTTTATGTCTGGGCTGCGGTTATTCAACCATTGATGGAACTCCTCAAGGGACTCAGGTGTGCCGTTCCAGATGCACCAGACATCATCTATGTACCTGAGCCACTGCCCAATGTGTGCTGCATAGGGGTTGTTATTATAGACAAACCTGTCCTCGTATTGAGCCATATACAGGATTGCCATTTCAGGGGCGAATGGACACCCCATCGCCGAACCCTTAATCTGTAGAAACATCTCGTCCTCAAAGATGAAAAAATTCTTTTTGAGGGCTAAGGACGCTAGCTTCACGATGAGTTCAGTGGGCACTCTATGTGGCCGCGGTCTTGAGTCGAGGTACAGTTCTATCACATCAATCCCATCTTGCTGTGGGATTTGGGTGTATAGAGAGGACACGTCCATTGTGACTAAGAGTTGGGTGTTTGGATCGAACTCAACTCCCTCAACTTTAGTCAGGAAATCCATAGTGTCTCGTAGAAAGGATGGTACTTTGATGGTAAACTCCTTCAGGAAAACGTCCACAAACTTGGAGATAGGTTCCAACACTGAGTCACAACCCGAGACTATCGGGCGGCCAGGTGGAGCATTTGGATCTTTGTGCACCTTTGGCAGAAAATACAGATGGGGGGTGCGTGGAAAGCGTTTGACCAGGTACTCTGCTTCCTTGGGGCCAATAATTCCATTATCTCTCGCATCTTTGACAATCCGTGAGATTTCATGGGTAATCTCGGCTGTCGGGTCATGTGTGATCAGACGGTACCAATCGGTGTTATACACATGTTTCCTTCCTTCAGTCTTATACAGGTCCTTAGACCAGAGGACCACCGCACCTCCCTTGTCTGCTGGTCTAATCACGGCTTCCTGCTGGTTCTTCAGGGTTGTTATGGCCTGTCTTTGGTCTTTAGTCAGATTGTTCGGTACGAATCTTCTTTTCTTTTCAAGCTCATTTAAAGAAGATAATACTTTCTGCTCAAAGGTAATGATGTTTTTTGTCATATTATTGTTCGGAGGACAGAAGAAAGATTTGTTTCTAAGGCCTGATACCTCAGTTTGTGGTTCATATGTTGAGTCTTTAAAGAACCATCTGAGGCGGATTTTGCGAAAGAACTCGATCACCTCTAATTTCACTTTCGTGAAGTCAATATGTGTACCAGGTACAAATGAAAGTCCCAATTGCAGTAGTTCCTCTTCTGCCTTAGTCAGGACTTTCTTGGAAATGTTAATGATAGAGGAGTCTTCTAGGATTTGTAATTCCGTTTGCGTGTTGACATTTCCCATTGTGGTTTGAATTTGGTCCGCTGTTGAGGTTGGCCCTGTCCTAAAAAAGGCCTCTTCTGTTGACCCCTGTTCGATGATCCTTCGCCTGGATCTGATTCTGCTGACGAGTCAGAAGATGAAGTTTCCGAAAATGTAAGGAATCTCTTCTTTGATCTCCCTTGATACGTGTTAAGATATCTAGTTGACTCGGAACGGGTATAGAAGTCCTCCTTCAAATATGGGTACACAGTCTCGAGGTTAAACGCCTTTTTGTCTTTCTCAAACTTCGTTGTTTTAAAGTTTATTGTATTGTCTTTAAATGTTGTGATCTCCTTTTCTATCTATAATTTGAAGCTGCTCTTCGATCTCCTCGATTTCTTTAATAATCGAGGAGATCGAAGAGCAGCTTCAAATTATCAAAGACAATCATACAGAGTCGGAGGCAAAACTTCTCCTTGAAAAGATAGAAAAGGAGATCACAACATTTAAAGACAATACAATAAACTTTAAAACAACGAAGTTTGAGAAAGACAAAAAGGCGTTTAACCTCGAGACTGTGTACCCATATTTGAAGGAGGACTTCTATACCCGTTCCGAGTCAACTAGATATCTTAACACGTATCAAGGGAGATCAAAGAAGAGATTCCTTACATTTTCGGAAACTTCATCTTCTGACTCGTCAGCAGAATCAGATCCAGGCGAAGGATCATCGAACAGGGGTCAACAGAAGAGGCCTTTTTTAGGACAGGGCCAACCTCAACAGCGGACCAAATTCAAACCACAATGGGAAATGTCAACACGCAAACGGAATTACAAATCCTAGAAGACTCCTCTATCATTAACATTTCCAAGAAAGTCCTGACTAAGGCAGAAGAGGAACTACTGCAATTGGGACTTTCATTTGTACCTGGTACACATATTGACTTCACGAAAGTGAAATTAGAGGTGATCGAGTTCTTTCGCAAAATCCGCCTCAGATGGTTCTTTAAAGACTCAACATATGAACCACAAACTGAGGTATCAGGCCTTAGAAACAAATCTTTCTTCTGTCCTCCGAACAATAATATGACAAAAAACATCATTACCTTTGAGCAGAAAGTATTATCTTCTTTAAATGAGCTTGAAAAGAAAAGAAGATTCGTACCGAACAATCTGACTAAAGACCAAAGACAGGCCATAACAACCCTGAAGAACCAGCAGGAAGCCGTGATTAGACCAGCAGACAAGGGAGGTGCGGTGGTCCTCTGGTCTAAGGACCTGTATAAGACTGAAGGAAGGAAACATGTGTATAACACCGATTGGTACCGTCTGATCACACATGACCCGACAGCCGAGATTACCCATGAAATCTCACGGATTGTCAAAGATGCGAGAGATAATGGAATTATTGGCCCCAAGGAAGCAGAGTACCTGGTCAAACGCTTTCCACGCACCCCCCATCTGTATTTTCTGCCAAAGGTGCACAAAGATCCAAATGCTCCACCTGGCCGCCCGATAGTCTCGGGTTGTGACTCAGTGTTGGAACCTATCTCCAAGTTTGTGGACGTTTTCCTGAAGGAGTTTACCATCAAAGTACCATCCTTTCTACGAGACACTATGGATTTCCTGACTAAAGTTGAGGGAGTTGAGTTCGATCCAAACACCCAACTCTTAGTCACAATGGACGTGTCCTCTCTATACACCCAAATCCCACAGCAAGATGGGATTGATGTGATAGAACTGTACCTCGACTCAAGACCGCGGCCACATAGAGTGCCCACTGAACTCATCGTGAAGCTAGCGTCCTTAGCCCTCAAAAAGAATTTTTTCATCTTTGAGGACGAGATGTTTCTACAGATTAAGGGTTCGGCGATGGGGTGTCCATTCGCCCCTGAAATGGCAATCCTGTATATGGCTCAATACGAGGACAGGTTTGTCTATAATAACAACCCCTATGCAGCACACATTGGGCAGTGGCTCAGGTACATAGATGATGTCTGGTGCATCTGGAACGGCACACCTGAGTCCCTTGAGGAGTTCCATCAATGGTTGAATAACCGCAGCCCAGACATAAAATTCAGTCTGGTATACGACTGCAAATGTATGCCATTCCTGGATGTGGAGATAAAATCAACACCAGAGGGCCTTAAGTCCACACTCTTTCAGAAGAAAACAGACAGGAATAACGCGTTACATTACGCAAGTTTCCACCCGAAAAGCCTGAAGAACAACCTCCCATACGGCCAATACCTCCGGGTAAGACGGAACTGTTCAAGAACAGAAGACTTCACCACTCATGGCGAAGCCCTGACGAACAAGCTGAGGGCACGAGGCTATCCAGCAAAACTTCTAAAACAGTCCATGAAGAGAGCAAGATGGACCCCACGGGAACACCTCTTGCAAAAGAGAGAAAAATCAACCGTTGAGAGAATGGTCTGCGTCTCCACCTTTGGCCCCCACACCAATCCGGTGCAAAAAATAATTCGCAGCAATTGGCACTTGATTGAAGAAATCCTGCCCAACATCGGCAAACCATTGTTTGCTCTTAAAAAAAACAGGAGCATTGGTCAACAAATTTCATCTACCAGAGGAGCCACAAAAAAAGAATCACAAAGTACTCTTTTCAATATGGGCCCAGTCATGGGTCATCGCAAATGTGGCACATGTTCTGTGTGCAACCTGACGACAGAAGGAACCCTGTTCACCGATGGTCAGAAATTTTGGCGCCATAATAACTTCACCAACTGCAAGACCAAGTACGCAGTTTATGCGATTACGTGCCCCTGTGGCAAGGTCTACATCGGAAAAACAACCCAGGAGGTGCGCCAACGCATCATCCAGCACAGATCTAGGATAAATAACAAAGTACTGACTGCGCCCCTAGTATCTCACTTCTTGCGCAAAGAACATTCAGCCAACGATCTGAAGTGGACAGTCCTGTCAAACATCAAGAACACACCTGGAGCCGGAGGGGACCCTGATGTCCGGCTTGCTCAGAAAGAGGCCTACCTCATTCTGAGGTTCAATACTGCCATGGTGGGACTAAATGACCTTAATGAACTAAGTAACCTCTAGTTAGCTTGTCTGCAGTCGTTATCTGCTTCTTGCTGCCAGTCGCTCATGTGCCTATAAATATCCTCAATTGCTCACGTTTTCATGTACCCACACTGCCTGCCCCCTGTTCATGATCATAGTAGGGCCAGATTGCCAAATGTACATACGTATCTGTTGGTGCCAGGGTCCCAGTGGCCCAGATTCTAACGCATCAGATTTAAAAATACCGGGAAATGCCCCCGCTTTCTCTTGGACTACAAGTCCCAGCACTCCCTCGTCCATACTCTCACTAACGCATTACGCGTACAAAAAGACTAGGACACGCCCCCAACACACTCGCGCTACCTGTTCAGCGAAGCTGGTGTTTGGTGTGGAGACCGATTCAATCGTGCAAAATGTAAGTCCCGCTTTGCCCTTTAAGTTACCAACTACGAGCCGGCAAACGTTTTCAGGCTCAACTCTGATCACCGTCTCTCTGTGTCCCCACAGCTTCCGAACTACAGCGGCGGCTGCCGCTCGAGTTCGCGCAAAGTAATGAAAGTCTACCTAACAAGGTACGTGCTCCTCTCACCTCTTCGGTAGTGACAGTTACATGCGCAAGAAACAATCTGGGACATTAGGAGTCCGATTTGTTGACACATAGCGTTGTTTATCTCCTCAGGCATAATCTGTGTAACCGCTGATCTTACGCACACCGGCACCCCCCACACTTCATAGTGGTGTACCCACCAAGGTACGTGCCCATCCTTTTCTGATCATTTGGAGGCTCACGCATTGTTTGTGGCTTAGTGATTAATTAGGGTTTATATCATCTCACCCACAGGAAAACCCACAGAGAGTTTCCTGACATTGCAAGTCTAAGGTACCCTTACGTGTCTGTACAGTGTGGTAGTTTCAGTAAGGTGGTAGTCAACATTCCATTGATTCCATTTTTTTAAATTCACAGCAACAACGACCCCCAATCCTTGTCCTGAGGAGAACCCTCCACTAATTCTATGGGTTCGAAACGCGTCGGCGTCCTGCTCCACCCAGACACTGCGAATATTAGGGCATAATAGGAACAGGATTCGCACAAATTTGACATGTCTGCTTAGTTTTTTGTGTGTTCCTGTTGTTGTACCATTTGTTAAAACTAACACGTGTCTAGGGTGGTGGAAACAAGTAGGCTAGTATTTCATTTCTCTGTCCACTTGTTCATTTGTAATTCAGGATTGGTGCCTCAGTATAACACTGCATTGTGAGGCATAGCACAGTTGTTTATTGTATTCATAATCACTATATTTGTATGTTATAATGTTATGTTATGTATTGTATTTTGGTTTCAATGCATTTGTGTACTTTCTGTGAATGTGGTGTGTAACTTTTGATGCCAAAAACATTTCAGAAAAGGTTTCTATAAAATACAAGTGATCAATCACGAATGGGTTGTCCACCTGGTAATTACTTATACTAGGTGTGCATTTGTTTGTTTCTATCCAGACTGTCCGGCACTTTCTTGTGTTTGTTATAAAAGAGTGGTCCAGCCGGTCAGAGACAGGACCCAGCCTTTTTCTCTTTCCCTTCCCTCATTAAGGGCAGGACAGTGAGACTTGAGCGCTAACCTGTTTCCTGCGGTGCCCGGAAGTGCTGGGCTCCTCACCCTCCGCAAACAACGCCCACAATGGACGGGGCGGACCGGGGCGGGCAATAAGATGCAACAGGTACGCAGAAACCACAAAAGAATGCACACTCGGGCACAATTTAAAAGCAGTGAAGTTTTTTTTTTTTAAAGTATGTACAAACTAGCGGAGGAATTAAATAAAGCTCAGGGAGCCTCACATGCCTGAACACTCAATTGCTGCCTTCTCCAAGTGGATGCGTCTGTCGCTGCCACCGACAGACCTGCATCCACCAGTAGTAGATATATTAGCAACTAGTACATCTGGTACTTGGCTGGCTGTTAACACAGAATTAGTGGCTATTAGATCATTGGTTTTACCAGATCAAATTGCTTTAGACATTTTACTGGCAGAGAAAGGCAGAGTTTGCAAGATGTTGAAAACTCAGTTTTGCTGTTCGTACATACTAGTTGAGTCAAAATATAGAAGAATTTACAAAGAACATTTCTAATTTGAAATCTGACTTGAACTATTAGTAACTGTTGATATATTAGAAAATGTTGACAAAGGAGCTTCTGCTATTGGTAACTGGTTTGCAACAGTAGGGAGAGGAATCTTAGGAGTAATTTTTAAACCTGTACTTATTATAGCTGCTTGTTTAATATTTTCCTATGCTGTATATATAATAGTTAGATGTTGTCTAAACAGAAGAAAGATTAGAGAAAGAAACAAAGAATTCAGGAGAGAATTTGAAAAAGAATAGAGGATACAAGAAACTGAGAGAACTTGGAAACAAATGAAAAAGAAGGCTTGACAGAGACTGAGAGTGCACTTTAACAATTTATTTGTGAAGAAATTGTGATGGTTTTCCAACCATCAGAGGGGGTGGGGGGAGGGGGACTGCGAATGTATTTACCAAATGCTTCATTAAAAATACAAATATGAAGAATTTACGTTCATAAATTAGGTATGCTTAATGCAAAAATTGGAGTAGGCAACCATACTTAAAATCTATAGTCCTGTAACCTAGTAATAAGTGTGAATTCTAATATTGGGTTATGTGAAGACACCATGTTTTAACATGAAGGTCCATTAATACTGAAATTCTTGGTTTTCACTCTAAACAACAATTGTGCAAGTTGCTTTTCTTCCCTGTGCTGCAGACGTTGCATTTTCAGAAGCTACTGTTTATTAGTTAATGAATAGATATTTTTATATTAGATGACTGATAACGAGGTTTCCACCACATAGCACATGTATGACAAGAGGTTGATTCATGGGAAGAAGATATTGCAAACAAGCAAGGATGTGCCTGAAACATTCAGGGACACTTGGTTGGAAACCAATTGTACTCTGGTGAGAAGATGGAGAGTAGACCTGTTCCCAGGAGGGTGCTGACATCTTATTAGTTAATGTGAAGAAGAAAGAATATTAATGTTGCAACATAGAACATGTGTGTTTAAATTAGTGCATGTCCCTAGACTAGTAAGGCAGATTGTTCCACCCTTTCAAAGCAGAGCAAACTGATTGAGTGTTCCCTCATCCTTTTTTTCTTAGACTCAGAGCAGCATCTCATTCTGTTTTCTTTTCCTGACTCTGAGAAGAGATTCTGTTCTAAGTTTCTTGGACATCTCTTTATGAGAAGTCTTGGTTTATTCCTTCATCTGTTTTTATTAGAGCTGAGAATACTTTCCAGCTTATTCTGATAATGCTTTATGCTTATGCTCGATCAGAACTCTGCATGGGTATTTGAACTGACGCCTTTAACCCTTTTTGCCTTTATTTTCACCTTGCTTAGAATAGGGATGTTTCTTAATGGAACGGGCTTGTTACACTTATTGTATTGATGCTTTATTTTTATGTAATTAATTGATTAATCTAAATACTAAATATTGAATGATTGATTGACTGTTAACCTTTACTGATGAATCATGGAGAATACTTCAGTAAAAGAATGAATTAATTAAAAAAAAAATAAAACCCTTTAGCTCAACTTAACTCTCTTTATTGACTGATCTAAAGTAATGATAATTGTTAATGACTTATGTATGTGGGGTTCTTGGTGAGGAGTAAGAAATTAGCAGAACCCTCTGCTCCAGAAAGTTTAAGACAAAAGAGTAGCACCCACAATGACAACATCTACTGTGGTTTTGATCCCCAAACCGGGTAAGCAACTCAACAACTGTACCTCCTATGAGCCAATTTCATTATTAAATATTGATGTGAAAATATCCACTAAGACAACAACCTTATGCCCCCAGACAGTAATAGGAGACATTGTTCATCCAGACAAATTGAGTTTCATTTTGGGAAGACAGGTCGGCACTGATACAAAAAAAATACAATAGAAGAAGAGCTCCCTCGTGACCTTTAAACTATTTTTCAGGTTAGAACCTCTGATTGCATGGGCATAAACACATTACAATAACACAATCTTTTTACTTTCTCATTTTTTTATTTAAATTATTTTTTCATTCAATTACTTTTTTTTTTCGCCTCATTATTCCAAGTTAAAAAATATATTTTCTTAATTTCAAATTAGATTATTTTCATCTTAAATCACAATACAAAATTCATAAATCCTGTAACAATATATAAATGACCTTATCACCAGGTAGAGAACAACCCAAACACAACACTCTCTCACACTCATCCACAACTTCATCTATTCACATTCATAACACATTCTATTATTTTTCTATCTGTTGTCCATTATGGAACCACTTTGGTGGGATTTTACAAGAACTTGGCCAACGCGTTTCGGTGGAAAATAACAGCAATGAAGACCACCTTCATCAGGACCCGCCAGATAAATCAATAAGTGTTCTCTATGACCTGGAGTTTTATCTGAAAAAATATAGGATCTGATTGTTTTGTAACTCCCTACACGTGCTTTTATCTTATTTTATTATACTAGTTACATATCTGTCAGTCAATGTATTTTTAAGATTTATATGCAAAAAATTCTATGTACATAGGCTAGAGATGCATTGACCATAACCGTAACCCCAGTGAAGCCGTTGTGCACGATTGACAGACTTTTTACTAGCTCATATTTTTAGTGTTTTTAGAAGAAGTTCTTGTATTCCTGGGGTATGATCAATCAGTACTTTACAAAGAAACTTTGACAGTATTTCTATTTGTACATATTTTAATAATGTTTTGAAACTAACTATCGACTGTGTATCGGACAATGAGCATTTGCTAGTAATGAAATTGTACATATTGCATTGTCTTTTTTATCCTGTGCTTTTATGGTCTTGTGACCGAAATAAAGTCTATTGATTGAAAAAGTATATAATAAAAAATCCATATTACAATTTATGCCCATCTAATTTTGGAGTTAAAAGAAGACATTGCTAGGACCGATCAATCAACTACCACTCAAACAGTCATACACTCAACATCTCCTCTAGTGTCACCTTATAGCCCAAACATATGAATAGTTTTTATTTTTCAAGACAACAAAGAAGAAGAAGAAAAAAAGGATTGCACCAATTCTACATTTTAGCTGAAAACAACACATAGTTTTCTCTGTCCCTGTCCACTATCTAAGTCTTTTGGAGGGAATACCACCTCTAAATGTTATTCCTGTGTAACGTCCTGTTTTCTATGTTAATAGGTAAGTACATATCAACTTACACTCAATTAGGACTTCAGCCTTTTCACGTATCGCTTAGGAGATTACTCCCTATAGCGACCACTATTTTAGTTGCTTCTAGAAAAAAATAACGAAGTTCTATCAATGATTCTGCATCAAAATCAGTTATTACATTTATGGCTGTGAACCACTATTTTTATTACCTCAAGTTATCCTCACGTGATAGCAGGGGGACTTCTATCTTGATGTGTCCCACGTGGCTAGCTCCACACAAGTAGCTACAAGATAAACAGGCAACCAATCTAGGACCCATTTATTTCAAGGAAGCATTGTCTAATAACCATTTAATCTACCAAGGCCCTATTACCTTCAATATCTCATGAGGCCCATAACATCTGTAGTTCGCTCATGTCCGTTGCTAGCAGATTTATCCTGCGTAAGATAAGGAACCTGTATATACAAAATATAAAAACCAATACGACTGTCTCAGAGGATACTCCAGCGAAGTTCACATGAATCATTCATTAGTCTGTTTAGGCCATTATATAGGTACCTTAAAATCTTTTTTTTTCTTTTGACCGTATATTTTTATTTCTTCTCTGCTAACGGTTATCCAACCCTCTATTGTTCCGGGCTGTATTCCATCCAATTGCTGTCAAAAATACGGAAGAGTAAGTCATTACACCTATTCGAACCTTACAGTGCATCCAATTTTCCTATTTAACAGTGGCCAAACGACTCCTACAGTCCCTTCCTTGACTAATCCCATCAATGTGTTACTGAGGGCAATCCTGGTTTTATATTCAAACAGAACACGTACAATTCCATTGTTCCTTTCTACGAAAGGGTAACACCCATATTATTTACGCCAGAAGTCTCTAAAACGTGGAGCATGTTCCCCCATCAACGGAAAGCCACTGTGTACGGTCCGAATTTAAGCGTACTTACAGTACATCAGACTTTCCTGCTTAGCAGCAAGCAAAAAACTCATATCGTGTATCCCATTAATGTGTCACTGAGGGCAATCCTAGTTTTATACTCAGACCAAACGCACAAAGTTACATTTTCCGCTCACGAAAGGGTGACACCCATATTATTTACGCCGGAAGTCTACAAAGTGCGGAGAGAGTCCCCCCACCAACGATAGGCCACGGTCTACAGTCCGTACTATGGACGTACTTACCTTTTTTGATCTACGTTCTTCTCCATAAACGTCCAACGTGTGGCAACTCGCTTCCACAAACGATTCTGGTGTCTGCGGGGCGCTCTTTTTAGGTTTCGGCTACCGTCGCACTGCGTAAGCAGTGGGCGGAGCCGAAATCTTATGTGTGTAGTATGGGGGCCTGAACACGCCCCTCTTCTCCATTGGCTGGCCTCGTAAATGCTGGCCAGCCATTGGAGGAGAGGAACATCACTCAGTTCAGGGCCCGCCTTGACGCGATTCAGGGGCGTTTCTGGGTCTTTTTTTAAGTCCCGCCCTCTCCTCTTCCCATTGGCTGGAATTTTACCTTCCAGCCAATAGGAAGGGGAGAGCACGTCCCCGAATCCCTACAGGACCCTGTTTGTGCCGTTGTTTCTTGTTATTACTCTAATCAAGCCTCGGGGCGGTGTTACGTGTTTACGACATGCCGCTCCCTGTAGCACGGTTAGGGTCTGTCGTAATTGCGTCACGACGCTCTGCAGTGCCTGGGGGGCTTTCCCCTCTCTTACACCTATCTATGTTTAATACAAGCGTGCATCTGGTGGTCGCCGCGTCGCGTTCCTCTCTGTGCGAGGTGACGTCAGACGCCCGCCACGCCGAGCAGGGGAGGGGGCGATAGAGTGGGAGAAACAAGTTATGGCAAGAGTACCAAAGAAACTCCGGCTTTAAGCCCCGCCCCTCCCGCGTTCCACGCCGCGAGCTCAAGCCCTAGCCTTTAACGGCGCGGGGCACCCGTTACGCTTTGTAGCCGCGAGCGCAGTGGAGACACGCCCCTTACCGCTCTGAGCGCACCCGGTGTCTGTTAAACCACATCCCCTCCCGCGCGCTCTGACGCCGCCGCTGGACCCCCTGGAAGTGTCCGGGGCCCCGACGCCGAGCACCCTCTGGCTGCAGCCCAAGACCCCGCCATGACCGCCCCCGCCGCCGGTGAGACCAAGGTGATCTACCACCTGGACAAGGAGGAGACCCCGTACCTGGTGAAGATCCCGGTGCCGACCGAGCGCATCACTCTGCAGGACTTCAAGGGCGTGCTGCAGCGGCCCAGCTGCAAGTACTTCTTCAAGTCCATGGACCAGGACTTCGGTGAGGAACCGCCGGGGGGTGGCGCCTGGGCAGGGACCAGGGGGCTCTGGCTGGGGGAGGGGGGCATTGGGAACTGTACTGGCACAGGGGGGAGATGCCCGGGCAGACACATAGCGCATAGAGGGTCTAAAGGCAAAGTTATGGCAGAGAGAGAGAAGCATACTGAAGGAAAAGTAACTGAAAGGCACACCAGGGAGTTGGAGGTTGTGGAGGCACAGTCAGGGGGCGTCAGGGAGCATATTCTTTTAGAGGTACAATTCAGGGGGGCACCAGAGAGAAGGGGTCTGTGGGGTCACTATACAGGGGGGTACCAGGGAGAAGGGGGAACCAGCACAGCAGATATTTTGGAGGGAAAATACAGGGGTGATCCACAGAGACGGATCCTTTGGAGGCAAAATATTGAAGGACACCATGGAAGGAGGTTGTACAGGTATGCAGGAGACAACCCGTGAGAAGGTTCCTGTGGAGGCACATTACTAGGGGGAATAATCCATTTTAGGCGCTATTCGGGGGGGGGGGCACTACAGGGGAGACAACGAGGAGAAGGGGCCTGTGGAGTCACAATACATGAGAGCACCAGGGAGAAAGGGCCAATGGAGTCACAATACAGGAGAGCACCAGGGAGAAGGGGCCTGTGGAGTCACAATACAGGAGAGCACCAGGGAGAAGGGGCCTGTGGAGTCACAATACAGGAGAGCACCAATGAGAAGGGGCCTGTGGAGTCACAATACAGGAGAGCGCCAATGAATACAAATTTTGTCATTTACAATGCCAATAGCTCTAACTTTTCCAAAGGCGAAACCATTGCATTGTAAATGCTTGTTTTATCTCCTTCTACGCGCCAAAAAACACTCAACCAGCAACACCTGAGTTAAATTATTCACAAGCCTCAGAACTTTCGCTTGCGCATGTCAACTATCGTCCTGTTAACATAGAACCAAAACCACGCCCATTATCCCTGACGCACGGCTTCGCTGGGCGTCCTGGAGCACGTCCACTAATCACGGTCACAGCGAGACCATTAAAACTAACAACGGACGGATCTTTCTATCGCCATATTGGAGGGGTGAAGTTTATGCACTCACTCTTCTAAGTGTATGTATTAGCTTCGACGAAGCAAAAGTTGTTAATACTTAGCGACAGACAAGTATGTCTGCCGCCATATTAAGGGATAGAATATAGACATACACTTGATGGAATTTGGGAGTAAGGGGGATAAGTGAGCAATCATGATCTTCCAGGATGCCAAAAAAACATTTAATAGAGTGGACAGGGACTTTTTGTCAGACACTCTTCAATCAATTAGCTTCAGAGAGAGGTTTTGTAGCCGGCTTACGAAGCCAGAAGAGCAAGGATAAAAGTTAATGGATCCCTCTCATAATGGGTGTGGATCAGCACAGATAAGAGACAGGGAGCCCTCTCTCAGATCTCAAATTTGTGCTGACGTTATACCCACTTGCCCTGAGGATTAGATCAAATGCAAACATAGGCGGTATTAAATTAGGAGCACAAGTAACTAAATTTACAATTTTTGTAGATGGCATTGTGCTTTCTGTAACTGAACCCCTTTAGCACACTCCTGTTCCTAGTGCAAGAACGCAGAGCATAATAATAGGTGTCTGGTTACAAAACCGGAGATTTAAAAAAGTTCTACGACTAGAGACAAATTCAAAAAGCATAATATATGATTCCTTTTAAATGGGATAAAAAGTCAATAAGATACTTGTGTATAAATCTGGCGAGTACACCAACGTGAACTAGAGAAATTAACCTTCAGCAATTAAGGATGGCGGTGAAAGTTGAATTAACAAGCTGGCTCTACAGAACACAGTCCCTATTGTGTAGAATAGCAACCATCCAAATGTCAGTCCTACAGAGAATATTCTATGTTTCAATCAATGACTCTTCGTATCCCCAAATACTATAGGGGAATAAAGAAACAATAATCAAACAGCAATGCACATTGAGCATACATGCCAACCCTTCCGATTGAAGTGAAATGTTGTTGCCTGTCACGCACACTCCAATCTCCCCCTCCAAGAATTACCTCTGACATCAAAGGTTCACTCTTTGTAATTCATTTTTGGAGGGGAGATTAGTGTGTGTGAAAGACCTCGACATTTTATTTATATCAGTTTTACATGGCGCATTCATAAACAGAGTTTACAACTCTTTTTTTTGCACTTTGTTATGTCTGTTAGTAGGGCTTGTATAGCGCATGGCTACCCCAGCAACGGGGTGTCCCAGCGCTAGCAGACAGGCAGCAAAGATGGAAGTGAGAAGCTAGATGGAGGACAGCCAGAAAATGCCACGGGGCAAAGGCGCACAACGCAGGCGTCCCCGGCTAGATGGAGGAAAATAGCCAGGTTTTAATCTGTTTCCTGAAAGCCCAGTGAGCCAGGGACCTAAATGAGCGCCCCCCCTGCTCCTGTGCACCCTGGGAATACAGGCCTGGTGCAAGTCTGCAGAACGCAGTGCTCACGTCGGCACATACAGTGAGCCGAGCCCCTGCAGAATATGGGGGCCCTGACCATACACAATCTTATGGATGGTGCAAAGAGTTTTAAAGTGAATTCTCCATTCGATCAGAAGTCAGTGTAGGCGGTGCAGGAGATGGGAGGTGTGGCAGTGTTTAGGGAGGGCGAGAGGGTGCAGGCAGCAGCATTCTGAGCCCGTTGTAGTCTCTGTGACCTTTTGGTTTGCACCCAATAAAAGTCCGATACAGTAATCAAAACGAGACAAGACCACTGATTGAATGATCACTTGACGGATGGGTGCGGCAAAGAACCCTAAGATAGGTTTCAACCCACGTAAGTCGCCGAAGCAAGTACCTGCCACTTTTTTGGCATGCAGTTCGAAGGAGAGGGAGTTGTCCATCAGGACCCCTAAGTTCTTAACTGTGCTTTTCGGCTGGGGAGGGGGGCCCAGTGCAGCGGGCCACCACTGATTATCCCATTTGTAAAAGATTAATCTCCCAAAAATGAAGTGCTGATTGTATGTCAACATACATGCCAAAATACTCGATCCAGGCAGATTGCCTATTCTTCAGTCTAAGTCAGTGGGAAAAATACATTATCATGAGTATTGTTTTTCAAACCCCTCACTTTCCGATAAAATGTTGGCATGTACACCTGGTGCAGGGTGGACTTGGGATTCCCAACCTTCTTAATTACTATTATGCAGCTCACCTGTGTCTCCTGGTGCACTGGACTAGGAAACAGAAATGTCATGGTGCATGATGGACTAACACATTGAGCGTGGGACCGTTATGTGAAAACACATGGAAGCCAATGGCACTGAGAGATCTCAAGCTTTATACCTCAGAAGTGACAAGGGCAACGTTGAAGGTACGGAACAGGCTAGCAGTCAAAAGGAGGCTCGCAACGGTCCCCTCACCGCTCACAACACTGTGGGGCCACAGAGATTTGACACTGTGCCTACTTAGGTCAGTCTTTCATCAGTAGCAGGATGGGGAGGAGTAAAACCATGAAGTATATGGTGGAACAAAACGACATGAAGTCTTTCGAACACTAATGAGGACCTTGAGTTACATGACACAAAAAGCTTCCGCTATATCCAATTGAAACAATAGCTTCGGAACCCCAGCGTCATGCAAGGTGTGTCTAGAGCTCTTAGCCTTTCAAGAAATAGCTATTGATCTGCGAAGACAAAAAACATGCAATATCTCACATATACATGCTGCTTAATGAAGCAGAGATGGGAGGCTAACTACCTTCTCAAAAAGCGTGAGAGAAGGAATTATCGCTGGATGAAAGGCAATGGAAGGATATCCTTATTCAAGCAAATAATTTTGCCAGACATGGGATGAAGAGGTTGAATTTATATTAACCAAACAAGGAACAGCTGTGTGATTGTACCTAGCAAGAAGTGTTAAAGATTTACCTCCTGATTTGAAAGATACAGTTAATGCAGAAGTATGGGATTTTACAGGAAAGGACATTGCACTAATTAAAAGTGTGGTCCGAATCACAGTAAAACCAAATACCATTTCGCCAAGAGCACCACCTCATAATCTGACGCCAGAGACAGTGCAGGAATAACACCAGTGACTGAGAGCATGCTGAAACAGGGAATTTAAAAGGAATTGTTGGAAGCCCTTGCGATTCACCTATTATGAGTTTATAGAAACCAAATGGGAAATATCAAATTTTACAGCATCTTCGAACAATTAATAACATAGTTGCTCCATGCTGTCCCATGGTATGGGATCCTGCAACAATATTTTTCCAGATTCCTTGCACTGCAGAATGAGGAAAGCATTTTATATACAGCACTTCACCTCTACAAGACTGACAGAGATGGTTCACCGGGAAGGGGGGGGTGGTTGTGGGGGGAGTGCTGGCTGGGTTACAATGAAGCAGACATTTACACACATCATTTAATCCTGCCTGCAGATACAATCTTTTTGGAAAAAGGTGCTCCAATTAATTGAAGAAATCACATGACCTTAGCTGGCGGGCTGCCTCGAAATGAGAAACATGGGCAGAACGTTAACTGAAATATATCCTCTACAAGGGAGAGATGGACAGCTAATTTCTTATTTGCACCTAGCAGCAACAACAGGCTGTTCTTATGATGTGGGGACAATCAACGGCACCCACTCAAAACAAATGGGTGGACAGACTGTGGTTGATGCTGGGAATGGAAAAACGGTCTAGATTCACTCAAAGCAAGGAGAGCAATTTTAGGAAAAAAATGGAGCCTACTGTTGGACTATTAGCAGGGACTTTAAAGACTTATGAAGGACCTGAACTGTTTAGTCATCATATGTAGTTTTTGAGTGATTTATAAGCTTCAACCCGCCCTTGTTGCCTTCCCTTCCTATCGGGACTTGTTTGTTAACATTTTACTTGGGTTATTCCTCTTAGCCAAAAGTCCCTCCAAGATCTTCTGTGGATTCTCTTGACAATCTAGACTTCTGGCCTTCTTTCGCTTCATCAGGGAGGAGTTCAGTGTGTGATTCTACTGGGGAAAGGTAGAGATTTAGGGGCAGATTTATGATGCCCTTGCGCCTCTTTGCGCCGCAATTGCGTCACTTTATTTGCCGCAACGGCGGCGCAAACAATACGCCCTATTTACAACGTGACGCATCTAGGAGATGCGTCACGTTGTAAAGCCATGCACCATAAGGAGGCGTCCCTGCGCAGGGGGGGGGCGTTCCTGTGCAGGAACGCCTCCTGAAAGTGGCTGAGTGAAATCTATGAGATTTCATTCAGTCACTTTCAGGCCAATGCTGCGTCAAAACCCTGCGCCTGCTTGAAGCAGGCGTAGGTCTTGTCGCAGCATTGTGAAGATGGGGCACCCCCGAGCCTTGCTGGAGCTGCGCCGCGCTTGCGACGCAACTCCAGCAATGCGCCACATTTCCGGCATAGATGCGTCACGCATCTGTGCCGTTTTTGCACCATGGGTGACGTAGCTGTGGCGCACTGTGGCGCACATTAACTGGCGCATCCCTGGGGATGCGTCAGTTAACATAAATCTGCCCCAAAGATGTTTTACTTGGTGTATTGTAACAATGTTCATTTCTTCAAACATGACTCTAGTGTCGCCGGTGTATGCTGCTTCGCTCCCTTTAACCCTATTTCTCTTTAGTGCGGAAAGCAAAGTTGGTTCTAGCAGTGAATAAAGATATAGAGATTGGCAATGAATGTTGTTGCTGAGCATCCTGGTACACAATAGCTAGTAACCTTTATCCTTACATCAGGGATGCAGATTCTCTCTAGGGAAAGGTAATAAAGCTCCCCTCATAAGTGAAATATCTAATGTCAATCTCAAGATAACAAATGGCATACTCAGGCCTATTTCCACATACATCCTTCCTTCATCAGTTCCACTCTTCATATTAAACCATTAGAAAGTACATTGAGATAAGAGAAATGGTGGAATGGTCATAGATTAAGGAGGTACCTCATACACAACACTGGATCTACGGACTCCTGCATCCTTACTCCTCTTATCACTATCCACGACATCTAGAATGATTAACGTATATACTGAAATAGGTTGGGGGCAACCATGATCATTCAGCCCAGTATGTTGCTTAGCATGGGAAAGCGAGCACCAACCTTACAGCTAGCCTCCAACACTTTTTTTGTCTTATAGCAGGTGGATATTGTAGGTGTGACTGGCTGACATGTAGATCACATTTATGGGGAAGTGCTTTTGGAAAGCCACTGGTATTCCTTTCTCAATAACTGCATGAGGCAGTAGTCAGCTGCTAGATGATATTAGTCCTTTCACAGATAACATTCCTTCATGGAGGATACTGCCTAATGGACATCAGAGGCGTTAAATTATAGTTTGCGTGGTTGGTGTCTCCGCTAAAGATTAAGAGCCTACCCTAGTGTTTATTGTTTTCTATAGCCCTCCTGCACCAGATGAAGAATTAGAGCACTTTATAATGCGCATGGTGCTTACATTTTAATAATATGAAAGAGGATTAGAGTTTAACAGACCATGACCATGTACATTAGACACAAATCTGACGCACCTGAAAGAAATGGGCTTTAATGATTTCCTGAATGAGAGCTCGTTGAAGAAGATCACATGTTGAATGGAAATGAGCGTCAAAGTCTTGTTCCAGCACATGTGAAAGACTGGTTTCCAACTGACTAGAGTTCATACTGCTGAGGTCACGTTGATCAGAGACAGCAGGTTGGGGAGGTGTGGAAAACTATTTTGGGGACTGCTTTAAATGTAATATGCATACTTTAAATTTGATCTTCACCTCAATGGGAAGCCAGTGTAGTTAACTAATTATATGGTTGGATTGCACCTAACATATATTCAAGACCACATTAAGGTTCATCCTTCCATGTATACACCCTGTTTTACCCTTCAATGAAGGATTAGAAAAAAAGTCCAGGGAAGATTACTTGGTTTACATTAACTTCAAATGAGCCTTTGGACAAAGGCTCAGCTAATCCCAAGGACCACTTTGTTCCTATTAAAATCATGGAATGTTCCTTAACACACATCATCGCTTCAGTTGACTAACCTGGGCCCTAAAAGGAAGGCTCTATTCTATGGAACACCGTAATGCAACTAGGGGCCGTGGTTGAAAGGAAATATGAAATAATCCTGAAAGAATTATTTAAATCCCAAAGAAAAGCAGAGTTTTGCACAGGGGGTAAACATGGAATAACCCAACAAATAGATTTTGATGATCTCATTTAGAAACGCAAAGCAGGTAACTTTTTGCTCTCACTTGATGAAGAGGACCAGCACTTCCTAGGGCGTCTGGTGTCAGACACAACAATTTAGGCAATGCATGTAACTGGACCTAAACAAAGTGTAAAGCCATTTGCTGCTGCCCCATGTGATCACAGATTGCATCCAGCAGTTTAATCAAAGTCAACATTTTTCTTTATTCGATTAGATTAAAACCATCAAAGTACATAACACAGTACATTCTAAAACAAACAGTTCAGTATTACATAATTGTTAGACCAAATCTCAGAATGCAGCACAATTTGTAAAAACCATCATATACTACGCAATCCTATCCAACACAATATATCCTAAGTGATAAATACATAGTTATAAATCTACATTTATCAAAAATATTTACATTATATACTAATAAAAAAGACTTGATATTTAATAAATAACTTCATTTAAAACATGATCCCATCTATGATACCATTTCTACACCTGATGGCGTCTGTTAAGTAGCTGCCAACATTTGTAAGTATGCGAAGGCTGGTCTTACTTTCTCAAAATGTTGGCCTCTTAGGAGGGGGATAATAAATGTCCTACATAGCGAGACGTAGAACTCACAGAAAAATATCATATGAAGAATATTTTGTTCTGAGAAGTTGTACCAAGGACAGGGTCTTAGCGAACCTTCTTTAAAAAAAAAAACCTTTCGGGAAGGCCAGTAGCCAGGGAACCATATTATGCTTAAATCTAATTAAGACAAACAAGTGATAAGACCTATTTATGTATGTTAGATATGGTTGCAACAGTCTACTTATGCTCAATGTAACAAAGCTCCTCACTGTGGTTTTAACTAATTCCCTTTCCTCCCTGATCAGCATTAATCTATCCAAAAACTGCTTCTTCAAGTCTCTAATGGCTGATTTGCCCAGAGCTCTTGGGCTCAAGAATAGCTCAGGACAGCCAAGAGAAGCCATCTGAGACTTGTCTAGCAAAATGCAGTCTTGAATGATCAGCTGATTTAGATTGGGCGACGGTTGGGCCCAAATTCTTAGCCAGCACATTATAGGAGCAACCGCAATCTGATCGGAGATAAAACCAGCTCCAAGATCCTCATGGATGTTAAAAACAGGGGTAGAAGCCGGGACCAACAGTAATTTACGAAAAAAAACATTTTCAACCATCTGGATTTCACCCGTCTCTGAATATCCCCATAAGTCACTCCCATAGGTCACCATTAGAGTATTCCTTTTATGCATACGCTGGGTAACCCACGAGCGTCTGTCGTCAAAAAGAACCCCCAAATAAGGGAAAGCAGGGACCTTTGTTAATTCCATATTCTTACAGTAGAATTTAGCCTTCATTGCACTACCGGAACCAAAGGACATAGAGTGGGACTTTTTAAAATTCGTGACCATATCTAGAAAGTCCATGAAATCAATAAAACAATTTAAAAGAGTTTGAAGCCCTCTTGAAGTCCTTGCCATCAAAACCGCATCATGTGCGTAAAGCAGAGCGGGGATCATTTTGGTGCCGGCCCTTGGGATGTCTTTACAAATGGAAGTTAAGACGGCCCCTAAGTTATTAATATAGAGTGTGAACAACAGGGGTGCTAAAATGCACCTCTGTCTAACCCCTCTTTTGACGGGCCAAGAAGCTGTGAGGCTGCCATATTTATTGTAGTGCACAGAAGCTGTAAAATTGTTGTGCATAGCCGCCAAGAAGGAAATCAAATCTGCATCTAAGCCCATACTATGCAATATCACCCATAACTTTGATCGATTAACAAGATCGTAGGCAGAAGTTAAATCCATAAAGGCCAGATGCAGATCCCCCTGCTTAGAAACCGTGTACTTTCCAATTATTAAATGAAGATTCAGACATTGACCCGTGGTGCCTTTTCCCTGCCTAAATCCGTATTGGAGATCTGAAATAATATTTTTTTGGTCCAACCAATCCGTTAGGCGGGCAAGGACAACTTTCCCTTATAATTTTGGCCACGGAATTCAAGAGAGATATTGGCCTGTAGCAGGCCAGGTCATCTCTGGCTCCCTTTTTATGTCTTGCCTATTATATACTGCAGGGATAAATAGGCGAGAGTATAGTAAGGGGAAAAGAAAAGTCTACCTAGCCTGTGGATCGCGTACAGTTCATGTGAGCTATGCGCATGCACAGAGCCAGCCACTTCACACACCACCATTTGTCTGTGCCTCGGCATCAGACTTCAAAGGCTGCCGCTCCCCCGCCCCCTCGTCTGCACATCGCACTCCACTATTTGTCTGAGCCTTGGCATCAGACTTCAAAGGAATGCGCTCCCGCTCTCCCGCCCCCCGCCACAGCAATGTCGAGAGCTTGGTTTTTCTTTGCATCCATTTCGCAGTAAAGCCTGTTCTGTTCGGCGTTCTCAGCACCTTTCTCGTTCTTTTTTCTGGACGAAAGTGAAAGCCTACCGTGCTTGTTAACAGTAGTCTTGCTCCTCAAATGCTGTTGCTGTCTTGCCATCTCTCAGCTTGAAAACACTCGACTTGCTAGCTGCAATGCTACATCCGCTATGCTTTGCCTCTAGACACGCAGACTGTGCTGACTCTGCCCCTCCTGATTCTGAAACTGACCAACGCAGTCACGACGCAGTCTCTTCTCTCTGTCTTATGATGTGTGCCCTAGCACCATTTACTTCGGACCCTCACCCTCACACCTGCTCACCATCACACCCTCTCAACCTCACACACCCTCACTCACCCTCACCCACCCTCACACCCCCTCGCCCTCACACACCCTCTCACCCTCACACCCTCACCCCTCACACCCCACCCCCTCACCCTCACACACCTCCTCACTCTCACACCCCATCACTCACACCCCATCACCCTCACACCCCCTCATCCTCACACCCCCTCATCCTCACATCACTCATCCTCACACCCCCGCACCCTCACACACCCTCTCACCCTCACCCTCACATCCCCTCACCCTCACACCCCCTCACCCTCACACTCCTCACCCTCACTCACCCACCCTCACCCAACCTTTCACCCTCATACACCCTCTCACCCACCCTCACACCCCCTCATCCACCCACACACCATCACACCCCGTCACACCCTCCCCCTCACACACCCTCACCCCGTCACCCTCACCGCTGTCACCCTCCCCCTCCTTCACACCCTCACCACCCCACACCCTCCCCCTCACAACCCCACACCCTCCCCGTCACACACCCACACCCTCGCACCCCTCACCCTAACATACCCCCTCACCCTCACACACCCTCACTCTCACACCCCATCACCTTCGCACCCCTCACCCTCACACACCCCCCTCACCCTCACACAACCTCACTCTCACACCCCCTCACCCTCACACCCCCTCATCCTCACCCACCCTCACCTTCACACACCCTCACCCTCAAACACCCCCACCCTCGCACCCTCACACCCCTCACCCTCCCTAACACCCCTACCCTCCCTCTCTCACCCTCACACCCCCTCATCCTCACTCACCCTCTCCCACCATTTCACCCTCACCCACCATTTCACCCTCACACACCCTCTCTTCCTCACCCTCACACACCCTCTCACCCACCCTCAACCTCACACCCCCTCACCCTCACACCCCCCCTCACCCTCACACCCATTCACCCTCAAACCCCCTCACACTCTCTCACCCACCCTCACCCTCCCTCCCCCTCTCACCCTCCCACACCCCCTCACTCTCACACCATCACACCCCTTCACACCCCCTCTCACCCGCACCCCCTCTCACCCTCACACACCCTCTCACCCTCACACACCCTCTCACCCTCACACACCCTCTCACCCTCACACACCCTCACACCCCTCACCCTCTTACACCCTCACCCTCACACCCTCTCACCCCCTCACTCACCCTCACCCCTGTCACCCTCATCCTCTCACCATCACCCCCCTCACCCTCACAACCCCACCCCCCCTCACAACCCCACAGGGTCCCCCTCACCCTCACCCTCACACCCCACCCCCTCCCCCACCCTCACCCTCACACCCCCTCACCCTCACACACCCTCACCCTCACACACCCTCACCCCCCTCACCCTCACACACCCTCACACCCCCTCACCCTCACACCCCCTCACCCTCACCCCCCTCACCCTCACACCCCCTCACCCCCCTCACTCACACCCCCTCACCCCTCACCCACCCTCACCCCCTCACTCGCACACCCTCACCCCTCTCATCCATCCTCACCCCTCACACCCTCACCCTCACACCCCCTCACTCACACATCCTCACCCTCACACCCCTTACACCCCCTCACCCTCACTCACCCTCTCACCCTCACCCTCATACCCCCTCACCCTCAAACCCCATCACCCTCCTACCCCCTCACCCTCCCTCACCCTCACACCCCCTCACCCTCACTCACCCTCACCAGCATAGCATAACAAAACATAGCATAACAAAGCATAGGATAGCAAAACAAAACATAGCATAGCAAAACACAACAAAGCATAGCATAGCATAACAAAACATAGCATAACAAAACATAGCATAGCATAACAAAACATAGCATAACAAAACAAAGCATAACAAAGCATAGCAAAACAAAACAGCATAGTAGAACAAAACATAGCAGAGCATAACAAAACACAACAAAACATAGCAGAACAAAACATAGCAGAACATAAACGCACTTGTTTCCTAAAATTGCTGTGTAAGTGAATAGTGCCGCCGCTCAAGTTCAAGCGCCAGGATGCCCTCTGGGTGACAGGAATGCGCTTTATAAATACACTAAATAAATAAATAATAAAATAAATAATAACAAAACATAGCTTAACATAACATAGCTTAACATAACATAGCTTAACATAACATAAAACAAAACATAGCAAAACACAACAAAACATAGCATAGGATAACAAAACACAACAAAACATAGCATACATAACAAAACATAGCATTGCAAAACATAGCATAGCATAACAAAACACAAAAAACATAGCTTAGCATAACAAAACACAACAGAGCATAGCATAACAAAACAAAGCATAGCATAACAAAACATAGCATAACAAAGCATAGCATAATAAAACACAACAAAACATAGCATAGCATAACAAAACATAGCATAACAAAGCATTGCATAGCAAAACACAACAAAACATAGCATAGCATAACAAAACACAACAAAGCATATCACAGCATAACAAAACAAACCATAGGATAGCAAAACCAAACATAGCACAGCATAACAAAACAAAGCATAGGATAGCAAAACAAAACAGAATAGCATAACAAAACAGAGCATACCATAACAAAACATAGCATAACAAAACACAACACAAAGCATAACATAGCAAAACACAACAAAACATAGCATAGCTGAACAAAACACAACAAAACATAGCAGAGCAAAACAAAACATATAATAGCATAGCAAAACATAGCATACCAAACACAACAAAACATAGCATAACAAAACATAGAATAGCAAAACAAAGCATAGCATAATAAAACACAACCAGACATAGCATAGAGTATCAAAACATAGCATAGCATAACAAAACACAGCATAGCATAACATAACAAATCAAAGCATAGGATAGCAAAACATAGCATAGCATAACTAAACAAAACATAGCATAGCATACAGAATCACTCCGCACCACCACAGCATCACTCAGGGGCACCCCAACATCACTATGTGCTACCACAGCATCAGTGAACACCACAGCATCACTTGTTCGCCATCACAACATCACTCAGCAGCACCACAGCATCAATCTGTGCAACCATTCAACAACACCTGGTTCAAATATGTTCTCTCAATGTTTCAAGCTTTATTGCAAATGTAACAAAAAGATGTTAATATTTCACTTCTGTTCTTGGATTTTCGTCATAATAAAATACACTGAACATAATCTTCACAAAAGGTATTTAGAAAACTTTAAGCTATTGCCATTATAAATTACAACAACTTTTATTTAAGTATTAATTATTGAAAAAAAATTAAGAGCCATTGTTATTTGTAATATCAATACATGTAAGTCACGTAAATACAACACATTCCATTACAAATGCTATAGGTGTCACATTTGCGAAACTATTGGCATTGTAAATGACAAAGCTATTAATTTCGCTATTTTCAAAAACAAAACATAAATACAAAATTTGTCATTTACAATACCAATAGCTCAAACTTTCCTAATGCGAGGCCCATTGCATTGCAAATGCTCGTAAAAAATTTGAATGATAACTGCTTTGGTCCAAGACAGGGGAATGCCAACCTGGGCGACTGCATTAAAAACATGGGTTAAGATTTTAGACCATAAAATGGGATCTGCTCTATAGAGATCAGCCGGTACGCCGTCAGGGCCCGGCACTTTTTTTCCCCTTGATGTTGACTCAATTGCCTCTATAACTTCATCCTTGGTAAAATACAAAGGGGACGAAGCACAGCCACTGTCCACTGTCCAAGGGGGAGAACCTTGACTAACATCACTATAAACACCCCCAAAATGTTGTACCCATTTTTCAGGGGAGATGAGACAATCTTGAACGGGGTAAGATGATTCATCAAAGGTAGGACTGTTCACCACCCTCCAGAATCTGGAACTATTTGATAAAACACTTGCATGGCTAAGCTCTTCCCATGCCCTCTCTCTTAAGTGTTTCTTTCTACTCCCCACAGCAGCTTTATTTGCCTTCCTTGCATCATTAATCCTAACTGTAGATCTTGGCTTCCCATTAAGCTCATCCATGAGTGCTTTATGGGCACTTATACAAGTATCATCAAACCATTTGTTATGTTTTATAGGCCCAGGTTTGCAAGGAACTGTCAGGTTAGCCGCCACTTGTCTTGTAATACGATCAAAAATCAAAAGCGCCCAGGACTAATAATGGATCAGCGTCCTGGTCTGTACAAATACCAAACTCCTCTACACAGACACCGGTTAGGTTTTCAATAAAACTCTCCGGGGTAATTAAGTCCCATCTTAACCGGCGCGCTTGGTCTTTTGGAGCAATATTGGTATTACTTAAGTGGGCCAAAGGGCTAACTTTGTCAGTAGCACAAATATTAAGATTCAGTGTCAGTGGGTTGTGATTGCTTAGGCAATTATCCGTTACCCCAAATGTACCTAAATGGTCCACCATATAACCAGAGTCTAAAATATAGTCAATGGTGCTATGATGGCCTTGGCCAATGTATGTAGGTGTGGGGGATGACGTGTGCCGCTGGTTTGGGCAGATCAAGTTATGGTCTGACAAAAGACTCTCTAGAAAGATCCCTGATGGGGAGTGTTCAAAATGCTTAAGCCCCTGCAGGCCATACTCATCTAATTTTAATAAACAATCAATTGGACACACATGAATATTAAAATAACCTAGGACTAGTATGAGGTAGTGCATATCAACCATGGACTCATACTCAATCAAACAGGTAGAGGGAGACCTTCGATGCTCTAAGTCATCATCTCTCGTAAATGAATTGTAAAAATTAATCACTAACAGAGTTGGTAAATTCTTTGCTGTTAGTTCGGCTACTAAAATGTTGGGAGAGCATGAGTCTATTTGATTGACTATATATATTAGTTTAAGGTTAATTAACAACAGGAGCCCCCCACTAGCTCTCCCCATACAGGAAGGTATATCATATTTACAAAGCGTTAAGAAACCATCCAGGAAATAGGATTCTTTAGAGTCCCAAGTTTCCTGGAGGGCAATGATATCGGAGCCGGCGAGAAACTGCTCCCAGTTGCTATCTCCCCTTTTGGTCTTGAGACCTGCTATAATCCAAGATAACACTTTTAAAGTGTCTTTCTTGGGTAAACACCCAGTGGAATGAGAATTGAGGTCATCATATGGGGTGGAGCTAGACACTGCGTCCGGGGCGGGGGCTACGAGTGGTACACTAGGCACAGTGATTAGTGTAGGGTCCTCTATCAGTGCCCCGTGGTTTGGTGTATTCCCCGACGCTATGTTGATAACATTTAGTCAGTCTTGGGAATCTAGCCCGGATAACACCTCAAACCTGTTTATGTTCAGAGTAAAGCCAGGTATCTCAGTTAGGATTCTCGAAAAGGGTTTATAAAAATAGTCAAGTGTCAAGGCCCAGATAGAGATAGAAGATAATGGGCAATGATCCTCTGCCTTTAGGATCATTTGAGCGACAGATGGGCTCCGAAAGTTAACAACCACACAGTCCCCCCTCCTATGTTCTTAGGCGACTGCCCCACCCACGCTACTCTACGCACCATAATGATGTTGTTAAACATGGCTGCCCTAAAGCCGTTGTGTCTGCTTAGCCAATCAGCAGTTTTATTCCTCAGCTGTGCCCAAGATTTGGTTTGGTCGGGTCTTAACGAGGAACACCAGCCAGGACCACAACTAGGGGACAAGCCGCCGGTGGTAGATCTAGAATATCACGGGCTGGCTTGGTGGTCACATGTTGTAAAGATCTGGAAGCATCTCTATGTTGTACGTGTTCAACCATTAATCCCCTTTGGGGGCGCTCTGGGAAAGGCAGAACTGCGCCATTTTCACCAGCCCGCCCGTACCTTGGGAGCCTGTTGTTAATTGCAATGTGTGCCCCCCAATGCCAGGCGGAAAATGTGGAGCCTGCACGCAATCAGTGCTCACATGAGCAAGACCATTTTTTGCCACTTCGTGGGCCGTGTCCCTGCTTCGTCCACTAGGACTCGGCAGGGCAGATACTTCTGAACACACCCTCCCACCTAAAGCATTACTATTGCCCCTAGTCACCTCTGGGTTCACCGTCAGATGTGTACCCTGTGTCAAAAGAGATAGTTTTTCCTCAATCTCCCCATATCTATCTCCCCATATCTATTAAAAAATGAGCTAAAAGCCCAGTAATTAGGGTCTCCATAGGCTTCCAATAGTCTGGATTGCCTCCATAATCCCCAACATAGAAATATCGGCATTATGAGTAGCGGGCATACCATTTTCGGATCTCCGAGATGATTTTCCACTTGCCCCTGAGGTTTGAGATTTAAGTTTAGCTTTGACATTAGATTTAGACCTCAAGGCTACCCCACCGAGGGTTCCCCAGTTCCCCCTTCATAATAAGTGTCTGACCCCGATTTAGAAGCACCTCCCTCCGCTTCATTCTCTCGAGTAGATCTTTTAGATCTAGTGACTCGCTCACCTCTGTCTGCCCAAGGCGATTTTGGAGGCAGTACTTGCTGGGTAGCCAAGGCAACAGGAGAATCTGAAGCAAGTACTTGAGGTGAAACCACCGAAACCATTGGGGCGCTTACACTAGGAAAATGCACTATAGCCAGACGACTCAGGTTTGCCACCTCTACTATTCCCACCTCAGGGTTCGGTTCGGTAGCAACAGTGCTAGCTGTACCTACATCAAGCGGCTCAATACTAGGGCAAATCATAGATAGCTGGACTGCTACTGGAGATTTGACCATATGAATAACCCCCAAAGATGATCTTTTTTGCCCATACATGGCCCCAAAGAGAGTCTTTTCTCTGTTAAGAGTATTTCATGCTGCAAAACAGATTCTGCCCTGATTAGAAATGCATCCAGGGTACCCACCACACCACCCCCTACCCTCTGCCCGGTTAATTTGCGTTTAGTGGCTATTGATAAAACAATCAGAATCCACCAAAAATAGAGTCAATAAATGCCACTAACCGAGTCCTTGAAGGTCCTTAAAGGTGCTCAAAGTCCAAATAAAAGTGGGGTGGCCCAGCCCAGCCTACTACTGGCTACAACGGGCAAGGACGGGTCTGTCCTTTGCCCGGGCAAGCCCACACGCCGCGGGAGCCCTCTGCCAAATTTATCGCCAGATGGTAGCTGGGTCGGGGTGGATCACGCCGCACCTCTCGCGGGACCGCACTGCCTGCTGGGAAGTGTAGTCACTTGGCAGTCGCGGCCCAGAGGCCTGCGGCAGCACAAGCAAATTATCCAATAAAGTCCCAAAACAGAGGTAAGCAGCCAGCGAGGGAAAGTTCTCCAAAACGGTAAGGGCGACCCTCGCCGCAGGAGCCCTTTGGCAAATTTATCGCCCGATGGTAGCTGGGTCGCGGTGGATCACACCGCACCTCTCGTGGGACAGCACTGCCTGCTGGCAAGTGTTGTTACCTGGCAGTCGCGGCCCGCGATCCGGAGGTCTGCGGCAGCACAAGCAAGTTGCCCAATAAAGTCCCAAAACAAAGGTAAGCAGCCAGCGAGGGAAGGTTCTTCAAAACGGTAAGGAGAACCACAGAAAAGGTCCTTGGTTATTTGGAAATCTATATCAAGGTACACAGAATATTTCCATAACATGTACCTGTGGGGCACCCTCATAAAAAAAAGACTTAGCAGGGGCAACCTCAAGAAGTCAGTTGTCATTCTTTGGGTTCTGGTGGATAGAAGAAGCACAGAACCTTCTTTTCAAAGTCTTCTGATATATTCTTTGAAAGATCAGCCCCGATGAAGTCACCTGCTTGAGAATTTGTAAAAAACTAGCATCTGTCTTGATTTAGTGGTGAAGTTCACCTCTCACTTGATGAAGAGGACTAGCACCTCCTAGGGCGTCTGGTGTCAGAAACAACAATTTAGGCAATGCATGTAACTTGACCTAAACATAATATGTAAAGCCATTTGCTGCTGCCCCATGTGATCACAGATTGCATCCAGCAGTTTAATCATAAAGTGTAGAAGTTTGTCCAAAAGGTGAGCTAGTAAGGAAGAGACATGCCTAAAAGAGATGGACTATTCTGATCTTTTTCTGCCTGGTTTGGGCTTCTTCATACTGTGGCATGGATGCAGAGGTCAACACCCTTCTCTCGATCTAGGAACCTTGACCACCAGGAGTGTTAACCTGTGACAAAGTCATCAAAAGTGCTGGGGCTGTGGTTACACTACACAGCATTGATTCTCAGAAACTTAGCAGTTGATGGGGTGGTGAATGACATCTTGTTTCTGTGCACGAGACCCCGCGGACACAATCCATGTTAGGGGTGGGAGCGATGCCAATGCATCATCTGACAGACTTCAAGAAGGGATATATCATGGGGATGTAAGGAGGGAAAAGTCATAGGAATAGTGCCTTCCACAAAAGGAGAACTCTAACTCATGAAACGAATCACCTCTGAGCTCAGACCACAGGAGGGCCTGGAGGCACATAGAGGTTGGTGGCAGAAGGGCCAGCGTCACACCTGACAGGCCTGCAACACCCAACCAGTTGCAATAAAGGATGATGTCGCTGATCTATCTTGTGGATACCCGATCTACCTGCAGTTTTCTCCCCCATTGAATCATCCCAGGACCCAGACTGCATGCAGAAAAATCTTGCAAAAAGCTCACCAATTGTTGTATTATAATGAGGTTAGGACTTTTTACATGTTTTTTTTTAGATACCTCGTTTATTGTTTTGAGCTTCACTCAACATTTTCTCACAGCATTTAAACGCACTTCAGCGCAGGCGCCTCTAGCTATCATGCATCTTCTAACTAAACAGGATGCAGTAAGGTCTAACACTGTAAACATCTCTCCCAACTGAAAGAAAACAAGGCAATCAGCATTGCATATATGATTGCATATTCACTTGTTAAACACTGGCTTGCGACTTATGATTTTAGATTTAATAATAACCCAGATATACTCTTAATCACTGAAACAGGGCTCACATATGCTTAATCCCCGGTTTTCTTTGAAGCGGTGCCAGAAAGTTACCTCTTCTTTAAACATAACCAGGCTGATGGCAAGACGGGGGCAGCCGTCATCTGTAAACAGCTGTAAGTACTGATGGTTCAAGCCCCTACCATAGGAACGGCCAACCTCACATTACACTTAGGACTCCATCCCTCCTCTAGTTTCCTAGGGGCTTCCTTCTTCTGCATCCAATGCTATTTTGACATCAACTTTGTCTCTACAGTTGTAACTAAGTTTGTGAGGCAGCAGTGCTCCCAACCCGTACCCTACTACATCTTCACCATAAGAATAACAAGCCTTCGCTCCCACCTGGCTCCCCAGACTCTGCACCCTTGACAACACGCTCGGCTCTGCCTCGCTTTACCTCTATTTGCTGTAGCACAAATATAAAGAGTAATTTTTAATATCCTGTCTAGGTGTCTACCTTGGTACTTTATCCCTAGCTGCTCAGTTCAACGCCAGGAAAGTTTCAGATGTGACCAGGGAACCGAGATAGTGGTCACAATCTATTCTTTTTAACTTCTTTCGGATTAGGTTTTGCCTAAATTCCATTATCACATGCAGAGTGGTCAGAATCTTAAATGATCCCAGGCCGTAAACAGACCTGGAGAACCTGCAGCTTTGGATGCTATGCATCATAATCTTGACCAGCAGCCTTGAAGTGATGCTTATACTTCCTTACAGACCTTATGTCTCGTCTGGTAACATTGTCTCCATTCAAGCTGTGGTGTTTATTTATTGAGCGTTTTAGAAAGCACAAACATGGCTGGGGAATATAGAGCACTGTACAGGATAAAAACTGTAAGCAAATACAAGTTAGCATCCACAAGTTAACTAGGGAGTGATTTGGCCTGGTGCAACAGTCAACCAAGCAAGTCCGAGGAAGCATCTCAGTTGCGGAGTAAGGCAGCTGTGTGAGGGGCGTCCATGGCAGTTCTTCTTGTACACTTATACCCCGTTACTGCCTTAAATATCCTTTGATCAGGAGTGATTTCATGCTCTTCTTAAAAGACCTAGAGGTGGGGACTCTGTTTCATGAACCTGGGCCGCTCTAGTAGGAGTGAGTTTGAGTTGACACGTGCTGAGCTCTGTCTCCATCATCTTTCAATGTCTACATTCCCCTTTATATCTATATTAGTTATTCAGCCTATAATTCGACCTGCAATACACAATCTTTTGTAAAATGGTTCACTCCTTCAGAAACAGGTTTTGGATGAAACAATACATTCTGATAAAATGCCTTGAAGTTGCTGGTGTTGGTCATGGACCCTCACATGATGCTCAGTAATTTCTCACTGACTAAGGCAGCTGAGTGGTTGAATGACCTGGAACTTCTTTTTGACTGAAAACTCTCAAAGGGTGATCAACAAAGCAGGCCACTCCAGTCTATGAACCTTGCATCGGGCCCATAATTGCCACGAACACAAAAAGTTTGAGCAGTGCAAGTTTTCATTCTGTCAAAAAGGCTAAACTGTTGGAATTTACTTTTGTCTTCTCAAGTGTTAAATCCCCTTGAGATACTGCAGAAGATGATAGCTCATCTGTTGAGGAGATCCTCATCATAGCAACCATGCATCACCAGCTATTTGCACTAAATTAACAATCCTGTCCATGCATTACCAGGAGCTTTGCAATTAAGGGACCAAATACTTCTACGGAAACACTGTTTAGCAGAATTTCAACTCAGAATTCCCCGTGTGGATCTAACATGCTAGAGAAATTCCGTTATCTGCACTTGGTGCACCTATGTTAAATTTATTGACTACGCACATGAAAGGCATTGAAAATAAAGCTAGTTTTAGGAAAACCGTTGACAAGGCTTTTCCTTCACATTCTTCAGCCAAGCTTCAGGTATATTCAATCACAATGTATTACAGCTCTACACCAGCCCACTGCAGCTGCCATTTATGTTGTTATTGGTGCTGTCTTTTGCATTCTCGTTGTAGCGGTCTCAAACATTCCTTCTGCTCCTGAGGTACTCTCATATTCCTCAGTTCAGAACTTTTTATTGCAGTGTTCAGTGATAGGATGCAGGACAAAAAGATATGTTGCACAATTATTGTATGAATGCATATGCCTGAAGGAGACGCTGCACCTACATTATTTGGTGTTCATCGTTAAATGACAATGGTGAATATTCAGTTTATGCACTATCAGTGAGCACAAAGCCGGTCATGAAGGACGTTGGACTGCAAGTTTGGAACTCGTCATGATCGGCAGATATCCAGAAGTAATTTACTAAATTATCAGGACTACACAGTATTTTGGACATTAACTGATATTCTTCCGTCCCCTATAGAATAATCGCACTGCTCCTGTAAACCTCTTGAAAAGTGTACGCCTTTAGTGTACTGCAAATTGTACATGAATTTATATTATTCTCCCCGTACAAATTTCCCTTATTTATAATTTGATCCACATGAGACATGTGTCCAGATCAACGAACATCCAACACTAAACATCAATTAAACTATGCAATACTGATTTGTGGTCTTTCGTAGTCCCTTTTTTCAACCTTGTCTCGGGGACAAGGATGAAATGGAACCATGACGAATTTTGTATGCTGAGTGTATACTCTGAGCAGTAAGGAGGCACGGAAATGCTGAAATATTATCAGTTTGTGTAAGGCACAAAGTACTGCCTCCAGCATACATAGACAATTTGAGTTTCCTGTCCTTAGTGTAAGATATTTCATGACCGTGTTGCAGGGATTCTGTTTGAAAACAGAACTATGCCTTGGATCACAGATCGTTAGTATGTAGAGACTGAGTCACCATACCTCATCATTACCTATGGCCCAAATCCTGACTAGCTCATAGTGCCTACCTGCCCTCCTAACCTTCCCTGAGTAACAGGTAAGCTGGCACCTCAAAACACAACACATTAGCCCCTCAAGGGAACTACGGTAACAGGTAACCTGTTTTCTCACTCATACATGTCCATAAATAAACTAATGAAAGACACAAGGAAAGTTTACAATATTTATTGAAACAATCGTGCTCTATCATGTAGCAACTGTGCTACAATTAGGAAACATATGCAACTAAGAAGAGTGATTAGCATTATCAGTAGACTGTACACAATGAAAAGCCCTAGCAAATTATATATTTGCCTAAGCCTTACCTCACTACGTTAGCACACTGACATATCACAGATCTGTGGGATTAGAGCAAGGCCCCATACCTGCCATTTGCCGTTAGCTGGCCTGAATCTCAGATTGTGCAAAGCTGGCATGCTCATCCCAGGGTTTTTCCTCGGAAAGAACTTCTCTATTTTCCAAAAAGCAAGTCTCAGCTTATATAAAAATGCAACAGCAGCCAGGTCTCCTGTTACGTCCATGTGTTAAATGTGTTAGTGACCAGCCACAGAGAAAAACAGGGCACAATGTTGTTTGACCTAGTGTAAAATGTTCAGACTGAATCCCAGCAGAAGAACTAAATAACAAAAAACATGTGCAGCCTATTTCTGAAATAATAATGTACCACAAACGTATAACATGTAGAAAGCAAAAGCAGCCTACAAATGAGAGCTAGGTTAACATAGGGAGAACTACAGTGGGCCAATAAGAAACTCAAAACAACAACCCCCTCTTTGGTCGGGACAGTAACAAACACTAACTAAACAATGAAAAGTTAAGAAACAAGCTAAGCAAGTTCAAGCTTTTGCTAATAAGCTGGTTATAAAAAAGGATTATAATCCTAATGAAAAACCGTAACAAGTGAATTTGAAAAAGGAGCCAATCTAATTAAACCTTTCGCAAGTTCAAATGCCAATGAACCCAGAACATATTCTGTCTCCACATACGATGATTGTTCAACAGAGAGCCGATGCTGAAAGAGTAACGGGGTTACCTGCATCCGTGTTATTAGAGCCAGTTGCTCTTGCTCTATGTGCTTGTTTCTTTCACTTGTTTCTGCTTTAAGAAGTGGCTCATAGCTCGCATTCTGAAGAAGTGGTAAGCCCAAGGGAAAACTTTGAAAATGGGCCACTAAGGGACTCATCAACAGGTCTATGTCCAGGGGAGGTGGCATTGGCAGAGCCAGGCAAATATCTATTACCCATTCAAAGGGGCGCCAGAGGCAGGGAAATACGGGTTGCACGCTGGTAAACTAAGCAGGTCATAATTACAATGACCAATCGAAGTCCAATTCCTGGAACAAGAACATTCCAAAGAATTGAAGCATATGCTCACAGCTGGAATGGTGGTGGTAGTTCCAGTCGGCTTGCAAATGGAACATCAATTGTGGAGAAGGAAAATAGTACCAAAACACCACAAATGAGGAATAACAGCAGCAGGAAAACCTCCAAACAAACTAGAATGAATAAAAACTGGTATTACTTCTAAAGATTTACCGGAAGGATCTGGCTAGACCCGAAACGTTAACTTTAAAAAAGTGGGCAATGCCTGCAGTATTCAATGCATTAAATATAGGGTGTACCAATTCACAAATATGTAATGGGAGGTTGGTGTTTGTATGAAATGTTTAAACTGAATTCCAGCAGAAGAAGTAAATAACAAAAAACATGTGCAGCCCATTTCTAAAGTAACAATGTGGCACAAAAACAAAAGTGTTACTTCGTAATGCGTTGAAAGCAAAAGAGGCCTATAATCAACAGTTAGGCTAACAAAGGGTAGAACTACAGTGGGACCTATAAAAAACTCACAATAACAGTAAGGTTTGAGAAAATTGGATGGGAAATTACATTTTTGTAATGCCATCAGCACAATATAGATGTATTCATAAAGGCTACATAAACACAATAGACCAACTGAGATCATCACATCCATGCATAATGAACTTCTTGTGACCCATGACTTCACCATTGCAATTGACCAGTCCGGAAACGGGTAGAATTCAAGATCAGCTGTGTGATACACAAAAGTTTACACAATCTGGGACCACACTACTTGGCAGATAAATTTGTTTATCACCGTCCAACCCGCACCCTCAGGTCCTCCAACCAACAGTTGCTTCAGGTTCCTAGACACCACAAGACCAGACAGGGAGGCCGTGCCCTCTCCATCATGGGGCCACGTCTATGGAACAACCTCCCCCTCTCCCTTAGAGAATGCCAAAGTCACTCAGCTTTCAGGAAACGCCTAAAGACTGTACTATTCTAGGAGGAGTTCTTCGACCTGCTCACCTCACAGCACCGCGCGGAGATACACCTTCGGGTGTGATGCCGGCGCGTAACAAGCCTATAAATAAATAAATAAATAAATAAATAAACTACTCCCTTTGCAAGGTAGACAATGCAAGAACAGAATGTAATCTACAGGTTCATAACCATTCACCGATCCTTGCATCAAGGAGACAAATAATGTGTGGTAGAACATTTGCTACCACCACCATCATCCCTCAGATGAAGCAGCTGTAACCTTCACCACTCTTGCACTACTACACTACTAATTCGGCCCGGACTGCACCTATGATGATCACCACCACCAGTTATCTATTGGCTAGACATACATCCATCACTCGTGGTACAACATCTGTGGCCATAAAATGCATGTTAAAGCTTGATGTGAGCCAGGGAGTCAGGAGGAGTGGGCGAATGCACGCTACTGCCATCCTCTGCTGATGAATATAATGCATGGAGCATCAAAAGCCATATGGAGAGAGACAAACAAACTAGCGTTCCTCCTGCAGCGGTTCTTGCAGGGCACCCACCTGCAGCTGACATCTCAATAGGAGACATGAGCAAAGGAGCAGCTGAAATGGGGCCGAAACTGACTTCCATGGAGGGTGTACAAGTCAATATATTGCACCAGTCTCAAGACAACAATTTAGCCATCACAGAGATTAGGAATTTCCTGAAGGACTTGCGTACAGTGCAAAGGCGAAAGGCAAGATCTGAAAAACAACTAGCAGGACATCAGCTAGGTTCAAGGCCATCACATGGGTGATATGGAGGATGACATTTGCCTTCAGTAAGCTGGCCTTTTAGCTAGCACAGCTGGTCATACTCCTCGAGAAACATCTGATGCCATAAAACATAAAACAACAGAGGATGCCTACCAGCCAATTGCAAGGCCATGCCAAGGACAACAGCACCTCACAATCCGCCCCCTCGCCCCCAAACCATTTCTTCTCTGTCCCATTTCACCCTGCAGGTGTCCTATGTCAGGCCTCAGAGGAGGTCAGCTTCTATTGCTCAGAAGACTGCAGCTCAGAACTGTCCTGCAAAGTTTGTTCCATTGGATCACATTGCACATAGCTGTACATAGCGCCAAGACACAATTTGGTATTCGTGGGCTCTTGTAAATCTCATTAACATTACATATGTGTGGTATAGTGTAGCTGTAGTGTTTAGGTGTGATAGCTAGTGTAGAGAGATAATAGGGGTATGGTGGGAAGGATAGTGGTGCTAGTGGACAGGGATAATTGGGGTTAGGTGTGGGGTAGGATATGGCCGCAAGGGGCAGGGTAAGGGTAGTCTTTAGGTGTCGATAATGGGTTAGTTGGGAATGGGGTTTGGTGAGTTAGGATAGTGATGCCAAGGGACAGTGATAGTTGGGGTTAGGATCATTTGGATGGGAGGTTGTAAAGGACAGCTAGTGACGGACGGGTGTTACTCATCAAATACAACTTTTCAAAGTGATGTTTTTATTAGGTGTAAATTATTTTAAAAGTCTAACACTAATTGTGGTGATGTCATTAGTAATGGAGAAAGAGAGAACTTGGGCTCAAACCCCTAAGATATTTTGCAGTCATGTGAGGAGAGACTAAACTACTTTTCCTGTAAAGGAAACAAAGATGTCCCAAAAAATTGATGATACAGACCAGAGGACAAGAGTGTCAAGAGCAGGTTGTGATGCTCGTTCCTTAATCCAGAAGGTCTTGACCCCGAGCTAAAGTCATTTGCTTTCATTAGACACTGTACAGATTGGTGATTGGACAACAGTAGACATTAAGTGCCCACAAAAATCACTTTAATTCAGAACAAGCCAAACGTACAGGAATGACTGGCCAGAAGACATGGAAAGTTAGCACCTTTGCCGCGGGGCTAATTCCCCCGCGGTGCTGGGGGTAGGGGAGGCGCCCGCAGCGCCACCATGCTTGTGACGAGCTCGGCTCGTCACGCTGCACGGTGGTGCTGTGCTCATGACGAGCTGAGCTTGTCATGACCACGCCTGTTTAAGGGAACGCTCAGCACCGCGGGGGAATTAGCCCCGCGTGTGAATGCCGCGAGTGTCATGGCGAGCTCGTCATGAGCACGGAAGGAGTTAAAGAAGACCTAGGACACTTGAATAGTTGGGAAAGTGATGAGGATTCTGGAGAAGAAACAAACCAAAACAAAAATCTAGGGGGAAAAATTAAGGCAGCTAGCAACAGATCCACCCCAAAAATTTAAACTGGAAGCGTTGAATTGCATAGCTTCTTAATCTCTATCCCTTAAATACTAAAAGTAGGCACAGAAAGAGAACATGGGAGAACAAGAAGTAATACTTCCATCTTGGATTGGGCTGCATGAGTATGCCCCATCTCCAAGATGGTGTCAGTCTGGACCAGAGTCTTTTCCTAAACATCTACAATGAATGCCAGTCCTTTTGACCTCCACCCTACCTTCTGCCCTCTGGAGGGAAATCGAGAAGCACACCCTGCCACAATGCCGTCCCTCCTTGGTAAAAGACAGCCCCCTTTGATGTGAACCCCAGCTGTCCTTTGCAGTTTCTAACCCCCAAGACAGTGTTCTGCATCGCAATAGCATTAATGCGGTGCATAAGTGATCTGCAGACTCTCTGCATCCTCCCGCCATTCACCACCTTCTTTCCAGACAAACTGGTTCTGTGGCCCCCAGCATCCTTGCAGACTGTTGTTACGCCAATTCACGTCAATCAAACCATCACCCTGCCAGCATTCTATGCTCTGCCTCACTCCTATAAGGAGGAGGAGAGACTCCATCGCTTGGACTCCAGGGTGCTGAGGTTTTACATCGATCATACCAAAGATTGTCAGGTGGACGATCAGCTCTTTGTGCTGTTTACTGTAGTGAAAATGGAAAAGCCATGCAGAAAAGGACCATCTCCTACTGTAACGTACTTTGCATCAAGATCTGCTACGCAATGGTGAAAAAGCAGACTCCAGAAAGACTGCGAGCTCATTCCATATGGGACAAAGCTGTTATCACAGAGTTGTTACATGGAGTTCCTCTTCTGGACATTTGTCAGGCAGCAATGTGGGCATCACTCCACATATGTTCATGAAGCTCTACTGTCTGGACAGCCAGGTTTCAGAGAGGGACATTTTCTCACTCGGTCCTACCGGAGTTTTGTTTTGAGCAAATTCACAGGCCCACCTACTAATGGGTACTGCCCTGGTATCTATTAAAAAGGTGAGGAATTTGTGGTTAGAAGTCTCTTTCAGAAGAACATGTAATGGTCCTTCGTAAAGCTCTTCCTGGTAGAGACTTTCACCACAGATTCCTTACCATCCCTACAATCCTCCCGTTCTGTGAACTAGGCTCTACCCTTTAATAAGATCCTGCGTTTAGGAATCTGCACACTGGTCATATCCAATTTGGTGTTGGTGCACAGAGAGCCTTGAAAGCAACTGACATCTGCCTGTGGAAGTGGCACCTATATGCACCTCATTTCAGAGCAGAACATTGTCAGTGCAGAGTTGTACAGTGCCACCCACTGGCGCACAGCAGTACTGCTCAAAATGCCCAGAGCAAGTCTGCCGCCTGGGGAATATTCAGAAGCTGTAGTCTCTATCAGAAAACGTTATTTGTGTTCTGTATGCAGCAACTTCAGTATGCAGATTGTGCACAACCTTTTTCAGCATTAATTAGGGAAATCATAACAGCAACCATGGCACAATAACGAGCAACTATCAACGGCGGACTGCAATAGCCACAACTCACTGTTATGGTCCTCTTGTAATTATCTGAAAGTGATGTGAGATGGTGTGCACATACAACTCATTCACCTGCTGTTAGGTGCAAACTGCAAAGCAGAATAGAAACTGTACAAACGTTTAGTGGTGCACTCCCAAGGTGTCTTTTCCAGTGGGTAAGATTTACCAATTCCATTATGTAAGGCAATCCTTTATTTTAAACGTCATCAGACAACATGAGCTCCAGCCAACATCTTTCGTTCATTAGGGAATGAACTTCTTCAGGGCATTGATGGCTTGAAACCGGATGGAGAGCCCTGGTTCTTGGTTCCCCGAATGGTATAAGTGTAGGATGAAGAGCGTGGTGTGTCGATTCTCTATACTGTCATCCACGTGTAAGCGTGGTAATCAGGCGCACGTTACTGCGTCCTGTGAAGGCCTCCTTGAAAAGGGCCTGGTTGCGTGAACCTTATGTGCTGTACGTCGAGTACGTTAATTACCGGGTCACCAGTGTATCTTGCGCCTGATTACCACGCTTCCTCGTGGATGACCGTATACCGTATAGAGCATCGACACACCACGCTCTTCATCCTACACTTATAAAATAAAGGATTTCCTTACATAAAGGAACTGGTCAGCCTTACTCATTGGAAAAGACACTTTGGGAGTGCACCACTCCACGCTTGTACAGCAACCATGGCACCTGACTGGGGAAAAATACTTGATATTGCCAAACTGTCAAATTCACAGCTGTCCAATGAGATGGCACTAACCTGCCCCTTTCCTCCCATGAGTTGTTTCAGAGTTGATACTCGATTAACTGGGGGGGGGGGGGGAGGGGGGGGAGCGGAACATAAATGTAAGGGGCTGCCTTCAAAATAGGGAGGAAGGATACGGCCACATCTTGTCAAAAGAAAACACCATGAGATCGTGAAAGCAGCAAGAGATATATGGTGAGGAGTTGTCTTTGCCTATGGAAATCTCCAAAGAAACCACGTGAATGTTCACAAAGCATACTTTCAAACATATTGTCCGATGTTTTGCTGACACAATCTTCGATAATTAATGTAAATTTCTGCTTTCCAGTACTTACTAAAGATTCAAGTTTCCTCTTAATGTTCACAGAAATGTATTTGCCTATCTATTCATTTTTTCTTTCCATACGTGCGAATACAAAACTGAATTCATTTTCAAGTCGAATGAACTACATTTGGGAAAAGCAGTCTATTAGTTCCACTGAAAATATCCGCTAGTTCACAAGTAAACATGTCTGTCTTTGTCACTGTTCTGATAACACTCAGTGTGTAGCTAAGGTGTCTCATGTTTGGGACAATCTCACAAAATTATACTACACTGCTGAAGTCAATAACGAAATATCTCCTATCACCTACCAATTCAGTGACGCTCAAGACCTGAGAACAAGCTGTTGAGAGCGGTCCCCCATGCCTCTACAAGAAGAGAACGCAGGCTTTAAAAAACCCAAGAGCCGACAACAAGGAGTTGCATTCATTCTGCAAGGCTTACATTTACAAACTTACTGTTCATTCTCTTAATCTTTCGTTATTCAAAGGCTACCATCATGATTCCGTTAGGTAGTAAATACATATTGAAAGAGCTCTGAATATCATTATTGGTGTAATCACTCCTATATTCAGATACAGCTGACATTATGTTGCATGCATATCACTTCCCTATTGTGCTCCCTGATGTAGAGTTCCATCCGGGCTCTACAATGCATTGTTGCGGTGCACCACCCCTCGTGACCGGGCTCTGTCCAAGGGGATAAATAAATAGGCCCCAGGTTGCCCGTGACCTTCGGCCGATACGTATCAGAGCCTGACATTTGTCTCAGCGCGCAGGCGAGGCCCAGCAGCATAGCAGACACAGAGCGCTACACTGGTGATGAGGGAATAAAGGACCCACGTGTCTCCCCGCACGACGAGTTTGCTGTATCGGAGGACAGCGTGAGACCGTGTCTGTCCTGGAGCACCTGCGGTCTTTCAGTGGTGCCTGTGCGGCCGGTCACTGTTGATCCCTGGCGCCAGACAGGTGTGCGCAGCACAGGCTCCTATAAGCTTGCAAGTACGCTGGCAGAGGAAGCGGCCCTTTGCATGGGGGCAGAAGATCCAGACGGCTGCACTTGTGCGCTCCAGCGGCCCTTGTGGGGTAAGAAATCCTCATTGGCAGCACCTCCCAGGCCCGGGAGGTGCCGCCAATGAGGATTTCTCATTGGCCGCCCATGTGTGTAACGCTGCGCGAGGGCGGGGCCTGAAGATTTCACGAGGAGAGACTTCCCCTGCAGGTCCGCCAACAAGGTTAGTGTGCCCGCTTAGTGCAGTGAGCGACGAGAGGCATTGGGGGCTGTATGGAAAAAAAATTACAAGAAAGAGAGAGAACCGTCAAAGCAGAAGAGCGAAAGGAAAGGCAATAAAGAGGGCTAAAGTCAGCTACAGGAGGCCAAACAACATGGACAAGGGCATCAGGTCAAGGTCAGTCAATAGTGGGAGGTCACCACAGGTGAGTGTCACTCAGGACACAGCATGGGGGATCCTCCGCCATATCCGGCTCCTGTGCAGGTGCCGACAGCACCATACACATCAGTGACTCTGATACCCCCGTTCTGCCAGCTGGCCGCCCGGCCACTGCCGCACCTAGATGGAAACTATGAATAGGTTGCCTCAATCACTCTTTTACAGGGACCCGTGAAACTGATGGGACGGTGAAGCACTCCCTACTCATGCACTTTGGGGGAGACAAGCTCTACGAGCTGTTCGAAACACTGACAGACACAGGAGCAGCATACGAGTATGACACAGCCATTGCAGCTCTCAACAGGTACTTTGACCTGCAAATGAACCCAGACTATGAGCGGTTCAAGCTGTGCCAGGCCAGGCAAACCACGGCGGAAACAGTGGATATGTTCTACGCCGACTCCGGAAGTTGGCACGCTCGTGCACAGGCATCGACCAAAATGAAGAGATCCGGACACAGATTATTCAGGAATGCACGGTCGCGCTGCGGTGCCAGGTGCTCCGACAACCAGGGATATCCCTTGACGAGATCTTGGTACTAGCTCGCTCCCATGAACTGTCAGACAAGCGGGCCGAGAGAATGGAGGCCGTCCGCGTTCGAAACACTCCAGCCGCGTCAACGCAGAAGGTAGTACAGGTTAAAGAGGAGACTGTGGAGGTCGTGCATAAGCGCCCCGTGCCAAACCAGAGGCACTGTGCGGGAAATCGGCCCGGCAGGAAGTTTGGGCACTGCAGATTCGATCATAGGGAGCAATTCAGATGCCCCGCGAAAGGACAAACCTGTTCGAAATGCAGCAACACCAATAACTACGCCAGGGTCTGCCGCAGTGGAGGAGGGCGCTCCAGAGGTAGCGTGTCCATAAGGAATCCGACGCCCCTTCAAAATCTAATGCTGGAGGAGCAAGAAAACCTTGGAGCTCGACGGGACCAAGGAGCCACCGCCTACTATGAGGACGATGATGACGCGTTCGTCATTTCGTTCGCAGGAAGGCCCGGACGGAAGGGGCGCCCACCATTGATGTGCAGCATCAAAGTCAGCAGGACATCGGTACAAGCCCTAATAGACACCGGCGCATCACTCAATGTGATGGACTCTGGCCAGTACAAAAGGCTGTCACCCAAACCCGCCTCACACCCAGTGCGGCCAAAATCTACACGTACGGGGGCACATAGCCGACACCCCTTAGATGAATGATGGAGGTCTTAGTCTCGGGTTCCAAGTACTCAGTGACAACCAAGTTCTATGTAACCGAAGGAAAAAAAGGGACGCTGTTGGGGGTGTCACACAGCGGAAGATCTGCAGCTAGTGTTCTTTGCCAAACAGATTCACGAAACCCATGCCAAGAATATGCTAAATGAGTTCCCTCAACTCTTTCTGGGGTTAGGCAAGCTCTGAGGATGCCAAGTGAAACTCCACATCAACAAGGCAATTCAACCGAAAGCACTTCGACACCTACGCATCCCCTTTCACCTCCGCCCCCGGTGGAAAAAGAATTGCAAAACCTCGAGGACTTGGGCGTCATAGAGAAAGTGCTGGGACCCACTCCGTGGGTGTTTCAGCTAGTGGTGGCTCCTAAGCCGAAACAACCCGTCGCCCTTAGGCTATGTGTGGATATGAGGCTCCCCAATCAAGCTATCCAGAGGGAGAGGCACGTGACCCCAACGATGGATGACATTGTGTCAGATCTGAACGGGGTCCAGTGGTTCTCTAAGCTCGACCGGAACTCCGGATCCCACCAGTTGGAGCTGGCTCCAAAAGTTGTTACATCACCACCTTCTCAACACACGTCGGGCGCTGAAGATATACCCGCCTTAGCTTTGGTGTGTCCTCCGCGGCGGAAGTGCCTAGAGGAACACCATGGCAGACTGAAAGCCACCCTACGGAGGCTGACAGACTGTGGGCTCACACTCCATAAGAAGAAGTGCGCTTTCTACCAAGGGTTGATAGACTTCTTTGCAAAACGTCTTTTTGCGGGATGGACTTCGCGTCGACCCATGCAAAGCTAAAGCCATCAGGAGTGCCCAGGTCCCACAAAAATCCACAGAACTAAAGAGTTTCCTCGGAATGGTGACCTATTGCGGAAGGTTTCTCCCGAATCTTGCCACCGTATCGGAGCCCATCCGGCAGCTGACGAAGACCGGAACAACAAGGGAGTGGACCCCTAAAGAGGAGGCGGTGTTCCAAGGAATCAAGAAGTCCCTCTTAGATCAAACAACCATGGCATACTTCCACCCCAAGAGGAAAACAGAGCTCGTAGTTGACGCCAGCCCGTCCGGGCTAGGGGTGGTCCTTCTGCAGGAAGACACCAAAGAAGTATGTGTCCCAGTGGCATACACCAGCAGGGTGTTATCCTCGACCGAAACCAGATATGCTCAAATAGAGTGGGAGGCCTTGGACATAAGATGGGCGCACCAACATTTCCATCTGTACCTGTGCAGTCATCCATTTTGAGTGATAATTGACCACAAGCCCCTCCTGCCGCTGTTCAGCAGGTCCTCACGCCTGGTGCCTCCACGGATCGAGAGACAACAGGCCCCCGTTCCAAGGTCAGGACTTTAAGGACTTTCTGGAGCGCCTTGCAATTTGGTATCGCCGCATCACACCACAGTAGCCTCAAGCCAATGGCGAGGTTGAGCGGTTCATGAGGACTCTTAACATAGCCCTCAGAATCTGTGTAGACCAGTACCAGGATCCGGAGACATGCCTGCATCAGTTCCTGCTCACCTATCGGCAGATGCCTCACTCGACAACAGGCTGTGCCCCGGCCACGCTCCTGCTGAAGCGACCACCGCGGGACCTCATCCCGAGGACCCAGAATGGGTGCCACTTAGCCTGGATATCGAAAGAACACAGCAGAAGAGGAGGGCCACTAATGAAAAGGCAACCGTCGAAAGGGGGGCAAAGGTCTGGCCGTAGGAGTAGGATCCAAGGTGGTCCTCAAGAATCGACACCCAGGTTGGAAATTTTACACGCCGTTCAAACCGGATGTATGGACTGTTGTGGGTGTGGTTGGCATCATGGTCATGGTGAAGAGAGGCCGCCACACTGTGGTAAGAAATGTGTCATGGTTCAAAATAGCCCCAGGGGCCTGACGGCCATCAACGAGGCTCCGCAGGCATGTGACGAACCAGTGAGCATGCCTGGGGAGAGTCAGACAGGCACCAGCGTGCATCCTGCACCCGTCTCGGAGCAGAACGCGAATGGCCCAGGAGGAAGCTCAGAAGATCAGTCTCCGCCTGGAGTGCTGGCAAGGTCTTTGGAGAACATCCAGGGTGACAAAAGGGGAGTACCAACCCAAAGCCAACGATATCTGCTCCAACCCAACCCCTCCCCCAGCCGAAAGCTGAGAGACTTTGTATGCACGTTAGGCTGGGCACTGGCAAATTTCTGTTAGAGGCTACACCACCTTGATAGTCTACTGTGCGATTTAAATTTGTTCTGATGTCCCTCTTCTTATTCTTTTCACTCCTCTTCATGTTTAGATCTCATCTAAAAGAAAGGAGGGATGAAGAGTACCATCCGGGCTCTACAATATATTGTTCTGGTGCACCATCCCTCGTGACCGGGCTTGGTCCAGGGGGATAAATAAATGGGCCCCAGGTCGCACGTGACCTTTGGCCAACACTTACCAGAGCCTGATGTGTGTCTCATTAGCACGCAGGCGAGGCCCAGGAGCATAGCAGTCACAGAGCGCTACACGTGCTGTCCTCCTGGAGGAGTCAAGCCAGTATGCTCCCCGACTTATCTCTATCTGCGTGGGCCCGCACAATGTAAACTTTGTAATCATTTTACCTCAAGAGGTCCACCAAAGTGAATAATTTCTCCCTTTCATCCAGCAACCGCTCCCTACCCTCCACCGCCGTCCCAAGGTACTGTGGTATGCCATTCAATACCTCCTCCTCACACAGGAAGTGTGGACGCCCAGCTTATTGGAAATACAATGTCCCTGCATTACTACTTTAGGGGCCTCCCATTCAACCCCATTTGAATGACACTGTTTCTGCATTCTCCAGCCAATAATTATGGATCACCTCCGCAAGCGAGTCCCAAAACGCCTAGTCTTTCAGTAGAGTGGACTCCAACCACCAGGTTAGGACACAAGTCCTGTGGGGCGACAATTGAAAATTGCAAATCAAGGGGATATGGTCTGGGTACTTCCTCGCCAAATGCTCTGCATCCTCCATTTGCTAATAAACTGCATCACAACAAAGAACTGCATCCAATGGAAAATCCAAGTCATGCAGGGTAGAGCAAAAACAGTAAGCCAGAGCCCCAGGTTTGCAGCCCTCCAACAATCAATAAGACCCTACTGCTGAATATAAAACCCTGCCAATTTATGCACAGGCAATTATCGTACAAGGGGAGTGAGACCAGTCTAAATTAAGGTCTGCCAGACAGTAAAAGTCTCTCTAAATTATCTTCAAGTAGGGTAGTGCTGCCGCCAGGAGTGGCGTCAAAAGAATTAGAAAGGAGCATTGGTCAGCGTTCAGGGCAAGCAGCGCGGCATCCTTGCAGTCTAAACGGCCGGTACCAGGACATAACAATCGTCAGTCGGCCATCTCCTTGTGCAATTGGAAGGGTATTCTGGGTCTGATCCAAATCAGGATCCCACTCGCATATGCAGAATAAGTCATAATAAAGCTGCCACTTCCACCTCTTACATGGAGCGCTGCCTTCGGTGTCCATAAGGTGCGCCTCTTGAAGGGATGCTACCTGTGCCTCTTTACGTTTTATGTATGTGAGAACACTGTAGTGTTAGGAAGGTGTGGTTAACCCCTGCACATCCCAAGTAAGCAATCTAAAGTGGTCAGTAATCAAGGCACATGTGTGCAGGTCTGTGGACCAAAGCCCGCAAGCCAAACACTCGGATGTAATGCCAGAAGTCTGCCACTCGGCACAGTCTCACCCGCCACACACATACCAACAATAAGAAAACAAAATAAAATGGTCCCACAAGAACAAAAAAAAACCACAAACCTTACCCCGAACCAGGATATAGAGACATCCTGTCCAAACAAAGGTAGGCAACGGCCGCCTACAAGCCAAAGTGTTCCAACCAGGGCTGTTAGGGTTGCATAACGAAAAGTTCTGTAAGGGAAAGAGTCATACCAGATTGACAATTTGCACCAGAGTTATGCCCGGTAAAAAAGTCCCACACAGTGCAGGGCCTCCACCCTCACTCAGCTCATACACACCCCAATAGAAAAACAAGGTAAACTATTCTAGGATATATGACAGTCCTCACAACTCAATTCCATAGATGAGGTCTTTCCTTCCCGGCGTCATGCAGCATCTCAGGGGAAAGCCAGATGAGATCATCAGCTTTGTCTGGGGTCATCCCCGGAAGAGTATCCTTCAGGCACGGTATTGTTGAGTTCACCGAACTTGATGCAGACCCACTTTGAGACTGCGACCCAGGATGCGGCGAGCTCTCTCTGGTCCTCAAAGAGGCCACCGCCCTGGTCTGCTCCTCAGCCACCTGGTGCTTAGTCAGTCAAAGCATTCAACCCCTGCAAGATCGCTGGCGCTGTAGTCTCCGCGGCCGCGGCTGATCCAGAGAAATTGGCCATATGGTGCCCTTGAAATAGGATTCCAGTCATTCCCATGCCACAGTAGGGTCTGAGAAAAAAAAATTGAGACTTGTCCTCCGCCTGCAACCTCAGATGGGCTGGAAACAATAATGCGCAAGATAGTGCCAGCTCTAAAAGCTTGTTCGTTACAGCAGTGAAGGAGGCCTCGGAGTCTGAACTTGAAAGGCGAAGTCTGGTTAAACAGAAACCCTAGCATTCGCCACAGTGAAGGAGCTGTGATGGCGTGCCTGCTGAAGAAGCAAGTCCCTGTCACAGAAATGAAGCAAGCAAGCAACTACTGATTGGAAAGTGGCCCCCTGGCTGGGCCGGGACTTTATTTGCACGTTCCAGAGCGTAGAACATGGACAAGTCTTCCAGGGTGACGACCTCCTGGAGCCAGTCCTCCAGAAAACTATTAATTAACACGCCTTTCACACCCTCCCGTAATCCAACAATCCTAATATTGCTGCAGCAGGCCCTTCCATCTTAATAATTAATCTTGGCCACCAGTCGACTGGTATCAGCCTCCAGATCCATAAGACGGTAGTCCATATTCAACATCTCAGGCATTAGGGTTTGGACTGAGGTCTTCAATGAACCTGTTGTTCCAACATCTTTTTCGAATCCTCCATAAGGAGGCCCAATTTGACCGCTATGGAATCAATCTTGCTCTCCAAACGCCCACCGGCGGCATCAATTGCTGCCAGCATTTTGTCAAACTTATCAGCGAGAAGCGAAGCATGACCTTCTCTGTTGCCCTGTTTGACCTCCTTGTCCCTGGAAGGACACCCGTTGAGGCATCCTCTTTAAGTCTCTGGGAGCGACCCATAGTGTGGCAGGACCGGAGTGAGCTAACCACAGCATGGCACAGTAACCAAGGTGCAGTAAAAGCAGTCACATCCAGGGAGTGAGTGGTGGGTATAGAAGGGCCAGCAGTGTCCAAAGTTGCCACTGAGGCACAAATCACAGGCAGTCTTCAATCACGCAACACGGCGAGGGTGTCACCCACAGTACTTTCCACAAAAACAGTCAGTGTTCTACGTGCAGATGGGTCCCCCTGAGCACCCCATCTATATATAGCCTGGAGGCCGTCCCACCTCCCCACTACAACAGGGAGCCCACAGGCCAGAGGGGGTCTTCTCCTGGGGGTCTTCTCCTGGATTACCAGCTACCTCCTCAGAGCAGGACACCAACAGTTCCCCACCAGGAGATGCGATGCGACTCACCCCCAGCTGGTACACCCCGGCAATGTCACCAAGCCACCAGTAGCATAGGGAGGTAGACAAGAGTCCAGAGATCAGATACAGACCTCTCATTCACTTCCACATAATCCCGCTGCAGGGCCACCCAACATAGTAATATGGCTCACTACTCCCCCTCATAGGGCCTAAGGAGTCCACTGTTTCAGCTTCCAGGATCACAGTCTGTCCAGATGATTACCCACGGCATTCACTGCATCGCCCCTTTGTAAGCAAGAAGTACTCCAGCCCCGGCAATCTGATGCCGCTCTCACGGGGGACAGGGTGACGAAGGTGGGAGGGCACTGAGCAGGCAGAGGAGTGCTATACGGCAGTTCAAGGCCTTGATGCTGGCTGGCGCTGTGGGGTCCCGGACAGGTATCCCTGAGGGATGAGATAACTCCGACCCCTCTAATTCAGATCAAAGCGTAATACATTTTATACACATATATTTACCTACATCACCTCTTTCAGCCTATTTCCTCTCCTTATCAAAACATACTACAAACCAGTAGATCCTCCAATGAATCTTTTATGTGCGCCAACAGGGACTTGGATATTAGGAGGACATGGAGCAAACCCTTATGAGGACATAGAATAAGAAAATACCAACTTCATGCAGAAAACAAACAATGAAACCTTTAGATCAACGTGGGTAAATGGTTGACAAGAGATTTCACACCAATAATGGCTGAAAACGATAATATGGCTCATGTATAGCATTTATTTATGCCTCAATTTGAATAGTCAAGAAACACAGAGAACAATTAGTCTTTTAGTTAATTAAAATCATTTAGTTCAAGTAGTCACACAACATAAATCAATACAGATGAATAAACATTTGTTGATTACCTAGGGAATAAGCGAGATAAAACATGGTAAATGTTGAGTTCAGAATTTAGTTTATACAAACCAAATATGCAGTGAAGAACAGGTGAGGAGTCACAGGATTGAGTCCATAACTCTCCAGCCGAAGAGTTATACCTGCACGCTTTACCTGCCAGTAAAGGTCAGGTTGAGTCAGTTTGAAAGTGCAGTTTAAAATGGGATAGCCATAGGAAATCAAAGTTCAGTCCGACAGCATGCTAGGAAGGAAAATCGGAAATGATAACCAACCCCGACTCCTCCTCCATGGGGGCAATTATACTTCCAAAATTGCTCAGTTTACACCTACAAAGTATCATTTCAGTCGTATGCCATGGTTTCCATTGGTTATCCGGAGTGGGCTGCTCATGGTGTGATTAATACCTCACTACAAAATCTGGAAACATTAAGTAATCTTTTAGTTGAATTTAGTATAATTTGCATTCTCTCCTCAGAAGTAATAAAATTAAATTTGTTCCCTGTCTGTCCATTACCAGATGCTCTCTCTGGGTTTGCATTTCTGTCAACACTGTTGCTGAAAAAGAATGAGACTTTGTGTTCACAATCATGAAAAGGAAACTCTCAGAAAAGTTCTCATAGCATCTAAAATGACAACTTCAGCTAGACCTTGCCTTTATAAATGAAGAAAAAGAAGCATTCGAGTCCTACATGAAAACTCACTAATATAAATAGCACGTTAAGATTAATATAAAACACATTAACAAGAATAATTCAGTTTCACTTAGTAAATTCACTCATTATTCATGTCTTCAAAGGTTACATGTCAATATTAGGCATCAACTAAAAACACTTCACACGTTTTAATTTTTTGGGCAGGAATAATATACGTCACTTTGTTATTCCTATTTGGAATTGACCTACTTTAACAAAATACTGTAAAACCTTTACGGCTAAGCATCTTCAAACTAATCAATTATTCGTATTCATTATGATTTACTATTTAAGCATTCTTTTCATTATGGCACATTGGGTAATCAGCAGTACATTTCTAAGTTAACCACCTTTTATTGCTTAAACCCGTTTCTACACTTCATATATTTAAAACTATTTCTCTTCATCCTTTACTCAGGTTTTTCACAATTTATGTACGTTTTCAGAACATTTCTGCATGCTTTTATGAGGCAGTATGACATCTCATGTTTTGTTCATCATTCTATTTTGCACATCTTATTAATATTATATTAGTAGATCATGTCTAATGGTGAGAATTGACAGAGGCAACAGTCTCTGAACTGTTATGCTCCATCACCTCCAAACCTGGCCCATGGTCTGCCTGGTCATATGCGACGAGCGCTACGGTCTCCACCTCTTGGAAGCCATCTTGCTGCCCTAGAAGGCAGCCATCTGGACTCTGTGGGGTCAAGCTCCTCGTTGTCTACCCTCACCTGCCTCGTCTCCCTGTGGCCACCACCAAGTTGTCAGCCTGGGGGCCCGAGGCCAGCACAAACAGTGGTGTGTGGAGGCTATTGAGGGATGAAGTGTCGCAAGCTTGCGGAGCAGCTCGCTTATGGTGCCTACTGCCTTGGCACAAGTTGCACACTTCTTGTACCACCGAACACCATTCCAACCACATGCCACTATTGGAACAAAGTTGCTACCTGCCCACGTAGCATTACCATTTGTACCCCTGTGCAACGCCCTATATGACACGCGGATGCAACTATATGCACTTTACGGCCCTGGAACCAACTGAGGAAATTAGCCAGGTTTTTCCTTCCAGTATGTGGCGCGATCCCCACGTTACAAAATCTGGCGATGCCTCTGATGGCAGAGCATTGAGTTTGCTTCGAACTGAAACATCTTTAGCTGACCACCAGTGGAGAAACTTTAACCCACCCCAGTACACCCCAGAAAGCCCACACTGCGTGCCCTTGACTTGTTTCTACACTACAGACGTTGAGCCACCTGCCGGATGCAGCATGGCTCTTTCCTGTGGGTCCATCTCACTAGTTGCACTGGAGATGCTCGAGATGCTGAATGCCAGATGTGGGGTTCCTGTACCTCGTCTGGGAGTAAACAAAGATCTCTGCCTAGTAGCCCGACATATTTGACACAATCCAATGCATTACAGACATTCAGGTCCCTAGGTCTCCCTTGTTTGCATTGTTCTGGCTCCATGATATCCCTGTTTCCTCCTACAAACTCATGGCGATGCTGTTTCACCTAGCCAAGCAGAGAGGCAGTAAATTGTGGTAGGAATTCGGTCCCTGAACTGCTGGGCTAGATAACCAATTTAGCACATTGCCACGCGCAACTGGAGCATAACTGGGACCTCACGTCAAATGCATCTCGACCTACAGATATTTTGGGACCAATTGTTGCATACCTTGCTTCAATTAGAAGGCAAGAACACCCCACTGTGTGACTTAATTGCCTCATGATATGCGCACCCAATCCTCCCTCCACCGCTTACCAGGAGTAACCCTGCTAACAAGACACCTATGATGCCCTCCGACTCTTCCCACATGCTATAACATGTATATTGCAACCCGTCTGATATTACTCGCCTGTCAATGACCTTCTACCATTGCTATATGCGGTTACACGCAGATCTCACCAACCTCCATGCGATGTGAACTGTCTTGTGGTACATGTATTAGCCATGTAAAATACTGATGGTGGGTCAAAATGTACATGTTTTTTCGATTCTATACCGAATAAACTTCATAAATAAAGTACAAAAAGCTAGAATATGGGGGACATATGTAAGCAAGAATGACCACATAACATTTTCTGTGCAATGTCCCACAAAAGAGGGGTCAAGTGTAAAAAAATAACAAAGAGCTCTGAGTAAGATACCCATAGCTCTTGCAGCAACAAGAATAAGCCAGTTTGCTGGTTTTTGATATAGCCTAAACTTGTTTGACCTAGAAATCTGAGAGTCAGTCAAATACGGTTGGCAATAAAGTGGCATGTGTAGCTCCTTCCAGGGCCAATTCACAAGCCTCTGCAGATGATAACATTTGGTTGAGAATATGTTCCACAAAAGGGTCTCACTCTCTCTAGTACTTATGGCTTCTTCGAGAAGTGTGGCTCACCGATTAGAGCGGCAGACCCTGAGGCAGAGGTCTGGCGCGGGACCAGGGTTCAATCCCCGTCGTGGCAGGGTCTTGGGCTCAATGTCCTCGGACCCGATAATTCTCGCCTCGGTGCCTACTCTAATCATGGGTTCCACTCTGCAACTCTGGGCAATAGCTTGCTTAATCTCCACACCGGCCCTAACAATGCTAGGATGCCCGGCCTCACCGTGGAGGTGCCTAGGAGTGGACACCTCATAGGAACAGGCCAGGAAGGGTTCCACAGCGGTATTCGTACAGCGCTTAGAGACCCCTGGGTGATAGGTGCTATACAAGTGCAAATTACATTTACATTACATTACATTTCTTGTGCAATTTGATGATATTCTATGTTACTGAGCAATGTATTCGAAATGGTGATTGCAGGAAACCTATGAAGTTAAAACATATCTTGCAATATAAGGCTATCAGTATAAAGTATAGGGGATTCCATTGCAATGCACAAAATGATCAAGTCACGTAAACTTAAACAACAATATTTTACCATGTATTCCTAAATGCTAGCGTTTCACAAAGCGATCTGACGTAAATGTGGGTCATAAACCTTGAAGAATTGGAAAAGAACGACTAAGACCAGTAGGTTTTGACATACTCATTTTTCACCCACCACAAATTGCTCAAGATTCTGGATTCCAACACCTCCTGCTTCATATAAGATTATGATGATCAGTAATGTAGGAGTTGCAGGATTTTGACATGTTCAGAATTATCAACTTAGGGACTGATTACAATGTCGGTCGGAAACTAAACACCCGACTCCTTGACGGATTCAGTTCCGATCGACTCGCAGTCGGCGGTTCCTCCTGACTGATTACTATACTACTGAACACTGTTCGGTAGTACTTCCATTGACTTCAATGGGAACATGTGTTCCAAAAGACAACACATGCTCATATGGGGAAAAAGGGTGTCTGTGGAAAACCTTGCACCCAGTTGCGGGCAACCCACGGTGCCTGCCACACGGTGCATGGTTTTACAGGGCGGTCGCTTGGGTACCTGCTAGACCCCAATACAGAGGACTCAGGATGAAGGGGGGCTGCTAGGGGCCCCAAAGGCAGTTTACGAAAGCCTTTTTGTGTCGAACAGACTGAGTCGGAAAGGCTGTATGAATCCGACATCATAATCTGTCGGTCGGGAACGCTGTCTATTGAGCTGTATGAATCGGCTCCGACTGACTCGGATTCTCTGAATGCCGGTCGGAGCCGATTCGGAAGAACGGAACTGTTACCCTTCCGACCATGAGCATCATGATCGGTCAGAAATTTTTCCGATCGAGTCAGGTAGATGGGTTCCGACATGGTCTAGGAGAATCCGACTGTCGGTCGGAGGCTTTCCGACCGACATCGTAATCAGGCCCTTAGTGTCATAACACAATGCTAATTCTACCAATGAAGATGAAATTATTGCCAAAGAACATTGATTTTCATGAAAAGCTAGCGCATTACACAGGTCTTAATTATTGCTTTCTCGAGGACGGAGTCTTGACTTCTTCCTGAGTCTAATATGGATGGTTGTGGAACAGAGACGGATAGATGCCCCTTTTCTTGAGATGTATTGCTCTGGAAGATTAAGAAATGATTCCGAAGATGAGGCACACTTGGGATAACATGTAATCGACGTTAAGAACAAGATGTAAATCTGTATTTATAAACTACAAAGGTACTGGGGAGGTAACAGAGTGCTGTAAAAGGCCACAGGCAAAAAAACACAGTAATTGTCTACAGTGTGGAGGGGAGGCTATTGCTGGATTTAGAAAGAGGGGTACTTTTAAGCTAATGAAACTGAGATGTAGTGTTTGTAAAGTACACATAAAACAAACTGTTTCCTGACAATGGATATATGGGTGTGAGAAAGTGGGTTTGTCTTGTAGTTCCTATAAACCTATAAAAGATCTGCGTGTTTAGATAACATAAACTATAGGATTGGTGTCAGACTGATTCTAGACACCCCAACTGGGTATGTCGGCCTATATACCAGCTAGCTCACAGTCCCACTAGAAACCCCTTTTACCAAGGAGAGAATAGTTCTTGGCAACTATTGAACATGACAACCCGGATTCCCTCAGGACTGTGGAAACAGTGTACTACTTTTCGCTCCGTCACTTGTGCTCATTCGTCTCAGAGAGATACACAGAATAAAAGGTATGGACGTTTTTCAATAAGCATTTCCTGAACAGTCGTCATTATAGTGTAAAACAGGTGTGCTGAAACAACCACTAGACAGAAACAGATATAAATGATTGTTAGAAGGTGGTTCTGACACTATGGGCCGCCCGGATTTTTCGCTTTTTGAGCACCTAATTGTTGAGCTTTTACCGTGGGGAGCCTCATAATCTGGGACTCACCCAGAGTGAACTCATAATGAAGCAGACTGCATGGAGATTTTACTGGTGTCCCCCTGACTTGACTAGGCCACTGTGCAGCAGCTGGAGTATGGGGCACCGTGCTGGTTACATGCAGACACAGGAGTACATGCGTGTGCACACGTGTAGGGGCTGCGCAGGGGAGATTCCTAGCGTGCGCAGTCCAGGAGCAGCTACAGAGTGAATGGCGTGGCCGGCTTATGCAGAATTGGGTGGTGACATGGAATAGGCTTTATACACGGGAAAGGAACATGCCAGGGAAAGTCAGTGTGTCTTACTGTGTTTTACTTCATTATTTCCCTAAGGGGATGTGAGGCCCATGGCTAAAATTACTTCCACAAAGCCTACAGATTCCAGACATGCACTAATGTACAGTGTAGCAGATGTGAAAATGAGTATTCTGCTAAGTCCAAAGTCATATTTGTACTGCTTTTGGGTCGTCCAGAAATGTCATCTTTCTCCGAGTCCCTGGCTGGGGTCTGGCCATGGTAGGTTAGATTAATGACCTTCCCCCCCAGAGCGAAGATCTTCCCTCCAAGGAGAAAAGATAGGTGGAGCTAAAAGCCAATCGATCAACTGCTGTCGCTGGGTGCCAGGCACCAGGTTGCCTCATGTGAAGGCAGTGAGGGGGGAAGGAGTTGGGTTTCAGAGGCCATGTGGCCAGAGACACTGGACAATGCCATGTTTGAACAACCCAGAGGCTGGACAAGGAGGTGGGAGCAGGGGCAGGGAAGTGATGTGTCGCTGTTTGATAGGACACACAGGGACTTCCTGCCAGCCCCCTACTCCACTTTTAAAAAGTACTTGCACAGGAAGAGAAGCTCTCTCTGGGGTGTGGTCTGCGGAACCGAAAGGTTCTGGATCCTGGTGCCATGGGCAGTTGGAAGGAGGAAACCCCTGACTGCCCCCCAGGCCCCTAACAGCGCCAGAAGAAGAGCCCGGGATCGTGGCGCAGAAGAGGAGGCCTCTGCGCAGGGAGAAGAGAGGCGCAGGGAGCACGTGAAAACCGCTCCCTGCAGAATGCACCCTCTTGGAGACCCAGTGGGCGTAGGAGAGTGCTCCCAGTGACTGGGGGACGCCACCAGGAGCGAGAAGACGCGAAAATGGGGCAAATCGGACTCCAGGGGGCCGAGATATTCCTCCAGAGAAGGTAGGCGACCTTTGACCCCGCCTTCGACCGACGACGAAGCGCGTGGGGCTCCGCCGCCGGTCGCAATCATGCCCCCGGGGTGGCTCAGGTCCCGGGGGCTGCCCCCTCAAAGAAGTAAAGCCGGGGTGCGCCGTTGCGCACCCCGTGAAGATGCCCCCGCGGGGTGCCAGGAGCCCACCCTGGCCTCCGCCAAAACCTGCGCTGGGGAGCGCCGTTGCGCTCCCCCTGAAGCGGTGCGGGAAGAGGGACCCGGGAGCCCAACTCAGGGCCCCGTGTGAGGAGGCGGGGCGGAGAGCGCCGTCGCGCCCCCCCACCAAGAAGAGGAGAGGAGGGACCCGGGACCCGATCCCCGAGGCGCCTGGGTGCGGGGAGCACCGTCGTAATCCCCACCCCCCCGGACCAATCCGGGGGCCCGGGACCCCATCCCCGGGCCCGATGTCAGGAAGGAGGGGGAATGCCGCTGCACTCCCCCGAGGCCAGCGGGAGCCGCGTTGGTCTCCGTGTCTACCGCCGGAGCGGGCAGACGAGATCTGAAGGGCCGGCTCCCGTGGTCGCACGCAAGGATGTGGGCCGAGCGGGGAGCCGGCGGGGGCAGCTGGGGGTGGGCTCCCTGGACTGCCCTCCAACGTGTAAAGCCTGCGGGGGTCCCGGGTGGGACTGGGGCCCCCAGAGAAGAGAAGGAGGAGCCAGGGGCCCGGGCCCTCCAACGAGGCCGGAAGATGCGGCGAAGCCGCTGGCAAATCAGCGCGGCTCTCCCTGGCACAGCGGGAGAGCCGCTCAACAAATATTCGGGGAAAGGAGCGAAATCGCCCCAGAATGCCTTGCAAGGCATTAGGAAGTCGGCTGTTTCGGGTGCTGGTGGCCCACTGAGGAGGGGGGGGTCACTCCCAATTGTTGAAGGAGGGGCAGGGGGAGCTGCAGGAGCAACGCAGCCTCCCCCAGCCCAAAGAAGAAAATTCCCACCCCAAGTGTATTGGGGATTCTAAGATATCAACCCCTCCAGGGCTCAACTGGCAGTTAACACCTTCTGGGCTGGAACTTTTGTTCTTCAGCTGAGGGTGTTTTGACAATTGCATCAAGGAGTGAAGAGCTGAGAGGGAGGATGTCTAGAAAGGCATCCCCTGGAGGTGAAGAGGTGTGATTGCACTGAACTGCGATTATTAATGGTTATTTCTTGTAGAGGGACTGAATTTCACCTGGTTAATATGAAGTGCTGGTGCAAAGTGATGTCATAAGCAAAAGTGGATTTAAGAGGCTAGACATTCCGGCTAAGGTGTCTGACTGTAGATACCTAAACCTGTGATTTTATCTGTGACGCCTTTAGGGGCTGTAATTGCAATGCATTCTAATGATATCCAAATGTGCCGAGTACTGTCATTCTAAAGTGTGCGCAAACATGTATTCTTGCTGCTGCGCTTAGGTGAAGACCCCAGACTGTTAGCCCTTAAGATGAAGAGGTGCATACTGTATGGTCAGTAGGGGATGCTCAGTCAGGGTCATGTCACCAAGGCAGATGTAGCCTGTTTAATGCTTGTTGAGGTTATGGGGGGGGGGGTCGCCGCTGGGGTGGTGCCAGTGCGCAGGGCCCTCGCTCCAGGTTAAGACCAATTCGCTGCATTGGGGCAAGATGATGTGCATACGTGGGAGTGGTGGTACTAGACCCCACCCCCCCTGCGGGAGGGGTGAAGATGTTATGCAATGTCAAAAAGTAATTCCAACAGCTTATGTATATTTGTAAATTGGTGTATAGTATTGAGTGGTGTGTGTGTTTAATAAATGTACTCTTACTTTTATAAAGCAAAGTACAGACTGGACAATCAATTATTGAGTGTTATTTTTGCACACCTGCAAATGGCGATTACTAGCCCACACCACCTCCCTTGAGTAAGCCTCAGACTGCTCCGCAACGCTACCATCTGAGAGTCAGGCGCTGCCCTAGGGTGTTTGGTTCCCAGTGAAGGACAAATGTGTCATGTTATTTGTGCAGGCCTCACAGATGCAGCCTCGTTTTCCAACATTGGTGTCTAGCGGCGGGAAACATAGTATGCCATTCTGGTGTGCATTTATAGCATTTGATAAGTCCAGTTTGGCCACACATTACCTATGCAGTAATGAGCAAATGGAAGAGTGCAAGGCTCTGAGAAGGGTTCAAAGTTTTGGGTTATGTGAACTAAAGGTATGGGAAAGGGAAACCCTGCGCCCATATGTGTCATGTGAAGATATTATGGTTTAAATGCAAACTGTATTGATATGACAGTGCTATGTTGATTATCATGTGCTAGCGGGATGGTGCTTTCCGGGAAATGATTACATACAAATGTTCTAAACCATATTGTACACCTTTGAACGCTTACACTACACCTGCATGGGGAGGGTGTCAAGAGATAGGGACAGAAACTGATACCTACATCACAGAGGGGGGTGTGAGGGTGGATGGTACTCTATGGGGGACAGGAGAAAAAGGGGGTCCTGGGAAGTTCCAGCGCTTTTAAGGGCGGGCAGGGAGGGTTTCCACAGAAGGGGCCCCAGATATCCTTCCCCCGCTGAAAGTTTCTTGCTATTGGCGCAAGCCAAAACCACTTGAAGGGTGGGGCAGGAGGTTTCTTCACCCCAGGTAGTAACACCCCAGGGGTTCCCATGGTAGGGGACCCCAACAAACTTTTCCCACGGTGGGAGGAGGGTGTGGTAGAGTTGAGTGTCCGGCAGGTCCCCCGGGTTAACTGGTGGGGAGGTGAGCAACCCAGGGGTGGCCCCTGGTAGTGGTAAAAGGGGTTTAAATGTCAAGCTGACAGGGCAGTGTGACACTGCCATCAGGCTGGGCGCTTTAGAGGAGCCCCCTGAAAACCTACTAGTCCTATAGTGTGCTGGCTGACTAATATCATCCAGCCTGCCGACACAGACAAGTTTTTGACCCCCTGTATATGACAGCACACACTCTCGAAGGCCAGAAACAATGGTTGCTCCGGAGGAAGGTGTTCACACCTTCAGCAGGATGGCTAGTTATTTAGCATATCAAGGCCAAATGCTTTAAGGCCTCTGCCACCTCTGATAAGCAACCATGAGTTCCTCCTAGACGCGAATAACGCCACCCACTGCCCTGGGGCCCAAATGGCACCAAGACAGGCAGGAACTTAGTTACTTAGAAGGCATGGCACACTTTCGGACTAGATACACACCTAAGGTGGGTCCTGAAGTGGACTGTTGAAGAAGGATATAACCATCTTGGATTTGGTGAAACTAGGCACTCTGGGTCAGGATTATTCTCCCTCTCCACAGGAAGTGGTCACATAGGGGGGGTAGTCACTCCAGGGGCAAGTAGCCCACTGGCTACTGACTTACAGTTGTAAGTTTCTGTAGGAAGCTGGACTTTCCATTGCAGATACCCTCCCACTTTTGCCCCATTTGAACTACTAAATGCTGGTTTTCGACAGTGCACTGGAGCCTGCTAACTAGTCTCCAGTGCCAGTATTCTTTCCCTAAAGCAAGACATATTAATATAACCCAAGTGGCAAGAACGTTTACAACCCAGTAAGTACCTGGTACCCAGGGTATGGGTACTAAAGAGGGTCCTAAGGGCTGAAGCATGTATTATGCCACCCTAAGGGTCTCACAAACAAACTGCATGTAGAATGCCATTGTATAATGGGTGAAATGGTGCAAGCCATCCTGAAACTTTGCACATTCCTTGTGTGCAATGCCCAAGTACACTGCATGTTTTATATGCGAGTCACTCCTACGGCAGACCTCGGAGCCCTAAGGCAGGGTGCACCATAATACATGTGAAGGCCTATCTGTATGAGCAGGTATACCTCTGTCATGCCTAGTTCCATTACCAGGGCATTGCAGGTGAACAGGCAGCCATGTTAAAGGTATGTACTTGGCACTGGTCATTATGAGTTACTCAGCTACATAATGGCTGCATTGATAATAATGGCGTCTGGCATCACACACCTCATCTCAATAAATCTATACTTATGCCAGTATCAGATTTATTGTGACATGCACCCAGATGACACCTTAAAGGTGCCCCCTGAAAACCTTCTAGTCCTCTAGTGTACTGGCTGACTGGTATCATCCAGCCTGCCACCACAGACACAGTGTCTGACCCTGGTAGGTGGATGTATGATGGAACTCCGCATACTACTACCACGCATGACTTTACCATGCAGTCTTAACCATGAAAATGCCTTTACAACACAACTCTTCATCACATATGCCACTGCCACAGATGCTAACAGTTACATTAAAAGTGCATTTACCACACATACCTCTAAAAAGCATGCCCTTACCACGAATACAGTACCACGCATTTCTAAAATATATATGGTAGGCACTCTTTTAAACCGAAAGAAATTAGATTTTCTTTTTTACTTATTCTATTTTTTGTTTTTGCTTGACTCACTGAGAATATTTTTAAAACATTATCACACATAATATGCTTTTTAAAACTGGACAAAAATCATAAACCTAGCGTACACATTTACAATGGAAACGCTCCCGTTACACATTTACAATGGAAACGCTCCCGTTACAAAAGTAGTCCTTCGTTTATATCCAGACATTCTAGGCTACCTTTGCTTACCTAAAATGGCTGTCATTTGAAGTGACGAAAAATAAAAACGTTTTTACATGTCATTCAAAAAACAAAATACACGCTCAGTCACAGTATAAAACATGTTAAAATGTACAGTTTAAAACGAGCCGTCCACAACTTTGTTACATGTGGTACTCTGACTCGGCTCATGTCCACGCCTCTCTTTCTACCAAGTGCGTCCTGAGACACTTTCCTCTCCAAACAGTGCCACCTACTAGTCGAAGTAAGTAGTACCTTACAGTGATGCACTTGTTAACTATAAAAGAAATTACCCAACTATTGGATTTTTAATTTTTTCCACAGATTTTGTTGAACTGTAAATTTTACACTTGGTTAGCCTTTATCACATTTAATATTTCCTATGTAAGTGATTTCCTATTACAAATTCCAAGAGTAATTTAAAAAAGTTCTAATTTTAATTTTAATAAACAAAAAGTGAAATCCTCAGACTTGATGACTGCCAATAACAGATTTCTAAATTATCAAAATTCACTGTTTGCATCCCTGAAAGAAACTCCAGTGTGAGCGTACCTGGGAGCAGGTGTTGGACAGTGACAGGGATCAAAATTACTATAACTCAGTTGAGATCGTCCCTCAGGGCAGGTGCTGGAGAGTGACAGGAGTCAAAATAACTTTTTTTTTTAAACAAAATGTTATTATTTTGTAAGGTACAAAGTGGGCAAAGCCCTGCGGAGACAGTACAAATAGTGTATATGTCATATAGTGCACAGTAATAATATGCAAAAACCCACATTGGCTGCAGAACATCAGACCAAAAATACACCAAATTACACCTAACACACCCAGGGAATTGTGTTGAACATTAGTAACAAACACCGGGCTGTAAAGAGTCAGTGTCATCGGGCTACACATGTGGATTTCTTTTTTTTTTTTTTTAATTCATTTTTATTGCAGATACACAAGGAGCCAATGGTGCAGTCAGTCTGTAGTAACAACTAGGTCTCACAGTTGGGGTTACTTGGTGTCAGGAAGGGATACACATCCATTTAGCCCACATCCCTGGGGTTGGGCGGCGAGTATACGTAGTGTAATATATCTAGTAGAGAGTACCCCCCGTGGACGTACACAGGCAATCCAAGTTTCTGCATTTTTTGATTTTAGAACGTAACCTAAGCCCTCCCCCCACCCCTCTTCCCCCAGTGGGCAAAAGAACACACGAGTCAAGTTCGTACAAGGTGTACACATCCAACAAATAGACAGATGTTTCAGTCACTTCTTCTTGCTCCCCCCTCTATCCCCAAACCCTCCCGGGACAATCAAGTATTCTAGATCAGCCGTACCTTATGGGGCCCGGCTCCTTATGGGATCAGCAGCATTAGTCGTGATCACAGGTAGAAATCCCTTCGGTCCCAGGGTTACGTCCCATTGTCCCTCCTGCTAAGGGCCTTCCTACAACCCCCCATCTAGCCCATGGTAGTGCCTCCACTTTGACCACACTCTATGGAACTTCTTCGGGCAGCCCCTCGCCTTATACGTGACCCTTTCCGCTGCCATATATAAGTCTAGGCCCCTTCTCCACTCCTCCAAGTCTGGGGGATCCGGTGCTCCCCAGTGTTTAGCTATATCACGTTTGGCGACCACCAATGCAAGGACTAGGAAACTAAGTAGTGGGCGACTCAGATCCACCTCATTCGTCATTCCAAGCAGTGCCAACTTGGGGTCCCAGGGTATCGAGGCCTCGAGGACCTCTTCCAATTCCCTAAAAATCTGGGTCCAGTATCTCTGTATTATTTCACAGGACCATACCGTGAGGAAAAAGTCTCCCACCCCTTGGAGGCATCGTAGGCATTGTGGCTCATCTATCTTCCCCATCCTGCATAGACGTACCCTATCAAAGTATGTTCTATGGAGAAAGTTAAATTGAATAAGTCGTAGTCTAGCTTTTATTGCCACCTCCTGGGGATGCATCAGTACTATCTCCCAATCCAGGTCCTCCATCACCCCTACCTCTGCTTCCCAGGTGAGTCTAAGTTTGGTTAGGTCGCCCAATATATGGTTAGTTAATGTTTTGTATGTTAAGGACACTGCCTGTCCTACCATCTGTTCCTGTAGGCGCCTCCCTTCCAGTGGTGCGTATACAGGAATGTCAGTAAGCGTAATGTTTTGGGCTTTCCACGCATGCCGTAATTGGTGTATTTAAAATGTTGCGTTTTATTGACTCCGAACTCTGACTGAAGGGCTTGAAACAATTTCAACTCTCCTTTGGCTATGACGTCTCCTATTGTGGATATGCCTATGTCGTCCCATCTCTGGAATCCGCGTAGTTTGTGTAGCTCAGTCAACCATTGGCAGTGCCACAATGGTGTTTGCCGTGTGGGCTTCTTTTCCTAGCCCATGCGACGTGTGGCTCTCGCCCATGCCCTGAGCGTTATAGATATGGCGGGGAGAAGGGGGGCTCCACTGACGTTCCCATAGAGATATCTTAAAATGTTAGTGGGCGCCAGCTTCGTTCTTTCCAACGCGTACGTTGGGTGATCTGCCGGTGTATGGAGCCAGTCATTGATTGGGGTCAAATGCTCCGCCCAGTAGTAGGCCTCCAAGTTTGGGAGTGAGATTCCCCCACTATATTGGTGCCTCTGAAGCGTGGACAGGGCCACCCTAGCTTGCTTCCCTAGCCAAAGGAAGGACCGCAGATCCCCATGTATCCTTTTGAAGACCGCCGCTGGTATTGGGTAGTATTCATTTTGCAGGGCGTATAGGAATTTCTGTAGTATAATCATTTTGTACATGGCCGCCCTGCCCAGTAGTGTCAGTGGGAGCTGTCTCCAGTGGTCCATATCTGTTACTGCATTAGAGATGATCCGCTCCAAGTTTTTTTGGAACGAGAGATTCGCATCCGCCGTTATGTAAATCCGAAGATATTGGAAGCCCTCAGTTGTTGTCAGTAGGTTCTCCGGTAGTCCCCCCCATTGGTTGCGTCTCCCCGGATCGTAGAGAATTGATTTGTGCCAATTGATTTTGTGGCCCGCCATCCCTCCGTATCTTTCTAGTTCTCTAAAGAGCTCAGGGACCCTGATTGCTGGTTTGGTGATGTAAAGCAGGACATCGTCCGCATAAAGCGAGATCTTTTCCATGTTTAATGCCGCATCTCTACTAGTGAAGCCATATATGTCTTCATTTTGTCGGATTCTGGCCGCGAGCACCTCTATGGCGAGCGTAAAGAGGAGAGGGGACAGGGGGCAGCCCTGTCTAGTGCCTCTCTGGATTTGGAACTCACGAGAGAGCCTCCAGTTTACCCTCACTCTAGCCCTAGGGTCAGTGTAGAGTAACCGCACCCATTTAATAAATTTAGGCCCGAAACCAAATCTGTGGAGTGCTGCAAATAAGAATGGCCAGTGGACCGCGTCGAAAGCCTTCTCGGCATCTAAGGAGAGGATCCAGTGTGGGTCGTCTCTCCCCGCCACCTCTTGGAGCCAGTTGTGGGCTCTCCTGAGATTGAATTTCGTAGCCCTGTCAGGCAAGAAGCCCGATTGGTCTAGATGCACAAGGTCTGTTATGACCGTCCTCAGGCGGGTTGACAAGATGGTTGCCAGCACTTTCACTTCCGTATTGAGTAGGGAGATCGGCCTATAGGAGGCACAGGACTCCCTTGGCTTTCCATCCTTATAGATTGGAACGATCGTGGCCATTGCGAGATCTGGTGGTAGTTTACCTTCCTCACAAGCGCCGGCGAAAAGGCCCTTAAGATGGCGGGTCAGTAGGTCCGCTGTGCGTTTAAAAAGCTCTGGTGGGAAACCATTCGGACCAGGGGTTTTGCCCGGCCGAAGCCTAGCAATGGCCGCCGTGATGTCGTCCGATGTTATGTCCGCCTCCAGGGCCTTAGGGGGTATGGTCGGTAGGTTGGTATTCTCCAAGTATTGGAGGGCCGTTTCAGGGGTAGCTAGGTCCCTAACTGCATGGAAATTCTCGTAATGGGTGGCGAACGCCTCTGCTATCTCCGCGTCCGTGTTTACCAACGTTCCTTCAGTCGTAGCGATGCTATCTATCCATCGCACCGCTCGTTCCCTTTTGCTGAACCATGCCAAAAGTTTCCCTGATTTGTCTCCCACGTCATATAATCTATGAAGGGTGGCTAATGATTGGGTCCTGGCCTCGTTAGTCACTAATTCCCTGTATCGTTTCTGGGCATCAAGTAACCGTCTCAGGGAGTCATTAGACTTGTGGGTTGTATAGGCTTTCTCCCATCTCAGTACAGCCATTTCCAGGGCCGATACCTCTGTCTGAAGTTTCCGTTTTTCCTTCCTTAATCTGGACCTAAGTCTGTCTCGTAGGACTGGTTTTAGGGCTTCCCATAGTGTAACCTTCGAGTCCACTGATCCTTCATTTTCTGCAATGTATACCTTGATGTCAGCTCTTACACCTTTTAGTATTGCCGTGTTCTGGAGATCCCACGCCGCGAGGCGCCAGGACCCCGTGCCCCTTACCACAGTCTTGGCCCACTCTCACGTATAACGGTGAGTGGTCGGATATTCCTCTGGCCTTATAGTCAGCGACATCCCCCAGACTCAGATATTGTCGGGACATGAAGACATAGTCTAGACGCGAGAACATCTGGTGAGCCCCGGAATAGTATGAGTAGGTGTGAAGTGTCGGGTGGAGCCACCTCCATACGTCGGTTAAGCCTATGGTGGTCATCTGGTCGCACAGCGCAGTCCTATGTTCCCCTCCAGCCTTGACCCCAGATCTATCTAGGTGTGTATTCATTACGTCGTTAAAGTCTCGACCCACTACCTGCATGGTGTCCGCTGTGTCCAAGAGTATGTTTGCGAGAGCGGTGTTCGTGCGTGTTTGCAGTTTGGGAGGTGCGTAGACCGAGACCAAGGTATATGTGCGTCTATTCCAGGTGCCCCGTACTACAGCGTATGTACCCTGTGGGTCTATCCATGTGTGGGTGAAGGTAAAGGGTGGGGACTTTTTAACCACAACCGCCACTCCCCTGGAGTCGGATGTATATCCCGCATGTGCCAGTACCCTGTAACGGTCCCTGGCGATGAAGGCACATTGGGTACCCTTGAGGTGTGTTTCCTGTAGGAAAATGATGTCTGGGCCAGTTCTTTTTATATAGTTATGCACTAGGCCCCTCTTAACCTTAGAGCCCAGTCCATTAACGTTCCATGTCAGGATCCTTAACCCCCTGTCCTCCTCCCTAGGTGTATGCATGGTATCTGCCATCAGAAAACGTTATGGTTGTTGAAGACCCAATCCCTCCCGACGGAGGTGATGAAAAGGTGCAATTCGAGTGACTGACCCTTCGCTCGTGTTTCTTCTGCTGCCAACTTTTCCCACCCACTCCCCTGCCCCAACAAACTAGGAAACCCCTTCCCCCCTCCCCCTCCCCACCTCCCTCCCCTTCCAGATGTGCCCCAAGACGGGACATGTCTTTCCGTAGGAGTAGGCCTGTCGCCCACCCACCAAACCCTCCCTTTCAAACACTCAAACACACCACAAAAGTGTAGAACAAAACATAAGGGGGTGCCAACTTGCGTGCTTCCCTGTATCCGGCTGCCACTCCAGTCCCATGGAACCGTCAGGTATCAGAGGTTCTATCCACATCTCTATGCAATGAGATACATAGTTTGCCTCATATCCGGGCCCACATCCGTTTATGATTTAGAGTCTGGAGTCTCAGATTCTGGTGCGCTGTGTTGTCCTGACAAGTCCTGTTCCAGCACACGGATCTCTTGCACCAGTGGGTGATCAGATTGTCTCTCTTCCTCTTCCTCTTCTCCTCCGGAAGTGCGACTGTCTAGAGCCTCCTCGTCCTCGCCATCCGAGCGTGCCGTGATGTGCAGTACTGCAAATCTCGTCCCCGATCCGGTCGTCCCGCTTGGTGAGGCCGAGCGCCCCCTTCGTGCCATTCCTGCGCCTTGACCTCTGTACGGTGTCACAGGGGTCCGCCTCTTGGATCTCCTAGATTTTAGTCTCTGAGCCTTAGGAATTTCCCAGTGGGTGGCGTTTCTCACGGATCTGTCTAGCAGATCCCGTTTGGCGATCTCTGTGCTGTTGAGGATCGGTCGCTCCTCCAGCCACTGCCAGGCGTCCTCTGGGTGCGTGAAGAAGAGAGTCTGTCCATTAAAGAGCACCATAAGTTTCGCCGGGAACAGTAGCATGTAGGCGATTTTCAGGTCTCTTAGTTTCGCCTTCACCGCATTGAAGGATCGCCTCTGCTTCTGTACCTCCTGGCTATAGTTCGGGAAAATCATGATGTGTGTATTTTCAAACCGGATCCCTCCCAACTTCCTTGCCTCTCTCAAAATCAAGTCCCTGTCGGCAAAGTTCAAGAAGCGTGCAATGATCGGACATGGTCTTGCCCCTGTTGGCGGTTTGGCAAGGAGGGCCCCCATGTGCCCTCTCTATTATGAAACAGGGCGAGAATTGCGCCGTCGGGAATGTATCCATCAGCCACGCTTTCAAAAAGGCCACCATGTCAGACTTCTCGCATCCTTCTCTAAATCCCACAAAGCGCAGGTTGTTGCGACGGGCCCTGTTTTCGGCGTCATCCACTTTCCAGAGGAGTTGGCGATGAGAGGCCTGGAGTTCCGCCATGTCTCTTTGCAAGGTTGTGATAGAGTCTTCCGCCTCACCCATTCGGGTCTCCGCATTGCTGACCCTGTCCGATCGATTCCGAAAATCCTGTCGCAGGAGTGTCACTTCCGAGCCCACCTTGCCAATCTTGGTCTCCAATGCCGCCCTTGACTCTAGTATGTCGGTACGCGACGCCTGGATGGCCTCCATAAGTAGGTCGGTGTCCGAGCGTGGGCCAGGGGTCGTCGGGAGTCCATTCACCACCTGGTGCGGTGCAGCGAAGTTATCCATCGGGCCTTGCTTGGGCCCTTTCGGTAGTGTCTCCCTCTTCCCCATGATGAGTTGCAGTGGCCCAGCCCGTCCTCTTCCCAGGTGGGGGTAGGATATGGTCTGAAGTTGCTCCCAGGCTTCTCAGGGTGTCGGAGGCTCAGATCCCCTCAGATGTAGTGCTCAGATCCTTGCCCGCATGGGCCTTGGGGGTCTGCCTCCCCCACTCTCACGTCTTCTCCTTATTAGCACCGGGGGGCCCCGGCGTGTCACTTCACGGCGCCAGCCAAAGGCGTCTAGGTGCACTCTGCGCCTTTCAACGTGTGTAGTTCAGCCCTGTCTCACCCTGCGGAGGTCGCCACCGCAGTTCCAGGGCAGCCCAGCCGGCAAAAGGGCCACAAGTACCTGCGCCTTATCTGAGTACTGGGTCGTTCATCCCCTGATGCCTCTGTGTCGGATCTCACGCCCCACCGCAGTTTCCTCTGCCCCTGAATCACGTGGGTATGCCCGCCGGAATGCCCCTTGGTTTGTGAGGGTCCCGGGGCCCCGCCGGTCTCTCTCACCGTGGCCAGATGAACATCTCAGGTGAAAACGAGCCAGCCGCGCCTGTGCACTCACCCTGCCTGTCCACAGGGTTCCAGACCTCGGTGTGGCTCGACCGCACTCCGCTGTCCTGTAAGCCGGGTCTCAAGGAAGTGGGCGGGGCCAGTCCTCCGTTCCATGGGTATTCCCGCCGGCGCACAACGCGTCCCTCTGATGGCCGCCGCGCCCTACCGGTTCTAGTGCGAGATTCCCTGTGCCTGTAAGTCTGAAGACCGGATCGCGGCTCTCAGCGCCTCCGGCAATCCCACACTAGTTCGGGCACCATCTTGGTGCAGGTTGCATTGTGGTGGCTGCTCTCCGCCGGGAAAGGGAGGCTGATGTAGGCGCCAGTCCGGGGTGTATAAGGCTCGCAGTATCGCCGCCTACCTTCCTCAGGTCCGAGCCGTGGGGCCAAGCTCCAGCCGTTACTTTGCTCGGCTCGCTCTAGCGCTGGCGGCCGCCATCTTGATGTAGTCCGGCGCACGAGCGGACGATTTCGGACTGATTTCTCCGTTCTGGGCGTAGTATATTGCACGTCTCTCGCCCTCAGTTGATGTCGAACACCTGTGGCTTCCCCGCCTTTGTTTTGGGGACGATACAGTGTGGTATGGTGTCGGATCTTGAGGCAGCTCGGCGTGAGCTCCGTCGTAGCACTTCCTAACCGGCCATGCTGTTGGCCAAGCCCCCCACACATGTGGATTTCTGAACACTAATTGTTCAATAGGATCATGGGAATCTGGATGTGGTAATGGGGGCAAGTCAAGGCCTCTGTAAGTTGCCCAGTAGGTCCAAATCTTTCAGGCTGTGCAACCCCTAGCCTGAAAAACCACAATTTCTGCGACCATACACCTTTCCTCTGCCTTCTTCCATCCAATAATACTGGGTGGGACGTAGCTTTCCTATTTTGTGCAATATCTCTTAGTTAGGGTGAGGTTCAGGAACAGGAGGTGCTGTTTGTAGCGATTTCCCCCTATGTCCGCAGTGCTATCAATCGGGGGTTGAGCGGGATAGACCAGGCCAGAACCTGGCCAAGGCAAGCCGTCACTCGATCCCAGACTGACTAAATCCCTGTGCAGCTTCACACAGTATGGAGGAAGGAGCCCTCATCATAGCAGCGAAGACATTGAGGAGACAGAATAACCCCCATTTTCCACAACCGACATTGGGTGTAATATACCCGGTGGAGGTAGTTGAACACTGAATGAGACGGTAGCGTGCAGACACTGCGTGCCCCTAGGGCTAGCCAGGGCTTCAGCCCAATCATCATCCGTCAAGGCCGGAAGATCAGCCACCCATGCCGCTCTTGTTGTATGGATTGTGGTTTCAGTTTGGGTACTGAGCGTCTGATAGATTTGTTTCATTTTATGGGCCCCAATGTCCCCCATCAACAGGCGACCCTCTGGTGGGTGGAATTCCAGCAAAGCCTCCAAATGACGGACATGGGGGTCCAAGGTGTGTTGTAATTGCAAGTAGCGAGGAAACTGGGATTTGTAGAAGTTGTATTCGGTTTGTAGGTGTTGAAAGGGTTTAAGTGTGGTGCTTTGCATGACGTCCCCAGGCGTAGAGATTCTAATAAGGCCCCACTTAAGAAATCCGGCAAGGGCGGATACGGACCGTAGATACTTGCCCTGCCAGAGGGGAGTGGAACATGTCAATTTTCCCCACCAACCCATGGATTTAAAGGTGCGTCTCCAGGTGTGGAACACTGTTCTGCAAGCTGGAGGAAGCGCATCAAGAGACATGTGGCTGTACAGGAGCTGTACCAAGGGGTTGCCAGCCATGGTCAACTGTTTAACTGCATAGGCAGGGTCCGACGGAGACCCGTACCACTATTCATTAATCACCAGAAGGTGAGAGGCGGAATAATATGCGTGAACATCGGCCACGGCAATGCCGCCGCAGTAAGAGGATTGTGTACATGTATGGAGTGCTACCCGGATCATTCCTCCTTGCCATAAGAACCTATTCGGAATGGCGTTGAGTTGTGTAAACCATGACGGAGGAACACAATACGGAAAATTCTGAAGGTAATATAACAGGCGTGGAAAGGATACCATCTTAAAGATAGCGGATCATCCATATAATGATAGGGGCAGCTGGGACCAAACCGGTGTCTCATTACGGGCCACAGGGAGCAGCGGGGCAATGTTTTGTCTCCAAGAGATCATTGGGCACAGTGATATTAAAAAAAAAAACAGATATTTAAAGCCCTCTGTAGTGATGGAAAGTTGTGACGCTCAAACCTGTCGCCTCTGATCTCCGCATATAGGAAAAAGTGTGGATTTGGAGGGGTTGGTACATAGCCCAGTGGTATTTCTGAAGATCCGAAGTATCTGAAGGACTCGAGGTCCAGCGAACCACGGGTCTGTCCTGAACAAGAGGACATCATCGGCTTAGAGCGCAATCCTGTTAGAATACTCCTGCGTCTACTGAAACCTGCAGATCAGCAGGTCCTGATGCACCCACGCCGCCAGAGGTTCGACGGCTAGGGCAAATAGAAGCGGAGACAGCACTGTCTTGTGCCTTGATGAATAGGAACGGGGGCCGACCGAGATCCTGCCACTCGAACAGAGGCAGAGAGATATGTGTATAGCAATCGTGTATACGCTATGAACCACGGTCCAAGATTTATGGCATGAAGAAGTTTGAAGAGTTAAGTCCAACTCAAGGAGTTAATGTTTTATCTATGTCGGCTAGCAAAATCGTTGCTGGGCGACAGAGTCTGTGAACTCCCGCAATTGCGTTGAGGACTCACCTAATATTATGTCTGGTAGAGCGCTGTGGCATAAATCCCGACTGATCGGGGTGGATGAGATCCTGGATAAACAATCGAAGGCCAAAATTACTTTTCTAACTCTGGTGGGGGAGTCCCTCAGGGCAAATGCAGAACATTGACAGGAGTCAAAATTACTATTATAATTCCGGTGGGGGTGTCCCTCAGGCGGGTGAAGGACATTGACAGGGGTCAAAATTACTACGATCGCTCCGGTAGGGGCGTCCCTCAAGGCAGATGCAGTACAGCGACAGGCATCGAAATAACTATTCTAACTCCGGTGGGGGCGTTCCTAGGGCAGGTTCTTAACAGTGACAGGAGTCAACGTTGGTATTCTAACTCCAGTGGGGCCGTTCCTCAGGGCAGGCACTCGACAGTGACACAGGTCAAAATTGCTGTTATAACTACGGTGGGGGCATTCCTCAGGTCACGTGCTGAACAGTGTCTGGTCAAAATTAGTATTCTAACTCCAGTGGGGGCGTCCCTCAGTGCAGGTGCTGGACAGGGTCAGGGGCCAAAGTTACTATTCTAACTCCAGAAGCGGAATTTCCTACGGGCAGGTGCATGATATTGTCTGAGGATAGAATTACTAGTCTATGCCGGACATTTTTCGGAGTAAAAGCAAAGTAGTATAACACCATTTTAAACTTGCCAGAAAGCAGGTTCTGGACAGTGACTGCAAACTAATCTTACCTTTGTTACTGCTCCGGATACCTTTTTTTGGACAGATTTTGGGGAGAGACTGTCCTTTGAAATTATGTGTAAACCTAATATAAGCAGTAAACATTTTTATGTCCAAACACAAATCACGTTCAAAAACAGTGTGAACAACAGTGAGAAAACAGTTCCGATCTCATAGCAAATTGTCAGCATATAATGGAAGTCTAGTAAAAATAAAAAAAATTGGAAACCGCACACAGAATTTGAAGATTTTCTAAAATGTCAACATATTTACTAAAGATTTACTGTAATTCTCAATACATTTTTTAACAATTGTAATTTTTTTTTAAATAAAACCAGTCTTGTTTTATTTCTATTTTAGCTCTCACAAAAATTAGTAATTACGGCTTTCAACATTAAATGATTATATTATTTTTGCTAAATTCTTATATATTTCAAAGAAAAAAATCCTATCACTTTTTAAAACTTTTGATATAGAAAAGAATGTTATCGATCTTTATGAATGAATACTCCAGTATTAAAATTACTACCTGGGCATTAATACACTTGCCCAACCAATACCCCTATGTACCTAGCATCCCGTCCCTAAAAATATTTTTTGCTTAGTTAAGATTTTTCAATTTTCAAGTTTCATTTTCAATATTAATTTATAAATGAATACTCTAGTAATATAGTTAATACCTGGGTATTAATACACTTCCCCACCCCATACACCTATATCTCTTGCACTCGACCCTAAAATTAGTTTAACTTAATTGTTAAATATTATAAATTGTAAATGCCACATTGTAAAGATTAATTCATGAATTAATACTCAAGTATTAAAAGTAATAGCTGGGTATTAATACAATTCCCAGCCCCAAAATCATAGCATCCATCTAAATCGGTTTTGGGATCCAGGCATTTACTTAATGGGTGCCAGTTGAGGGACAATGTATAAATCACATAATTGCCAGTGTGATATGTGTACCAACAAGACGATCGGGGAACACCTCCATGCAGACTTAAGAAACCAGCCAGGATCAGACTCCAACCCTGAATGAGCTCCTGACAAAGAAGACTCTCCGGTACACTTAGACGAGGAGGAGCAACCTGGCCCAGCAGGTTTGGCTCGGCAGATGTCACCAGCATGTTCAGCTAACAACACACAGCTGACCCTTGCCGCAACAGATACACTGTCAACCACGGGCAACAACATCAACACAGCAACAAAGTCCACTCTGGAGTTAACAGACACAAACCCAGTCTATGAGGATCATGTTCAACTGTGCAGGCAAAACCCGTGCAGGCCCGTGGGGGTGGAGGTTGTGGGAGGGGACTGTGGATCGACGTCAGCAAACAGCTGGGGCCACTGATGTCCAGGCCAACCTCTCCTGGGTACAGGATGCCTATGAGGGGTACCAGGGAGCAATGGGCCAGGTTTCGGAACATTGAACACCTGCAGGCGTCCCAAGACCAAAGACTTGAGCTTTTCAATAACCAAATGACGAAGGAGACCAGTACCACCTTTTGCCAGGCATTTTCACACAAGTACCTTTCCCTGTATGCTGTCTCTATCTGTGCCCTCAACATCTGCGCACGCCACAGGGAGGGATGCTGATCCTGGTGGAGAATCCTCAATACCCCTGGAACCTGTAGTTGTTCTCCCCCAAACGTAGGGTAGGTCGTCCAAAGAAAGATAAGGGAGGATCGGATGGCGATGCACAACTCCCTGCAGACCTGATATCCGTCTTTGTGCACCGAACGTTCACTTTGTTGACTATTCATCACAAATGTTCCACATCAGATGGAAGTACACTGTTGGACTTTGATAACTGTGGCTATGATTCTTTGGATTTCAACCAATAACAGTGTTAACTTCTCAATTTTTTTTTTTACTGATCCATATTGTGTCATCACCTATTCACCATGTTTGTCAATTAATAACACTTTACACATCAATACCAGCTCATATTGTGCCTTTGACATCTATCTAAAATTGTTGTATCATGTGATTACTGATGAAAGAGTAATCAACCTAGGTCAACAAGTACATGTAAATTGTAACTTAGGTGCCACAAAGTAAACCAAATATGGCTCCACAAGATTGTTATACAGATTACTTGTATCACACAAACTTTAGTCCACGGTACCTCTTCACAGATAGTCAATTGTATGAACAATCACCACAAGTTGGCATCCCACTCAACAATCTATTCCACCAACCTATTTTGTCATGGTCAATCAACAAAACAACAATTTGAGAGGAACAACATGAGACAATACAAACTTCAATGTGAAACACAAAGTTTGTTTTTCGGGTACACCCGGTAGCAGATCCCAAACACCATAAATGCCATACACAATCAGTAGACAAAAGAAAAAGAAACAGCACTATACTTTCAGTGCGAACCGGTCCCATTACAACAAGTTTGGCATGAATTTTTAGGTAGGTTACAAGTATATGTCAGTGGTGTGGCACTTCCACTGTGACATACAATAAGGACACACACCTAGAGCTACATCAAGTTTTCACACATTTATTATCTAGGTGAAATGCACGGAAATTACCAAGGTCTATCCCCACTACCACATTGCATATGAGCACATGATGGTACACATATTGCAAAAAAAATACACACGATGGGATTAAAGTAATTCCATTCCTATTATTGCAAGCAGGTGTCATAAGGAATAGTTACTAACCTGTAATCCTAGTTCTCATCCAGGGGTATACTCATCAAAGTCATAATCTATGGGGGCGTGGCTTGACCGCCGACGGGAATGGCGGCGTGAGCTCGGAGCTCCGCGCCAGATCCCTCTATTATCCTGACTACAGAGCGGCGAACTATGCGAAGAGGGTCTAAAATACAAAGATAGAGACCAGGACCGCAGCGGCGCTGCCGGGCGCTAGCGAAACACGGCGTAAACTGCTTTGGCGACAGAGTGAGAACAGAGAGACCTTCGGCCCGCGGAGAAACAAAATGGCGCCCGCGAGTTGATCGGACCCCAGAGGGCGGTGATCCGTACGGGCAAGTGGAGCTCCGGCGAGACTCGGAAGGAGAAAATGCACGCATCGCATGTTGTGAGAGGGCGAGCGTTGCAGAGAGACGAGTGAGTGGAGCGACCCACCCGGTGCCGAGCCTGAGGGAGAGAGAACGGAAAAGCAGCTGGCGGCGAGCACTGAGACGGGGTGAGAGGAGGTAAGACCTGCGGTGAGCTGGACAAACGGTGCCCTGTGGTGAGCGGGGAGGACGGAGCAGCACTGCTGGAAGGAGAACGGAGCCGGGAAACAAGGAACCGTTCAGCGGTGGGGGAGTGCCCTAACGCAGGAACAGACGACAGTGAAGGGGGCGTCAGCATTGTACGGACACTGCTAGCGCTGGGCAGAGAGGATTACCAACTAAGAAATCGTTGAGGTGCCGCGGCGGAGGATAGGAGAGCACGCGGACTGGGCTCCGACCTGAATTGCTCGCACTGTGCTCTGCGGGCTGGGGGGCTGGAGCGCGACCCGCTGAGGCTCCCCTCCTGATGGGAAGCCACCCGAGGCCTAAGTTATAGAGCATTTGTCGGGGAGTACTGATTGAGGTTTTGGGGAGCCGCCAGACCTCTTGTGGGTCACTATAAGTACAGGGAAGGGGCCCCAGAATACCTGGAAGGACAAATTGGGGACCAGGTCAGGCAGAAGGGAGATCGGAAACACTAGAAAAACCTCCAATATGATGACATCGTGAAATCTGGTATCTCCTAGGTGGTTTCCCTGTGCAGTGCCTAGACCCACCGATGAGAACAGTGAAGTGTACAGCTGGGTGAACGGCCCACCTCAACATTGCTAAGGATCACCACGACAGTGGAAGGAAGGGATAGAGGCACCAGCCTACCACAGAGAATTCCCAAGCTGAGAGCAACAAGTAAGACTGTGCAGCTGGCGGGGGCCGACACCTCGAGGGTACAGCACGATTGAGCCTGGAGTCCGCGGGGATCAGAGCGGTACGGACGAAAGACACCTGGGAGTGCCCGGGAAGGCGTGGAACCGGCGTACGAGCCCCCCCTCCCCTACAACACGATCGGACTTGGGCTTCCAAGGGCGGTGCAGGAGGTTCACCAGAATCGTGAGAAGATTCAAACCATGGGGAAACCCAAGGGGAAAACGGATGGCGCCACGACTGCGGAGACGCAGGACCCTATCACATGGGGACCCGGGGACCTCCAGCAACTACAAGACCGTATACTCGAAGCCATAACAGCTACAAAAGATGCCTTGCAACAGGACATCGCGCAGGTGGCTTCCGAAAACAGGAACAGGCATAATAATATCCGCTTGGTCGGCCTGCCGGAAAAAATTGAAGGGGGTGATATGATTGGCTACCTGGACTCCTGGCTCAAGACGACAGTGGCTCCAGAGGGCCTGTCCCCTTTCTTCACACTTGAGCGAGCACACCGGGTCCCTGCCAGGCCTCCTAAACCAGGCCAACCACCTAGGCCGATCATAGCAAGGCTGCTCCACTACAAAGACAGAGACTTGCTGCTTCAAAAGGCCAGAGTGGAAGGCTCATACCAAGTGGACAATAGTAAGGTGACCATGTTCCCGGATTACACCTACGAAACACAGTGGCTGCGGGCCTCTTTCCTCTCGGTGAAACGAGCACTCAGAGATGAGGGTATACGATACTCCCTGCTCTTACCGGCCAAATTGCGAGTTGAGCTGGATGGCACGGCCTGTTTCTTCCACACACCGGAGGAAACCTGGTAATGGATCGAAACTTATAAAGCGGGAACCGACGGCACACGTCAGCAGGAAAAGGAGATGCAGAGATCGACACAGGAGCGAAAATCACAAAGACTCCGCAGGAAGAGACGGGACACCCAGACACCGTCGGCGTCACAAACAGTAGAAAAGCGAAAGGCAGCCCTGCAAGCAGTGGTGGAACTATCGGGCGTTAGTCCGCCAGTATTGAAACAAGGCACAGACTCCGAGGGAAATCACACAGGTTCAGAGACGGACATATCGGAGAAGCAAGGTGCCAAGGGTCCGAGGGTGACACCAAACTCAGCAGACAAAATTCTGGATGCCTGACACGTGAGATCTCGGACCTTTCTTATTACATTGACTGTCCGACTTTGATGTGGACGGAACAAGATGGCCAGCTGTCGAAAGCGCGATAGCCGCACACCTTTTATCAGGGATCATAGGGGTGTGGGTTACGGTTTGGCGCAGCCGCCTGTTGGTCCAGAGCCAACCCCTAAAAGCCCTTAAGGCTATTGCAGTGACGACTGCACGATAGACGGGTGCTAAAGTTGAATGAGGGCAGTTTGGACGGGGTCTGATGGGTTGCTATTGGGTCCTGTTCTGGAGGGGAGGAGGGATAAATGTTGGGGATGTTCTTGTGAAACAGATGCTAGAACTTACTGTTGGGAGGGTGGGAGGGGAAGGGCAAACAGGAAATTGTTGGGAAGGTTCCACCACTGAAACAAAGACGACGGTCGGCTTGACCAGCTATGAGAAGGAGTGGGACAATGGTTGACATTGATAACTTGAAATGTATGACCTGGAATGTAAGGGGGCTCCATACGATGGCGAGGAGACACAAGGTTCACTCTTACTTAACTCGTAGAGGGGTCCAGATCGCATTTCTCCAGGAAACACACTTAACAGCAACAGAGGGCCTAGCATTACAGCGCAGATGGCGAGGTCAAGTGTTTAGCACTGCCACCTCCGCATATGCTAGAGGGGCGTTGATCTGGGTTAGGGCTGGAGTGCCATTCCAGGTGACCAGGCAGGTAATCGACCCTGAAGGTAGATTTGTGGCAGTTGCGGGCAGACTACGGAGCCGCAACACTACCCTATGCAGCATATATGCACCCAACACGGAACAACTGGTCTTCTTGGGGAAACTGTCGGGGACATTGGCACATTTGCTGACGGGACCGATTGTGGTTGGAGGGGATTTTAATTCAGTGACGGATGTCTCACTGGACAGGTCTCATCCGCCGCTCAGTGATTCCCCGGTTCACAGGTTAGCTAAGGGCAGGTTAGAATGGCAGGCACGATGGAATATGGTGGATGCCTGGCATACACGACACCCGGATGGTCGGGATTACTCCTACTTCTCGAGGGTGCACGAGTTACATGTCCGGTTGGACGCAATGCTGTGTTCTCCACTGATAATGCCATCAGTGGTGCGAGCTGAGTATCTCGCCAGGACAGTATCGAACCACAACCCCCTATTGGTTACCTTAGACTGGATGTCTGAGATACCATGTGTTCCCACATGGAAATTACGTCCTGATACCATGGATGACCCGCTCATTCAAGCGATGCTGGAGGAAGGGATTATGCAATACTTTTACAGATAATGCTGGCACCGCCACGACCAGGGCAACAGAATGGGATGCCTTCAAGGTTGTCACCAGGGGGCTCTGTATTGGGAAGCAGGCGGGAATGTCTAAGCTCCTCCTGGGAGATCTTGATAAAGCAGAGAAAAACCTCTGAGAAATAGAAATAGCGAGGCCTGGGCACCCTGATCTCCAAGAGAAAGTCGGCGCAGCTCGAGAAGCAGTTGCCGTCTAAGTAGAGCGACTCCGCAGCTTTGACTTCAAGACTTATTCGATCAGAATGCATGCAGAGGGGGACAAGGCGAGCACGCTGCTGGCATGGCTGGCCGACCCCGAGAGACAACACTTACCCTTCCTAGCTCTAGAGGATGATGGGGGAGCTATGATGTACACACAGACTGAAATATTACAGGGCTTTAAGCGGTATTATGAGGAGCTTTACAAAAGTAAGGTAGCAGATGGAGACCCGGCTTTAGATGCCTTCTTGGACGAGCTGGATCTCCCACAAGTGGACCACGATCAGGCAGAAGACCTAGGAATGGATATAGAGCTGGCGGAAATTCAAGGAGCTATAAAGCGCATGGCTCGCAATAAAACACCGGGACTGGACGGTCTGCCGGTGGAATTTTATAGCAAATATGTCGACCTGATAGCACCAAGGCTTTTGGAGGTATACAAAGAAGCCAAGGAAGTGGGCCGTTTGCCCCAATCAATGAGGGAGGCCCTGGTGATACCATTATTGAAGCCAGGGAGAGAGAGTAGTGACAAGGCTTCATATAGGTTATTGTCCATGTTAACAACGGACTATAAGATTCTCAGTAGTATATTAGTGGCCCGATTGCTGCCATGCATGACCTCGCTGGTCCACGACAACCAGTCTGGGTTCATCCCTAAGCGCAACACCACCTCGAATATTCGGAGACTCATATGCCTCATGAGCGCCGACAACTCTGAGGCACAGGTGCCCCTGATCCTCTCCGTCGACATAGAGAAAGCTTTTGATAGCCTGGAGTGGGACTACTTGTACAATGTTTTGCAACGCTTTGGGCTGGGCGAAGAGTATATAAAGTGGACGAGAGTCTTATATACCTCGGTGACGGCGCGAGTGGGGAGATTGATATCGCCCCAATACCAGGTAACACGCGGGACTAGACAGGGGTGCTCACTGTCCCCCCTCTTGTTTGCCCTCGCAATAGAACCTTTAGCTAGTGAGATCAGGACGGGAAGACATTATAGAGGGTTAGTTGACAGAGAGGGGAGACACCGGATATCCCTATATGCGGATGACCTATTGCTATTTCTTGAAAATGCGGAGGCGGCTTTGACTGGGGCAGAAAGACTATTGCAACGCTTTGGGGAGCTTTCGGACCTAAAAGTCAACTGGTCTAAGACGTGCATGTTTCCTGTTCGGTAGGGAGAGCCTAGACCAGATGGCCACCAGCTGATGAAATGGGAACCCACTTGCTTGAAGTACCTCGGAGTGTACATATACCATACTCCGGCAGACATGCTGGAAGGTAATGTGGGTCGTTGTATACGGGCATTGAAAGGCAACATGGCCTTCTGGGCGACCCTGCCTCTGTCATTGATGGGCCGGATCTCCCTATTAAAAATGGTAGCCCTGCCGAGACTTTTGTATTACTTCCGCATGCTACCTGTGTGGATACCCTGTTCCATTTTCAAAGCGTTAAAATCACAGATCTCCTCATTTCTTTGGAGCACGGGGAGGTGCAGGGTCGCCCAGAACACGTTCCTTAGACCGAAAGATGAGGGGGGACTTGCAGTCCCAAATTTTTAACTTTTTTATCTGGCAGCACAGTTGTAGCTATTTTTTTTAAATTAAATTTATACTTTATTGCACCTTCGATGTAAGCACACAGCACTCATCGCCTACAACCCGGAGGCCGGCGGCAACAATTGATAGCACCTAGGACAATGGGCAGTAGTCTCATACACAGCCGTAGTGCCAGCATCCCGGAGGCCTGGCGGCGCACCCATAGGAAAGAAAAACCATTCTGCAGGAATAGCTTCTGACAATTATCAAGAATAAAACAGTTGATGCTGGTATCGACACCCATGACCATAGATTGGTGTGCAAAAATAATGCAGTTAGCTCGTTTGTGCCAAACAAAGTCTCAGAATCACGGAAACAAAATACCCTGAGAGAGGGAGGAAGAAGAGTGCAACAAGCCCACAACTAAACTCCCCCCCCCCCACCCCTCAACCAAGCCAGCCTACCCATACCCGTGTCCTCCCACCCACCTGCAATAACTACTGATTCTACAGATGAACATTGCACCTATGGCTAAGGACCCGAGGGCCCAATGATGTGATGCGGTTTTCGAAAGGGACCACGAAGACCACTCTCCCTGTACAACCATCCCGGGGAATCACGCGCCCAACTTCTCAACTAGAAGTAGCAAGGAACCAGACAACCACCACCGGGAAGAGGACAGTCAACCATGTAACATGCCAACCTCCGCCGCCTCCACCCCATCCTCCTGCAGCTCATCCAACTCCTCCCCTTCAGGGTCCGACTCACCGCCCCCCTTGGCGCACTGATATTCCCTATATAATCCCCAGAAATTCTTAGGGTGACTCTTTGGGGGAAGCAGTTCATTATACACCTCAGACTGTGTGCAGCAATACAGCAAATCCGCCTCCCAGCGCTTTTTAGTGGGAACCGGCCCCCTCATCCAGCACAACGCAACCAGGCGCTTGGCCGTCAGCAGAGCAATATCGGCCAAGCGTCGCACCGCCACTGGCAACGGTTTGTAAAAACCCAGCAGCGCTAGGGCCGGGCACGGCAGAACCTCTGTTCCCAACACCGTACTAACTTCCGAGAATACCTCCCGCCAAAACTTATGAATACTAGGGCAGGTCCAGGACATGTGCAAGAAATCAGCCGTGGGAAAGTGGCATCGCTCACACTCCGCCGACTCCCGCAATCCATACCTGTGCAATCTTTCCGGTGTGTAGTAGACCCGCTGTAAATACTTAAAATGTATCAGACGATGTCTACTATTAAGTGAGATCTTTCTAGTATTCGTACAGCAGTATTGCCACATCTCATCCGAGATCGTCAACTGGAGATCAGACTGCCAAGCCAATCTAGCTGTGGAGAGCGGGTACTGCCGGTGCCGGTCCCCCAGTTTCTTAAGGTTTGTTACCAACTTACTGGACGATGGGTTCTTAATAACATATGTGAGCTCCAGTACTTCCTGCGGCTCTGCCATTTCCGGGCCCAGCAACACCTGCAACGCCCTACGGACCCGATGATATTGAAAGCTGTGTAGCAGAGTCATCCCAGAGTGGGATTGGAGGACCTGTTGCGATGTTTTCACCGTGCCATTCAAAAAGAAACCCCCCACCTTTTCCATGCCCAAGTCCTGTAACGCCTTCAGGACTCCCCTCTCTGTCAGCGGGGCCAACCACACCGCCCATTCCACTCGCATAAGGGGAGAGTACAACAGCTCGCTATCTCGGGAGCGGACTAGCTCATGCCAAGCGTGGTTCGTGGCTGCGATAGAGTCCAAGTTACCAACCCTGCGATCAACAGGACAGCATATTGTGGCCGGGGGTGGGGTCCGCGAAGAGACGCTCCAGCTTCACTTGTGGGATGCCAGGGTCCCCATGGATCCAAGTATGAAGATGAGCCCCCTGTGCTATCCTGTAGTACCGTTCTAGATCAGGAGCCCCCAGGCCCCCTCGTTCATAGGGGAGCATTAAAGTTTGCCATCGAACCCTCGGCTGTTTGCCCCCCCACGCTAGCCTGATAAGCGTCTGCGTAAGCTGACGGAAAAAGGCCTTCGAGAGCACGACAGGTATGTTAGCAAAGAGAAAGAGGAACCTGGGAAGAACCACCATCTTCATAATTGCTATCCTGCCCATCAGAGACAGTGGGAGCCTGCACCACACCTCCACATCATCCACAAGTTTAGAGTACGCAACGCCATAGTTCTCGCATACCAGGATCTCAGGATCAGTGTGAATACGGATCCCTAAATAACGAATAGAGTCCGTGGTCCATTGCAACGGGTATTCCGAGTCAAATGGGAGGGTCACCGGGGTCAGAGGGAGCGCCACAGACTTGTTACAATTGACCCGAAGGCCCGAAAGGGCTCCGAACCTCACCACTTCCCTTAAGACAGACGACAGATTCACCTCCGGCTCTCGGACATATAACAGAGTATCGTCGGCGTACGTCGATATGCCAATCTGGTAGGTAGGGAAGTTGATCCCCTCGAACCCGTGGTATTCCCTAATAGCGCAGGCTAGAGGTTCCGCCACTAAAGCATACAGAAGCGGGGAAAGGGGGCAGCCCTGTCGAGTGCCCCTGCTGATCTCAATTGGGGCAGTGACCGAGTTCCCTATCTTTAGCCGCGCAGTCGGCTTGTAGTACAGGGCCCCTAGCATCTGAAGGAAAGGTTCACCGAGCCCATACTTACGCAAGACCCTGAGCATAAATGGCCACTCCACTGAATCAAAGGCCTTTTCCATGTCCAGGAAAATAGCCACAGCCTTGTTCTCCTGCCGGACATGCTGAATGGTGCCTAGCACCGTACGAATATTAAAGTCAAGTTCCGAGCGGGGACAAACCCTGCCTGTTCCGGGGCAACCAGGTCTGGGACAAGTAGAGCCAACCGTGCCGCCAGAACTTTTGCATATAATTTGGCGTCTACGTTAATCAGTGAGACCGGCCTATACGAGCCACACTCGTTGGGGGGTTTTCCCGGCTTCGGGATGGTGATGAGAAGCGCCTCCCTCATAGATTTCGACATACTACCCTGTTGACAAATGTCAAAGAGGAGCATCAAGTAGGGTACCAATTTGTCTTGAAAAGCCTTATAGAAGGCCACCGTAAGGCCATCCGACCCCGGAGCGCTGCCTGACCTCATCCCCTCCAGCGCCTCCGTAATCTCCTCTTTCTGGAATGGCGCCATCAGGAATTCTCATTGCCAATTGGCTAAAAAGGGCATCTGGATGTAACTCAAATAGTCATCTATCTCCTCCTCTAGGTGGCCTGATCTCGACGTATACAGTGCGGTATAATAAGCGTGGAATTCCGCCAGTATATCCTGTTCCCCGGTCACCACCTCACCACTAGCTGTCAATAACTCCTCAACCACCAGGGGCGGTCTGCTATTTCGCATCAATTTAGCCAGCAGGGAGCCAGGGCGGTCTCGTTCCCCATACGTGCGTGCTGTGGCGTACTTTCCCATATGTTGTATCTCTCTATCCGCCTCATCATGGAATTCCAATAGCAGGGACTTAAGCCTCTCAGTTATGTTCGTATCCCCCTCACCCCCCGCTTGTCGTTCCAGATCAGACAGTTGAGTTTCCAGGTATTTCATTCACTGCCTGATAGCCTTAAGCACCCCTGAATGCTTGGCCATCGTCATCCCACGTATGTACACTTTGAAAGCATCCCAGAGCACCTGGACACTTTCCACAGACCCCACATTAGTCGAGAAGTAAGTGTCTATATCCTCAGCTAGTTCCCCTCTGAAGGCCTCATCTAGCAGTGAATACGGGGGAACCTCCAGGTGAACGGGGGTATCCTTCTAGCCGGGGCCTCTAATAGCAAAAGCAGCGGTGAGTGGTCAGATAACGTACGGGGCAATACTTCACACCCCCTCACGGAATTAAGGAGGGAGTGGGAGACAAACCAATAATCAATCCTCGTGTGTACATTATGATAGGCTGAGTAATGAGTGAACCCACCCTTCCCCGGGTGCCTATGACGCCACACATCCAGGAGATCAAGTTTCACCAGCTCCGCCTGCATAAGTAGCGCCGAGGCCGCCGGGAGCTTGGGAGCACCCGCCGACCTATCCAGCTCCGGGTTCAACACGAAATTGAAATCTCCCCCCCCACAGCAACCTGGAACCTTCATACTGTCTACAGAGGTCCGCCAGTGAGGTGTAAAAAGCGGGTGTGTCGTAATTGGGGCCATACACATTCACAACCAACAAGTCGTGGCCTTTCCCCACACAGCGAGTAACAGCATACCGACCCACCGGGTCCACAACAACCTTCTGCAATGTCAACTGAGATTTGGGATTAGCCCACGTAAGCACACCCCTCGCATGTGTAGTGAACCCTGCAGCAACACAAGCACTCCCCAGACCCCTGGTCAGCAACATAGGACTAGTCAGAGGCAGGTGCGTTTCTTGGAGCAGGGCAAGATCCACCCGGTGCCGCTGCAAATAAGCTAGTACCTTCCTGAGTTTTCGGAAATCATTCAGCCCCCTCACATTCCAAGATAGTAGTCTGAGAGAGTTGGGGCCACTCTCCGGCCCTAGAGTCTCAACATCCACCATTGCAGGGCAGGGAACAAATCAGCGTCGCACAGGTGACATAGTAGACACAATCCGGTAGTAGGCCGCACTAAACCCTCCCCCCAACAAACCCCAAAAGACATACTGAACATGATCATCAAAAGAAGAATAGAGCAACCACCCACCCACCCACAGCCGACCAACCCCAACCCGGTCAGACAGGACCCACCACCCCCCACCATCCCCCTACCCCAAGGAAAAAAAACACTACAGACCCAAGAGGCCCTCAGGAGAGCCAAAAAAAGGGCCGAAAGCGCAGGGGCAGAGGTTCCCAGCTAGACAACAGTACAATTGGGACAAGGACTTCAATACCATTCAGCACCCTCACCAGCTCAGGAAACACACTATCAAAGAACTAGTCTCCCGAGCGCGGGAGAGCCTTCCCCCAAGCTACCAGCAAAGAGTAAAACATGCAGCTGCTATACCCCCAATGCAGTCCACCAGTAGCAAGATCGCACCCCACAGTGTTGATTAATTAGATGCACAGCACCTGCAGCAGAGTCAATCACACAGAAGGGCCTAGTCGACCCAGCGAAGAGTCCACACATTCAGTTACCCCTGGCCGTCCATGGTAGCAGCCTCATCCGAGTCCTCACGTTGGCTCCTCAGGCTGTTGCGTTGTTCCTTGGCCCACTCCTTCAGAGATTTTTTCAAGTCCGCAGGGTCAGTGAAAAAGTGTGAGTGTCCCTGCTTGTTGATTCGGAGTCTCGCAGGGTACAACATGGCGTAGTCCAGACCCAGGTCTCTCATCTGTTTCTTATACGGGGCGAAGCGCTTCCTCTCTTCCTCCACTCTCGCAGTAAAGTCTGGATAGAGGGAGATGTTCATGCCCTCGAATTGCAAATTTCCTTTCTCCCTCGCCAGCCGGAGCGCCAGATCTCTGTCCCTATAGTTCAAGAGCTTCTCAATAATCGGCCGCGGTGGGAGTCCTGGTTGGGGTTTCGGCCCCAGAGTGCGATGAGCCCTCTCGACGATGAACATAGGGGAGAAGACCTCTTCCCCCAACAGTGTCCGGAGCAGCTTCTCCACGAACAACTCCATTTTGCCAGTGTTGGTAGATTCCGCCACCCCGGTGATGCGAACGTTGGAGCGCCGTGAGCGTGCCTCCAAGTCCTCCGTCTTGTCTTGAATGACCTGGAGGAGGCGTCCGAACTGCTTGCGGTCTTTATCCCATTCCGTTTGGGCTTCCTCCGCTTCCGTTAGCCGCCGTTCTGAGATATCCAGCCGTTCAGCATGCTTATCCACCCTCTCAGACATGCGGTCCATCCTAAATGTCAGTGCGTCGATTTTAGTGCCAATCGCTGCCATGCTGTCCTGTAGGCCCTTTTCCATGGCGCCCAGCATTTCACGGATGTCTGCACACAATGTGCTGTCGGATGCCGTAGGCCGCGGCGAGGCATCCGGGGCAGGCCCCTCAGCACCTTTCGCTTTCCGCTGATCAAACGACAGTTTGGGTTGATTCTTGTCGCCTTTCCCCATAGCGTTCCTGGTTGTCATTCAGCAAGGCGCTCAACCGCCAGTAATATATCGCCAGCGAGTGTTAGTGGGGTAGAGAGGAGACACTGGGGGAGCAAGCTCCGAAGGACGAGATGTTGCGCAGCAAGAAATGCGTCCAAGATGGCGGCTTATCGTCCCGCAGTACGAGTAGGCCTAAAAGCCAGAGGGGGACACCACCAAGCACTCCTACAGAACCGGACCACACCAATGTCGAGCAGTTGGACCACCACACTCCAAAACACTTCCAAATCCGCAGCTCCACAGCAGTCCTAGAGACGTGGAAGGCTCGGGCAACGGCCGGTGGAACCCTCCCCAGGGAGATGGCGGTCCGCCCGTGGTTTCCTTCAGCGTCCAATGGTGCCTCAAAGCACCAGCACTTTTGCTCCCATCGGGTGCACAAACGAGGGTCAGGCCAACACGGCTGCTCTCGGGAACACGGCTTGATATCGCGTAGCAGGGCCAGCTGTGTAGTCGCAGAAGAGGCAGACCGGCACCACTCTAGTATCGCGGGCCGCACGCAGCGTGACGCAGCTCGGGCGGCTTCTCAGGACAGACCGTGGACTACGGCCTGGTCTTCTTCTCCGCCCTCCTCCAAACAGCAAAGCGACACCACACCGGATTTCGACCGGGGAAAAGCCCTCCACCAGATCGGGGCGTAGATAGAGAGTCCACCACTGATTTCAGAGCCAGCTAGGCGCCGAAAGGATAGTTTTGTCGAATTTTAAAGGGGCTCAGGCGAGGAGCTCACACGTCTTTCATGGACGCCGGCAAGCTCCGCCCCCCCACAGTTGTAGCTATTTACACAGGAGGTGGTGAGAGTGTTCAGAGGCCCAGAGCAGGAGAGAGAAAGAGGCATACCGCGACGCGTCTTGGCTTATATAACATTACAACAGAAGCTGAACTTACGGGACCCTAACCATTGAGGAACGAACGTTCCGACTCAGTTGGAACAGATCCCAACGCCTGGCATGAGTACGTCACCCGTACGCACCGGAAATTCCAATTGGAATGGTGACGGCGTTATCACATGGAGGGGAATGGTCGCAACTGCAGGTCTGGGAGGAGGCGGGACAGCAAGTTGTGGGAGATCTTTATGAGGATGGGGCTCTACTACCTTACCAAGCGCTCCAGGAAAGATTTGATCTGCCCAGGGGGGACTTCTTATTGCATACCGCGATTACTAGAGCTGTGCAGGCACACTGGCAGGAAGGTTTAATGGAACCCACGACATCTTTGGCCTGCCAGTATACCATGATGGCGGCGGATACCTATAAAGCGGTCACATGCCTCTATGGCAGAATGCTCCGAGAAAACTTACCACCTTTGACTGTATTGAAAAATAAATGGGAAGCGGACATAGGTAAAGAGATCCCGGAGACAGCTTGGGCACAGATAATACGACGAGCCCGCAAGAGCACGAGAAACGCTCGCTTCCAGCAAGTACACTTTTTCATATTGCACAGGGCGTATTTAACACCGGGGAAAATCCGTAAATATTTTGGAGTACAGGAAGCGGCATGCCCGAGGTGTACTAGAGAGGCAGTAGAACTAGACCACATGCTTTGGACTTGTCCAATGCTGGGAGATTATTGGAGGGCAATATTGGAGGTGCTGAACGAGGCGAAGAGGAGACAAATACAGTTTGACATGGCTGTTGGTGTCCTACACTGGTTCCCTCATGCCCCAAGCACAAGAACACCAGCAAATTCATTGACATGGGCCTTATATTAGCCAAACGCGAAAATACTCGGCATTGAAAGGCAAGAGCTGGTCCCTCGTATAGACGCTGGATGAGTGAATTCCTGAAATGGGCTACCTGCGAAAGCTCCCTCAGATACCAGATGGCGCGTAGGCGACAGGATGACAGAGCATTAGCTGCAGCGTCGGCGTGGGAGGTATTAGTACAGGCCCTGAGAGATCTGGAGGTACAAGATGAGGAAGAGGAGCAAGACACTGAAAGGGAACCCCGACGACACACCCAGGATACATCACACTCCGTAACACCTAACGCTCCTGGTACATAACACTAGAAACAGACAGATATAATGTGGAAGTGGTGGGACTACGGGAGGGGGGGTGGGGGTGGGGAGAACACATCAAGGGCACTAAGGGACTGCACTTAGCGCATTGGTGCCCCTAGGGAACGCTATAGGGTGAACCATCACGACATAATACACAATACCACTAGAATAGTGAGGGACGCCCTGGAAATAACAAGGAAATAATGACACCTAACTCTGAGATGGGGGAAGGCTCTGGTAGGTATAATTACCCGATGAGAGATCCGTAAGATTATGGAGAGGGAAGGAATTACAAGATATATTAAGGCGCACCCAGTAAATTATGACCGTTCCTTTAGCTGCCAATTTGATGGGGGTTAGTTGGGTGAGAGGGGGGAATCATGTTGGAAGGGTTGTTTATAAAAGGAAAAGCAGACACAAGATCTTCCTACTAGATGGATGCGATGGTCTAATGTTACACGCCCTTTAATTTATCCTGATACACGCCGTCCGACCTCAGGGATGTGAGCAAGAGGGCTGTGTAAAGAGATGTCAGAAGATTGGTGCGCCGCAACCACTAGATAGGGAAATGTGCAATGTGATAACACGTGACTTGTATAATGCCTGCAATAAAAACATATTTAAAAAAAAAAGTCATAATCTATGAATAATCCATGCCCATGTGCGGGATCCCGGAGCATATAGAAAATACATATATATATATATACCTATATATGCATATGTGAAAACATATCTATGCAGCCTAAAATATTTCCACAATGGCCAAAATGCTGAAATTACATAGGATTATATATTAGCACCTATACTCTCCCAACCCCTAAGGAAGAAAGAGAGCAGTAAACATTTGTCATACAACAATACTTTATTCCATAGAGAAACCTGTAATAGCAGGCATTTGCCAGTAGGCTGCAGTAGAGTATAAAGAAAACAAAGAAAACTGACACCTTGCCTTTAAGACCTGCAGGAGACCCCTTGCTCCCATGATGCACCACAGGTGGCAGTTAGGTCAGTTCTTTCTGGAGGTGCATAAACACCTGAGTAAATCCGCAATCATCATACAATAACTTTGCACTAATGCTCGTCAGGGGAGGTGGGTGGGTCGCTTATGACTTTGATGAGTACACCCCTGGATGAGAACTAGGATTACAGGTAAGTAACTAATCCTTCTCATCCAGGGGATACTCATCAATAGTCATAATCTATGAATAGATTAGCAAGCCCATACCCAAAGTCTTGCAGACGAGCAACCAAGTACACAGAAAAACATGCATCAAGATCACATTTATAATGCAGTTATGCAAACAAATTCCTCAAAGAGGCCTGTCCCACTTGGGCATCGGCCTGTGCATCTGAATCTAGGCAGTAATGGCGGGTAAAGGTATGTACTGAGCGCCATGTAGCCACCTACCAAATCTCAGATATGAAAATATTGCGAAGGAGAGCTGTTGTAGAAGCTTTCCCACTAGTGGCATGTGCACGTGGTTTGCCCTGTAAAGCTTTGTTGGCTAATTGGCAAGACAGAGCTATACAGGAGACGATCCATCTAGAGATAGACCATTTTGAAGCTGACAGACCGGTATTAGTTGTACCATAATTAACAAAGAGCCGGTCATGCTTCCTAAGTGGAAGAGTTCTTGCCAGATAAAATTTCAAAACCCTCTGGAGTGTAAAGATCTCTCCGGGGGAGTGGTTGGTTGAGGGAAGAAAGTAGGCAGTGTGATGGTCTGATTGATATGGAAATCCAAGACCACCTTGGGCAAGAAACCTGGATGTGTTCTCAGCACCACCCTATTGGCATGAAAGACTGTGCAAGGCTCCTTGCAACACAGGGCCTGAATCTCACTCACCCTGCGGGCTGAAGTGATGGCTACCAAGAAAGCAGCTTTCCAGGTCAAATGCTGCAAATATGCCTTAAGAATAGGCTTGAAAGGAGCACCCATCAACTTAGTAAGCACAATGTTAAGCTCCCAGGGTGGAGAGGGGGACCTCACTGGTGGAAACACTTTCTTAAGCCCCTCTAAGAAATCTTTTGCCACAGGCATAAGGAAGAAAGAGGTCTGGGAAGGAGACTTCTTGTATGCTGTGATCGCCGCTAAGTGAACCCTGAAGGAGGGGTACTTCAGGCCTGACCTTGCCAAGTGTAATAAGTATGGGAGAATCACCTGCTCCTGACCTTGAATGGGATCAAGAGCATTGCCCATACACCAAATGTAAAATCTCTTCCACTTGAAAGCATAAGACTTTCTGGCGGAGGGCCTCTTCGCTTCTCTAAGAATGTCCATACAGTCAGCCGAAAGGTCTTTTTTTTCTTTTCAAAAACCTTTATTAAAGAATAAAGACACATCAGGCACAGAACACCGTGCAGCACCAACACAAGTTACGACAGAATGCAGCAGATTGCAATTAGGAAACAGTCACAGCATCATGGTAAGCCCAGCATATAAAGACACAACTGAACAGTACCAGAGTTCCAGCCCCCGGAGAAGAAAGCACACATGAAAAAGCATACTTAGCAGAGAATCTGAAGCAACAGGGGCACAGGTGGAGAGGAAAGGGTTGAGGAGCAGTCAACGACCAGCACCTGCGGCCGCCGCGGACCAAGGGCCGGCAGGGAGCGCAGGAAGCGCCGCTGGGGTGGGAACGGGAGAAAAGATAGGAGACCAATGGGGCCCAGATATCAACAGGGCGAGATCTGGCAGGCATTAGGCCCCAGAACTCAGACAGCAGAGTCTGGCACCGAGGCATCCTCAAGCCAACTCTCAACCTTGGGAGCAGGTCGACGCCCCAACACATGGCCACCCTACGCCTAGCGAGCACCAATAGCATCGAGATGAGGCGGCGAGAGGCATCGGGGCAGAACTTGACGAATCCCAGGATGCACAGGGGGGAAAGGTTGTACGTCAGACCTGGTAATGTCAGAGATAGTGGAGTACACTGCCAGACTGGAAAAACTAACCATAAAGAAGGGTCTAAGGGGAAAAGTTTTTAAAGACCTACTTGCATCCTATCCCCCAATCTAGCTAGTAAACAGACACACAGGATGCTTAGGGTCTAGATAAAGCTCCAAATATCAATACACTCCTAAGTAATGTTTGAAGAGCTAAGCCAAGTGTTCAGAAAAGAAAGGGTAAGAAAGTATAGAAATATATATACCCATCAGCCCACCCGTTGGCGCAATCTCATCATCTGGGATTTTTGTGTTGAAAACTGGTATCTACTAGACCCTTCACTTGATTGTATTGTGAGGAGTACTAGTATAAGTTCCACCAGTGTGAGTCAGCCAACAAGATCAAATGGTGGTGCTGGTGATAACAAGAAAAGTTGCAGTGCTCAAACAATGTGAAAAATTAGAAAAGTGATTTAAAATTGCCTGTTATGAGGTCAAAGGTGCAACTTTATTGGGAGGATCAACATAACGGCAAGGTTAAAAGCAGAGTGAAGATAGTATGTCCGCAAATACTACTATCAAAAGATGGAAATTATGTGGTCGACATGTTTCAGCCTCACAAGGCTTTCTTCAGGACCTATATAGATTTCACTACTGCAAAAGTGATAACAAATGAAAGTGAACCATGTAATAAATGACCTACCGTTTGTAGGATAGGATCATGGTAAAAGAATAATCTCTTCTGAAACACAGAGAACAGACATCCGCAGGTAGATATCATCAGTTCAAAAATCTCAATGCAAAATTTGAACGTATATACACATAAACCATTTGTATGTTTATTTATTTGGCATATTTTTGCATATATTTTGTTGACCAAAAACTCGCCCACAAATCTGTGTGTAACAAACCCCACCTCGCCTGGCACTCGCTCAGGTATTTTGAGGGCCCCGCTCTAAAAAGAATAGGGAAAGAGAAAACAGACAATTCTGCCTATATCATATTTTCTCACTTAATGAAGGTAACTCTGGTATAGGGTGAACACAAAGAAAGGAAAACTCCAAATGCCCAAGACTTCAATGAGCATGAGGACCCAAAGATTGTGCCATATTCAAAGCGAATAGATCCATTAATGGGACTCAGCCTGGAACAAAAAAACAATGCTCCCTTGCTTGATAAAATGACTGAGTGAGAACAAAGTAGAGTGTAAACACCCTGCTCTAAACACCCACTATTACCACACATAAAAGGCACAATGATTGTGACAGGAACCGTGAAAAATAAAAATAAACCTCAAGTTGGAAGAGGATCTCCGGCCGTTCCATCCATAATAAAAACACAAGTAGACCAAGTAAGGATTAAACTCTTTACACAACCGAGCCACCCACCTGTCCGTCGTTGCCTCGGGCTACAAACTGAGCCCGGGGGAAGGTAAGGGACTAGGTGGCCCGGATGGTTTCGAACGTGAAGTGCGGACCAGAGATGAGACTATGAACGAACTCCTCCTCTGTCCGTTGATTGGTTTGTACTAAAACCGGAAACCGGAAGGCCATCGGTATATGTATTCCGTGCGCTCACTAGGGCAAGATATGCTAGCTAATTGGTTGCCGTGTCAAATGCAGCGCTGATAAGACCCGCCTGTTCATGAAGTGGATTAAAAAGGAAGCCGGTAAACAATCGCCGTGAAATTCCACATGAGAAACTATAACGTAGGTGTAGGCGTATACCAGCGTGTTTACAAAAGGCATATTTTACTCGCTGATTGGTGGTTCTTCTATGCGGACCAGAGAGGAGACTATGAACAAACTCCTCCTCTGTCTGTTGATTGGTTTGTACTAAAACCGGAAGATCATCGGTATAAGTGCTACGTGCACTCACTAGGGCAAGATATGCTAGCTGATTTGTTGCCGTGTCAAATGCAGCGCTGGTAAGGCCCGCCTGTTAATGAAAAAAGGAAGCCGGTAAACAATGGCCGTGAAATTCACGTGAGAAACTGTCACGTAGGTGTAGGCGTATACCAGCGTGATAGTCTGTTAGTTTACAAAGGGCATATTGCACTCGCTAATTGGTGAAGCTAGATGAAGTTGTCCGTTGTTAATGCGGACCAAAGCAACGTTGTCAAGTACCACGTGATGAACTACCACGTAGGTATGAGCGTGTCCCAGCATTGTCATCTATTTACAAATAGTGCGAAATGCGCAACCGAAATGACCAGCCCAGATAGGAAAAAACATCCTTTCGTCATGTGTTGCAATGTTCAGTGTCGATGATACAGATACACCCGTATACATAAGGTGTGTTTGCCGATAAAGTTGAAACCATGGTCGTGATCTCAACAGGAAATCACAACAGATAAGTTTTGTCAAAAAACGAGTAAGATGTATGTCATAAGTCCGTTCTACTAATTGGGACGGGTTATGGTGGAGCCCATAGTAAAGTGGCCCTAGAAACGTAACACAGGGCGCCCAGCTCTAATCACCTGTTGGATGCCCAATATTAATTCACGATCTCTCCAGTGAGGAGACATGCTGTTATTGGCAACAGGCCACGTCAAAAAACCCTTTGCTAGAGAACCCGCCTAACTTGATCAAAAATTGAAAATTGTATCAATATTATTGTGTCTCCCTTCATAATGTTAGTCAAGGGGCATTCATTCCACTTGGTTCTAGAATGGCTAAAGCAACCCAGCATGGTCTGGGCACAGGACTATGGTAGTAGAGAACTAATTGGATTCAGAGACTGGTCAAAGGTGCAGCATAAATCCTAAGAGTCTATTTGTACATTGAACTTTAATGTCGAGTCCCCCAGTATTGGCATCCACAGTTGCCTGGTGTGTGCATGTTGTTGTCTATACACAACACCAGTGCCAGAAAAGGGGGGGCGAAGAGGAAGAAAGAGAATCCGGACATTTCGACATCGGTTAAGTATCCAGGAATGTAGGATCCATTAGACCTGGATCCAAGGAATCTCGTCATTTAGCCCTGTTGTATCACATTTCAATCTGAAAATCCATTTCTGTTCTTTAATGAACAAATATCAAGATATGTAGCTGATATGTTGGGGAATATAAGGTAGTTCAAGGACCAACCATTTCATATCTTCAGCGGTATGACGTTTATAGTTAGAAAATGGTTGGTCATGCGTGTGGCCTGTTTATTACGCCTGATGGTACTTTTATGTTCTTGGATTCTGAGCTTCACTTTTCTGGTTGTCATTCCAACATAGCGGAGGGAACAGGGGCATGTTATTAAGTAAATCACCTTCTCGCTATTACAGTTGGTATGTCGTCTAAGAACCCAAGGGCGTGTAGTACCAATGTCGACTGTCAGTGTTTTCTCAGTCTGTGGACACACATAGCAAGTGCCACAAGGATAGTGTCCTTGAACAGGCAGGGACTTCCACAAGGTAGTAGTGGATTCCTGTGGAATGGACCGGGGTCTAGTGTGGACTAAGTCATCTCGTAGACTAGAACTCCTCTTGAAGGAAAACAACGGGGGCAGCATGCTTACGCCAGCAGTGTTAAGAATGCGTCAATTTTTCCGTATTATTTTTTGCACTTGTGTAGAAGCTGTGCAGAAGGTGGTGACAAAAGTCATCTTCTCCAGAGGAGGTTAGATGATAGGTGGAGCTAGTAAGGCATCCCGATGGTTATTGGCAGCCCTTTTGCGTACTCTTTTAACCAGAGTATTTGGGTATAGCCGTTTTTTTAGTTTGGTAGAAAGGTCCTTGGACTGATTCTCGAAATCATTTTTGTCAGAACAATTTCTGCGGACCCTCAAAAAATGTCCTAACAGTAAATTTTCCCTTAGGGAGCGAGGATGATGGCTATCAAATCGTAGCAGAGAGTTCCTGGACATGGGCTTCCTGTACATTTCGCTCAAGTTAGGCGGTAGGCGGGTTCTCTAGCAAAGGGTTTTTTGACGTGGCCTATTGCCAATAACAGCATGTCTCCTCACTGGAGAGATCGTGAATTAATATTGGGCATCCAACAGGTGATTAGAGCTGGGCGCCCTGTGTTACGTTTCTAGGGCCACTTTACTATGGGCTCCACCATAGCCCGTCCCAATTAGTAGAACGGACCTATGACATACATCTTACTCGTTTTTTGACAAAACTTATCTGTTGTGATTTCCTGTTGAGATCACGACTATGGTTTCAACTTTATCGGCAAACACACCTTATGTATACGGGTGTATCTGTATCATCGACACTGAACATTGCAACACATGACGAAAGGATGTTTTTTCCTATCTGGGCTGGTCATTTCGGTTGCGCATTTCGCACTATTTGTAAATAGATGACAATGCTGGGACACGCTCATACCTACGTGGTAGTTCATCACGTGGTACTTGACAACGTTGCTTTGGTCCGCATTAACAACGGACAACTTCATCTAGCTTCACCAATTAGCGAGTGCAATATGCCCTTTGTAAACTAACAGACTATCACGCTGGTATACGCCTACACCTACGTGACAGTTTCTCACGTGAATTTCACAGCAATTGTTTACCGGCTTCCTTTTTTCATTAACAGGCGGGCCTTACCAGCGCTGCATTTGACACGGCAACAAATCAGCTAGCATATCTTGCCCTAGTGAGCGCACGTAACACTTATACCGATGGTCTTCCGGTTTCCGGTTTTAGTGCAAACCAATCAACAGACAGAGGAGGAGTTCGTTCATAGTCTCCTCTCTGGTCCGCATAGAAGAACCACCAATCAGCGAGTAAAATATGCCCTTTGTAAACACGCTGGTATACGCCTACACCTACGTGATAGTTTCTCATGTGGAATTTCATGGCAATTGTTTACCGGCTCCCTTTTTAATCCGCTTCATGAACAGGCGGGTCTTATCAGCGCTGCATTTGACACAGCAACCAATTAGCTAGCATATCTTGCCCTAGTGAGCGTACGGAATACATATACCGATGGCCTTCCGGTTTCCGGTTTTAGTACAAACCAATCAACGGACAGAGGAGGAGTCCGTTCATAGTCTCCTCTCTGGTCCGCACTTCACGTTCAAAACCATCCGGGCCACCTAGTCCCTTACCTTCCCCTCGGCTCAGTTTGTAGCCCGAGGCAACGACGGACAGGTGGGTGGCTCGGTTGTGTAAAGAGTTTAATCCTTACTTGGTCTACTTGTGTTTTTATTATGGATGGAACATCCGGAGATCCTCTTCCAACTTGAGGTTTATTTTTATTTTTGACGGTTCCTGTCACAATCATTGTGCCTTTTATGTGCGATAATAGTGGGTGTTTAGAGCAGGGTGTTTACACTCTACTTTGTTCTCACTCAGTCATTTTATCAAGCAAGGGAGCATTGTTTTTTTGTTCCAGGCTGAGTCCCATTAATGGATCTAGTCGCATTGAATATGGCACAATCTTTGGGTCCTCATGCTCATTGAAGTCTTGGGCATTTGGAGTTTTCCTTTCTTTGTGTTCACCCAATACCAGAGTTACCTTCATTAAGTGAGAAAATATGATATAGGCAGAATTTTCTGTTTTCTCTTTCCCTATTCTTTTTAGAGCGGGCCTCAAAATTCCTGAGCGAGTGCCAGGCGAGGTGGGGCTTGTTCCACACAGCTTTGTGGGTGAGTTTTTGGTCAACAAAATATATGCAAAAATATGCCAAATAAATAAACATACAAATGGTTTATGTGTATATACGTTCAAATTTTGCATTGAGATTTTTGAACTGATGATATCTACCTGCGGATGTCTGTTCTCTGTGTTTCAGAAGAGATTATTCTTTTACCATGATCCTATCCTACAAACGGTAGGTCATTTATTACATGGTTCATTTTCATTTGTTATCACAGTTGCAGTAGTGAAATCTATATAGGTCCTGAAGAAAGCCTTGTGAGGCTGAAACATGTCGACCACATAATTTCCATCTTTTGATAGTAGTATTTGCGGACATACTATCTTCACTCTGCTTTTAACCTTGCGGATGGAGCTGCACGGGGTTGCGGTACAGCCTGTGCAAATACTTGAAGTGGATTAGGTGAAGCCGATAGTTCGGGGACAGCTTTTTGGGTTGATTACAACAGTAAAGCCAATCGGCCTCTGATATCTCCAAGTCCAGGTCCGCACTCCACGCCTCCTGCGCTCGATCAGAAGAATTGTGGGCAGATGCAAGGGAGAGAGCATAAAGCTTGGTAACTAACTTGTGCGGCGAGGAGGAGGAGTATATGAAGTCCAAAGCTGGAAGGGTAGGCGGGGGCCGGGGGAAAGTAGGGTGCAGTCTTCGGCAAGTGGCGTGCAGCTGATAAAATAGCAGTGTGTCTAGCAGACCCGGGGAGTTTGGCGGAGAGTAAAAGGAGTTCTCTGGGTACAGATCCGCCACTGTCCTGAGGCCCAAGCGCACCGCATGATGGGACATACTGGATGACCGAAGCGCAGGGAAGTCAGGGTGATTAACAATTGGCATGGAGTTAGCAGAGAGAAGGGAAAGGCCCGAGTGCCGGCGCAGGCAAGACCAAGCCCAATGCAGCATCCAAACCGTGTCAACTTCCGCCCGGGGGCGTACCGCGGGCGCGAACAGTGCGGTTGACAGAGGCCAGGAGGAAGCCAAGTTGGTCTCCACCGGAACATGAGGCTGATAGGGGGTGGGGTGGATCCAAAAATGTAAGAAACTGGCCTGGGCGCATAGGGCATAGATACAAAAATCAGGCGCACCCATCCCTCCGGCAGACATAGGAAGAGTAAGGATATTGTACGCTACTCTGGGTTGTTTGCCCGCCCATTCCAGCAAGTTGATCAAAGAGCGCAATTTTCGGAAAAAATGAGAGGTGAGGGGATAGGTATATTTGAGAAAAGGTAAAGGAATTTAGTAAGGACCACCATTTTGGCAATGGCGATCTGACCAGCCAGGAACAGCAGTAGTCTGCTCCACGAGGGGATCCTGGATTCCAGCCAGTCAAATGCCCACCAAAAGTTCGCCCTCCATAGCTCACCCAGATCACTGCTGAGCCAGATGCCCAGATAACGCGTGGGGCCGGATGCCCACTCAAATGAAAAGTGTTGTGAGAAAGGGACAGTGGCGTCGGTCAGGGGAACAGAACAGACTTGCTCCAGTTCACCTGAATGCCCGAGAGCCCGGCAAATCATATGATTTCCCGGACTAAAGGGCTGAGGTTGTCGGGTGGATTGCGGACATATAGAGTGACATCATCCGCGTACATGAAGAAAAGAAGGGAGCGTGACGAGAAACCAATGCCCAAGTGAGTATGGTGCTGACGTAACCTAGCGGCCAGGGGCTCCATAGCGATGGCAAAAAGTATGGGTGATAATGAACACCCCTGTCTGGTTCCGCGGGCGATGCAGATGGGATCAGAAACCTGGCCATTGATACGGAGGCGCGCAGATGGATTAGTATAAAGAAGTCTGATCTTGCACAGAAAGATGTCACTAAAACCCATACGCGGAAGGATTTAAAAAAGGAAGGGCCACTCCAAAGTATCGAACGCCTTTGTGGCATCAAGAAGGGTGGCCACTGCCGGCAGGGTGGAATTAATGTGATGTAATACGGAAAAAATGGTACGCAGATTATGGGAGGTTGCCCTCCCGGGTATAAAGCCGGATTGATCGGGAAGGGCGATGGTGGGCATTAACAGGAGGAGGCGAGAGGCAATCAATTTAGCAAAAATGTTGTTGTCAATATTAATGAGGGAGAGGGGACGGTAGGAATCCCGACGGTCAGCTGGCTTGTCAGGCTTAAGGAGCAGGGTAATTAGGGCATCGCGCAGCGACGGCGGGAAAAGACCAGTGTGAAAGACCTTGTTGTACATGGCCGCCAGATGTGGCTCCAGGATATCTGCAAATGTTTTGTAAAACGAGGCGGGCAGGCCATCTAGACCCGCGGCCTTGTCGCCGGGGAGGCGGCTTATGGCTGCCAGTATTTCTTCCCTAGAAAAGAGCTTGTCCAGAAATTTACGGTGATGGTCGTCAAGCCAGACCAGGGCAATGGACTCAAAATACTGATCAAACTCCTCACGTGGCAGAGGAGTACCGGCCGAGTAAAGTTGTGAGTAAAAATCGATAAAGCGGGAATTGATTTCCTCTGGGGAGGTTGTCCTATCCAGGCCACCGTCGCTGAGGGCGCTTATGTAGAAGGCTCCGCGTGGTGGGCGTAAAAGGTTAGCAAGGGTACGTCCCGGGCGGTCCCCCTCACCGAAGCGGCGCGAACGACCCTCCCTGCCGAGAAAGGACAATTTGCGGCCGGCTTCATCTGAGAATTCAGTGTGCTTTTGGCGAAGGAGCGCAAGCGTTTCCGGGTCAGGACATGGAGCCTGGGCAGTATCCAGATCCCAGATTTCGCCCTCGAGCCGTGCCAGTGGGGAGCGGATAGCACGAAGGACGCACGCCTGTAGGGAAAGGCACTCACCTCGGATGACAACCTTGAAACCCTCCTATATGGTACAAGCGGAATCGACGGAGCCTGCGTTAAGCTCAAAGTAATTAGTGATCACCGTATGAATGTCGGAGCAAAACACAGTGTCCTGGAGGGCGTTGGGGGGGGGGGGGGGGGGGGGACGCCACGTAAAGGCCCGAAACTGGGAGAGAGGAGGCCTAAGACTAATCTGGACCGGCGCCTGATCGGAGAAGGTACGGGCCCATGTGCTCAGCATCTATTAGCCAGGACAGGACGTCCAGAGAGGTCAGCCAGAGGTCGATTCTCGACCAGCAACCTCTCAACCCCGTCACGCAGGTGCCCTCACGGGCGTCTGGACAGAGATGGCGCCAAGCGTCGTAGAGTGCATGGTCGGTTAAGATGGATTGAAGAGCTCTAACGGCACGCAGGTGAGAGGAGTAAGAGCCTGAGCGGTCCAAGGTCGCTGAAAGAGCAACATTAAAATCACCGCCCCAAACCACTGCTGCGGAGCCGCAGGAGGAGATAAGATGCCAAATATGGTGAAAAAATTACGGGTCATCCGAATTGGGGCCGTATACTGCAGCGATCGTGACGGGCTGGGCTAGTAGCCCATGGATGGAGGATTACATATCTACCCTCTGGATTGAGAAGAACCTGTAAGGTCTGCCAAGGAAGGCCACGGCGCAGCAAAATGGAAACTCCCCTAGCTTAGGACGAGTAAGTGGGAATCCCCCCATGTTAGACTCGGGGGTCTCTGGTTGGCACAGGTATGCACTTGTGACAAACAGGGACCCTCTCCTCTAGTCAGGGTAAGAGAACTACTCCTTAGAAATAACCCTTGCTCCCCCTCTAAGTGGTGTGGCGCGAGCAGAAAAGGCTAATCTTCAGGGCGATAGATAGTTAAGCATTTATGATTACACACAGTAAATATAATGACCCACCACAAACCGACACCAGTCGTAAGGTTGTATCAAAAATACGTAGCTTTTATATAAAAATACTTAGTTGCAGAATTATCACAAGACCATATATAACGATTAGCAATTCAGGAAACCAGATTTAAATAGGCAATAGTTCTTGTCAGCAAGGTACGCTGGGGGTCGATGCGCGCTTCGCGCTGGTGAAGCAACCCGTTGGTGAATGATGGACGACAGGGAAAACAAACGTTGCGGACTCTGGATCCGATGTGAACTCGGGACCGAGCTCAAGAGTACCTTGTTGCGGGAGTCCGAGGCGTTTCAGGCGGGGCCTCAGGTGAGGGCGGACTCGGGACGAGGCCGGCAGTTCTCCGAGGATTTATCTGGCTCGAAGCTTCCTCAAGGTGCAAGGCAGGTGAGCGGGACGGTGGAAGGTTGCTGCGATCCTTGGTCTGGAGCAACTCACGGAGCGAGGCGCCGTTTCGGCCTGCGGGACGTACTTCTTAGTATGCCGGGTCGTACCTGTGGATCTGTGTGGGTCGTCGCGTTCTCGGGCAGACAGGTGCAGCACCGGACCTCCGGTACCAATGTACGAAAGGCCTTCTTGTGTTGCGGCACGGGCCTTGGTATGCAGGAGGGCAAAGCGAGACAGTCGGGTACGTATCGACGTACGGACCGTCCAAGGCTATCAGATGCACTCCGTTCAGATTCTGGCGGGAGAAGATGAGAGGCGCACAACACGCTCCGTAGCAGGCGAGGTGTCAGGAGAGCGGGCGGCCCGGCACTGAAGCGGAGAGCGACTCAAGCTTGAGCGGGGCTCTCTGTGGCAGGGCGACCAGGCTCCGAGCTGTCACGACCTTAGGAGGGCAAAGGCACCCAAGTCACAACTCCGGCGAGGGAAAAGAACTTAAGGGCCCAGCAGCAGATGGGCACAGGCAGAATTGAACCCACTGGTCCTGGGGTTCAGTTCAGGGGGCAAGCTCGAGATCAAGCCCTTGGAGATCGTTTTTAGGCACAAGTCTTCTAAGTCCTCGCTGGGCTTTTCCTCTCCGTTCTCAGCAAGGCACCACTGCAGGTTTCCTTCCTTCAGCTTCTCTTGGTCCTTCTAGTCAGGCAGAGGTATGTCGTGGTCACAACAGGATCTGATTTGGTAGGAGCAGAGCTCCTCTTTTTATACACCGTTTTTTTTGTCTTTTCCGGCCAGGGGGGCCTTTGCATAGTCCCTCTCAGCTCTTGAGTACTTTGTTTTGCGAAGTCTGGTTTTTCCTTTCAGTGAGTAGGGCAGGCCCTGCAGACGCTCCGCAGGAGATGGAGCCAGCATTGTGAAGACAAGTACTGTCCAGGAGTACTCTGTTGACGGTCTTCCCTTCTCTTCTTACAAGGTGCAGGGCAGAGTCGTCAGCCACTTCCCAGGGGGCGGATCCGGCATTGAGGTTGCAGAGCACAGGCCTATTTAGAGTCAAGGGGCACTCCCCCCACCCATCCTGGTGTAATCTTTCTATTCACCACCTGTCTTCCCCCAGCCCTGTTACTCACACAACCCAGACAGCAAATACACAAGAGCAGAGGCGGGCTGAGATGGTTAGGCAAGCAAATGCTAACTTTCTAAAAGTAGCATTTGCAAACACAGGATATTAAAATAAACTTTACTAAAAGAAGTATTTTATTATTCTGAGTTCAGGCATAAAAAACTTGACTTCCTACCATGTTCCCTGAGTCTACTGGGATTATAGAGTGTAATAATCTAGAAGCCCATTCTGGCCTATGAGAACAGGTAGCCGTGCAATAGTGAAAAATGAGAATGGCTGTAATTCACTATTAGGACATACCATGCACATCAGGGCTTGTCCCACCTTATCCTTACAATGTACCCTGCCCGTGGGCCTACCAAAGGGGTGACTGTTATGAAGTAAAGGGAAGGGTTAGAGGCTGGTAAGTGTGGGAACTTACCCAGCCAGGATGACAGTACCAGACTGCACGCAGGTTCTGCAATGGCAGACCTTAGACACATTTTACAAGGCGGCTTCTGTGGGTGGCGCAACCCGCGCTGCAGGCCCACGAGCCGTATCAGTATTTACAAGCCCTGGCACTCCTGGTGCACTTTATGGGGGACTGACAGTAAATCCAATAAGCCAATCGTAGAAATCAATTACAGGTATACACTTTACATTGGGAGCACTGGCACTGCGGCACAGATTGGCCGGGGCGTAGTGCCCTGAGCAGCGAACACCAGCAAAACGCACAAGTTACTACTTGTGTAATGATATATCTGTAAGAGACATTAGTTAGTGATAGATTCCTTACCTTAGAATATCCCCAGGCGTCAGACTGGATCTGGAAATTTTTGCGTAGCAATACCCCTGCGCGTCGGTAGGCGTCGTCTGCGGCTCCGCGTCCGTCGGCGGCGTCGTTAGCGCCGGAATGACGTCTTCGGAGTACTTAAACGCCGCCCATGCGTGCTGACGTCAGTTCTGATACACAGCTTTTCCGCGCCAGATACGCAGAGCCATGATAGAACCAACACTGGTGCCATGAAACTAGGGCCCTGAAAGGGGATGACCTTAACCCTAGATATTGGTTCGCAGAACGGGGAGGATGGGTGGGTCGGTAAGTAATCTATCACTAACTAATGTCTCTTACAGATATATCGTTACACAAGTAGTAACTTGTGCATCTGAAAGAGACACGTTAGTGATAGATTCCTTACCTTAGAATAGATACCCCAGCAATACCAACCCCGGTGGTGGGTCTGCGAAACAATAATCACACCAGAAAGTCCTGGAGGACGGAACGGCCAAAGAAGCCATCCCTCCGGACTTGACTGTCCAGGCAGTAGTGTCTTGCGAACGTATGCAACGAGGCCCACGTAGCTGCCTGGCAAATGTCCTGTAAGGGGACTCCTCGGCCCAAGGCAGTTGTTGTTGCCGTGGCTCGAGTGGAATGAGCCCGCAAACCAGCAGGGGGCTCCTTTTTGGCCATGGAGTAACATGCCTGAATACACAAGATGATCCACGGCGAAATGGTCCGCTTGTGTACCATCTTTCCCTTCTTTGCGGCCACGTAACCAACAAAGAGTTGGTCATCCACCCGGAACTGGCGTGTGCGATCTAGGTAATAAGAGAGTTCACATTTTGGGTCCAGACGGTGGAGCCTCTCTTCCTCTTTCTAGGGATGCGGAGGCGGAAAGAAGGTGGGCAAGGTAATGGACTGCCAGATGTGGAAGGCCGTGACAACCTTGGGCAGAAAGGAAGGTCTTGTCCGCAACACAACCTTGTCTGGATGAACAGAGAGGAAAGGTGGAGTAGAAGAAAGAGCCTGGAGCTCACTCACTCTCCTGGCAGAGGTGATGGCAACCAGGAAAGCAGTCTTCAGGGTAAGAAGACGGAGAGGGCAGTTATGGAGCGGCTCAAAGGGAGCACACATTAGATAAGTGAGTACAAGATTCAAGTCCCACTGGGGCATCACGAAAGGAACAGGAGGGAACATGTGTCTGATGCCCTTCAGAAATCTATTTACAATGGGGGACTTGAATAAGGAAGGCTGATCAGGTAGCCGTAAGAAGGCGGAAAGGTACCCCTTAAGAGTGCCCAGAGCAGAGCCCTGCTGGGCAAGGGAAAGAAGGAAGAGTAGAACTTCAGAAAGGGGTGCAGAGAGAGGGTCCACAGCCTTTGCTGTGCACCATCCCACGAATCTGTTCCACCTGCAGGTGTATACCGACTTTGTGGAGGGACGCCGCCGCTCAATCAATCAGGTTCAGGTGCAGGACCGTCCTCTGCTGCTGCAACAGACGGTCCTCCCGAAGAGACAGACGAATCGGGGGATCGACTGATATTATTATTATTATTATTAAAAACTCTTGTAGAGCGCGTAGTCACCCGAAGGTATCCCAGCGCTAAGAACCCTACCCTAAACCTGACAAGGGGGCCAGAAGGAGGGGGAGTGAGGGATGGGGCGGGGATACAGTGGTTCGGATGGGAAGGGATCATTGGGGAAAAAGAAAAGTTTTCAACCGCTTTCTGAAGCGGAGGTAGTGTGGTTCAATTCTCAGGTCGCGGGGGAGTGCATTCCAGAGGCTTGCGGTATGGACTGTGAACCGCCTGAGTAGCTGAGTAGCTCAGGATACCAGTATCTTCGTGCCCAGTCCGGAGCCACAAGGATAACCTGGGCCCGGTCGCGCCTGATGATCTTCAGCACTCTGGGCAGAAGTGGTATAGGCAGAAAGGCGTACAAACTCCATTCGCGACTAAAAGCGTCTCCGAGCGAGTGCCGCCTTGGAAATTCCAACGCGCAGAACTGATGACATTGCGCGTTCTCTTCTGTGGCGAATAGATCTAACCAAGGCTCTCCCCATTGCTGAAAGAGGCCTTGCGCCACGTCCGAGTTCAGACGCCATTCGTGATCCATCATGCACCGACGGCTGAGTTCGTCCGCCCTGGCATTCAGAGAGCCTGCCAGGTGTTGACCACCAGGGTCACGCCCTGATGTTCCAGCCACTGCCAGAGGCGCAGAGCCTTCAGTGCTAGATGAATCGCCTGCTGCTCCAAAAGGTTGATGTGGAGCCGGGACTCCGCCGGAGACCAGAGGCCTCTGATCTCCGCCTCTCCCATGTGGCCTCCCCAGCCCTAGAGGGACGCGTCCGTCACAACCACGTGCTCCGGGTGGGGTAGGGAGAGGGATCTGCCACTGACCCAATCGCGGTCCGTGAGCCACCACTGCAGTTGTCTCGCAGTGCCCTCCGAGATCAAGACATGATCGGACAGGTTGCCCTGATGCTGGGCCCACTGAAACTTCAGGTCCCACTGGGCGTGATGCACCAGAAGGATGCAGGAGGCCATCAGCCCCAGAAGCCGCAGCGTCAACCTGACCGAGACTCGAGATAAAGGCTGAAAGATGGGAATCAGAGCCTGTATATCCCGAACCCGCTGTTCGGGAGGGTAAACCCGAAACCGCGCCGAGTCGAGAACCGCTCCGATGAAGAGGAGCTTCCGAGAGGGACACAGGTGCGACTTCGGCACATTGATGGAGAACCCCAGCAAATGCAGGAGGTCGGCCGTAGTCTGGAGGTGGCTGACGACTGTCTGGGGTGAGCCCGCCTTCAACAACCAGTCTTCTAGGTAGGGGAAGACTGACACCCCTAACCTGCGCAGATGAGCTGCGACCACCGCCATCACCTTTGTGAACGCCCGTGGGGCGCTGGTAAGGGCGAAGGGGAGCATGGTAAACTGAAAGTGCTCTTGGCCTACCGTAAACCGCAGGTAACGCCGGTGGGCCGGCAGGACGGGGATGTGGAAATAAGCGTCCTGCAAGTCCAACGCTACCAATTTTGGAAAAGGGGGTGGTGATGGACAGAGTTTCTGAATGATGCAGAATACTCCTACCCAGTCAAGAGATCAGGGCTTGACCCATCACCGTTTTTTAGCTCACTGCACCATCCCAGCTCAGAACCTGGCTACATGCAAATTAGTCTGTTCCTGTCCCAGTGCATGATGGGAACAGGGCAAACCAAACTACCAAGCCAATTCTTATACTGGGAAACCGGTCCCCGGAAGCTTGTTTCCTTCCCAGTATAAGAATTGGCTTGGTAGTTTGGTTTGCCCTGTTCCCATCATGCACTGGGACAGGAACAGACTAATTTGCATATAGCCAGGTTCTGAGCTGGGATGGTGCAGTGAGCTAAAAAACGGTGATGGATCAAGCCCTGATCTCTTGACTGGTTAAGAGTATTCTGCATCATTCAGAAACTCTGTCCATCACCACCTTCTTTTCCAAAATCAGTCCAACGCTACCAGCCAGTCTTCTGGGTCCAGGGCAGCTAGGACCTGAGCCAAAGTCAGCATCTTGAAATTCTCCTTCCGGAGGAAGCTGTTGACGTTCTGCAGGTCCAAGATAGGGCGTAGGCCCCCTTTGCCCTTCTTGGGTACCAGAAAGTAGTGGGAATAATATCCACACCCTACTTCTGGCCCAGGAACGCGCTCGATGGCCCCCTTGGCCAAGAGGGCCGTGACTTCCTCTTGCAGAAGTTGCAAGTGATCCCCCGACACGCGGTGGCATTGCGGTGGCATGGATGGAGGGGTCGCCTCGAAGGAGAGGGAGTAGCCCCTTTGGACGATCTGCAGCACCCACCTGTCCGACGTGATAGTGCGCCAGTGGGAGAGATTATGGCGAACCCTGCCTCCCACAGGCGTCACATGGGCCTGAAAACTCAGACTAGGAAGGTTTTGAGGCGGGTGCTGTGGAGGGAGGTGTGGACTGGCCTCGCCGTTGTCCCCGACCGCCGCCATGGCAGTTTCCACAGCCGCCACCGCGCTGTTGAACATTCTGCGGTGCGTGGCTGGCAGCACGTGTGGGGGCGCCCGTTCCGTGGCCACGAAAGGAGCGAAAGGCACCAGATTGCTGGCGTGGGGCCGAAAGGCCCAAGGACTTGGCCGTAGCCCTGGAGTCCTTAAAACGTTCCAGCGCATGGTCTGCCTTGTCACCGAAGAGGCGACGGCCATCGAACCGCATGTCCAGAAGTGTGGCCGAGAAGTTGGAGGACCTCAAACAGGCGTGGCGTCGAACCGCCACCGTCGTTGCCATTGCCCTGCCCAGTGAGTCCGTGGTATCCAGCCCACACTGGATAGAATATCGAGCTGCATCTCGGCCCTCCGCAAGGGTTTGGGCGAGTTAAGCGCGGACCTCCTCCGGACATTGTGGCAGCACGTCCGCAACCGTGTCCCACAGAGTGTGGGTGTAGCGGCCCAAGAGACAGGCGGTATTGACAGACCGCAGCCCTAAGCTTAGGGACGAGAACACCTTTTTCCCGAACTGTTCATATCTCTTGGATTCCCGATCGGGCGGGGCCGACGGGAAAGCGGTCTGGGAATTGGAGGTTCGGATGACCAGGCTCTCGGGGGTGGGATGGGTGGTAGCGTCTGGCCACGTTCCTATCCACAGGCGGACCTGTGGCGGGCTTGGACCAAGTGCCCACAAAAACGTCACACAAGGCCTCATTGAACGGCAGCAGAGGCTCGCTGGAGCTGGACTGCGGTTTGAGGACCTCAGTGAGGAGGTTAGTCCTCACGGCCGCGACGGGGAGCTCAAGGTTTAAGGCCTTGGCCGCCCTCGACAACACTACACTATATGTAGACCCCTCCTCAGAAGCCACGGTCGGAGGAGAGACAAATCCAGTGTCTGGCGAAGTGTCAATACCATTGGCCTCCCCAAGCTCATATGTCCAGTCCTGTTGAGACTGGCACTCCAGTGCCAGAAGGTCCTCAGACCCCTCCCAATCTTCCTCGTCACCCATTTCCTGTAAAAGAGGATTAGTAGACGGGGCCTCCTCATGGAAATAAAAATCTCCAAAGGCCGTCGGACGCGGCGCCGTTCCGGTGCCAGAGTCGGACCGTAGGGAACATTGGGGACGGCGTCCACAGTGGGCGCTGGGTGCGACACCCATGGGGCCGGCGCCGGTGAGGTCGACCGTTGATGACCCGGATCCGAAAGCGGATCCAGTGAGGTCCTGCGGCACTGGGACCGAAGTCGCCGACGGCGTCGGGGCCGAAGCACCCGACCCGCTAGGGCATCCAGTCGGGGCCGTTGGGCCCGGAGGCGCCACGGAACCCGACTGAGGGAGGGACCTCATGGCCATGAGGCACCGCTCGATCTCCTCCGGCGTCGCGCCGTGCCCATGGACCCGAAGGTGTGGGGCAGGCGGCGACGCTTGAGACTCCCACGGAGCCGGTGTCGCCCGAGCCCCCGGCCGCATCGTGCAAGCGTCGGGGTGGATCGGAGGAACGATGACTTCTCTCCGACCTGTAATGCCTCTTACCTGAGGACTTGGAGCCTGACGACCGGTGTCCACTCCCGGAGCTGCGATGACTCCGACCCCGCGACCTGTCCCTCGACCTCCCGTGGGACCGGGACCTGCAGTGGCGTGGGGCCGACCGCCGGAGCTCGAGCCGCTTGCGGGACCACTCCCGCCTAGCCTTCGACGTCAGGGCCCGGCAGTCAGAGCAGGTGCGGTCGTCTTGGTCGAGGCCTAAGCACTTCAGGCACCGGCGATGGGGGTCCGTAACCGACATCAGTCGGTCGCATTTTGAGCAGGGTTTGAACCCGGGCATCCCTACCGGCACCGATAGAGTCGAAGACTCGAAGAAAGAAATGATCAAAAAGATCAAAATGTTCAGTCAAAAAATTACTAGGTGGTAGAGCTTCTCCTGCTCTGCGCTAGCTGGCGCGGAAAAAAGAAGAACTGACGTCAGCACGTATGGGCGGTGTCTAAGTACTCCGATGACGTCATTCCGGCGCTAACGACGCCGATGACGGACGCGGAGCCGCAGACGACGCCAACCGACGCGCAGGGGTATTGCTACGCAAAAATTTCCGGATCCAGTCTGACGCCTGGGGATATTCTAAGGTAAGGAATCTATCACTAACGTGTCTCTTTCAGATACCTGAGGCACATCAGCAAAATGTAGAAGGGAGACTCACGCCAAGGTGCCAGGTCTAACACCCCAGTAGCGGGATTGGAGTCTGGAGATGGAGCCTGGGAGCAAGTGCGTCTCTGGTAGGAGACAAAGATCTACTTTGTGGAGCTGTAGGTGTGAATGGATAAGGCGAGCCTTACGGAAATCATTCAGGCCACGAACATTCCATGTCCAGCAGACTATGTCAGCCATACGGCTTCAGTGCGGGGATGAGCACTAGGCGGAGCAGGCTACAGGGAGCACAGACTGGCGGGGCGCCTAGGTGAAGCAGGGGAAACCGCCGATGGCAAGGTGGAGCAGGTGAGGGGAGAACCACAGGGAAGTAAAAAAACAGCAGTAATCAATGGGCAGCAGACTACTGAGCAGTGCAGGGAGGACGAGCAGGGCGCGACCTATAAAAGGAGGAAGAGACTAAGGAAGCAGCATGTGCAGCTGTGAGACGAGTCCAGTAAGTCCAATCAAAACAAATTGGAGGACGATGTCCTGTGCAAAAGACCATGCGGGGCAGAATACGGATGTAGGAAGACTAGCGACGGTGCTGTGTAGGGGGCACAGTGCAGTGTCAAAAAACAAACAGGAAGGAACTCAACAACCAGACCACCCCAAACCCTCAACTGCCCCAACCAACCCAACCAAAGAAAAACTCAACCACACTACACCAACCTCCCAATCAGGCTGAGAATGCCACCCACTCCACCCAGGGGAGAGGGAAACACAAAGTGAAAAGTGGGAATCATCCCACTGGGGGCATGGCAGGACTCGGCGGACACCCCTGCACAGGAGCAGGGTGGCCAAGCTGTAGTAGAAAAGTGACATCAAAAACAGGTCACATGTGAAAACAGGATAAACCCTTATCCGCACAGTTAGTCATTGTCACTTAAGCGTTCGGCAGCCTCGTGTGGAGACTTAGGAGGGTAGGATCTGGATTCCTTGTCCAATCTCTTAGCAAAAGCGAGGGCCTCACGCCGTTCGGGAAAAACAAGTGTCTTGGAAACCCTGTCGGACCCTCAGCTTTGCCGGATAGGCCAAAGAGTAGGAAACCTCATGCTTCTGGAGGATGCGCTTGGCCGGCAAAAACTCTCTCCTGGCAGCCTGAACAGTCAAGGTGTAGTCAGGATAGAAGGAAAGGGTGTTGCCCTGGTGCGTGATGGTACCCTTATCGCGTGCTGCCTGGAGAATGACATCGTGATCTCGGAAGTTCAGGATCTTTGCCAATATGGGGCGGGGAGGCAGACCAGGACCAGGGCGCGGGCCCAGGGAACGATGGGCGCATTCCACCACGAAGAGCGGAGATAGGACTTCCCCAAAGATTTCCTTCATGAGTTGCTTGTCAAAGTCTTCCATCTTGGAGATGTTGGTGGACTCGGGAAGGCCCATGATGCGAAGGTTACTCCGACAGGAGCGGGCCTCCAAACACTCATTCTTCTCCCGAATTAAGGCCAAGATCTTATCCATCTGGAGTAACTTCTGCCTGTCTTGGGTGGCAGCGTCCTCGGCGTCAGATACCCTGGATTCCACATGGAGAAGATTGTTGTCATGGGAATCTACCCGAGCCATCACGGAGTCAAGACTAGCGGATAGTTGGTTAAGCTGGGAAGCGGTGACGGTCGACTTGACCTCAAGCATGATAGCCTTGATGCCGTCATCCCGGTTCGGGGGTGGGGGGGGGAGGTCCTTCATCTCAGCGGAGTCGGCTCCGTCCGAGCCCGCGCCGTCATGACGTGAGGATCTCCAGAGTTCGAAGGCGATTTTAGGCTGCTTTGGGTCAGATTTCCCCATAGCGATGTGCAATACTGGTGGGTCCCAGGGCAGGCGAGCCTCCGGCAGGCGAGAGCTAATAGTTAATGCAGGAAGCAGGGGCCAAAATGGACTCTCCGCTGAACCCCCAGGAGCGGGCCTTGGAACAGGGGACCAGGTGTGACAGGTGGGCCTCAGCAAGGCACCGATGAAAGGGCGCCCAGGGCGGCGCAACCGCGGCGGCAGGCAGTACTCGTAGCGCCGCTCAGCAGGGGTCAGGCAGGGTGCAGCGGCCGGCACTAGCCAAGGGGGAAACACCAGCGGGGGAGGCAAGGGGGGGGGTACACCACTCCCACAGCACAGGCAGCGCCGCACCTACGCGAGGCCGGGGACAATCATGCGACCACAACCAGGCAGCAGCGCCGCCAGACCAGGCCGCCCAGCGAGCGGCCCCCAGTCCCACCGGCAAACCCCCGCAGCAATGGCACGACTCACCGTGGAAGGCAGCGTCAGGTCCCAAGCATCAGCGCCGTCCTGCAGTGGCCACACAGACAGAAGCAGCTCCGGCGGAGGAGCGGCAGACACCCAGAGTAGAGGCCCTGCGCCGGCCACGAGGAAAGGATCTCTGCAGGGAGGGCACGTAGAAGCACCCAAGTTCCACAGGTAGGTGCGCAGTGCTCCCTCGATTCAGGATTCAGCAGTATGGTGCGGAAAATGCGATGATGCCAGCAGGACTATAGGGGATTGAAAAGCTTGGCCGTTAGAGCCCACTCAGAGTGTGACCATCTTGCAGCCGGCCAAGCCACGCCCCGTCAGCTGAAAGGTCTAGGTGGCCTTACTGGGTGACTTCAGGAGCCATGCCGTCAATCGAAGGGAAGGGAGATTGGGATGAAACACCCTCCCCTTGTCCTTGGTCATTAAGTCTGGGCGGCAGGGCAGCCTCCGATGAGGGACCTCTGACAACTGGAGGAGATTCGGGTACCACCACTGGCGTGGCCACTCCGGAGCTATCAGGATCATCCTGGTGTTGGTCTTGAAGAACTTCTGTATCACAGCCGGGATCAGAGGGAGTGGAGGAAAAGCGTACAGCAATGTCTTGATACCAGCTGAACAAAAGTGCATTCTCCCGTGATCCCTGCTGGTGGAATCTGGACACGAAGACGAGGCATTTCGCGTTTGCCACGTCTGCGAACAGATAGATGTCTTGCACTACCCATTGCCGAAACACCTCCTGAGCGACGTCTTTGTTGAGCACCCAGTTGTGCGCTTCTACGAAGTCTCTGCTTAGACCGTCTGTCTGAACATTCATGATCCCTGGAAGGTGAACTGCAATGATGGAGAGACCTCTTGCCAAAAGCCACCGCCATATGGATTGAGCTTCCAGAGGCAGAACTCGTGACCTGGTGCCTCCTTTCTTTGTTCAGATAGAACATCATTGTTGTGATGTCTGTCTGAACTTGAATGTAGCTGGACTGAAGAGACGGGTAAAGGGACTTGAGCGCCAGATAGACCGCCTATAGCTCCAAGAAATTGATATGATAGCTTCTTTCTGTCTCGGACCAGAGACTTTGTCCCTGAAGCTGGTCCATATGAGCACCCCAGCCATGCATTTAGGCATCCGTGACCACTGTCTGCGTTGGAGGCGACTGATGAAATGGAACTCCTTGCAGAAGGTGAGAGCGTTTCATCCACCATCTGATGGAGTCTCTGGCAACTTGACGGAGAGAGACATGATCTACCCAGTGGCCTGACCTCTGAGACCATTGGTCCTCGAGTGCCTGCTGCTGAAGGCGTGCATTGGGCACAATGTAGATCCACGAGGCCATTGATCCCAGTAGTGACAACACTTGTCTGGCTGTAGGACTTTGGGTGTCGAGAAGGGTGCAGCACTTCAGAAGCATTGATGACAACCTCTCCTCCGAAGGAAACACGCTTGCTTCTGCGGAGTCCAGGGAGGCGCCCAGATAGTGTATTCGTTGGGTGGGGTTTAGGACCGACTTTTTGTAGTTGCAACCCCAAAGAATGCATCAGGTTGAGGCAGTACGAGAGATGGCTCTGAAGCAGAACAGGTGTGGAGCTTTTCAGGAGCTAGTCGTCTAGGTATGGATAGACGAAGATCTTCCGCCTGCGGAGGAAGGCAGCCATAACCTCCATGCACTTGGAGAATGTCCGCAGGGCAGGTTTGAGACAGAACGGAAGCACTCAATACTGATAGTGGTGATGGGCTCTCTGGAACCTGAGAAATTTGCAATGCTTTACTGAGACAGGTATATGAAAGTAGGCGTCCTGCAGGTCGATCGCACTTTTTCAGGTGAATATTATAGGGCTTCTTCAGTTTTACCAAGACTGGAATCTTGCCTTCAGGAGGCCAAAAGCCCGCTCCACTATCATCTGCCTTGTCCTCCCATGGGCCTCATTGAAGGCTTTCCTGGGGTAACTGGATTCCACAATGGCGTTGGTAACCAAGGCTGGTTGGGGTAGCCTGCGTCACCTAAATGAAAGATAGACACAAGTACAATGTTCAAGCAACCATTTACTACATAGACACACAAAACCACTCACAACAAACATTATTAAAAATCTTAATTACCAACAAGCCAGACCCGCTCTGGAAGTAGTTGAGTCATCAAATGGAGTATGATGCTGTTCCATAGAATGTATGAGTAATGGGCTGATTCGAGAAATCTGGGACAGACGTGGGAAATACACATAAACATCACCTGTATATTTATTGAGTGGAAGGGCTTCCTGTTCCTATAAACTTGCTCATTGGCCAGTGGTGGAACTCGGACCTTCTTCATCGGTCCAAGGTACCACACAGGAGATTGCCATGCCATCCGGACCTACTGACCAAGTCAGGAGGGAAGGTGAATAGCTTGTGTGAGAGTTGCCTGAAGGCCATCTGAAACAGTAGGTAAAACCTGAGCCACCATATCCCAAAGGGCATGGGAATAATAGCCAGGGAGACAGCTGGCATTGACCGACTTTAAGACCAAGGCTTGTGAAGGAGAATATTTGGGAGGAGTGGTAGGAAAAGCATTTTGACTGAAACTGTTGGTGAAAGCATGGACCACCAGGCTATTAGGAGTGGGATGTTGGATGGCAGGGTCGATAAGCGCATGGCAATGGCGACAGGTGGTACCGAAAAGGGTATGGTCCAAATGTCAAAACTTACTATGTCTCAGTGGGAGCCTGAACAGGCTGCAATACTTTTAGTTAGTACATTAGTTTTAATCCTAATGTTTGGCAGTTGTAAACCTAACAGAAGAAGCACTTTCCTCCATAGCAGGACCTGAAAGGGAGATAAAAGGACAGCATCAGGCAGTTTCAAGCTACTGAAACCCTGTAACTCTTCATAACAGCTGTTGTCGTCATATTGGGGAAAATATTTGCCCCCCTCCTCATGGTTGTCATTGTTAAAATCTGTGTCAAAGAGGTTATGTAAAATCTGTACCCTACCACGTGTTCAAGGTAACATATAAGAGTCTGAGGAATTAATAGAAGGTTGCACGCTAGCCACCGCCTTCGGTCGTAGTAATGTCCAATTCAGTTTGGGGTTGGACAGAACTACAAGCTGTACATCCTCCTTCGCTGCAGATAGCATTGATGCAAACGGATCCGGCACAGTTGGTGGCACAAAAGCAGGCACCGAAGTTGGTCCTGGACCCCATGTGGAATCAAGTAGAACAGATAGTGCAGTGGGCAAACCCGCCGGAGTAAATCTTACTGGAGGTCCCTGTATTCCCTTAGGGCCCAAAGAAGCGGTAGACAAAACATGTAAAGTGCTGAAGATCCACACTGTGGCTTCCCTGAAGACTTCTACTTGCTGCAACATTTCCAACAGAACTGAAAATCAGGGTGTGTTGGGACCAGCGACAGAATATTCTCTGATGGAGATCAAGAACAAGATTGAGACCAACGCTGATGCTCTTGTGCACTCTGGAGTTTGAGAGTGGCAGTATGAGGTCATTTCCTGCTTAGATGTTTCTTCTTCGACTTTCACAATACTTCGACCTGGATGAGAACCTGCTGAGGAAATGACTTCAAGATCGGGAGAGGGACCTTCCTTTCGACTTGGACCTGTGTGTGGAGTTCTCTGGCGCTTGATGATTTGTTTGGCTTTGCATTCGAAAATAATTTTTGGGTTCACTCGTGCACAGTCACCACAGGCTTTGGAGTCGTGATCTGACCCCAGGCATCAGCAACCAACACTCTCTGCATGGTTTGATAATCATGTCATTTAGGGGGTGACATTCCCTTTGCTCACTGGATAATTTGTGATGAAAAAAATCAAAAGGCAAGGGAGAGTCTCCGGATCAGCTTCAGAAGGCTTGGAAAGAAAAGAAATGACATCAGAGCGCATGGGTGGTGTTAATATACGCCTCTGCACTTCACTTCCAGAGCAGAACCAGATCAACACGTGGCAGAACAGCACTATCTGCTAGCACGCAGAGGTACTCTGATTTTTTTTCAGATAAAGTCTGATGCCTGGGGAGTATTTACAAGGTGAGGAATCTTCAGTAAGAAGTATCCATCAGAAAAGATAATTTATGGAATGCATATAAAGGAAAAAAACAACTTGAGATGATTAGCTGCAAAAACAGACTAATGCACATACGTTGTCAAAGTAATGACATTAGAAATAGGAACTCACTAGAAAAGTGTAAGGTAATAATGACTGGCTGGATTAATTTCACATTAGCCACGGCAAAGGTCTAGTAGATCATATTATTCAATCTGCAAAGTCCATTTTGAGCCAAACACAAACCCTGACGTTTCAACCCGAAGGTTAATTAAAAATGAAGTCTTCAATAGGACTAAGGGGATGCACCTCCACGTAAATTAGATGACAAGCCAACATAACACAACTTTAAATGCTGAAAGCCGAAATGTAATTTAGCACATTATTCAACAGGAGATTGGGTTAATGAACCCCCAATGTTCAATGCTCACGCTGGAATCGTCACCCAGACTGGAGCCAGCATCACAATAATTACATTAATGTCATCAATGTATTGAAGAAGGTCATCGAAGCTGTATGGAAGCACTTCTGCTGCAGACCTGGTACAGAAGCTCCTTCTTAAAACACAAGGTTTCCAGCCCCTATTGCTAGAACCCGGAGATTATATTCTCAGCAGTACAGAGGCGGGTGCTGAGGACCTGATCTCCACTCACACAGCATTAGAGGAGTTCATGAGGAGACCTTGAAACCCCTAAACTATTAGGAAAAAGCAACCAGATATATATAAGGCACCCAATAGGCTTATGACAACTTTGTAAAGGGCATAAAAGTGCTATAGGTAATACCCTCATCACTGTAACGTCAGGTGGTAAAAAAAGACAAGGCATGGTGCATCCCAGGGTCCTGTGCAAAAAAAGCTGTCTGTACTACAGATACATTTTCAGAAGCCTATACTGGTGGCAGGGCATATCTTAAACAATTTAGGTCAATTTGCTACTAAATAGTGATCCTAGAAGTGTGGCATGGTAGAAGCTTAAGAAAACATGGATACCCTTTTCCTCTAGCTTTTGTTAATGTATAACATTATATTAAAAATGTGGTATCCAGAAGAAAGTGAAAAAGACGCCTGCCAATGCAGCTTTGCAGCGGACAACTCCCAGCACCCTTGCCATTTTCAGTCAGTTGACAACTAAAAAATCTTTTTTTATACATTTTACATTTATTCAAGAATCAGTGTCAACTATTTTAACAAACCAATATACTTCTTATTTTTTGTAATGTACATGTTATTCTGCTTATTTTAACTTTTTCCAAAATAATTCAATAGAGAAAACAAACTTTACAAATACTTAACTTTTAATTTTCCAAGAAACTCTTTTCTTAAATATAGAAAATATTACACAAATTCTGCAAGGATGCTAAAAAAAGTACGAAAGGGAAAGAAAATGAAATACATGCTTCAATTTAAAGTCTCTGAAGCTTAAGTGCTAGGTTATGAACCAAACTATAATCGTTCAGTGCTGATGCATGGTGTGGTATAAGCACACACCTGAAGACTAAGACATGTATTAAGCTTAAATAGTGTAATTCTTTTTTTAACAAGGTTCTCTGATATTAACAAATCAAGAAATACCAGTTTACAAAATACAAAATCATTTGTTTGCTGTTTAAAAGCATAGTGTCGTGATATGTTCTTCAGCATTCAGTATGTAACAAAATCCCACTGAAAACTGTTTTTTAACAAGAATAAGATTTCATGTCGCTCTATGTTCAATATTGATTTCACTCCTCACAATTCGTTTTACCACTGGAAACAAGTGATCTGCCATGAAGTTATTTGCAGGACCAACTCAGAGTAGAGTAAGAAAATCTGAAAAAGACAAGAGACACTATAAAAATGTATCAGATATCAAAGATATTTGACGTGATATGATACAATCCCCCCCTCCTGCCCCCAGTTTACACTTGTTTTTTCAAATGCTTTTTTAATCCCTTTCTCAGAGGTGCACAACAGCTGCCACATTTCTTTAGGTAGATCAGGAAGAGGTAAGAGGGTAGAGAAGGCTTGCATCAAGGCTTAGGCCAAGTGAAAGTTCTACTCACACTCATTCTATTCCCATAATTCTGATACTATTTAGATCTTAGTTTACCATAATGAAATATGAACCTATTGAATCATTGATGACTTGGCAGTTTCCTTGCAGGGGCAGGCAAATGTGTTATTAACTGCAAACTGACATGAGTAAATACAGAAAAACAGATCTTTCACACACTCAATTATTACAAGATAAATCAAATAATGTTTGAAAGGAACAAATCTTTTTCCCATAGTAATTTTGGAAAATTCTGTGCAAAGCAAGCTGCGTCCCAAAACAAACCAAGATTATTTTAGCACAAAGTACGAGTTACTTACCTTCGGTAATGATGTATCTGGTAGAGACGATTGTAGCCCCAGATTCCTTAATGTAGAATTATCCCCAGGAGTGACACTGGATCCGGAAACTTTTCGCCTGGCATCCCTGCGCGCCGGGGGGGGCGGGGGGGGGGACATCACACGGCTCCGCCAAGGCGCCACCCACGTACGTGACATCTGCGAGGTCACATAAGTCCCACCCCGGCGCGCCTACGTCAGTTTTCTTTGGAGAACTTTTCCGCGCCACAATGCGGAGCCATCAGACAAAACTGTAGGAGTATGGGAACAGTGTGCGAAAGGGCAGAAAAAATTGAAAAAGAATGGTGACAAACACCACCACAAGGAGCAGTGTCAACATTGTAGCACCCAAAGGCAGGGAAGGAAGAAAGAGCAGAGCACAGCACAGCACAGCACAGCCCTGAGAAGTCACACTGCCAGAATGTAGACAGCCCCCTCCACTGGAGACAAGAAACATAAGCAAAATGTCACAACAACATGTAGCAGGGCCATGACCCCAACCAAGAATAACGATGGGGCACCAGTTCCAAGACAGAGAACAACAACCTCCATGGCAATCCCGGCACAGAGTGCACCAACCCCCCAAAGGGCAAGGCACAACCAGGTGACCCCAACTCATGAGGGTCGCAGAGGCCCAGGACCCTTAGTAACAAAGAGGGAGGGAGGAGAGGAAAGGCAAGCCTCAATCTGGACAATCATCAAAAAGTGGCACAGGAGTACCCCTAGACCCATCTTCCAAGGCGCCAACCGAGGAGGAAGGAACAATAACACGACAAAACATCCTGTCAAAAGAACAAGGAATGCACACACAGGAGACATAGCCATCCCCCGGGAGGTGAGTGCAGAAGACCAAGCGAAAGGTTCTCGCAGAACGGGGAGGAATCTGCGCCTAGAATTGTCTCTACCAGATACATCGTTACCGAAGGTAAGTAACTCGTACATCTGATAGAGACTACTAGACGCAGATTCCTTAACGTAGAATAGATACCCTATCCATACCCCTGGGGAAGGAGGGTCTGCGAAAGGACCACACCAGCCTGGACATAACAAGGGTCCCAAGGGGGACTAGTCTAACAGACAGGAGAAGAACCTCGTCCCCCTGTCGCAGGGTTTCCGTTCTCTCACAGAACTGTTCACAGAGATCTAGAACCTGGGTGAGCCAGGGTGACCCACAACTCACCTATGTTTCAGAAATCCCCTTACCCAGTGTCGCATCGGTAGTATATACTTCCCAATGTCTTAGACAATCCAGAACATGAACTTAGAATACCTCAGGTATCGTGGAACACATGAACACTCTTTCGTTATATTATCATTCCAAACCGAAACTGGGAGGCAATGAAAACACGTGCAAGTTTGAAATGTTTATTTTTCAATGCAGCATTCTCAAACGCAGTATCTTGTATAATATCAACATACATATTATAAAAATCAGAGTCAGCAGCATAGTCACTAATCCATAGTAAGCAAATGGTGATAACATATTATGATGCAAAAATCTATAGAATTCTGTATCACCTATATTTCGCGCAACCTAATTAGCATATTATATTATATCTAAGAAGGTCTCATCTGGGCTCTTTGCTGGGCGGACCCATACCTCGAATTCTCAGTAGGAGGAGATCACATCAACAGCTACCAGCTCTCAGCATGTCCAGCATCAAGTGTGTGTCTCATTCTCTGTAACTGTATCTTGAACTCACGTAAAGCCAAACGTTGGCACAAACATTATTTGTGTTATGACTAACGTGGTGTGAGGATCAGGCCTGCAGCAACCTTGTGTTAGGTTATTCGGAGAGTGTGCAGTTCTCAGTGTGCAGACAGTTGTACCAAGTGTTCCAGGCACGACTGATACCAGTGCAATAACATATTATTCTCAAATAAATCACATCTTTCGTCTAGGTTAAAAGCTGTAATAACAACTAGGTGTTGTGTGCAAAACCGAAGCAGAAAGAAAATATGGCGTTTAAACATTTAATAAGCACATGCTAACTTAACACAATATATAGAAACGTAATAACCATATGACACCCCCCAATGATCCGAGGACGGTCAAAAGTCAAAAATATAAGCCAATACTCTATGAGAGGCAAGACATGAAAGCAGAGTTCAATGAAATTGAGCCAAGCTAAATGTATGTAAAATTCAAAAACACACAAAAAAATATGTATGAATGCCTATAGTGGCCACACAAAATATAAAAAGTCGAACTTGAGGCCTAACTATAATTAACAGGCCTAGAACATATGAAAAAATCGAATGTTCGTATTGAAACTGGCACCATTCAGAATTACTAAAAAGTCACGTGCCATAATGATGGAAGTATTCAGAGTCATTCCTCGTTGAATGAATATGCAAAATAGGGAGCAACAGCTTCCAACATGAAATCACTGCCATCATCCGAAAACAGTTCAGCCATCCAATTAAGCAATGGGAAAGAACATACGTGCTCCTCCAACACCGAATCCTCTAGCAACATCAGAGGACAACTCAGTGGGTTCTCGAGAACGCACTGTGCCAGAAAGTCATGCGCCGCTGCGAATATGTCCCACTGACCCATTTGTCCATGCATCGCTGCCACAGCCATAACCCTTTCGCCAGAACAGACCAACTCGTGAGCCACTACGGGGTACATCAGCTGATCAAAGTTGACGTCAGGAGAAGTCGGTAAACAGAGACACAAATCAATGGCCCAGTCGAAATCACAGCTCAGGCAATGAAACACAGGCTGGACACAGGTGAAATAGGAAAATCTGAAGGATAATCCAAAAGCTGTGCTTAAGGTCGCAAGCGGCAGGGATCCATAATAATCAAGCATCCGGTTGCGAAACTGCATCAGTAGGGGCTGTGCGTTTCCTTGCGCAGGATGGGCATCCATGTTTTATAAAATAAAATAGCACCAGAACGCCTGCAGCCAAAGCCAGCAAAACAGGAAATCCGCCAAACAGGCTAGCGAATATAGAATGAAAGAACGCAGGGATAATACCAAATACTATTTCAAATGTAGTCACGAGACCACTGCTAACCATTTTAAAAAAATGAGCCAGGCTCGTCGTGGAGGAGGCATTGAAGATTTGATGAACCAGCTCGCAAAAATGAAACGGCAAATCAGTACTTAAAAGTGCTTGTACTTCTGTGCGTGTGTTTGCTATGTGAAGGACATAAGTTTCGCGGGCAGAGCTCAGGGCCACCTGTTTTTGAGACAAAAGGGCTCTTATACGGCCTAAACCATTGAACTCAGCTTTCAAGGTTGGTATTCTTGGCCAAATTAAAACTTCTGAATTCCCATGCGTGGGTGGATACAACACATTCTTGCAGCAAACCACCCTTTCTGACACGGTAACCACATATGCGATACCGGCCTCTAACCCACAACAAAACTCGTTATTCAAAAGTAAATAACTACCGTTGGACAACAACGTGAACGTGGGAACTATTGCAGGAACTGGCGTCCCTTTCAAAACACAGGCCAAATTTGGTTTGTCCTGATTACAAGAACCATGCAACTGGATGTGTCTGCAAATAAGTGAGTGGTCAGGCGACTGTGTACATTCTTCACCATTCAGATTCACTTCATTCCCCTCCTTAAGGCATCTGTAAGTGTATGGTAAAGACCATGTCTCATGGAGGAAAGCGCTGCCTAATGGTTCATATCGCCCAATGGCTATATATTTCATACAATTTGTAAATTTATACAAAGCAAAAGGCAATGTTATAACACCATGAATAAGCCATGTTGCTGCAGTCACTTCAGCCACCGAAAATGGCAGGGATTCTAATTTTTCAATATGTAACATAGAAAATGTTGCATCTCTCATTGACAACATGCGCTGTTTTTCAGTCAGATTTAAACGGGGCAAATAATGATGAGATGTTCATAAAAGTCCATGGCACTCGACCAGACTTAAGAGTCTGTAGTGTCCATGCGAATTGCATTACAGAACGCAATTGATTTTGACCATGATATAACACGGACACTTCATCATGTACAATGTCAACAACAGAAGACACAATATTATTTAACGTGTAAATTCGGGAAGAAAGCGTGTTAATGCTGTTATCAACTACTGCAAGCACTTTCTCTAAATTAGCTTGATCAATAGCTCTCAGGCGTTTAGCAGCCTCAACCTGGGTAACTTTCCAAATTTCATTGTAAATCGCATACAGCCATCGTTTAGATCTACCTTTAGCCGGGCCTTTTATAAAATCGTTCAAATCCACATTATCATGTAATTGAGACAGATGTAGTTTAACTGCAGCTAAAGTGGAATGTTGTAACCAATTTTGACACAGCTTCCCCACAGAATAAGTCGTGACAGTATAGTCTTCTTCAAAACGTGGATCGGGCCTGAGTTTTGTGAACCCCTCAGCCAAACCCATAAAACGGCGCTGGCAAGAATCAGCACTCTTTTGCCATACTAGCCAACCCTTGGAATCCAAACTGGAAATGTTAAAGGACGAATTGTGTAAAAGAGTTTGCAACTCTTGAATGGAGGAACCAGTGAAATTACCCCAACCTGTATATTCATTTAAATCTGGGATGGTCGATGTATTTAATTTTTTAGAAGTAGCCAATCCAAAGCATGTTGTCTGCAAAATGGTCGAATTTAAAAACAACATGTGATTCGGGATGAGACATGCACGGTGCAAAGCCTCAGTGCCTTGTACCTGCCAATCTTTGGTACCCCAAACCGATTTAAGGTCAATTGTTCCTTTCCAGAACTCGTAGCCATCTACAGCCAACCTGTCTAAAAAGGACTTCGAATACAGCAATTTTGTATCGGTAAGTCTAACTTTGGAAATGGGCTTTTGTGTCATTTTAAAATAAAATGACTCTGGATTAGACTGATCAAAGTCTGTAAAATAGGTATATTTTTTCAGAAATGTATTGGAACTGCCACTGAATGGAGCAGGGCAATGTTCCCATTGTGTATAATTTACAGCAACCCTCCTGGAATTTGTCTTATGTAAAAAATGATTACCATAGTGTTGAAAACAAAACAAATCACCATAATTAATAGAATCTGTATACAGATCCTCAGCATCGAAGGCAGCATAATACTTCAAATCCGAGAATAATGCTTCTACGGCTTGAATATCCCAATCATCAGAGCGTATATTTTGTTTAATCACATCTCCCATGTTTACTCTAAGCACATTTGGAACATTAATCACTTCAGTAGGCCCATGTATCTGAAATCTAACCGCATCCCACACAATCCCATCAAGGACAGGCCAAGCAGTAATGTTAACTGTATTTAAGTTTCGTTTCAGTCTGTGCGCAGAATGTGAAGAGGAAAGAGGGGCCAATGTTCCATTAAGGTACCGAATTCCTGTTCTTTCTTTAACGTAGTGACCATCAATCAGGCGGAAAAAATAAAACACAAAACCAATTGACATAAAAAGATAGAATGGAAATAGGATTAACCAAATGTATGTCCAAGGCGGAATTAAAAAATGTTTTTTAAACAACGTGGCATATCTTGCAATGTTTGTGGGTTTCTTTGAAGTTTCCGAAACAGAGTCAAAAGAGAATCTGGACTGGCCTGCCAAACGGGTCTGTAAATCAGGCATCGATAAATCAGCAGGATAAGTGTAGTTTAGCTCATCAATGTTAGTATCAGGAATAGTATTTAATAAAGGACTGGATATGGCAGGCATCTCGAGGGACACCACCTGTTCTGCACCAGATGTAATAGCTAGCACAGAGTGCCTCACCATGGAAGGACAGGATACAGCCGGTGTCATGCTATGAAGAATCGGCCACCCTGTGTGTCTTGACATTGTCAATAGAAATAAATCTGTTTTCCTTACGACCTGGAAGTGGTGGTAAAATTACTGTTCTTGTGCCCTTCACTCCAAGGACTCGGACTGGTGCTCGATACGAGGGACCAAACTCTTTCTTGTTATCGATCTTCTCTCGAACCAGTTCTCCAACTTGGGGTAGCCAGCCAACTACCGGGATCTGCAACGCATCATCCGATGTGGAGGGCAAATGTTCATTTGCAAGACTGTCTCTGGTCTTTTGTAGATTCTGTAAAACATTGCAATGTTCATCTACGTCAAAGGCCCCGGCCTGGGCCTTGTAGTCCGGCCCATCAAGGTCAGGTACATACATCTTGATACCAAAGAGCATTTCGTATGGGGTCCGCACACCCAGAGACCTTCTAGGGAGATTATTAAGCGCACGCTGCACGCCTATGAGGTGGGCTAACCAGTTACTGCCAGTGCCTATAACTCGAGCTGTCAAAGATTGCTTTAAGTCGCGGTTCATTCGTTCTACTACACTATTACTAGGCTTTCCTGTTTTCAGTTTCTATTTTTGGTAAATTCTGGTGGTGTTTTGTCAGTGTTTTCCAGTGATTTCAATACCTGAAAAAAACAGTGCTTTTCAGTGGTTACTCATTTTCGCGCCATAAAAAACAACTGAAATGGTGTTTTACTGGTGTTTATGGAACGCTTTGCTTTTAATTTTGTTGGTTTTCTTCAATGATGCATGGTATATAGACAGAGTAGGTACAGTGCATATGAAGTCCAAATAAATGTTTACAAGTCAAATTTAGTGTAGTACACCATACAATATTTCTTCTTGATTCTTTGGTCATTCACTCTCTCTTTTCCTTCCCATGTACACTTTTATTTGTGAAAAGGCCCTCTCGACATTAGCACTTGAGACTTGCAATGCCAAAACAGCCAGTACACAATTTGCCAACTCTGGCCACTGACGTGTACACAATCATTACAATCAATATTCTGTAAACAAATCTATACAGTAGAAAAACAGAAAAACACTGGATTCATTTCAATAAATACACCCATACCATACCCATTCACACACAAACAACCTCTCACAAAACCTCATACAACTTGCACCTGTACATGGTATTTGTTAAAAATGACCAGCGGAACCTCTGCAAAAAAATAGATATTAAAGTTCAGAGCACAAGATAAATACACCCATACCATACCCATTCACACACAAACAACCTCTCACAAAACCTCATACAACTTGCATCTGTACATGGTAGTTGTTAAAAATGACCAGCGGAACCTCTGCAAAAAAATATATATTAAAGTTCAGAGCACAAGTTTAAACACATGGTCGGGTCGATGCGCGTTTCGATGGTGTAGGATGGCTTAGACCACCTTCATCAAGACCTTGTCTTTTAAATTATTAAATAGGCCAAACATGAGCACATATTAAAGACTGTTGGTCATGAAAACACTCTTACATGTTTCCTCGTCCTCCTAGAAACTGTTGGGAGCCCTCATTCAATCATTCATACCACCATGTGTTCGACATTACTAGCAAAAGAGAATTTTCAACCACGCATTCACAACATCCTATCACCAATTTCCCATAATGTGAGTGAGTGATGTTTAAGAAAAGTTTACACGCGTGGAAAGATACAAGAATACCAACCACCAATTCAAAGATAGGCCTTCACTATCATGCTTTAATAAAAACATGCTCCAAATAAAAAGAAGGAATAGAAGTGCATCAAGATGAATCCTAACATCTGTGATTAGTATATACAGCCTTATACGTCACGATTTTCACATAATTACTCACAGAAAAAAATATGTGGAAACGAATTTTTCAAGGTTAGTGAAGTAACCTGATCAAATAATGCAGCCTCCCTTATACTCAGCAGAACCGCCTCGGTATAATAGATGAACAATAAATGAATCATTAGGAAAAAAAGGAACACTAGTTAACATGTAATGTAGGCATAGTCTCTATCCCCTAAACTTCTTACCAAAGTCATTCTCTTGAATCGAAATACAAGGATATTCTTAATTAATTATGTGGTCCCCTTTGCAGTAAAACTATGCTCGTGCTAAAAGAGGAAAAACGTCACATGATCACATAGCGTCCCTCAAGATGATTTGACCGAGTCCATATAGTCTGTCTCCAAACATAGTGATTCTAACATCTTACTGCCAACAATACTGACCTAATTAATGTAGAAAGTAGATCAACAAACAAATTCCTGCATTCTTTCCATCTCCATGTTTTGGGTTTGGCTCTTTTAATTGATAGATTCCACTGAGAAGGGAAGCAGACGGAAAAGACACTCAACAATTTGACTTTCTTGTATCTAGCCTCTATCCAGAGCCTCATAAAGTTCTTTTATGTGCTCAGATTCCACCCTATGGTAACCGCTGCACGATACTATTCATCTGGCACTACTAAAAATTAACTCCTGTCTTGCAACCATCCTCACATATTTTACCACTAGCGAATGGTTCGGACTAGATATAAGCCTCTCTTATACTAACACAGCCTAAATGATACTTTACGAATCGAAAATGCTATGCTTTCTACATAAACCGAGGTGCTTCCCGCACTTAATTTCTCCAGATTATCCTAAAGTGCGGGCGCCTTGCTACACCCCACATACAGAGTCTTAATACCGTCCTTACTTCAATGCTGCTAAATCTCCAACCCTCTCCGTAACGCGAGAAAATATTAAATAAACAAATGCACACAAGAAGCCTCACCCCAATGATCATAGTCGTAGCAGTATAACCCCAAGTTAAAACAAAGCAACATGGCTATAGTCACAGCTCAAATAACGCCCTAATTTGTCAAGTTTACTATTATTTACGATGCAGTTCCCAAATCACGACGGACCAGAGCTCTTCGGACGAAGTCTATGCTTTAAGTCTTAGAGTTTTTGAAGTTCAAATGTTGCCAATTAGCCAAACAATGCCACTGTTTTGGTTTTGATGGTTATGCTGCTTATTGCTCTTCTGCATTCCGCTTCCCATTATCTTTCCATCCTGCATGCTGATCAGCTTAATTACTGACTCTGCTTTTGCAATTACTCTGTTAGTGCGGCACAGGGCAGCCATTTGGCCGGAGCCCTGAAATATACGACCCTGCTGATGGACTGAGCTTCTCTCCCCCACGTTAGCCAAGCAGGGGGCCCTTGCCTACGAGCCGCATAAGCGTTTCAAGGACATTTTTTTAAAAATACAGACGCAATACACTTGAACATGCCGCCGCTTTCCCCGGTGACCCCCCCACCCCCCTGTCACCCAATAAGTGATTAATTTCCTACCTACTTAAAACACTGCAGGGGCTTCACAAAGGGGTGCAATTACAACAAAGCCTTGTTATATGGTCATTTTAAAGATCTGTGAACCTACTGGGTGCGGCCGATGGCAGACAAACCGCAGACCACAACAGTTTCCCTCCCCCACATTAGCCAGGCAGGGGGCCCTTGCTCACGGGCCGCATTAAGAGTTTCAACGACATTTTTAAAACTATGCAAAACACTTGAGCATGCCGCCTACTCAGCCCTGGGTGCTCCTTGTGTGACACACAATGGCAAACTCTATGTAGTTGAAAGTATGTGTAATATTTTACTAAAAGTTGCATCGAGGTTTACTCCGCTTAGATGCCGCGCCACGCTTTCACCTTTCACCCACCCTCCTGCGGACCACAACAGGGCTTGCCTGCGTGTCGGAACCCCGGCCGTATGGTGTTTGCAGGTGTGTCACTGCTGAAGCAGGAGCTTGGCAAGAGCTTGGGAGCAGCACGATGCGCGGCTTCAGGTGGGAGCCACGATCGTGACCAACTGGTAAGTGTGCATACCGGGTGAGCAGTCCTTCGGTCCTGCAGCACAATGTTGAGCCCCGTGCCTGCAGAAATGGCCCAACTAGACTCCCAGGCTTGAAAGCACCTGGAAGCACTCCCCACAAGCAGTGAGGTGGAAGTGGAACCTGGCATTCTGGCTATCTCAGGTAACCTGGTAATCTGGCAACTTGCTCTGACGTTCCTGCCCTGACTGAGTCTAATATCGTGCAGCCAGCCACAACCACGCAGCGCAATCTAGCAGTGTGCGCGTTTATGGCAAGGAGTCCTCGTCCCTGCAAAAGCAGTACTAGCTCTAGCTGCCTCAGCACCCCTCAAATAGTGCTTCTAAGATCACCCACGACCCGCTAATTAATTCAACATCAGCCAGCCACAGCTAAATGTGCCTTAGGCATGCAGAGTCGTTCGGAGCTGCTTCCTTCGCGGGCCTAAATTGCAGTTGGATCTGCAGTGCTCTGGCTCCATCAAGTGGACAAAAGGTGCAACAGCAAGGAAAATCAGTGACACTCGGTTTCAACCGTGTCAGCTGATTTTCATCCTGTAGGGTACAATCGGTCAGAGTCGGTTTTAACCGAATTCCGGAAAGCCTAACTATTACCCTCAGGTCTGTAGGGACTCGAAAATTTGACTTGGACCCCCATCGAAACCATAGCATCCTTATACGCCTTAGAGGCAAACGCCGGACCCTTATCCGAATGGAAGGTACCACAGGCAAAAATTCCCACAAAGACTCGCAAATCCTTAATGACAGTACGTGAATCAGCGCTCCGATGCGGCCATACCCACACAAAGCGTGTGCATGAATCAACTGCTACTAAGATGTACTTATACGCAGTATCAGAAGAAAATGGACCGCAGTGATCCAAATAAACACATCCAAGTGGTTTATTCGAGATGTACAACTGTGTCTGAGGCGAACGCGCAGCAGTCGAAGGTTTAATCTGCTGGCAAATGTCACATTGAAGAACATATTCACGCGTCTGTTTGTACAGTCCCCGCCACCAGAATCTCTGTTGTAGCTGAGTTACAGTTGCCGAGACGCCCGCATGCGCAGACGCCACACCTTCATGTGCCGCTGTAATCAAAGCAGCTCTGCGATCCGAGTTGGGAACCAAACGCTCGCCAACTCCAGGGATTTTCACATAAGGAACCTTATCGGGACTTAAGTGGTATGTGTATTTAGAAGGGAATCCCGCAGGATATTTACCTCCCTTCTCCGTTGCAGCTATAGCTGCCAAGATGTCATCATCTATTTTGCTTTTGGACCTCGTGACTGCTGCAACTAAGTATTTTGATACCGCTGACTTCGCTGCTTCATCAGCAAGCGAGTTGCCAACAGCGTGGACCCCCACGCGCTGATGACCGAGAGTATGAATTACAAACACGAGTGGCAGCTTCTCTTTAAGTTCCGCCACTCGGACCCAGATCGTTTTATGTTTTATTGTGCTACCTTTGGAGTCACGAAAATCATTCTGAATCCAAAAGAACAAGTTTTCATTGTAAGACTGGACACAGTAGTAAGAATCACTTACGATCAAAGTCGTCACACTAGGATCTGCGTACTCCAATGCAAGCATCAGAGCACGAAGCTCTGCTAATTGTGCGGTGCAGTCACCAAGCGTCTGCGTGTGCACGACACTGGACTCGAACTCATCGTTCACCATGGCACCGACCACAATGGCGCAAGCGGAAACGTAGGCATGTTTAGAGCCATGCGCAACCTGCGCCGAACCATCAGTGTAAATGATGCATTGGAAATCCTCCAACGGCCGCATTGCTAATGGAGCAGGATGAACGAATTCATACTGTAAATACTCCTGTGACCGTAAAGTGGCGTCAAAAATAAACGTGACATCCTGGGACGTCAAGGACGCAGCCCATTGAATCCACCGAGGGTGTAAAGCTTTGGAATTAGGTACACTGGCTTTCGTAACCGCCTCTAAGGCAGGACACGGGGTAACAACCAACATGCGCTTTCCTTGTGACAGGGCACGTTCTTTAAGAATTGCCATCTGCACAGCCGTTAAAACTTTCTCCACAGTGGAAAAACGCAATTCAGCCGAAGTGTACAAGTGTGACTTGTAAGCAATAGGTACTGTATCTCCTTCATTAAAAGTCAGGTACGTGAAACCCACCGCCCCAGGGATAATTCTTATCACCAGGTTGGTCTGGTTATCACGAGTCTGTAAGAATTCAGAAGCGAGCAAATCAGCCTGCAAAGACTGCAGAATGGCCGAATGCTCAGGCAGCCAGCATGATTTGGAAAAATTTGGTTGTATCAAAGCATACAAAGGCTTGATACGCTGGGCATATTCCGGAATGTAAGACCTCCCGAAATTCAGAAAGCCCAGAAGAGATTGTAATTTTTTCAGTGTTGTCGGAGAGCACAAATGTGCGCATTTCTCCAGGAAATGGGGTGCTAAACCCTTCCCTTCATGGTTAAGCTCGTAACCTAGAAACAACACCGTGTACTCTGCAATGTGCGACTTTGCAAAGTTAAACTTGTAACCCATGTCAGCAAAGTTACAAATTATGCTATTTACTCGACACAGATGCTCCCAAATATCGTCGTCTGTGAGATAAATGTCATCCACATACGAACAAGCAACTGGGTCGAAGCTCTCCAAAAGAGAGACTATGCGTGCGGAAAAAACTCCAGGACTGTTCTTGTAGCCCATTGGGAGTCGTTTAAACTTCTGAATTCCCATGCGTGGGTGGATACAACACATTCTTGCAGCAAACCACCCTTTCTGACACGGTAACCACATATGCGATACCGGCCTCTAACCCACAACAAAACTCGTTATTCAAAAGTAAATAACTACCGTTGGACAACAACGTGAACGTGGGAACTATTGCAGGAACTGGCGTCCCTTTCAAAACACAGGCCAAATTTGGTTTGTCCTGATTACAAGAACCATGCAACTGGATGTGTCTGCAAATAAGTGAGTGGTCAGGCGACTGTGTACATTCTTCACCATTCAGATTCACTTCATTCCCCTCCTTAAGGCATCTGTAAGTGTATGGTAAAGACCATGTCTCATGGAGGAAAGCGCTGCCTAATGGTTCATATCGCCCAATGGCTATATATTTCATACAATTTGTAAATTTATACAAAGCAAAAGGCAATGTTATAACACCATGAATAAGCCATGTTGCTGCAGTCACTTCAGCCACCGAAAATGGCAGGGATTCTAATTTTTCAATATGTAACATAGAAAATGTTGCATCTCTCATTGACAACATGCGCTGTTTTTCAGTCAGATTTAAACGGGGCAAATAATGATGAGATGTTCATAAAAGTCCATGGCACTCGACCAGACTTAAGAGTCTGTAGTGTCCATGCGAATTGCATTACAGAACGCAATTGATTTTGACCATGATATAACACGGACACTTCATCATGTACAATGTCAACAACAGAAGACACAATATTATTTAACGTGTAAATTCGGGAAGAAAGCGTGTTAATGCTGTTATCAACTACTGCAAGCACTTTCTCTAAATTAGCTTGATCAATAGCTCTCAGGCGTTTAGCAGCCTCAACCTGGGTAACTTTCCAAATTTCATTGTAAATCGCATACAGCCATCGTTTAGATCTACCTTTAGCCGGGCCTTTTATAAAATCGTTCAAATCCACATTATCATGTAATTGAGACAGATGTAGTTTAACTGCAGCTAAAGTGGAATGTTGTAACCAATTTTGACACAGCTTCCCCACAGAATAAGTCGTGACAGTATAGTCTTCTTCAAAACGTGGATCGGGCCTGAGTTTTGTGAACCCCTCAGCCAAACCCATAAAACGGCGCTGGCAAGAATCAGCACTCTTTTGCCATACTAGCCAACCCTTGGAATCCAAACTGGAAATGTTAAAGGACGAATTGTGTAAAAGAGTTTGCAACTCTTGAATGGAGGAACCAGTGAAATTACCCCAACCTGTATATTCATTTAAATCTGGGATGGTCGATGTATTTAATTTTTTAGAAGTAGCCAATCCAAAGCATGTTGTCTGCAAAATGGTCGAATTTAAAAACAACATGTGATTCGGGATGAGACATGCACGGTGCAAAGCCTCAGTGCCTTGTACCTGCCAATCTTTGGTACCCCAAACCGATTTAAGGTCAATTGTTCCTTTCCAGAACTCGTAGCCATCTACAGCCAACCTGTCTAAAAAGGACTTCGAATACAGCAATTTTGTATCGGTAAGTCTAACTTTGGAAATGGGCTTTTGTGTCATTTTAAAATAAAATGACTCTGGATTAGACTGATCAAAGTCTGTAAAATAGGTATATTTTTTCAGAAATGTATTGGAACTGCCACTGAATGGAGCAGGGCAATGTTCCCATTGTGTATAATTTACAGCAACCCTCCTGGAATTTGTCTTATGTAAAAAATGATTACCATAGTGTTGAAAACAAAACAAATCACCATAATTAATAGAATCTGTATACAGATCCTCAGCATCGAAGGCAGCATAATACTTCAAATCCGAGAATAATGCTTCTACGGCTTGAATATCCCAATCATCAGAGCGTATATTTTGTTTAATCACATCTCCCATGTTTACTCTAAGCACATTTGGAACATTAATCACTTCAGTAGGCCCATGTATCTGAAATCTAACCGCATCCCACACAATCCCATCAAGGACAGGCCAAGCAGTAATGTTAACTGTATTTAAGTTTCGTTTCAGTCTGTGCGCAGAATGTGAAGAGGAAAGAGGGGCCAATGTTCCATTAAGGTACCGAATTCCTGTTCTTTCTTTAACGTAGTGACCATCAATCAGGCGGAAAAAATAAAACACAAAACCAATTGACATAAAAAGATAGAATGGAAATAGGATTAACCAAATGTATGTCCAAGGCGGAATTAAAAAATGTTTTTTAAACAACGTGGCATATCTTGCAATGTTTGTGGGTTTCTTTGAAGTTTCCGAAACAGAGTCAAAAGAGAATCTGGACTGGCCTGCCAAACGGGTCTGTAAATCAGGCATCGATAAATCAGCAGGATAAGTGTAGTTTAGCTCATCAATGTTAGTATCAGGAATAGTATTTAATAAAGGACTGGATATGGCAGGCATCTCGAGGGACACCACCTGTTCTGCACCAGATGTAATAGCTAGCACAGAGTGCCTCACCATGGAAGGACAGGATACAGCCGGTGTCATGCTATGAAGAATCGGCCACCCTGTGTGTCTTGACATTGTCAATAGAAATAAATCTGTTTTCCTTACGACCTGGAAGTGGTGGTAAAATTACTGTTCTTGTGCCCTTCACTCCAAGGACTCGAACTGGTGCTCGATACGAGGGACCAAACTCTTTCTTGTTATCGATCTTCTCTCGAACCAGTTCTCCAACTTGGGGTAGCCAGCCAACTACCGGGATCTGCAACGCATCATCCGATGTGGAGGGCAAATGTTCATTTGCAAGACTGTCTCTGGTCTTTTGTAGATTCTGTAAAACATTGCAATGTTCATCTACGTCAAAGGCCCCGGCCTGGGCCTTGTAGTCCGGCCCATCAAGGTCAGGTACATACATCTTGATACCAAAGAGCATTTCGTATGGGGTCCGCACACCCAGAGACCTTCTAGGGAGATTATTAAGCGCACGCTGCACGCCTATGAGGTGGGCTAACCAGTTACTGCCAGTGCCTATAACTCGAGCTGTCAAAGATTGCTTTAAGTCGCGGTTCATTCGTTCTACTACACTATTACTAGGCTTTCCTGTTTTCAGTTTCTATTTTTGGTAAATTCTGGTGGTGTTTTGTCAGTGTTTTCCAGTGATTTCAATACCTGAAAAAAACAGTGCTTTTCAGTGGTTACTCATTTTCGCGCCATAAAAAACAACTGAAATGGTGTTTTACTGGTGTTTATGGAACGCTTTGCTTTTAATTTTGTTGGTTTTCTTCAATGATGCATGGTATATAGACAGAGTAGGTACAGTGCATATGAAGTCCAAATAAATGTTTACAAGTCAAATTTAGTGTAGTACACCATACAATATTTCTTCTTGATTCTTTGGTCATTCACTCTCTCTTTTCCTTCCCATGTACACTTTTATTTGTGAAAAGGCCCTCTCGACATTAGCACTTGAGACTTGCAATGCCAAAACAGCCAGTACACAATTTGCCAACTCTGGCCACTGACGTGTACACAATCATTACAATCAATATTCTGTAAACAAATCTATACAGTAGAAAAACAGAAAACCACTGGATTCATTTCAATAAATACACCCATACCATACCCATTCACACACAAACAACCTCTCACAAAACCTCATACAACTTGCACCTGTACATGGTATTTGTTAAAAATGACCAGCGGAACCTCTGCAAAAAAATAGATATTAAAGTTCAGAGCACAAGATAAATACACCCATACCATACCCATTCACACACAAACAACCTCTCACAAAACCTCATACAACTTGCATCTGTACATGGTAGTTGTTAAAAATGACCAGCGGAACCTCTGCAAAAAAATATATATTAAAGTTCAGAGCACAAGTTTAAACACATGGTCGGGTCGATGCGCGTTTCGATGGTGTAGGATGGCTTAGACCACCTTCATCAAGACCTTGTCTTTTAAATTATTAAATAGGCCAAACATGAGCACATATTAAAGACTGTTGGTCATGAAAACACTCTTACATGTTTCCTCGTCCTCCTAGAAACTGTTGGGAGCCCTCATTCAATCATTCATACCACCATGTGTTCGACATTACTAGCAAAAGAGAATTTTCAACCACGCATTCACAACATCCTATCACCAATTTCCCATAATGTGAGTGAGTGATGTTTAAGAAAAGTTTACACGCGTGGAAAGATACAAGAATACCAACCACCAATTCAAAGATAGGCCTTCACTATCATGCTTTAATAAAAACATGCTCCAAATAAAAAGAAGGAATAGAAGTGCATCAAGATGAATCCTAACATCTGTGATTAGTATATACAGCCTTATACGTCACGATTTTCACATAATTACTCACAGAAAAAAATATGTGGAAACGAATTTTTCAAGGTTAGTGAAGTAACCTGATCAAATAATGCAGCCTCCCTTATACTCAGCAGAACCGCCTCGGTATAATAGATGAACAATAAATGAATCATTAGGAAAAAAAGGAACACTAGTTAACATGTAATGTAGGCATAGTCTCTATCCCCTAAACTTCTTACCAAAGTCATTCTCTTGAATCGAAATACAAGGATATTCTTAATTAATTATGTGGTCCCCTTTGCAGTAAAACTATGCTCGTGCTAAAAGAGGAAAAACGTCACATGATCACATAGCGTCCCTCAAGATGATTTGACCGAGTCCATATAGTCTGTCTCCAAACATAGTGATTCTAACATCTTACTGCCAACAATACTGACCTAATTAATGTAGAAAGTAGATCAACAAACAAATTCCTGCATTCTTTCCATCTCCATGTTTTGGGTTTGGCTCTTTTAATTGATAGATTCCACTGAGAAGGGAAGCAGACGGAAAAGACACTCAACAATTTGACTTTCTTGTATCTAGCCTCTATCCAGAGCCTCATAAAGTTCTTTTATGTGCTCAGATTCCACCCTATGGTAACCGCTGCACGATACTATTCATCTGGCACTACTAAAAATTAACTCCTGTCTTGCAACCATCCTCACATATTTTACCACTAGCGAATGGTTCGGACTAGATATAAGCCTCTCTTATACTAACACAGCCTAAATGATACTTTACGAATCGAAAATGCTATGCTTTCTACATAAACCGAGGTGCTTCCCGCACTTAATTTCTCCAGATTATCCTAAAGTGCGGGCGCCTTGCTACACCCCACATACAGAGTCTTAATACCGTCCTTACTTCAATGCTGCTAAATCTCCAACCCTCTCCGTAACGCGAGAAAATATTAAATAAACAAATGCACACAAGAAGCCTCACCCCAATGATCATAGTCGTAGCAGTATAACCCCAAGTTAAAACAAAGCAACATGGCTATAGTCACAGCTCAAATAACGCCCTAATTTGTCAAGTTTACTATTATTTACGATGCAGTTCCCAAATCACGACGGACCAGAGCTCTTCGGACGAAGTCTATGCTTTAAGTCTTAGAGTTTTTGAAGTTCAAATGTTGCCAATTAGCCAAACAATGCCACTGTTTTGGTTTTGATGGTTATGCTGCTTATTGCTCTTCTGCATTCCGCTTCCCATTATCTTTCCATCCTGCATGCTGATCAGCTTAATTACTGACTCTGCTTTTGCAATTACTCTGTTAGTGCGGCACAGGGCAGCCATTTGGCCGGAGCCCTGAAATATACGACCCTGCTGATGGACTGAGCTTCTCTCCCCCACGTTAGCCAAGCAGGGGGCCCTTGCCTACGAGCCGCATAAGCGTTTCAAGGACATTTTTTTAAAAATACAGACGCAATACACTTGAACATGCCGCCGCTTTCCCCGGTGACCCCCCCACCCCCCTGTCACCCAATAAGTGATTAATTTCCTACCTACTTAAAACACTGCAGGGGCTTCACAAAGGGGTGCAATTACAACAAAGCCTTGTTATATGGTCATTTTAAAGATCTGTGAACCTACTGGGTGCGGCCGATGGCAGACAAACCGCAGACCACAACAGTTTCCCTCCCCCACATTAGCCAGGCAGGGGGCCCTTGCTCACGGGCCGCATTAAGAGTTTCAACGACATTTTTAAAACTATGCAAAACACTTGAGCATGCCGCCTACTCAGCCCTGGGTGCTCCTTGTGTGACACACAATGGCAAACTCTATGTAGTTGAAAGTATGTGTAATATTTTACTAAAAGTTGCATCGAGGTTTACTCCGCTTAGATGCCGCGCCACGCTTTCACCTTTCACCCACCCTCCTGCGGACCACAACAGGGCTTGCCTGCGTGTCGGAACCCCGGCCGTATGGTGTTTGCAGGTGTGTCACTGCTGAAGCAGGAGCTTGGCAAGAGCTTGGGAGCAGCACGATGCGCGGCTTCAGGTGGGAGCCACGATCGTGACCAACTGGTAAGTGTGCATACCGGGTGAGCAGTCCTTCGGTCCTGCAGCACAATGTTGAGCCCCGTGCCTGCAGAAATGGCCCAACTAGACTCCCAGGCTTGAAAGCACCTGGAAGCACTCCCCACAAGCAGTGAGGTGGAAGTGGAACCTGGCATTCTGGCTATCTCAGGTAACCTGGTAATCTGGCAACTTGCTCTGACGTTCCTGCCCTGACTGAGTCTAATATCGTGCAGCCAGCCACAACCACGCAGCGCAATCTAGCAGTGTGCGCGTTTATGGCAAGGAGTCCTCGTCCCTGCAAAAGCAGTACTAGCTCTAGCTGCCTCAGCACCCCTCAAATAGTGCTTCTAAGATCACCCACGACCCGCTAATTAATTCAACATCAGCCAGCCACAGCTAAATGTGCCTTAGGCATGCAGAGTCGTTCGGAGCTGCTTCCTTCGCGGGCCTAAATTGCAGTTGGATCTGCAGTGCTCTGGCTCCATCAAGTGGACAAAAGGTGCAACAGCAAGGAAAATCAGTGACACTCGGTTTCAACCGTGTCAGCTGATTTTCATCCTGTAGGGTACAATCGGTCAGAGTCGGTTTTAACCGAATTCCGGAAAGCCTAACTATTACCCTCAGGTCTGTAGGGACTCGAAAATTTGACTTGGACCCCCATCGAAACCATAGCATCCTTATACGCCTTAGAGGCAAACGCCGGACCCTTATCCGAATGGAAGGTACCACAGGCAAAAATTCCCACAAAGACTCGCAAATCCTTAATGACAGTACGTGAATCAGCGCTCCGATGCGGCCATACCCACACAAAGCGTGTGCATGAATCAACTGCTACTAAGATGTACTTATACGCAGTATCAGAAGAAAATGGACCGCAGTGATCCAAATAAACACATCCAAGTGGTTTATTCGAGATGTACAACTGTGTCTGAGGCGAACGCGCAGCAGTCGAAGGTTTAATCTGCTGGCAAATGTCACATTGAAGAACATATTCACGCGTCTGTTTGTACAGTCCCCGCCACCAGAATCTCTGTTGTAGCTGAGTTACAGTTGCCGAGACGCCCGCATGCGCAGACGCCACACCTTCATGTGCCGCTGTAATCAAAGCAGCTCTGCGATCCGAGTTGGGAACCAAACGCTCGCCAACTCCAGGGATTTTCACATAAGGAACCTTATCGGGACTTAAGTGGTATGTGTATTTAGAAGGGAATCCCGCAGGATATTTACCTCCCTTCTCCGTTGCAGCTATAGCTGCCAAGATGTCATCATCTATTTTGCTTTTGGACCTCGTGACTGCTGCAACTAAGTATTTTGATACCGCTGACTTCGCTGCTTCATCAGCAAGCGAGTTGCCAACAGCGTGGACCCCCACGCGCTGATGACCGAGAGTATGAATTACAAACACGAGTGGCAGCTTCTCTTTAAGTTCCGCCACTCGGACCCAGATCGTTTTATGTTTTATTGTGCTACCTTTGGAGTCACGAAAATCATTCTGAATCCAAAAGAACAAGTTTTCATTGTAAGACTGGACACAGTAGTAAGAATCACTTACGATCAAAGTCGTCACACTAGGATCTGCGTACTCCAATGCAAGCATCAGAGCACGAAGCTCTGCTAATTGTGCGGTGCAGTCACCAAGCGTCTGCGTGTGCACGACACTGGACTCGAACTCATCGTTCACCATGGCACCGACCACAATGGCGCAAGCGGAAACGTAGGCATGTTTAGAGCCATGCGCAACCTGCGCCGAACCATCAGTGTAAATGATGCATTGGAAATCCTCCAACGGCCGCATTGCTAATGGAGCAGGATGAACGAATTCATACTGTAAATACTCCTGTGACCGTAAAGTGGCGTCAAAAATAAACGTGACATCCTGGGACGTCAAGGACGCAGCCCATTGAATCCACCGAGGGTGTAAAGCTTTGGAATTAGGTACACTGGCTTTCGTAACCGCCTCTAAGGCAGGACACGGGGTAACAACCAACATGCGCTTTCCTTGTGACAGGGCACGTTCTTTAAGAATTGCCATCTGCACAGCCGTTAAAACTTTCTCCACAGTGGAAAAACGCAATTCAGCCGAAGTGTACAAGTGTGACTTGTAAGCAATAGGTACTGTATCTCCTTCATTAAAAGTCAGGTACGTGAAACCCACCGCCCCAGGGATAATTCTTATCACCAGGTTGGTCTGGTTATCACGAGTCTGTAAGAATTCAGAAGCGAGCAAATCAGCCTGCAAAGACTGCAGAATGGCCGAATGCTCAGGCAGCCAGCATGATTTGGAAAAATTTGGTTGTATCAAAGCATACAAAGGCTTGATACGCTGGGCATATTCCGGAATGTAAGACCTCCCGAAATTCATAAAGCCCAGAAGAGATTGTAATTTTTTCAGTGTTGTCGGAGAGCACAAATGTGCGCATTTCTCCAGGAAATGGGGTGCTAAACCCTTCCCTTCATGGTTAAGCTCGTAACCTAGAAACAACACCGTGTACTCTGCAATGTGCGACTTTGCAAAGTTAAACTTGTAACCCATGTCAGCAAAGTTACAAATTATGCTATTTACTCGACACAGATGCTCCCAAATATCGTCGTCTGTGAGATAAATGTCATCCACATACGAACAAGCAACTGGGTCGAAGCTCTCCAAAAGAGAGACTATGCGTGCGGAAAAAACTCCAGGACTGTTCTTGTAGCCCATTGGGAGTCGTTTAAACATTTTTTGCACACCGGCGCACGTAAAACTGGTCCATTGGGAACTTAGACCGTCTAATCTATGTGCATAAAAACCATTGGAAATGTCAAGCGTGGTTTTGAACCGTTTACGCTCAAGACTATTCACTAACGCAGAGCCGTGCGTATTCTGTACTGCACAGTTACGGCAATGCGAGTTCAAATGCCTATAATCCAAAACCAAACGATATGAGCCGTCCGGCTTGTTCACAGTAAAAAGGGGGTTATTCATCGGTGACACACACGTTTCAATTACACCTTGATATTCCAATTGTTCAAGGATAGCTGCGACTGAAGCTTTCGCTTCACGCCGTATGGGATATTGAGGTTGAGGCTGTGGCTGTGACCGTAAAGGAATCTCATGGCTCGGTGACAATTTATCCCAGCCACACTGATTGCGGTACACAGCCGGCGCAAGCGCCAGAGCCCACTCTTCTGCAAAATGCAGCGCCTCCACCCTCGGCACAGTGTGCGCGAAGCTGGGTAGGATTACCTCCTCCCCTCGCGGAGCTGCGAGAACAAAAGGTGGGGGCCAGTCAGCCTCCGAAAGCAAAATGTCATACGTAGACGAGAGATTTTCCCAAAATATCCCTTTTACAGTTCGCTGCATGTCACCTTCAATTAACAGGACAATTTCAAAAAGTCGTTCAGGGGGAGAAACATGCGTATCTGCTGTTTCAATCACAACATAAGTGTCAGTCGCTGTCACCTTCAACAGTGGACGGAGGGCCTCTCTCACTATGGTAATCTCTGCTGCGCTGTCTAGCAAGGTCAGAGCCCACGTCAGATTCCGAAGCCGCGTTCTCACTATCTTCGGCATAACGATGCGCGGTCAGGGCAGCAACTTTCTTCGTGGTAAACTGTGGTCTCTTGGGCGTAGAGCCTTCCTGCTGATCTCCACTGGCACGCGGGCGGGGCTGACCACGTCCTTGCTGGCCACCCCGGCCCTTGCCGCCCCCTCCACCACCGGTTGACGGAGCCGATGAGTCCTGAAAGGAACGAGGAGAGCGTTGGTCAGAAGCCTGAAATCTCTCAGGAGATTTAATCATCGCGCGGTCGCGCAAATCATAAACACGATCCGACTGCGCAGGCAATGGAGTCGCAGGAGCAGAAACCTGTGTTTGTTGTTGTTGCTTACCCTGATTCTGCTTTTTAGGCCAATTTTGTTTTTTGGACTTTTGTTGACCACTAGTTTCCGATGTCTGACCCTGGGGCTGTTTCTTCTCCTTGTCAGGAAAAGATTTAACCCCCTTTGCATTGCGGCCCACCATTTTGTAAGCATTCACAATAATCTTTGCCAACTGTCAGGGTCGGTCGGCCTCGGGAACCAACGCTAATGCGTTAGCAACTTGAAAGTTCACTGCATCCCCCTTGACATTCGCAAGGATCAGATTGCAAACTACATCAAAGGAGCCACACAGGCGCATGCCCAATTCAACAGCCGCCTCCGGTCCGTGTTCGTCTTGAACACGCTTAAGAACCCCACCTAGATTGGTCACAGACGGGGAGCCATAGCACCTCGAATAGACCGCTGCAAAAGTTTTTCCCCAGGTTTCACAGTCAGCAAGGTCAGGAGCCAGATCTTTCGGCAAACTCAGTGTAAGAATCCGGTGTTTATCACCCGGACTCGTATTGGGAAACACAGCTTCCAGCTGGCCGAATTTCTCAGCAAGCCAGAACTGAAAATCGTCCTTTTCCTGGGGCTTCTTACCCATCACGGAATTAACCATGACCGGGTTGATTTTCAGACCAGCATGTTCTGCTCGAAGCTGTGCGCCTCTAGGGGCCGCGTCCTGAACATTACGGCCAATGTAATGAACAAGCGCTCTAATCACTCCCACCGCGACTTCATGAAGCCGCCGCAGATCATCCACGTTACAAGTGGCACATTGAGGGTGAGGAGTAAATCCAGCCAAAGCAGGCCAAGGAGTGCCCGGAATGGACAAAGGACCTAACCTCGGAGCGGTTAAAGCGTGTGGTAGGGCGCCACCAAACCAAACTCCATGCTGCCAAGCGTCAATAGGAACCTCCAGTGCTCTGTACGGAGCGTACGCAGCCAGTACATCTGAAGCAGTGTATGTGTGGAACACACCAGAATTAGCGTCCACTGGCGGAAATGTCACCCACGAATAAAACAATTCGTACGGGTAAGCATGTTCCGCACTCACCACCAGAATCACAGCCAAGCCTTCCACAGGAACATCATACATCCGCAAATGGTCACGCACCGCAATGCGACTATGCTGCGGGATGTCCACGGCTTGAGCCATGTCAGCACAGGAATGAGAAAAAACAAATTATAATTTGTAGCACAACTGGGTAGTAATTCAAAGAAACCGTTTTAGATAGATTCAAGCTTGAAAAGGACCTATTTCAAAAATAGGTAGGTTTTTCCGACACTGCCGCTTTCCGGAAACGGGAATGTAGGCGTTAAGGTTTGAATGATATACTACTCGAGTGTCATGTTATAAGGCCAACCAACGTATGGGCGCCATGTCGCAGGGTTTCCGTTCTCTCACAGAACTGTGCATAGAGATCTAGAACCTGGGTGAGCCAGGGTGACCCACAACTCACCTATGTTTCAGAAATCCCCTTACCTAGCTAGCTACAGTGTCGCATCGGTAGTATATACTTCCCAATGTCTTAGACAATCCAGAACATGAACTTAGAATACCTCAGGTATCGTGGAACACATGAACACTCTTTCGTTATATTATCATTCCAAACCGAAACTGGGAGGCAATGAAAACACGTGCAAGTTTGAAATGTTTATTTTTCAATGCAGCATTCTCAAACGCAGTATCTTGTATAATATCAACATACATATTATAAAAATCAGAGTCAGCAGCATAGTCACTAATCCATAGTAAGCAAATGGTGATAACATCATATGATGCAAAAATCTATAGAATTCTGTATCAACTATATTTCGCGCACCCTAATTAGCATATTATATTATATCTAAGAAGGTCTCATCTGGGCTCTTAGCTGGGCGGACCCATACCTCGAATTCTCAGTAGGAGATCACATCAACAGCTACCAGCTCTCAGCATGTCCAGCATCAAGTGTGTGTCTCATTCTCTGTAACTGTATCTTGAACTCACGTAAAGCCAAACGTTGGCACAAACATTATTTGTGTTATGACTAACGTGGTGCGAGGATCAGGCCTGCAGCAACCTTGTGTTAGGTTATTCGGAGAGTGTGCAGTTCTCAGTGTGCAGACAGTTGTACCAAGTGTTCCAGGCACGACTGATACCAGTGCAATAACATATTATTCTCAAATAAATCACATCTTTCGTCTAGGTTAAAAGCTGTAATAACAACTAGGTGTCGTGTGCAAAACCGAAGCAGAAAGAAAATATGGCGTTTAAACATTTAATAAGCACATGCTAACTTAACACAATATATAGAAACGTAATAACCATATGACACCCCCAGGCAAGAGGGAACCCCCACAAGCAGAACACCACCAACCTCAAGGGGGGGCACGGGAAGAAGAGGAAAGAGGGGCTCGTTCACCCTCAACAGAGGAACCAAGGGCAAAGCCAGGGGAGGCCGAAGCACCCCACGCCCATACAAGGCAACAAAACTTCCAATCAATGCCAGGGCAAGGAAAAGCAAAGAAGAACCTAGAAGGCCCAAGGAAACGAGGGAAAAGACGGCGAGTCCACCAGAGTCAGAAGGCTACAGACCAGACAGAACAGCACAGAGAGCAAGAAAGTAGTCGGAAACAGGAAGAACAGCCTAGGCCCCTCCCCCCCAACCCCCTCCTTCCCGGTAGACTGGCCAGGATACACCAGAAAGAAGGAGGGACGCAAAAGCATCTCAGTCTCCAAGATAGAGAACATGAAAGTGAAGAAGAGCCCGGACACACCTCAGCGAGGGGTCCGTGCAGACGACTCAAGTGCACCCGCAACATACATGAACGCCGTGGAGAGCAGAAGCCCGAAGGCGATCACAACCCTCCATCACAGCGTAAGCTATATAACAGCTACCACTACCCCACACCTCAGCCTCAGACAGCGTCACCACCTGTCGAAAGGTCAGAGGGGGACTCGGGGATGCGACCCGAGCCCCGGCGACCTCCCGCAACACCACAGGGACTCCCACAGGAGTTTGCGGCGAAGCAGAGGTGACATGATCTGAAGGAGGGAACCCTGAAGGGCCACACCCCAACTGCACCACATCCTCTGAGCCTGGAGCCAAGCTAGCCGGCACCGGGGACGAAGGTGACGCCGCGGAGGGCCCCGCATGGCGCAAGGGATCCGCCGACGTCCCAGGAGGTGAAGGAGGAGGAGGAGAAGCCAGCGAGGCCTGCAAAGACACCGCATATGTCTCCATCAGGGCTCTCGACGCTCCCTCACCGTGGTAAGTTAAGTCCTATGACATGGGAACCCTCTTTGGAAGAACTTCCGCAGCAGAGGACAACAGAAAAAGTTGCGGGGAGAAAACCTGAGTAGAGGGCTTATCAATCAGCCCAGGAGGAAATCACAGGAGACCTAATCTCAGGGCCAACCTGGAGCAGGTAATCCAATTAAAAACACACAGCAAAGAAGGGCCGTCCAGCAGCCAACAGAACCACAGCCTCCACAAGGAGGACTCTAGTGACCATAAAACACACAGAGCTTTAACAACGAGGGCGACTCGCCTAAAAGGAAGAAGATCACCAAGAGCTAGCCAAACTCACCAGTCAAGGAGGGTGAGAAGGAGGAGGCCGAAGCCCCACCAAGAACCTCTGGATGGCTGAGTCTGCTGGGGCGTGGAACAAAAGGGTGCCATCAAAGGGAAGATCCACCAGCCGTTCCCGCACATTTTCCGGGAACACACTGTCCCTAAGCCAAGCATGGCGGCGAAGGGCCACCAACGAAGCCATGGCACGACCCAGCACCTCCGAGATGTCCTGAGCGGAGCAAAGAATAAAAGCCGCCAGCTCCCAGCCATCTAACACATGGTGCTGTAAATCAATGCCAGCACCCTCTTGAGAAGCTGCTGATCCAAGGGACTCCGCCGAGTCCCACAAACAAGAGGTGGCCCTAGCCAACACACGCAAGGTGTTAAATGCCGCAGCAAACATATTGCAGCCCCAAGAGTCCAGCCAGCGGGCCTCCAGGGAAGGTGGAGCCAACAGCGACAGCAGAGAAGTAAAGGCGGTCCATAACTAGAGCCCACTGACAGAGGGGGAGAGGGAAAGACACGGCGGGTCACGCGGCGCCGGAAGGTGTCAATGAAGGTGTTGGAGCATCGGATCCCCCGTGGCGGGGCGTCCCCAAGTCCCCGTCAGAGAGGAATTGAGGGAACCTTGAAAGGGGAGCAGTAGCTCCCGTCCACCACGGCCCTGGTGGAGAACCTCCAAAAGATGATCTGCGGCAAAATGGGCAGCCGGATCTCCCATGCGCAGAATCCTCACAGCCGTGGAAACAGCGCGAAAGAAGGCCGCACCCGCCTCCGTTGGGCCCCGTGGTGGAGAAAGCAGCTCCTCTGTGAGCGACGGCTGTAGGCTAAGGCGGCCGACCCCGAAGCCAGCCGGAGTGGGCAAGGGCCAGGCCCGAAAGAAGGCCACGGCGAGGAGCCGTCTTTTGATGACACTGGGGAGTAAGCCATGAAGCGGCGGCCCATCTCCGGTGAGGACGACACCAGCAGGCACGCAACCTCAGAAGAAGAGGGAACGTCAGAGGACAAATCCACGATCTGACGCCTGTCTGGCGCTGTAGAATTCGCAACCTGGAGCGAGGCGTCGTCGTAGTCATCCAACACCACAGGAGAAGCCGGCCGGGCCTCCACCTCTTCACCCGGCGCCGGGGACAGGGGCTGGGACTGAGCCGAGGTGGTCAAAGGGCGGCACCGGAACGGCACCAACTCGACCTCCAACGAGGCAGCCGCCTGCGTGGAGGAACGAGAAGCTATCGGAGAATGACAAGGAGTCCCCTGCCAGTCTCGTCCCAGGGGGGGGGAAACGAGAGAGGGTCACCGTCAAGTCCGACTCGACATCCGGCGAGGCATCTGCCTGCACGGAGGGACGAGAGGGACCCGTGGACCCACAAGGAGTCCCTCGCCAGCTTCGACCCACGAGGGGAGGAGAGGGGCCCACCGACCCCTGTGGCACCAACGGCCCCAACGGCCTCCGACGAGGCAGCCGCCAGCATGGATGGATGAGAAGGCCCCGGAGAGGAGCGAGGGGTCCCCTTCCAGCCCCGACCCAAAACAGGTTGAGAGGGGTACCCCGACCCCTGTGGCTCCCTGGTGGGTTGTTCCCCTCCCGTATCCTTTCCCTAGGTTCCGGTTCAGGGTCCCTCTTTTGTTTTTGATTACCAGCAGCTGCCGGCGCCATAGCGGCATCACCTCATCCTCAGACAGCGTCGCCACCTGTCGAAAGGGTAGAGGGGGACTCGGGGATGCGACCCGAGCCCCGGTGACCTCCTGCGACACCACAGGGACTCCAGCAGGAGTTTGCGGCGAAGCAGAGGCGACGTGGTCCGAAGGAGGGAACCCTGAAGGGCAGCACCCCAACGGCACCACATCCTCCGAGCCTGGAGCCGAGCTAGCCAGCACCGGGGCCGAAGCCGCCGCGGAGGGCCCCGCATGGAGCAAGGGATCCGCCGACATCTCAGGAGGTGAAGGAGAAAGGAGAAGCCAGCTAGGCCTGCAAAGACACCGCATATGTCTCCATCAGGGCTCTCGATGCCCCCTCACCGGGGAACGGTGGATAGGGGGACGACACTAAGGCCGCATCACCGGCGGAGAGCCCCGCCCCCAACCGGCCGGAAACCAGCCCTCAGGGACAAGCTGCGACACTTACCGACAGGCGAGCGACGCTCTTACGGCACGGGAGAGGGATGAGGCCGACGACGATGACGGCCGCTCCGAGAACTTTCCGCTGAGGCCAGGTTCTTTCAGCACCCCTTGTACCTCATTTCATTGAAAAAGGCCATCGAGACATTGACCTACAGTGGCAGGTGATTGAACATCTCAGACTCCCTATCAGAGGTGGCAGCATAAACTTACTTCTAAACCGAGCTGAATGCAAATGGATTTCACTTGTAGACTCTGTAAACAGGGGCCTTAACACCTTTGATGAATGGAATAGCACTGTAATCACTTGAACCTCTATTCAGACACCTTAACCTGTCCTTTATTACCTGAACATGACTTTTGCCTAGTTCCACGGTATATGAAACTTCCAGTTTAATTATGTGGTCCCACTTAGGCACTAACTCCCTTTGTTCAACTGATATCCCCGCCTATCGGTGCGGTTTTCCTTGCAATTACTCATGCCTGGCCCCTCTCACTGCGCATTCTCCTTTGATGTGTATTTATCATGCATTCATAACCAATGTTATTTTACTGTGACCTTGATTGTTTAAATAAGTATGTGCTCTCCATTCCTTTCGACATTGTAACCACCTTATTTCGTGATGACAACTCCATGAATCATTAGTCTGTAGCGCAGTGCTCTTTTCCCTTTCCCCCACCCACTCCACGCCCCCTCCCACCTCTCCCCGTTATCGGACCCAGCCCCCGGGCGTAGTCTCTGCAACTGTTCCCTCCCCCTTTCCTTCTGTTAAAACTTAGGCTGCAGCATCAACATTATCGGCGCCATCTTGCCCCCTTTTCGAGCCCAATCGTGCGCGTAAGCGGCAGCCATTTTGAGTACCATGGCCTCTCTGCCCATCGTTGATAGCCAGCGCGTCTCTCTCTCTCTCTCTCTCTCTCTCCTGACCTCGCAAAGCATCCCCCGCACGCTGACAGCCCCCGCTCTCACATGCCTTGGGTCATAAACCCCTCTTCCACGCAGCTCTGCCTCGGAAACCCATCCTGTTCCCAGCGCGACACCTCCCTCCATTCCTTTCATGGTCCCGGATCCTTTGATAAAACCCCCTTTCCTTTGTGCCCATTTGTCTTACTCGTTCCCAGGCCGCCACCTGGCCCTGCGGATACTGTTATTGCCCCCCCCCCCTCCTGTACAGTAGGAAGCTTCCCCCATCAAAGGATCCATGAGTTGATCAAAGCCCCCACCCCATGAGATCCGATCGACCTCATACATTCCGTGAATCGGCGGAATGTCCAGCTGCGCGATAATCATCACCTGTTGTGACCGGGGTGGGGACTTCAACTGTAAATGTGTGTGGGAACGGGCCTGAAGCGGGGATTCCGAGGATGTCTTTCCTTACATCAAAGTAATGACAGAGATGTGTTTGACGTAATAAAACAATAAACTTGTGTATAAGAGGCCAGGCCTCAGAGATGCGGTTAGAGCACCTCGAGAAGATACCCTGTTGTCTGATTTGATGTGTTCTGCTCCATCGGAATAAAACTTCTGTTTCCTGCCTTCCAGTCTCCAGCGCTTGCCTCTTTGTTTGGTAACTTGAGTGGGTATAGAGGCGGTTAACGCCGGGCAACTCTGAAAAAGGTCATCAGCCCTACCTTTTTCCACGCTTCCCCGCGCCCCCCCACATCACGTCGCCCCGCCCCTCTTCACGGCTACTTCCTGGTTACCTCCGGCAGTCATATTCAACCCTTGTTCCTTCGCGGGAACTGGAACCCATCGCCACGGATTCATTCGGCTTCAGCGCCAGATTAACTCAGGTAAACCGCTAACCCCTACCGATCTACCGCCTTATCTGAGGCATTCTGCAAGTCTGTTAATGCCCGGCATCCATCGCCACGTCTAAACCCAGACTCTCTTTCCAGGCGCTGCACCGGCTCGATACGTTGAGACCTGGACCACCCCGACCAAGATCACTGCTTCACCTCTGATCGCCTGGACTTATAATTACTGCACGACTGACCACCTATCAATGTCAGCGTTCCTTGCCTTCAGGTACGCCACCGCCACACCCTCCCCTCTGACCCCCCACCCTCCACCTTAAGCCCCCCTCTCCATATTTACACGCTAGGTAATTGCATGAGTCCTATCACCGCCCACACTGATAGGCCTGCCTTTTAATAAACTGGCTCTTCCACTCAATGTGAATTGCCCTACCACTCGGCTCACACTCGCGCCCTTTAGCTAGGCTACCTCTTACTCATGCCAGATCTCTCAATTTAACTTTATCCCCATGCAGCACTCTTAATCATCACCAACCCTGTCCTGAAGAGGATCCCAAATCACCGAGGATCGAAACGCCGTCGACAATTACAGCGCAATTTCTTGGCGTACTATCTCTCATAACTGTGCTCAATTCAAACATTGTAATCATATGTATTCATTGTGGAGCCTTTTCCTGATTATTTCCAGTCACTTTGCGCCGACCACGCTGTTCACTACGTTCACTTGCGTCGTCACTTTCACTTTGTTATCACCTTGTCACCAAGTGTTATTTGGGTTGCTTCATGAATGTTTTCATGTACAGTGCTGCTTTTTAACTGTGCTCCCCATTCCTAATAAGTTGGTGATTAATAACCATGTCACAAATGTATTGAGACTCCTTGTGGTTCTTTCCCTGTAATACTTATTGTATGCATCTTTGAAACTGTCTTTGATACTGATACCTATTGGGACACTGTACCCTATATATCCTCTATACCCAGTCCCAGTTTGGTCTATGGGTTTCACTCCTGTTCTCTTTCACTCCCGACAATGTAAGCCATTTTATCAACACTCCTGTCTCAAATGCATTCAAAACAAAACAAATTACCAGGACTAGTTCTGCAGAAAGTAAACATATCAAAATATAGTAAAATATTTGCAAAATACCCCGTTCCAATGACATAGAATCAATATATTTGGTAAATGGGATTATAACTCAATTATTCAAAATGTATTTCATAATAGTTACAAAGAAAATGCAATGTAACTGGGGGAAACGTACTCATTGCGGTTTCATCATTACACGGGGGCTTCAGTTAAAGACTTCAGCTGCATTCCAAGAGGTTTTGCACAAGGTTGTTCACCCCCTCATGGCAACTTGCTGCAGCCTATCAAGAGAAACCTTGCCAGTATCTTCGTGTTTATGGATTTCTTTTTCTTTTATCATTTTCCCTTTGAATAATTTTTATTCCATGTCCTCAGGAGCCTCTGCCGCATCAAATCAATTGCCCTATCACCAAAAATGTAGTGCCATCGCTAAAGAAAGAAATGAACTGCTACAAAGGGGAATATTAACTTTTGGTAATTATTGACTGTACTGGATAACTGTTTGAGATGACACCATTTTGCAGTTCTTAGAGGGCCAAAGAGATTAACACAAGACTAATTTCCTGATGGATACTTGGAAAAATGCGATCCTAATGACTACGCATATTTAGCATGATTACAGACTCGAATTACCACACAGGCTGGGGAACTGAGACCAGAAGGAGAGTGCCACCTTCTAGATGATAAAGACAATGAGAAGTCCTGGGAGTAATGAAGGCAAAAGGGAGTATGACAAACAGATTCGCCCCCTGCCTCATCAAATACAATGAGAAGGACCAAATTAAAGGGCATCAAGAACAGTATCACTGCAACAGAGGTCAAGGCAGGACTTCTATCCCTTGAAAAGAAGAGAGTATTTGGTACAGAGTGTAGAGAGATGGCAGAGGCAATGCTTGCTACAATTCAGTGGGATATGGAGGTTTAGAAGGTGGGTACATAAAATGAGCAATAAAGAACACATTAATTACCTTTGGTAACACCTTATCTGATAGAGACTATTTAGCTGCAGATTCCTCAACTTAGAATATTTCCCAGATGTCAAACTGGATCCAGAAAATCTTGACTAGTATCCCTGCGCACTGGTAGCTGATGTCAAACAGATCCGCATTGGCATTATAGGTGTTGTCAGCGGTACCTAGATAGGCATCACCCCAGCGTGCCGACTTCAGTTTGTGACTGTTTCCACGCCAGAAGCACGGAGCCATAGCAAAAGGTCAATGGCACGTGGGCAGATTCGAAGGACCTACAAGGACCTTTTTAGGTGAACAGGCCCAGGTCGCAAATAAAAGGATAGGAGGTTTGGTAAGGAATCTGCAGCTTGCAGAGTCCCTCCCAGATGAAGTGCTACCAAAGCTAAGTAACCTGTTCATCTGATAGGGAATTTGAGTCCCAGATTCCTTACCTTAGAATAGATACCATAGCAATACCTCCTCAGAGGTGGGTCAGCAAAGTGACTCAAAACAAAAAGTTCTGGAGGACTCAGGGGGCAAAATGGCCATCACAAAGGACCTGACTGTAGAGGTAGTAGTGTTTTGTAAAGGTGTGAAAAGATGCCCACATAGAAGCCCAACAAATATCCAGAACAGGAATTCCATGCACTAATGCAGTAGTCGCAGCCTTGGCGAATGAGTCTGCAAGCCCTTTGGGGGTTGCTTCCTGGCCAATGCGTTCCAGATCTTAATACAGAGTACTATCTGGTGATGGTCTGTTTCTGTGCTGCTTTTGTCTTCTTCGATCTAATGAATCCAGAATGAGTTGGTAGTCCAGCCGATGCCTAATGGGTTTAGGTGGAACAAACACATTTTTTCATTATTTAACTAAAGAGTGTTGTTTGCCATATTTGTGACTAATAATCCATCAATATGGTACATTATTGAGGTAACCCAGGAGAGGCAGACTGGACATCCAATGAAGGCCATCAGAAGTGAATGGGGCGAGGGAAGGAAGGCAGATGTTTGGGTGCAGAGTCCTTTCCAGGGCACAACAGGCCCTAAAAAGGAAGACACCAGAGGAAGATGCCCTTAATCTCTTTGGTAGGGGTAGCAGTCCTAGGGTATATGCAGGGATAGAGGTACTAGGTTCCACATCAAAACAAGGGGAAGACAGGTTAGAGAGGAAGGGAAAATAATGGTAGGCCGTGTTATTCTCCCCAGGAAAGAGAAACATTGATCTTTTCAACATGAAAGACATTTGCAAGAATGGATTTAACACTCAGGGGGTACCATTAACTTGTCAACATTTTAGAAAATAATTTTGTGGAGAAAATTTCTCCACAAAAGCTTTTTTCACGGTTTTCCTGCAGAATCAAACCAACCAGGGGGTCTAAGCCTTCAAGCCTTCCAAATTATGTTTTATTCTCTCTATTTACCAGGCATTTCTGCTTCATGTGGATCATGACCAATCTCTAAACTGGCTATATTCTCTGCCATTTTCAATGCATGTTTCCAGGCTTACAATAGATGCTGACCACGTAATCACAGTTCACTATCTTCTGTACTGACCTTTAAAGTTTTCTCTCGCCCCTTTGGGGTGCCCCTATTTGAACCTTTTTAGGGAATTTATTTTTAAGGTGGAACATGCATTTTTAACAACCTTAGTGGCAACATCTAGAAGCAGTAAATAGCATTTTATTACAACAAATCATTTAGGGGTTAATCATGACGATGTGAAGCTTGGACAGCACTGTTCAAAGACTCAACCAAATGATTCATGTAGGATGTAAATAAATGGGGTCAGCCAGCAATTTTGTTGATGGTCAGAGTATTTTGAACCAAGTGGGCGCTAGGTGGGAGGATGTGATCCTTTGTGGCCCCTGCAATTTTGTTCATGGTCAGAGTTTTTTAACCAAGTGGGCGCAATTAAGATGGCCGCACACCAGTAAGGTTCCTGCCGAGCCGGGTGGATTAATATTCATAGTCCCCATTCTGCAATGATCATAAGGGCTATAAAACACATAAATGAGCAGCGGAGATATTGCTGATACCTACGGTGCAAGTCTACATCATGAGGAGCAGACATTCGGGCAGCGGTGACCGGAGATACCCAAAGCCGAGCACCGAGCCGGGCGTCTGGTGCTTGGAGCCAGGGAAACATGCCAGGAGAGTCCGGCGCTCAGCAGAACTTCGCAGGCCCGGCCCTTGTGACGATGGGGGCAGCGCCAGGGCTGAACTGCAGCGGCTGTGTCACTCGTAACAACGCACTGCCCCATGTGCCTTGAGGGAAACACGAGTGACGGAAACGCTGCTCCGGTGCTTAAAGATAACGTTGGGCGGTTGACACTAAGAAGCACCGGGTAGGATCACTCAAGGGCTGCTGTGTGGAATAGCGTGAGCTCCGGCACAAGAGCACCACTGGAGTGTGAGCGGACTGTGAATCAGCACTACTAATTGGTGAGAAGACGGTATTGAGGCATATTGGGCTATCATGCAACGTTGGGTTCCTTGTTGGTGTAGCAAAAAGCACAGCACTGCGCCCAATGGGACCGGGAGGAGCGGCCGCCATTTTAATAAGCAGTCACGGCCGGGTACGCAGCCAGCTGCCTCTTCAGTATAACTTTTGGATCTGTGTGTTAAACCCCTAAAGCTGAGAGGGGCAACTTTGGCTGCTGGGGTGGACTCTGGAATGCTCTGCCAGGTTGGGTGCAGTGGAGGAGAGAACATGTGGCTAGTACTGGAGGCGGCCATTTCGAGTCACAAAGTGAGAAGTGAGATGCGCCCTCTGCCAGAACTGACCGCTGAATGGCGATAGGCACAGAGGGAGCCCAGATGGTTATGGAGAGATAATGGTAGTGCCGACGGCGATTCACAGCAGCATATTGTGTGATCTCGTAGGATATAGCATTCCACAATAACAGCGCCTAGTAACTTGCAGCTGCTGCCACGAGCGGGGGGCCGGACACAACTGCAGCAGTACTGTATGGCTTAAGACGCACAAGGGACCTGGTACTGCCACAGCAAGATCTCAGGGGGGATGCTATCAGCAATCACGAGTATTTGACTCCTGGGGTTGGGAGTGGAGTGCATTATTACTGAGACGGTCTCTGGAGCACCCTGGCCTGTCAGTTTCGGGAATCGAAGATAGGACACAGCAGACACAAGTGCCAATAATCACAGGGCATAGAGAGGAGGGCGGAAACTGGCTATAGATCACACCTGGAAGTACCTAGCATACACCTGCCAAAAAGCATGGGGCGGACAACACAAAGAAGACGAAAATACCATTTGAGTCATGCAAAACGCCAAAATCAGGCTCAGCGGAGCAGACAGACTCAGATACAGCGGAACACCAGGAAGAAGACTGAAAAGCTATATTACTAGGCATGAAACAAAGCCTATCGTCCATAGATGCGAAAATGGATACTGTGACGGCTCTGTTGGACTCTGTGGTCAACTAACTAGACCAGCATGAACACCGTATCAAAGACATGGAATCAAGGAATTCGGAACTAGAGGATGGGGCAGCGGTGAATAAAAAGCGAGTTTTACACATTAAGCCAATAGCGGATAAGAATGAGGACTTGGAAGCTCGTTCCAGAAGGAATAACGTTGGCATTCATGGCTTGGCTGAATCGACCAATACGGGCCGCATGGAAGACTTTATAGTAAAGCTTGTTGTCGAACAGTTTGGGAGAGACTCCTTCTCGGCGCACCTGACAGTGGAAAAAGCGCACAGATCCCTGGCCGCTCGCCCGTCCCCAAGAGCGTTGCCACAACCAGTGATAGTGCGCTTCTTAAACTACCGGGACAGAGACAGAGACACGATCTTGCGCCTGGCCCGGGAGAAGAAACCGGTCCCCTATGAAAACACCACCTTGGCGTTCTTTTTTTTAAAAATATGTTCAACGATTTGTTCCAGCACTTATGTAGACTTTTACATTTTCCAATGCATCACGTTACATAACACAAGCAATGATATCAGGTCTCCAAATATCGTATACCCGAGTGACAAGGTACCTAGAAAAGCAACGTTACACAAGTTAGTCAAATCTTATACCATACAAGATTGTGGCTGGGTCCCAACACCTTCCCATGAGTTATGTAATTGGATGGTCCATAAGGTACATAGTGAGAGGTGCCTATATGTCTCTGGGTCTAGAGGTGACCGGAAGCAACTCAACATATCTGTTCAGATGCTCTTGCCACAAGATCAAGTCTCCCACCCACACCTTACATTTTGGCGCCCGTCCCCTGTCCCATCTGCACGCCACATAACGCCTAGCCAATGTGACACTAAAGGCAACAAATCTGCGGTGGGCAGTCAGAATCGCTTCAACGTACCCTAGCAAAGCAACCATAGGGGACGCCTGTATTTCCAGCAAGGTCATCAGCGCCAGCGCCTAAAACACCTGCCACCAGTACTCACACACCGCCTCACAGGACCATGCCAGGTGTAGAAAGTCTGCCCTATCTATTCTGCATCTATCGCACCGTGCATCATCACGTAACCTATAACGGAGTAACCGGGCAGGGGCATAGTACAGGTGTTGTAAGAATTTGTAATGTGTTATACGGAGCCTGGTATCTGAGTAGACAAGTTTGGTCTGTTTACAGCAGTATTCCCACTGTTGGTCGGTGAGTTCACATCCCAACTCTGTGCTCCATTTAGCTGGGGCAGGACATGCCCTGTATTCAGTCCCTATGTACAAGCTGTGATATAGGGTTGACACCAGGTGCGAGGCTTCAGGAGCGCGCAACATATGATGTAATGGGGAGACTGTAGGGAGTTCCAGCTGGTAGGACGGCATATGTTCCTTCAATCCCTACCTCATTGGTACATATAAAAATATATCCATAGAGGATGCCGATGGGCCTTTAAAGAGCTTTGCCAAATCTTTAAATTTACCATTTAGGTAGAGGTCGCCCCAGGTATGTATGTGGAATTTGGATTTTGTTTTGGAGAAAACCCCTTCTGCGATTACAGGCACCTTGGCGCTCTTCCCGGACAGACAGACAGTGCAAGAGGCAAGACGCAAATTTGCAGCGGTAAAGAAAAAACTGCAGGCTCAGGACATCCCATATGCCATGATGTGCACACCATGGAAAGCAGTATTTTCCCCAGAATGCACAGCAGGCAGAGGACTATCTCAAGCAGTACCGTCTAGCATCATCCAAGGAAGCAGATACAAGTCAAGGCTCCAGATCCCAATCGCCGCTGTCGAACCCAGATTGAAGTTGGTAGCTCCTACTAGTGCGAATTGTTCCACCCGGGCACTCTCCTCCATTCGGCAGTAGCTGTCCGCTTGCCAATAGTGGATGGGTGTGTGGGTGCAGTAGAGGAGGGGGAGGGGGTGGGCCAGTCGTGAGCCCCTAGTGACTTTTTCCACGAGGGCAATCCTCCAATTTTACTGTACTGAGAATTGGCAACTGTTTGAACTAAGTTTCTAACTGTTTGGGAGGGTATATATGCCTGACAAGTTGGGGATGTTGGAGTGGGTGGGGGGAGGATGTCCTGGTTTGGTTGGGTGGTATTTCACTCAGCATGAAAATGGAAGTAACGTGTTTAAATCTAATTCATGCGAGATGGGCGCATGGCAGGCGCCGCACATGACAGATACACTCAACATAGTATCCTGGAATGTCTGTGGATTGAACAACCCTAGGAAGAAAAGGCAGGTATTGGGGTACTTAGATAGGCATCACATTAAGATAGCTCTCCTGCAAGAAACACACTTACACTCAGAAACCACGTCTCAGTTTGCTGCGAAATGGGAGTCATAACGCTGCTTCGCATTGTATTCTGGAAACTCTAGGGGGTAGCCATTCTCATCAGACGCGGAGTGAACTTCGTGATGGGCGTATCGGAAACGGACACCAGTGGGAGGTTTTGCCTGATTTGGGGGCGACTAGACGGCTCATGATGTAAGGATTGCCTCCTATTATGGCCCTAACACTGATGATACACATGCCTTAATACTGTTGTGGAGTAAGATCCAAGCGATAGGCACCACTTTTATAATCTGGGGTGGGGACTTTAATACGGTGGTGTGCCCACAAATGGACAGATCCAAGGTCTCCCCTGCACACTACACAAATGCGCAAAAATCACTAAAGGAACTGATTGACACTAATTACTTGCTAGACACGGGGAGAAATAAACACCCTATGCAGCGGGAAGGCACGCGTTACTCAGCGGTACACTCAACATGGTCTAGGTTGGACTACTTGATTGTATCCGTGGGATTGGCACACTGGCTGGAAAAAGTGACAAATCTAGCCCGCACATATTCCGATCACTCCCCTGTGATGGGGGCTTTGCAGGCCCCGGTAGTTCAGGCCCCCTATGTTAACTGGTGCCTTAATCCTCTACACCTCCACTACTCAGTTTTCAGAACGGAAATTGAACAGGAAATACAGGAATTCTTTGAGCGTAATAGAACGTCAGTGCCTAGTCTCACAACTGTATAGGAGGCATTTAAAGTCATGGCTAGGGGGTGGTGCATTTCTAAGGGTGGGAGCATACTTGGAGACGTACGTAGAGAGCTGCACAGGTTAAAAGGGGCCATCAAAGCTCTTGAGAGGGACCTTACTTTAGGCAAAGACGAAAGTGTAACTAGAGCCAAACTGCGGGATGCAATGACAGAATATGAAGACGCTGTGAATAGAGAATGCAAATTTCGAGGAAAGCATCACAGGGCAAAAGTGTATGGTGAAGGGGATCGTCCGGGGAAAGTCTTAGCAAATGTGGTGTGCCCTCCCAAGTTTTATAATTATATAGCAGAGATCCAGGACTCGCAGGGCACGATACACAGGAACCTCCTGGAGCAATTGAAAACATTTGTGGACTATTATAATTCATTGTACACCTCCCAAAGGGGGCCCCCGCTAGACCTGCCGCAGTACTTTGAGGACACGGCCCTAGCCTGGCTGGGAGATACTCAGCGTAAATGTTTGAGCTTAGATTTAGAAGTGGATGAATTTACTGACACAATTATGCACATGAAATCTGGACGAGCGCCGGGATGGGACAGATTATGTTAGCAGATTCTAGCCAGTTTCCACTGGAACGAAGAAGAATCCCACTACCTCCAGGACACAGAAACAAGAATGTGATAGGGAACACACTCCTGTCAACTGTACCCTAAAAGTATGAGGGAAAAACCCAAGGAGTGTCCACCACTCTCATCATACGTTGGGTCAGCATACAGGAAGGAGTACTTCAGGTGGTGGTCCAGGCTAGGAAAAAGAACAGGAGGTACTCTACTATACAATACACACTAGATATAAATGTAACCACTCAAAACATTGACATGCGTTGTTATGTCGCAAAGAAAATCTTGCCCCAATGAAGTCTGTGATAGCTTTAAAGTTGAGTTCTTAGCATATAGGATGTGACCTGTAGACCAGGATACCAGGCCAGGAAGGGCAGAACTCAAGAAGGACTCACACACCTCATACATACAAGAAGGTAAAGAAAAAGGGGAAGGAATGAGGTGCACTGACCGGCTTTCCAGGGGGCAAAGCGGAGCAGTGACACACCCAGGAGGAGAGACACCCGGCCCAGAGGGAGAATCAGGGCGGAGCGCTCTCTCTCACTAGGAACAAGGCCAGAGGTTTACAAAGGGGCAATTCCGTTCGCCAGTCATGGGGTTTAGGAACCAAAACCGGGCTGAGCAGGACGCCCGCTAAATGCGTGGCGAATGGTAGGGTGGAACGCCAGAGCCCGACCGGGACAGCGAAGGAATCACCGGTAAAAGCGGGTCCTGACTGAAGAGGGGCAAGGGTGAAGTCAGGGCCAAGAGGAGAGTTCCACAAGCAGGATTCCAGGAGAAAATGCCGAGAGACGCCAGGAAGGATCAGCGAACGCTGAGGCAACGCGCTTCTCAGAATCAGGAAGTAGGAAGGGGGCGTGGTACCGGAACAGTAAGCCAAGCAACGGCTACGTTCCAACGCGCCTCTTTACGCGCGCCAGGGAGGGTCTGTAAAGTCTCTCTGCTGTAGAGCCTAAGCTGGTAGGGATCATGTGAAAAGAAAGAAGGGGATTCCAGGACAAACAAGCATGTCAAGGCCTTCGAGTAAGCCCAAGTCTCTGCTTCCTAACAGTTTACCAATAGAATTTTATAAGACTTATGTGACACAATTGACCTCCATCCTGAATGAGGTCTTCTAGGCGGCGGGGGGAGAGGGGGGGGGGGGCTGAAGGGATGGTGGGGGTGGGGAGCTTCGGGGGGGCCTGCCTACCGAAAACTATGCGTGAAGCCCAGATAGTCTCTTTATTAAAACCGGTCAAATCCCCACTTTACTGTGATTCTTACCGTCCTCTATCATTACTGAATTGTGACACTAAGACCCTTGCTAAAGTGTTGGATACTCGTCTCAGTCTCCTGATGGAACAAATGGTGCTGCCGGATTAAGCGGGGTTTATCCCAAATCGTGCTACATCACACAATCTGAGAACACTCTTAGCAGTAATGCAGGACATGGACCTCAAGGGTTCGACGGTAGCAGTATTTTTATTTTTTTATTTTTTTAAATTCTTTTTATTAACAATATTGAGGGAGTGGCAGTCACCAAATTGATGTTACATTGTAATCAAAATGTGCAAATCGGGAGACACAGGGCACGTGGAACATTCACAGTGTAAAAACAATCAAAGTGCATCACATTTCAGTTTACAGTATGAGCGGTTCGTCAACTGAGGCAATTTGGGGGGATTCACAAATGTTGCATCTGTACTCGTTTCATTTTGACCAAATTTCAATCCATTTCCATGGGCATCCATGTGCTGTGTACACAGTTTTCTCCTGGAGCATGCACCAGTCAATGTCAGTCTTCCAGGTGGCCAGTTTCGGGGGCCTCGTTGCTCCCCACTGTCTGGCTACATTCCGTTTTGCAATGTAACAGCCCAGTGTAACCCACAGCCTCCCACGAGGCGGCAAATCCGTGGGACCTCTTTGCTTCAAGCCGCAACTCCACCCCCCACACCTCCTGCATGCACCGGACAACCCGGTTCCAGTAATTCTGCAGCATAGGGCATTCCCACAGGGTATGAAAGAAAGTCCCTCTCTCACCCCATCCTTTCCTACACAGCCCTTCCTCGCTACGGCCCATTCGTTGCAGCCTGGTCTCGGAGAAATATGCTCGGTGGTGAATTTTTAACTGGATCAAACGGAGCCTAGCCGATGGTAGCAGTATTTCTTGACGCCACTAAGGTGTTTTATTCGGTAGAGTGGGACTACCTGATAGAAACTCTGGGGTATATGGGGATGCCCCTTATTTGTTTAAACTGGGTGCAACTGCTGTATAAGCAGCCAGTAGCCACAGTATTACTGAACGGAGCCAGATCCACCACCTTTGATATTTCCAGAGGCACAAGGCAACGCTGCCTGCTATCCCCAATCTTATTTGCTTTGGCGATTGAACCCCTAGCCGTAAAAAGTTGGCAGCACCACAAGGAGAGAGCACTGGCTTACCCGTCTCTGAGGCTGATTATATTATTATATGCCGATGATATGACTTTATATGTAAAGAAAAAAACAGAAAATCTAAACCCGGTGCTGTGGGAAGTAACTAAATTTGGAGCCATTTCAGTAATACAAATGAATTGGGCTAAGTCGGCTATATTTCCCCTTACGGACAAGACCATACCGCACCAACTGGACTACCCCCTGGTATGGAAGAGTGACGATATTAAAATATCTGGGTATAATCAGAACTGGAGATAAAGACACGCCAAGGCGTACAAACTATAGGGCCGCAATTGATAAGGTGACAGACAGTATATACAAATGGGTACCACTACTGCTCTCGATGGCAGGGAGGATTACTCCTATTAAGATGGTAATCTTACCAAAATTCTTATATCTATTTATTAACATGCCGTATCACCCTGGGAGACTTTTTTTTAGCACGCTCAATACGCACGTACACGGCTAATATGGGGGAAGGAAACAGGCACAGCTCAACCTTGCACCACTGATGCTGGCATATCATCAAGGAGGGTACGAAGTCCATAATTGGGTAGAGCCTAGCGTAAGCAGTGCGAAGCACTGCTGTCTCCAGCGAGCTCTATTGTTAGGGAATTGCCTTGGAAGTGGGACAGGAGTTGGGCACGCACAGAGCTTTTGCCGATTTCAGCAGGTGTAGGCGCACGTACAGCCATGTGCTGTGCACATCTCCTGTCCCTCTTCTGAGGCAAGTCAGCCTCCTGCAATCGCGCGCGCAAACACCCCCCCCCCCATGGTGCAACTAAGTCAGCCTCCTGCAATGGCTCGCGCACACATACACACCACACACAGACAGACCCCCCCACCCTTACAACTAAGCCCCACTCACCGGGCTACAGGCTGCCTCCGTCACGCTCAGGGCTCCCCTGGTGTCATCTCTGCCGCATCACCTGGCACACGCTGGGCTTCCCTCACTCATGGGAGCCCGGCACTTGCATCGGCTGCCTCAGCCGCCACTTCTGCTCCTCCTTACGTGTGCAGCCACCACGGGGCTCTCCCTTAGGCATGGAAGCCCTGCGTCACCACTGCTGCTCTCTGCCAGGCACTCCGTGTGCGCAGGCTTCTCACAGAAGGCTGAGGTCCTGCCCCACGACCGGCTTCACGCTCCAGAACTTCCGGTTTTCGGGCCGGCAGCAGGGATACCTCAACAGTTAAGGTAACGCCCGCCGCCGGCCCGAAAACCCTAATTTCCGTGGTGGGGTTTCAATTGCATCTCGCACACAGCGTTCAATAAAAGCACTTGTGAATGTATTTTATTATGCTAATAAGCAGGACTGTGTGCGCATGTCAGACGGTGCTCTCCAATTTCTTAGAGACACACAAGATTTTGCACGCCACCCAGTCCGGCTTTCGCCCAAATCACAGCACAGAGACCACGCTCCTAGAGGTTTCAGAAACCATTAAAGGGGTGCTGGACACTGGGGGCAAAGCCATGCTGGTGATGTTGGACTTGTCGGCGGCTTTCAACACCGTCCCCCACGACGGCCTTCTAGCAAGACTCTATGAGATTGGCCTGCGGGGGACGGTGCTCAGCTGGTTTTCTTCCTTTCTAGCTGGCCGCCGGCAAACGGTCTGGGCCTCCCCAGATTCCGCCGTGATGCCGCCTCTGGGAGTCGGGGTTGCACAGGGCTCTATACTGAGCCCGACCCTTTTTAACATCTTCATGACCCCTTTGGCGGCGCTGGCGGAGTCGTTTGGGGCCCAGATCGTATCCTACGCAGACGACACCCAGCTCCTCTTCTCTTGTAAGAGAGGAGGAGACTTTGATGGGGAGAGTATCCGGGATTGCCTTGGGGCTGTTTTTAAATGGTTCCAACTGAACAGCCTCAAGTGCAATTCCGATAAGTCCGAGGTACTCTTCTTTGGGTGCGATACGGAGCCAGACTGGCAGGCGTGGTGGCCCATTAATATGTTCCCTCCGTCTTGTTCATCCCAAATGGCTAAGAACTTGGGGGTCAAGATGGACAAGGGGCTGACGTTGAAATCGCAGATCCTTGGGGTGACGGGCACTTGCTTCGGCCTCCTCAAGATGTTGCGGAGGTTTTTACCCCTTTTGTCTGAGGAGCATAGGAAGCTGACGGTGCAGGCTCTGATCGGCTCTAGGTTAGATTATTCGAACATTCTTTACCTGGGCCTTCCAGAGTATCTGCTACAGCGGCTTCAAGTCGTGCAGAACGCTGCCGCGAGGGCCATTTTTGGTCTGAACAGACGAGCCAGCGCTGCGGGCTTGCTGCAGACGTTGCACTGGCTTCCCATCCGCAAACGGATTGCTTTTAAGGCATTGACCTTGGCCTATAAGGCCCTCCATGCGATGGGAGCGAAGTACCTCCAAAAGAGACTTGCCTTTTACCATCCGGCTCGTTCTCTGAGGTCAGAATCTCTGGATTGCTGGCGCCACAGTTGTGGAACTCACTGCCGCTCACACTCCGGGGAGCCACCAGTCTACTTGCTTTTAGGAAAGGCCTCACAACTTGGCTGTTTACCCAGTAGGCCGTCCCGTTGTTATCTCTTTCTGCTTCTTGTCTTCTTTTCTTTTACAGTGTTATGTTATTGTGCTGTAGTTCTCCTTACTTAAAGCGCCGGGACACTCTTTTTGAGTAGCCGTGCGCTATACAAAAATAAATATAACATAACATAACATAACATAACAGTACGCAGAGGCTGGAGAGGAGCGTGTGCGCGAAGCCTGATTCCCTTTGCCATGCGCGCTGAACATTAAATGCGCAGTCAGTCCACGGAGCCGCCTCTGGCACTCGGTACGGCGCACTTTAAATAGAAGAGGCAGCCCGGAGACGAGGAGCACTGCCTGGAGGTAAAATCTGTTCAGAATTGTTCAAATGACATGCTAGTAGCGGGAAGGTAGTTTCACCAACTTCAGACTGCTGAGTATGTGGTGCCAAAAGCTTGTTATTACAGAATCGGTTCCTGTCAAATCTCGGTGACGACAGTATTATTTACCATTTTGTTTCAGAAAACGAACTCCACTTTAATCCTGAAGCAGATATAATGATAGCTTTATTCAAAACGCGGTCCCACTCAATCCTTACTACCGCCACACCCACACAAAATACAATGGATGTATTGCCCTGCTGACAACTTCCTTAATTAAAACCCTGCTTTGAATCCACGCCATCGGGCGACTGCTTACTTGGACTTATGCCGTGTGGTGCATCATTACACACAGTCTCCTACCAAAAAACAACACAACCGCAAGCAGACTTTAAAGCTTCTTTCATGACTGCCTTTGAACAGAATTTTCCCAACTCAAGCAACTTTTGATTCGTGGGGACAGTCTCAGCTGAGCTGGACAAGAAAACAAAATCATACCGACCGATAATAATAATAAAACAAGCATTTGCAATGCAATCGGTCTCGCATTTGCTACAGTTTAAGCTATTGGAATTGTAAATGACAATGCCTTTTATTAATCTGTTTTGAAAACCAACACATAAATAAAAGGCATTGTCATTTACAATGCCAATAGCTCAAACTCTCGCACTTGCGAGACCTATTGCATTGCAAATGCTTGTTTTTAATACTACTACCACTGTGCCCAGTCACACTTCGCTGTCTATTGGCTTCACCCACCTACGTTTATGAGGCACCTGGCAGTGAAGGACGGATACATGGCTCTGACAAAGCCAGCGGGGTACTTGTTTACTGCTGTAAAGGAGCGATAGCGCGACCCGTTCACGGTAGACTGTACTATTACTGCGTGGCGAAGAATTGCTAAAAGATTAGAGGCCTCCATGATATACTCCCCTAGGATGTCGTTATTGCGCCACCCTCTGCTGCAGGCTTAGACAAAGCGTTAAAGCTGCGACCCCGGCATTTTCAGCAGAGCCGATTACACTACCACCTCTACACGCATTTTTGCAACCTGAAGCTCCTAAGCACGTCACGTTCCTGCTGTACAAACACCTACAGGCCGCACCACTTACCCAGGTCCCGCATGCTCGGAAGGAGTGGGATACGGATCTAGAGACCCCACTTACGGATGAGCAATGGGAATTCAGTTGCACGCAGACAGAGGCAGTCACAGCTAACAGTAGACTAGGACTTGACTTATACATTTTAATTTTTTACATAGATTATACCATACCCCTAAAGTACATAAGTTCAAGTTGAGGGAGGATGACAGATGTGAAAGGTGCGGGAGGGAAGGAGCAGATTTCCTTCATTTAGCTTGGCAATGCCCACAGGTGGAGGGATACCAGGCACAAGTTTTTGAAGGCATATCGAATATGATTGGAGTACGGCTACTGCTGACCCCACTGGTGGCTCTCCTGGGCCTTACCCAAGATATAAGTATGGTGCACAAACAATATCTCTCAATGCCTACAGGTGGAAGAATACCGGGCACAAGTTTTTGAAGGCATATCGAATATGATTGGAGTACGGCTACAGCTGACCCCACTGGTGGCTCTCCCGGGCCTTACCCAAGATATAAGTATGGTGCACAAAAAATCTCTCTCAATGCCTACAGGTGGAAGAATACCGGGCACAAGTTTTTGAAGGCATATCGAATATGATTGGAGTACGGCTACAGCTGACCCCACTGGTGGCTCTCCCGGGCCTTACCCAAGATATAAGTATGGTGCACAAAAAATCTCTCGCAATGGGCTTGTTTCTTGCAAAGCGCCGCATAGCCTGTAGGTGGGGGAGAGGTAGCGCTCCTAAGTTTAAGGATAGGATACATGATTTATCCACTTGGCAAGAACATTTGAATTGTTATGCTGAACTGCTACCCCTGAAACCCCGACCAGAAGACATTTGGGGGCCACTGAATGCATAACTGCTAGCACAGGGGTCTGACATGGATGGGGGTCCTGGACATGGATGGGGTCCTGGAAACGGAGGGGGCCACTGCAGAGACGGAGGTAGAGACAGTGTAACACCCTCAGGTACCTCTGGAAGTGGTCGCTGCTCTGGATACCTGACGTATGGACTGGAGGAATGGGAGTAGTAAAAATGGGCTGGAAGTGCCTAGAGCTAGCTATCCACATGTTTGTGATGGTAACCCTATATACTTGAAAGATGTAAGTGTGGACTTTCCAAACAAAGGACATTATAGATTCTGATTCCTGGAAACATGAGCTCCCATCCCCTATAATACGTGGTTATACTGAGAACTACAGGATGGGAAAGGTATTTGTTTTGGGCGTTCGGTGGGAGGGAGGGGTGTTGTTTGTATTTCTTGAAACCTTATTGGGTTAAGATTTTGCTATGTGGTAACCTAATAGATGTAACCGATTGTTGAGGTATTCTTCAATGCTGTAATGTGCAAGAAAGCAATAAAGGTTTTTTGAAACAAAAAAAAAAGTTTTTGAACCAATTTATTACTAATGCTGTCTGTCAGTTGGTAATCTAAACGAGGGCAACGCATGAAAAAATTAAACACCATTAAAGGGATATTAGTAAAAAAAAAACATACAAATGTCACTTTCTAAAAAATCAATGGAAATGACTCACCAGGTAACAAATGACAAAGGATGATTACACCCATTAACAAGTTAAACTTCTATTACCTATAGGAATCTCCTTTGGTATGGGTCTGAATGCCGGTGCAACTTTTGGTGTAAGGTGCATTTCTTCTTGCGATAACTTTATAATGCAACAAAGTGGGTAGCTCTTGGGCTAGTAACAAATAAAAACAAAGGGTCAGGAAATAAGGAATAATAAATACATTATTTTTATTCACTGTCACAATATTCAGGGCGGGTGACATTAGAATAGCCAACACTCAACTTGTGTCTATTGAAGTGCTGGACGTGTCACACCTGTGCATAAGAGCATTGCGAGAGGTTATGGATTATATATAGCCAATTCTCTTTATGCCCCCCTTGTCTGGTGCATTCAGTGGTGCCCATCCTTTTCTACACATTAGTAGCTCACAAAGTTGCTCCGGTCAGGATGTCCGGGTTCTCGTTAAATCTAGGCTGACTGCAGAATGATTCTTATCCAGCTTTTAATGGCATGTTTTCCACCTATTCACTGAGCACCCAGATTGACGCATCTCTTACATTTGTGCTCAACAACAAAATTACCTTAGCATACTTCTTTCTGCTTAGAACCCTCTGAACCATCCTTCTGTATCTTTCTACCTAGGGAAAGAGCCAACCCAAGTCCCATATAAATGGAGTTAAGAATATTAAAGGCCAATGTAAGTATCTATAGGTAAGTAAAGATTTACTCTTGGAATGCACATAAAGGAGGAATTACCAATATTATATTTACACCTACTTATACATATTTACCTACACAATAAAGTGTTAGCAGATATCCTGCACTCAATATTGTTGAATATTGATATTTTGGCACTCAATTTAGTGGCATGAAGTGTCACCAATCATCGAGTGGACAAATTCCATCACCCGCCTTCTTGTTAAATTCTCATGACCAGTTCAGAAACACTGTTCCAGCAGCCCAGTCATTGTCGTGCACATGATTCAGTACCTTAAGAAGGCCCCCCGACCAAGCTATGAGGGGTGTGCGTAAGAATCCAAGAACGAAAGAATCTATCATTGCTTTTAAGTTGGTGCAGAAAATGTACAGGCAGGCGTTCTACGCAGAGAAGTTAAGGCGCCAGCACCATTTTTGGGCAATACTCTTATGTGAGATCAAGAAGACCAACTCCATGAACTTCTCGGCCCTGATGAACAGACAAATTACCTGATCCAGTAGGCCCGGCCGTGTAACCATCACAGAACCAGAATGGGCATCTTTTCTTACCAAGCATTTCTCTTTGAGTGGGGACACTGTCTGTTTACTGGACAGTGGCTTCATTGACCCAGACATAACCATCATCCCAGCAGGGTCCCAACCCAAGTTCGCTCACCCTCCCTTGCCTCGAATCTTAGCAGCAGGCTGGAACAAGTAATGCTGAAGGCAAGCGCAGACAGGGCACCTAGGAATTGTGGCTTTTCCCAGGCCCTTTTTAAACAGGATATTCCTTTCTGGGCAGGCAGGCTCACATTACTTTTTGATTATTGCCTGAAGTGTTCGACTATACCCAAATCAAGGGGTGAGGCCATAATACATCCCATTCACAAAGGGAGCCCCAGATTAGAATCGAGCCATTATACATTAATTATGCTTCTTGACAACAAAGCCAAATCTGCACGGGGCTCCTCCTGAAGGACTTACAACAGTGGGTGGAATCGGAGGGGCTTATTACGAAAAAGCCAACAACAGGCTTGAGGGCAATCTGGCACACTATCCAACTTGCTAGCAATAGAAATCCTAGTGGATAAAGCAATCTTTCACTCCAGGAAAGGGGGTGCCGCTCGCCCCCCACAAATATATGGCGGGGCCCGTCCCCCCCCGTACCCTTGGTGATGGGGGGTGCCCACACCCCAAGGCGGGTCGCGGCTCGATGACGCGATCTGGGGCGCCCCATCACGATTGGTGCTGGCCCCCGCCGTTGACCCGGAAGCGGTGTAGTGCTTCCGGGTCAAGGGGGGGGGGTCTGGTGAGTTTAAATGGCCTGGGGAGCGCGGGAGGCCCCCTCTTTGGCACCCGCCCTCCCCAGGCTTGCTCCTCACCCCTCTGCTGGGGCTAAATAATTTTGCTGTCTCTTTTGCAGGTAGATCGTCGTGGAGCGGGACAAGGTTGCTGGTGTTTGTTTCCAACTTTTGTACAGGTACAAGGCACATACAAGTCCGATTCAACAAAGTAAATTTGGCTTGCAAAGGGCCAGATTCTGAGAATCTGGCCCTTTGCGAGCGCTATTTTTGCATTTGGGATTCATCATCCCAAATGCAAAAATCGAAATTATAGAAATCGCTAAATTGCGATGAATTGCATTTAAGGAATCTCAATTTGAGATTCCTTAAATGCAATTCATGAACCATTTAAAAATTGCGAATTCGCAATCTGGGGCCGCTAGTTACCGCGACGTTAAACTACGTGGTAAATACAAAAACTTTGAAAAATGCACTAAAGTGCATTTTTCAAAGTTTCATGTTGCGCACACACATGCCCTAGGGCATGTGTGTGCGCAACATATGTGCACACATCAATTTCAGGGGTGCAACAGGGTGTCCTTTGGACACGCCTGCACCCTTGAAATCGCAATATCATTTTGCGAATCGCTAATTGCGATTAGCAAATTGAGATGGTCTTCCCATTCATCCCTATTTGCGAGTCGCAATTAAGGAATTATTAGAAATCGCTATTTTTGAATGGTTTTTTGATGAATAGCATTTTGCTATTCCTTAATAGCGAATCTGTATTTTTCGCTATTAAGGAATCGCAAAATGTGTTCTTCATGAATCTGGGGGTTAGTGCCCAAAAGTGTCATATTGTGCAGTGTAGGGTGTAATCCACTATGAGAGAATGTCTGGTAAGCGGGGTGCAAGGGGTTCCCGCATGGAGCTCATGTTTCAGACGATGATGCGCAGAGTGTCGTCGATGGACAGGAGATTAGGGAAAGTAGATCAGTTGGGGAAGACCATGGCGGAAATGGGCGAGAGGCTTGAGGCTCAGGCAGGGCCATCAGGAAGACCCAAGCGGGTGGTGGTGCCTCCTAAACCAAGGGGTGAATTAGACGCTTTACCTAAGCGGGTGAGGGCCAAGAGGACTTATAGTCGGCATCCCAAGCCATGTGGGGGTGGGGGATCTCCTGGGGCAGTCCCTGATCTGGTACCGACTTCACCGGAGGCTTCCGCACCAACTTTTCCACCCCCGATAGTTGTACACAGGGACCTAGCCCCGCCAATTGTCCCACCAGTAATCCCGGTGGTACTCGGTGCCGTCCACGCCAGCACCTCTCCCGGTCAGTGATCCCCCCTTATGGCTGGTCAGGTAGCCCCTGAATTGGCAGCGCAGATAGCGGCGCTACTCCCCTGGTTGGGGATCGGAGGGGTGTTACCCTTATCGGCTGATCCCTCGGCGGAGGCCCAAACACTGGTGGCTAAGATCATGTTGGCTAGGGGTGATGGCGGAGTGCCAAGTGCACCAATTTCTCCCCAAACAGGTTCTGCCAGCGATGCGGGGAGAGACAAGACTTTAGAACCTACGCGAGTCACTGAGAGTGGTAAGGAGGTTGCTTTGCCGGTACTGGACGAAGGTGCAATACCCTCACGGAGAGAGAACCTGGCTCAACATGTGTCACAAGTAGTGAAAGAGCTGATTTGGGCAGACAAATATGTGAATATATTCTCATTGTTGATTGAGAACAGAGAGTTCGAGTATGCTAAGTCACAAAAGGATTTGATGTTTCCTAGCGAATGGCAGTCCCAGTTGTCTAAATTCAGGGTGGAGGAGACACTGATTAATTGGATCAGAGTCTTTTCTGTATTTATGGCAGTTATCGCCGAACGTTCACCCAACCTGCAGGCAGAGATGGCTTGTTACCAAAGTAGATTGCAATGTTCAGTGAGAAGCATGGGAGGAAGGATGGAAGGAATATGACATTTCTTTCAGGAAAGCTAGGGGTTTCGACCGATCGTTAGCCTGGGACAAGGTAGACTCCATTTCCTGGCATGGCCAGTTTTGAGGTGGTCAGTCCACAGGGGTTGCCACAAGCTGGAACAAGGGATATTCGCTCAAGCCCCAGCAGCCCTTTCGGCCAGCACAAGGGAGGGATGGGTCCAGCAAGGCCAGAGGCAAGGGAGGTGGAAAGGGCGTGTGTTACGACTTTAACAGGCGCACATGCACGAGGGCAGCGGGCTCCTGCAAATTCAGACATGCATGTTACATATGCGGCCACTCATCCCACCGGGAAACAGCATGCCGTTCAAAGGGTAGAACTTCAGGCAACAGGGGGAAGAGGAAACAGGATTAGTCGGGGATACCTGCAAGTCGCACATTCACCCATTGATGTCCTGGCTATGATCCCTTGGCCTAACAGGTACCCAGATCATGCTTCCGCAAGGACGCTGCAAGAAGGTTTCACACATGTTTTTTGGATTCCTACAGGCGGGTACATCGGGACACCAGAGTGTAGGAATCAGTTGTCAGTTAGACACAACCCTGGGGTGGTGGCATCCAAAATCTTGAAGGATCTACGCCTAGGTAGGGTAGCGGGTCCTTTCGATGACATCCCGGTACCTGACTTTGTTTGCTCACCCCTGGGGGTGGTCCCGAAGAAAGAGAAGGGCGAATTCAGACTCATCCACAACCTATCAGCACCTAGGGGAGCATCTTTGAATGATGCAAACGACGAGGGCATCTGCAGTGTGAAGTATGCGTCTTTTGACCAGGCAGTAGAGATGTTGAGAGTTCTGGGCCCGGGGCATTGATGGCAAAATCAGATATTGAATCAGCTTTCAGACTACTGCCAGTACATCCTTTGGACCAACACCTGCTGGGTTTTTCCTTTGAAGGCAAATATCATATGGATATGTGTATGCCGATGGGTTGCTCCGTGTCATGTGCATACTTTGAGACATTCAGTTCATTCTTAGAATGGGTGATGAGACAGACAACAGGGCACCAACATGTGATGCATTACCTGGATGACTTCCTTTTGCTGGGGGTGGCGGGCTCTCAGGAGTGTGCGTGGGCATTGCAGGAATTTTGCGTGCTCATGCGGGCTTTTGGGGTCCCGCTGGCGCCAGGAAAAACGGTGGGTCCATCGACTTGTTTGGAATTCTTGGGCATCGAATTGGACTCTGGGGAAGGTTGTTTCAGGTTACCCAAGTAAAAGATTGTGAAATTCAGAGCAGCATTACAGCAATGTTTAGCGAAAGAGAAGGTTACATTGCAACAGCTGCAACAGACCGTTGGTCAGCTGAATTTTGCATTGAGAGTGATACCTATGGCACGCCCATTTTCCCGCTCTATCGCGCAGGCCATGAAGGGCCTGCGGGAAAAACATCATCGCACCAGACTGTCAAATGAGGTACGCCAGGACATTCGACTATGGATGGCATTCCTGGAGAATTTCAATGGCGGAGTGGTGTGGTGCGGCCCCCCCACCACATCGGCGGATTTGGGTCTATGGACCGATGCTGCTGGCAGTGTGGGATTTTGCGCCATACTTGGCAACAAGTGGGTGGCACAAAGGTGGCCGGAGTGGTGGGAAGAAAGCGATTTGACAGCAAACATTGATTTTCTAGAGCTCTTCCCAATATGGGTCGCATTAACTGTCTGGCCTGAGCAGTTGTCTAACCAATCAGTGATATTCTGGTCAGACAACAGGGCTGTAGTCGAATGCATCAACCAATAGGCAACGCGGTGTAAGTTTATACACTTATAAAGGAAATTGTGTTACGATGCTTGAAATTGAATGTGCAATTTAAGGCCAGACATGTCCCAGGGGTCTTGAATAACGCGGCTGATGCCCTTTCTCGCTTTAAAATGCAGCTATTCAGGGAACACTTACATGCGGCAGAAGCTTCACCAGCACACTTCCCAGCAACACTTTGGCAAATTGGTGCCCCCCACTACAGAACCTTGTGGCAGCCAGTTTAGCACCCAGGACCGGGACAGCTTACGAAGAGGCGTTCGTGGCTTATTGCAATTTTTTGGGACAAGCATGGGAAGTAAAGTGGGGGCAGGAAGTGGATTTTAACTCATTCATGAATACACTGCATGGAGAGGGGCGCTCGGCGGCGACAGCTAGCAGACACAAAGCGGCTGTTTCTTTTTTGCACAGTTAAAAGGTGTCAGGGACCCCACTAACAGTTTTTTAGTGCGGAAAGCATTGAAGGGGTGGCGACGCCTATAGGCAAGCACCGCTGATTACAGACGGCCAATAGGTTTGGAACGTTTGTCCCGGGTGCTGGATGCCTTATCGGACACATGTAGCTCCCCAGGGGAAGTACTCCTATTTAGAGCTGCATTTGCTTTGGCCTTTTTTGGGGCATTGCGGGTAAGTGAACTGGTGGCCAACAACAAACTGGACAGGTTGGGTGGGCTGCAGCTGGAAGATCTCACGTTAAGGGGTGATTCAATCTGGTTAACCATACAGAAATCAAAAACTGATCAGGAGGCCAGGGGTGATAGCTTAGTACTACACCGGGCACCAACTAACTTGTGCTGCCCGGTGTCACATGTGGAGGCATACCTCAGGCAACGGGTGGACGGGGCAACGGGGTCATTGTTAATGCACGCGGATGGGACCCCATTGACCAGGTTTCAGTTCCAAAGAGTTTTAGAAATGGCAATCACCAAGGCGGGTCTGGATCCCAAGGACTTTGGCATACATTCTTTCCGAATAGGTGCAGCCACTGAGGCAACAGCGAGAGGATTGCATGCCACCAGTGTAAAGAGGATTGGGAGATGGTCTTCCAACGCTTATAAGCGCTATGTGCGGCTGCACATGTTGTAAGTACTGACAAACCAACCTGACACCTGCCTTGTTGTCTGTTTCCTTTCAGTTTCTCGGACCTGTGACGCAGGGCGGGAACTGTTACCTCAACAAATACGATAAACAGCAACAGGGAAACATCAAGACGACAGGAGGAAGACGCATGTAGTATGGGTTGTTGGTCACTCATATGTGAGACGCGCTAAGCCAATTTTCTTTGCAGGTGATTGTGTACCGCGGGCAGAGAGCAGGGGTTGTCAGGTCTCATTTCATGGTAGGGGGGTAGGGCTCTGCCTAAATCAACTGAGGAGTTTTGTTTCCGACTTACTCGACAGACACACCCCGCCGCCCTCCATTGTCATCTTGCATCTTGGGGGGAATGACTTATTGACACTGGGCAGAAGGGTCCTATTAGAAGAGATTATCGCGGCGGCGGGTTGGCTGGCGAAGGTGCTCCCGGGTTGCACCATAGTGTGGTCTCAGTTAATATCTAGACTGCAGTGGAGAGGGGCGGAGTCAGTTAGGGTGTTGAACCACTCGGTAAAGAGTCTACAACAAGATTGAGAAGCTGTTCAGGACACCTCACTTACAGAGTATTCCGCATGGGTGCATCTGGGGGGATCTCTTTTACTTGCAGGATGGGGTCCACTTGACTGAGGCAGGCAATCGCTTATTTACAAGCAAAATATTAGCATGGTTAGAAGGTTTCGCGAGGTAGGTATGACCTTTCAGTGTAGGAGGTTTGGGGGGGCAGATAGTCTGTCAACTATGCTGGCCTGTGGCGGTAAGGTCATGATCGGTGAGCAGCAATTTAAGGTCCTTAGGGGGCGGCACCATTCTCGAATGGGTCTCCCAGGGTCTCCCAGGGGGAGGGGCCATTGGTCTCTCCTAGAACTACAGGGGCAGGATATCCGCTTGGTCGGAAGGGTGCAGGTGAGGGAGTAACGCTTTCCTTGGGCTGATATCCACCCCGCACATACACTAGGACGTCTTAAAGTGGCGCGAGTGAAAGGGCCCTCCCTTTTGGTTTAATGGAGTACACGGAGCGGACGGGGTAACCAGGAGAGGTACGTACTCTCCCGGTAACCGAGCCCTGTTGCGCATGCGCACTCATACGTGAGGGCGTAGCTGGTAATAAGGATCTGACACCGGTCAACGACCTTGCCGTAGGCCCAAAATTGTTAGGATGCAAAATTCATACGTAGGATGTTAGATTCGGTTAGGAACACGCTGTATTAGACATTTGTTAAGGTTAGCCCTTCATACTCGTCTATGATGATGTAAATCTAATGTCAGAATTTTGCATATTAATGATTGTGTAAATAATGTTTATTTTAACAATTTTAATTTGTTTTCATATTTTAATAAATACGTCCGGGGGGTCCCGGACCCCTCGCCTTCCAAAGAAACTCTTCGCCTGCCTAAGTTACTTAGCGTATTATTGTGGTGGTTGCTTGGCAGGAAGGGGGTGGTCGGTAGTCCCAGACCATACTGTTGCATTGCTGTTTTGTGGACTTCAAGGCAGAGTTTGACCTCGTTCCTAAGAGTGTGCTTTGGTCCAAGGTAACACAATGGTGAATACCCACAAAGCTGTTGGAGTCCATAGTTCAGCTGCACTCCAACACCTGGATTTGAATCAAATCAAATCATGAAAAATCCCCACTACGAGGAGCAGAAAGTAGGGTTGCGTGTTAGCCCCCTTCTTTTTATTTTGTTTATTGCTGAACTGTCTGAATCCCTTGACTCTATCAACTGCCATCCCCCAAAGATTGGTGGAGAAAAGATCAGTAACTTGTTATATGTCGATGATCTAACATTACTCTGCTTCATGAGAGTTGAGCTACAGCGCTTTTTAAACCAACTGCAACTCTACACAACCGCCAAGAATTTCAAGGACTATCTGGAAAAAAAGAAAATAGTATAATTCGGAAGGAAAACCCATCAGGGGCGCTGCTGGTTCTGCAATGGTTACAGGATCGTGAAAGAACAATCATGCGAGTACCTGTTGGTCCACATCGACACAAGAGGTTCATTTGCAAGGCAATGGAAGGACATTGCAGCAAAGGCCCTGACCCTCCAGGTGACCCTATCCAAATGATCAAATTCTTTGCTGGGACCAAGCCTTTCCCCTCTTCTGGAAGGGATGAGGGCAAACATCTTTCTGTAACTATACTATGGCAGCAAAATATTATCGGGTAAAAACAGCAGCCTGCTGAATAAATTCGTTTCTAGGCTATACAAATGTGTTTTTTCGTTTGCCAAGGTCCTCCTCCGCCGCTCAGATCAGGTTAGAACTGGGCCTTTCGGATCAGGGGCAGCCAGCGCTGGTGGCTTAGAGGCGCTACTATGGGCCAAAATCAACTCCATCGGCCCAAGGCAATCACACTATCAGATGTTCAAGGACTGCCAGCGCACTCTGGAGGTAAATTAACTTTGGGCCATGAATTGGAGTCCACATGCCTTTAAACTGAGCATCAAAAAATGTGTTGGCCTCTGGTCATACCACTCTGACAGGTCCATACTAGCCAAGCGCAAGCACGCCTGAGCGGTCATTAACACCTACCAGACAGCATCCCCTTCATCATAGCTTGTGTACACTTATTCCATCTGATTAAAGGCAAGATTCATGGCTCTCAGGATTGGGGAATGGCCATGCTTGAAACACCTTTGCCAACTGGCGTCGCCTCGTGGAAGGAACAACCTGCAGGAGCTGTGGCCTGTGCGAGGAATCTCATGAACATGGAATTTGCCTCTGCCAGGCCCTGCTAGATGAGCGTAAAACTAGACTAAGGCGAGAGTGGAACATTCTGGGAATCCGCTTGTCAGCAAGCCATCATGCCCTCCTTTACCCAGATAATACCTTGTTAAACATTGCATTGACCAAATTTGTTTGCCTCAATACCAACAAACAGGTTTTTCAGCCGAATGGTATCACCAGAGGTCCCTGCTTCCCCTCCCCCAGCTGTACTCCCCTTTCAGCCACAGTTAAGCAGGCAGGTAGCTCCGGATACGCAGCGTTTTCTGCACTTACCTGTTCGTCTGGGGTTTTACAGCGACCCCAACCGTTTGACGTACAGTAGACTTTGTAGCTTTTTGGTACATTCACCAACACAAGTATATGCTTGGTTAAGTGTGAGAGCAACCTTTTTCTCTGCCTTGTTAGAAGCATTTGTCTACTTTTATCAACACAAGGAATCGATTCCTCTGTTATAGAAAACTGAGAGATGGATTATCTCATTCCAAGACCTGTTATCAACCACCGAAATTAGTGGGTTCCCCACTATGTTCGGATAACTCCTGTGTTGGGTAAACTCGTTAGGCTGCATTTTTAACATGACAAAGTTCTATTATTGTTTGGTTTTGCACTAGTACTTTACTGCGGACCCAGATATATCCTTGTCAATTGTCACCTTTTTATCCAATGATGGTCTTTCTGTCTGAAATGCATTTTCACAATCATAATAGTTTTTTTTTTTTCACAACAAGTTTATTGATAAAGATGAGCATATGAATTAGAGTGGCATCCCACATTCAGGACGATACCACCAGGCATTTCAGTTACAATTACAATATAGATCTGAGCGTTGAAGCAAGGAACCAATGGAATCGAGGATACAAGGAAACAATAATCTCACCTTCATCTTTTCAATTATCTACCCACCCAACTCCCGGAGCCCTCCCTGGAACCCGCCCTAACCCCATGCATGTGTGTGTGAACCGTGTTGACGGAAGTTCTTGGTGTGTCTAGCATGTGTGTGGGAATGGGTTTCGCCGGATCATACAGGGCTACAGGTCCTCCTCTTGTTCTGCCGGGGGGTCTAGTGTCAAACCTCTGTAGTCTGCCCACCTCTTCCATATTTTAAAATGTTTACGAGGGCATCCTCTCGCCTCAAAGATTGGCCTCTCCAGACCCATACAGAAGTCCATACCAGCCTTCCATGCAGTCAGGGGGGGGGGGGGCCTCACGTCCTTCCATGCTCGGGCCATGTCTCTTTTGGCTACCACCAGCCCCAGGAGGAGCAGGTGTCGCTTATATATATTACCACCAACCCCTTCCATGATGTGCAATAGACCCAGGCGGTGAGTACGGGGAAGGGTCCAGCCCAGCACCTCCGATAGACAGCCCCACACACCCCTCCAGAAGCCAACCAGTTTGGAGCACGACCACACTGTGTGGAGCAACGTACCCACCTCTGCCCCACATCGCAGACACTCCGGGGACCCAATCAGGCCCGCCTTCCACAGACGCTCTCGGGTATAGTAGGCCCTGTGTAGAACCTTGAACTGTATGAGGTGAAACCGTATCGCTATAGCCGCACCTCTCGGGGATTCTAGGGCCTCTCGCCAATCATCCTCATCTAATGGTCCGATATCGGCCTCCCAGTTCGCCTTCAGCGGAAGAAGGTTGGATGAGCAGTGGGTGACCATAGTCTGGTAAATGCGTGATACTTTCTTGTCCCCAAGGTCACCCATGAAGGCCTTTGCTTCGATTGGGCTGAATTCAGGGAGTGAGTCAAGGTTGGTTATACTGGGCGTCAGTGCATGCCGGAATTGTAAATATCGGAAAAATTGAGATTGGTGCATATCAAATTCGGTGCGAAGGGCCTGAAAGGACTTGAGAGTCGTCCCGGATAGCACATGGCCGAGCTGCGAGATGCCTATTGAGTCCCAGTCATCAAAGCCTGATAACTTAGATAGTTCCGGTAGTAAACCGTTGCGCCATAGCGGCGTTTCCGCGGTCAGTCTGCCCCACCAGCCCATGCGACGCAGGGCCTGGCGCCATATCGCAAAGACAAGTTTAGTGACCCTCGGCAGCGGCCGACGTAGTCGGGATGAGTATAGGATGGTGTGGAGCGAGTTATCGCCCATCAACGCACGTTCTAGGGCATAGGCTGGATCCCCACCGTCACCATACCACCATTCATTTAGAACAAGGAGATGAGCGGCTTGGTAGTATGACTGTATATCCGAGGTGGCTAAGCCCCCACAGTATGTGGACAAAAAACAAGTGCGCAGCGCTACCCTGGCAGCACCTCCAGCCCAAAGGAAGCGACCCAGCACTGAGTTAACCTGCCGAAACCATTGGGGCGGGATAGGATATGGATGGTTCTGTAGTTGGTAGAGTAAGCGCGGTAGTGCAACCATCTTAAAAATGGCAGACCGGCCAAAGATTGACAGGGGCATTCGAGACCAATTTTTGACATCTGTCTGGACCCGCTCCCAGACGGGCAGTAGATTACGCTCCCAGGCAGTATCTGCCGAGTTTGAGAGAAACACCCCGAGGTATTTCAGACCAGCTGTGGCCACTTGCAATTCCGAGGCCCAGGGATTCGTCACCGTGCCCCCAGGTAGCACCCATAGGGTGGACTTACGTAAATTTAGATATAAACCTGAAACCTCCCCAAACAGTTGCATGACCTCCAGGACACGTGGGCCGGAGTGCTGCAAATCGGTAAGGAAGAAGAGGACATCGTCCGCGTATAGCGCAATTTTATCTGACAGGGTGGCATTCCACTCGAAGCCCCGTATCAGCGCATCACTGCGGACTCTGGCAGCCAGGGGTTCCATGGCTAAGGCAAAAAGATAGGGGGAAAGAGGGCATCCCTGCCTAGTCCCCCGGCCAATGCGGAATGTCTCCGACACCGCCCCAGCGACTCGCACCGAGGCCGTGATGTCCGTATAGAGTAGCTTGATATAGGACCGGAAGATTGGGCCTAGGTTGAGCCACGACAGTAGTGTAAATATGTACGACCAGCTGACCGAGTCGAAGGCCTTGTTGATATCGGCCAATAATAACGCCGCCTGGTCCCCCAAGGCTCCAACAGCGTCTATCGCCGCCTGTGCCCGTCGGATATTATGTCGCGTCGCCCTGTGGGGCATGAAGCCTGCCTGATCCGAGTGGACCAGGTCTGTGATATACGGAGCCAGACGGTTTGCTAGGGCCTTGGCCAATATTTTGGCCTCGATATTGATGAGGGAGATGGGTCTATACGAGTCATGGCTACCTGGGGGTCTACCAGGCTTCTGAAATACCACTATTTCAGCATGGCGCCAGTCGGGGGGCAGTGTGCCCCGTGTTCGCGCCACCTCAAGAACTCGGCGATAGTGTGGCCCCAGCTGTACGTGATATTTTTTTTAAAACTCACACGGGTAGCCATTAGGGCCAGGAGCCTTACCAGCATTGAGTTGCCCCAGAGCGTCTCCCAGCTCCTCCGCTGTGAGGGGTGCGTCCAAGGCCTTCTTGGTCTCGTCTGACACTTGTATGGGCGGCAGTTACGCGAAAAACCGGGCTAGGTCGCGCTCAGGCAATTGGTCACAAGAGGCGTATTGGGCTTCAAAGTATGTGGCGAAGCTCGCAGCCAACTCGTTAGGGTCAGTCAGGACCTCCCCATTATTGTCTGTGAGTCCCGGCAACATGAGGGGTTGGAAGTTGTGTTGGCATAATCTATGGAGCATTGAACACGACTTGTCCCCCCATTGATACACCCTACTTCTTGTGGCCAGCCACGCCTGTTTGGCTTCATCCATCAATAGGGACGCGTACGATTGCTGTGCCTGTAAAAGCAGCCTTAGTCCGATCTCATCGCCACCCTCGCGGTGTTCCCGTTCTAGGGTCACCACTCGCTCAGCCGCTACCGCAGTCTGTTCCCGTCGCCGCCTACGGGCCTCCGAGCACCATGCGATATCCACCCCCCGTATGGTAGGTTTCATAGCCTCCCACACCACTTCTACGTCAGCCCCCTCTATCAGGTTCTCCCGCCAGTAGTGATCTATGGTTTCTCGCAAATGCTTAGTATAGGCTGGCTGCAGTAGATGCCACGAGGACATCCTCCACCTGAACGGCTGCCGTTTTCGCAGGAGGTCCACGTTAACTGAGACGGGGGAGTGGTCGGATAGGCCTCTCAGCAAGATGTCTGCGCTCCTCACCCTACTCAGGCATTCACGAGGTAGAAACACATAATCTAAGCACGAGAATGACCCATGTACCACCGAGACATAGGTATACTCACGGGTCGCAGGGTGCATATGTCGCCAAGCATCCACCCAACCCAACCCCTCACTCATTGCATGCAGTCTGGTGGGTGGAAAGGAAAGGGGAGGGGTTTCGGTCATCTCCTGACGCCTCCGGCGATCCACACACACATCCATTACATCATTCCAATCTCCCCCAATTACTGCCATCGACCCGGATATGTCCTCCCACACAGAAAACAGTCTCTCAGCCAGGGCCCACTGCAGGGGGGGGGGCGTACACACTCCCAAACACTACCGGTTCCGTGCCCACCATGTCTTTAACAAACAGGTAGCGACCCTGGGGATCCACCCATTGCTTCTCATGGACATTTGCTATCCTGCGGTGTATCAATATGGCCACTCCCCTGGAACCCCTGGAAAACCCCGCATGGAAAACCTGCTGATAACCAAACCTCTGCAGGCCCAGCGCCTTTGTGCCCATCATGTGAGTTTCTTGAAGCAATAACACATCTGCCACTTCATTTTTCCCCCATCGTAACACTGCCCCACGTTTGATTTTGTCTAGTAACCCCCTGACATTCCACTTAATCACCCGCACAGAATCTTCGGGAAGTCGATGAGTCGATTCAGCCATAGTCCATTGGAGTCCACCATACGAGCCCCCCATTCCAGCGCCACCCACCGCCCGTCACACGAATCATCATTACGACACACACATGCATTGTACTATCTACCCCAGAGAACACCACCAACCCCCCAGCCCCACAATCCCCAACATTTCCCAACCCCAACTCAGCAGCCACAACCCTGACCGCCCATCCCCTGCCTCCCCCCACCCTATACCTCAATGAACAATGAAGTACCTGTCGCGGTAGGGGTAGTCCCGAGACCAAAACAGAGGGCTCGGGCCCACCCATACCAATGGATCCCAACATCCCAAAGAGGAACAGTGAACTCACCCCCCCTCCCTCAGTGTCCCTCTCACGAACGGGAGAGTGGCAGCCACCATTATGTAGTCCCCGAACCCCACCCCACAACCCCATCCACGCTCAGTAGACAGTAGCAGTATTGTCTCAAGGCCGCGATACAGCCGGTGATACAGTGGGTCTCAGGCGACCAGGTGCACCTATCCAGGATTTGCAGCAGTAATAGCAGAAGAGGGAGCCGAGGCCCCGGAGACTTCAGTGATCTGTGCCAGAGTGTTCGGAGTCCTCGGTTCTACCAGTGCCTTGTGTGCCATCGGCCGAGGCTGCGCGCTTGCGTGATTTGGAGCGGTTGTTTCGTCCGTGCCTAGACGTCCGGTCTCGTTGCGGCCGAGGCGAGCCCTCAGGGGAGCCCGGATTGAGCCCTGGTTGAGGATTCGGTTTGACCTGCACCGTTTCGTCTGTCCATCGAAAAAGGTCCTCCGGTGTATCAAAGAACAGTGTCCGTGATTGGAAGATTACTCTCAGGCGCGCCGAGTACAGCAGGGAATATTGTAGCTTAAGGCCTCTCAACTTTGCCTTGGCTGCCATGAAAGAGTGGCGCTGCTGCTGGACGAGTTTGGTGTAGTCAGGGAAGACCAAGATCTTTTGATTTTCACAGAGGAGGGTTTCCTTATTTCTGGCTTCCCTCAGTATGGCGTCCCTGTCGTGGTAGTTCAACAGCCGTGCGATTACCGCCCTAGGTCGCTCGCCCTCAGGAGGTTTTTGCGTCAGGGCGCGGTGTGCTCTTTCAATAACGAAGCAGGCAGACAGCGTCCCAGGGGGCATCCATGATTCTAGCCACTGTGCAAGGAATTGTTCCATGTTACCCTTCCCACAGCGCTCTGGAAATCCAAGGAAGCGGAGGTTGTTGCGGCGCGCCCGCTTTTCTGCATCCTCCACACGGAGCGCCGTAATCCGCTGTGCAGTTTCCATCGCCGCCATCCTCTTTTTTAGGTTACTCACGTCGTCCTCCACCACTGACACCCTGGATTCTGCTTCCGTGATCCGCGCCAACAGCCCCTATCTTGGCATCCAGCATGTCCCTTGACTGGGTTATGGCTGCCATAAGGGCCGCATTGTCCGGCCCCCCTCCAGGCAGGCCACCCCCTGATGGCCCAGGGCCCCCACTAGTCCCGGTGAATTTGTCTATTGTCACTTGCTTAGTGGAGCTGCTACCCCCCCTGGTCATGGTTGCAGAGTCGTTAGGGCCACTTGATAGTCACCGGCCCCTGGGAGGGGGGGGGAGTCTCAAACAAGGCACTGCGGAATGGCTCAGTGTTGAGTATAGCGCCGGGTGGACCTCAGCCACTGCCCCCAAACAGGCTGCCCCCCCCAGCCGCCGATGGTCAGGGCTCTCAGTGACCCGTATCGCTCCCACAGATGGTGCGTGGGTCCACTGCGTCGCGCGCCTCCGCGCCGCAGTCTCCTCTGGTCTGTGGGCCCGGGGGGGGGGGGGGCCCACTACTCTCTGTTGCCGCCAATCGGCTGGATATTCGCCTCGGCACGTCCACCGCCGATCAGGATCTCCAGGGCGTCCGTCCCCCTCCGATGCTGTCGGCCCCGGCCGGACACCGGGCCGCGAAAATCGAGGTCTTGGCTGCGCCCGGGCCACCAGGCCGCCCCTGCCGCTCCGGTCCTCCCGCCGCGTCCACACTTCTTGCAGGCCCAGCCAGGCCCCGGGAGGATAGTTGCCAGCAATTGTCCAATGTCCACAGTGACCCCCCCGGGCACAGCTTCCCTCAACAGCCCCCACAGCACTATGTAACAAGGGGGGGAGGGGCCCCACTCACAGGTAGATGGGTCCCACTGCGGGCACCCCCGACGCGGCTCGGGCACGGGCCGCCCCCGTCTGGTCCACTGCGGTCCGCAAGAGTGGAGGATGCAGCTCCCGCCGGCAGCAGAGCGCCGCCGCCAGCCCCAGTGGTGGGTGTTGCGCCTGTCAGCGGTGGACGGCGCCGCGCCCCCGGAAGGTGGAGGGTGCCGCAGACAGTGGCAGTAGAGGGTCCGAAGACCAGCGTGGATGACCTCGGGCGGGGGCCGCCAAACTCGAGGCCCCGGCTCCGGCAAGGCCAGGTAGGCCGCAGCTCCTCCGAGGCCCCCCACCGGCCCGGGCCCCCACCGCAACGGGCCGCTGACAGCAGGCAGCCCCGGAACGCGGCCAAGGAGCGGCAGCGCCAGCTCCGGGTCAAGTCCTCCGGGCCGGGGACGCCAAAACTGAGGCCCCGGCTCGTCCGATGGGCACCAGGCCGCCCGCTGCACTCACTCGCCTCACAGCCGCAGATGGTCTCGGCGCATTGTCTCCGGCACCGGACGGTTCCCGGCGTCGTCCGCCACGATCACCCTGGACGTGGTACACTCTTCGGGTTCAGGGGCCAGGATAATTCAAGGATAATCGTCGGGCCGGCGGGAGCTCTTAGGCAGCCACGTCCGCCATGATCGCCCGCTAAGCCACGCCCCCCATCATATTAGTTTTTAGTTTTTTTTAAAAACAATTTATATTGAATTTTGCTCAGATTGCACATCATGACACTCCGCTATTACACCAACAGTAGCCATAGCAGCTAACCGGGATCCAGGCCAAACAGATATTATAGTATCATCATCTGGCGGAAAGACAGTGGTGTAAGTACCATGGAGTGCAGGCTCAAGCTAACTGTCCCAGCCACTTCCCCCACACACGACAATGTTTAGAGTGACAACCCCGGGCATCATGGTTGTTTTAGCACATCGGGCCATTTACTTAATTTTGCTGCATCGCTCTGATATTGCTGCTATTTGGTTTTTGCCCCAACACTTGCCTTATTTTCGCATATCTGACACAGAATCACAAGGTTCGAGATAAGCAGGACTTTCTTATGCTTGGGGTACATTATATGCCACAAGCCCGTTGGTCACTTAGGCCCAGTCCTGCATCTATTGTGTGTTTTATAATTTATTGTTCATAATGACAAAGCAATCCCATCTGTCTATGTCTTAAATCTTTTAGTATGTGTTTTTACTTGTAAATTATTGTAATGGTTTTTATTAACCGATTATAATAAAAATAAATAATAATAATACTAGTTACATGCAACATAGGACTATCAATTCAGGGAAAAACTCTAAGGTTTAAAACATTTACTATTGTACTTCCTTGACTGAGCACAGATACTGCCAATGTATTAAACCAAAGTCACCTCTCTCATATGTCGGATATTCTGGCATTCCTCTCCAATATTCTGTGGCATTCCTTTAAAGTCGACTTTTCCGGGTGGGACATCCATCGCTGACTGTACCAAGGTGGTACATTAAAAAGCAACAAAGACAAACAAAAATATTCAAACAAATTATTAAAAAACTTAGGGTGATAAAGGTGTACTTAAATCTGCTATTTGTATCCTTATTCACAACTGTTTGGGACCCTTGCTGTTCTTCAGCGCAGCACTTAATCAACTAAAAAGGACATGTCGATATTTTCTTTCCATTTGTTCATTCTTATGTCAAATCCACCCACGGAATTCACTTTACCATAAAGACAATAGAACGTACATTACAAATCCAACACCAAGGCCTCAAATATGAGTTGCGTGGTACTTGCGGGGTGCAGACTCGGCACATGTAATTACATTTATCACACAGGGGGTGGTGATGAACAGAGTGTCTGAATTAAGCAGACCACTCTTACCCAGTCCAAAGATCAGGGCTTGATCCATCACCGTTATTTAGCTCACTGCACCATCCCAGCTCAGAACCTGGCTATATGCAAATCAGTCTGTCCCTGGCCCAGTGCATCATGGGAACAGGGCAGACTAAACTACCAAGCCAATTCTTCACCAGAAAGGAGACAAGCTTCCGGGGACCGGTTTCTGGCATTTCAGCCGTCGTCGGCCCGGCTTGCTTGAATCCTGATGGTGCAGTGAGCAAGGGACTCATGTCTGAGTATACCCTGCCACACATATAGTGGCCAAAAACGATTCAGAAAAGGGGGTGGTGATGAACAGAGTGTCTGAAATAAGCAGACCACTCTTACCCAGTCCAAAGATCAGGGCTTGATCCATCACCGTTATTTAGCTCACTGCACCATCCCAGCTCAGAACCTGGCTATATGCAAATCAGTCTGTCCCTGGCCCAGTGCATCATGGGAACAGGGCAGACTAAACTACCAAGCCAATTCTTCACCAGAAAGGAGACAAGCTTCCGGGGATCGGTTTCTGGCATTTCAGCTGTCGTCGGCCCAGCTTGCTTGAATCCTGATGGTGCAGTGAGCAAGGGACTCATGTCGGAGTATACCCTGCCACACCTATAGTGGCCAAAAACGATTCAGGCCGGCTCTCCGCAACACAACACCGCCAAAGCCGCGCAAGGACCGCACGCCTTATTACGAGTTGAACTCTGGTGAGGCGGACGGTCCTTTACCTTTCTCATGCCGGTGCCTGGAAAACAGGCATCGCAATGGGAATGGCAAGAAAAAGTTTCAGCACGGCTTGCACATGTTGTGCCCCCTGAATGTATTCCCCTGGCAGGGGGCATGGGGGCCCTTCTGGGCCCCCTTTGTTCCTGCAACACCAGCCTTTTCATGGTGGAGCTCTGGCCATGAAATGGCTGGTGGTCCAGGAACTCATAATATGCTCAGAAGGACTGGAGCAATCCCACTGAGCATTTTACACTGTGGCGCAGCTCCACCACCGCCAGGCAACAACTGTACCCTGGTACAGCCAGTGGTCCAACGCCGGTACAAGGTGAGAGTCTTAATAAGGCAGACTGTGGACCGCCACTGCTGCGCCGCAGCGAGTGTAGCGGTCGGAAGACTGCCACACTCGCAATCAGGCCCTAAATCTTCTCTTAGTGCAGTTGAGGAAGGAAGAAATATGTAGTCGATACAGTATTCGCATAAGTTTTGACTTCATCTACGAACTACACTATTAGAATGTGATACTGAGAATTAAAGCCCTTGCAGCACATGTCCAGACACTTGCGGAACTGTTTTTACTAACTTTTCGGACATATTATTCAACAACTGTGATGGAAGGCGGAATATCAGTGAGTTATGTTACATCGCATGGTTAGAAAATCCTGCTGTAGCTGCTTTAAGTGTCTCCTTCCCTCGCACTAGGGATATAGTTTTATGCGGTCCATTAACAAGTGCAAGGACAAAGGTAAAACACCTGTTTCTAACATTTAATGAGAAGAAATATGCACTTTTTCAAAGTCTTTTAGTTTGGAGAACAACGTTGCATGTAGAGAAGTTGTTGCCTTGGGCTTTATCAATATCTTCCTTATTTAAAAGATGAAGACAACCTAGGAGTTAACAGATGGGTACTGTTCTGTCTGTGCAAATAATGTTGCATCGGTTTATTGCTTTTTTATGCTTGTTTTTCGACATGTTTTTAATTTGCTTATATGTGAATAACTCCATGTGAATGTTATATGTTAATGGAATTTACAAAAAAGCGCGATACCCTTGGGTGTCCTGGCGCTAAGTTCGGCCTAACCGTAGATCGAAGTGGTTAATGAGAAAACAACCAGGTCTTTAATTAATTTAAAATTAATTGCAGGTTTATATAGCGCTAGGATCGACTCCCGGAGGAGTATCTCCGCGCTTCGACCGCTGCGAAACCCTTCCTGGCTTCCCTGAGAGATGGTCCCTTAGTGGGTATCTCCAGGGTGAGACCAGGCATCCCCGGCGGTCTGGTTGGGGCGTTAGTGAAGATGAGGCAAGCTAATGCCCAGAGTTGCCGAGTGTGATCGCTGATCAGAGTGGGCACCGAGGCGAGAGAATTATCGAGTCCGCTGACCCTGGTCCAGAAACCTGCCGCGTCGGGAATCGAACCCTGGTCCCGGGCCGTCCTCTGCTCTCGGGTCTGCCGCCTCTAACCAGTGAGCCACACTACTTCACTACCAGTGAGCCACACTACTTCACTTCAGACCCTTTCAGACCCTTTCTAAAGGAGAGAAGATTATCAGCATTTCTCAGATGAAACGGCAGTTCGTTCCAAGGCTTGGAAGTACAGGTGACAAAGCTCTTTCCTCCCCAACTGGCTTTCTTAAAGGTGGGTATTTGAAAATATTCGGCTCCCGGTGATCGCAAGGTTCTGGTGGGGGTATACCATTTGAACCCTTGCCTCAGATGGACGGGCAGGTACCATTAAGGGCCTTAAAGGCTATACAAAGAGCCTTAAAACGAACCCTTTGTTTCACCGGAAGCCAATATAGCTTAGTGAGTTCTCCCTGGACCGAAACAAATTTGGATGTACCGGACAGGAGTCTAGCGGCAGACTATCTGAAGCCTATTAAGAAGTTGTTTTTGGGCATTCAGAAAAATGCTGTTGCAGTAGTCCAGGAGTGACAGTACCAGGAGTGTGACTACCATCTTAAAGTTGACGTCCGAGAGATAGGGTTTTAATTTCCTTAAAGTTCGTAAAATCAGGAAGCAGGAGGACACAACTGAGCTAATGTGATCACAAAAAGTCAATCTGTTGTCAACCGTTACTCCCAGGTTTTTCACTTTAGGAGAGGGAACAGGATGGTTTCCCACTTCAGTTGGCCACCAATCTGGAGTCCAAACATGAGGGTTGTTACCAAAAACAATCACCTCAGTTTTGGTGGAATTCAGTTTACGACAGTTTGCCGACATCCAAAGTGCAATGGCCCTCATGCAGTCATGAAAACGGGCCCGTTTCTTTTACCTGATCGTCTTTGAAGGACAGCACAATTTGAGTGTCGTCGGCATACGAGGTAAACTGAAAACGGAACGAGCTTATCAGGACTGCCAGGGATATCACATAAATATTAAAGAGCGTAGGGCTCAGTGACGACCCCTGGGGTATCCCACAAGGCAGTCTGAAAGGCTGTGACTTGTTGTTGTCCAAGTCGACTGTTTGAGATCTTTCCGATAAGAAGGAGTAAAGGAGTTTCTTCTGAATTTGTGTATGTAAGATTTCCATACAACTGTCCTGAAAAAGGAGGTCAAAGAGATATACCACAAAATGCATTGACTAATATTGATAACATGGGGCCAGATGTACGAAGATTAGGAATAGCAATTTCCTAATTGAGATGTTCTGCGAATCACAATTAGGAAATCGCTATTCATAATGTATGAAACTCTTGAGTTTCAATAGCAATTTGTAATAGGTCGCATATAGACCGACCTCAAGCATAGAATTAGGTTGGTCGCAATTTGCAACCCACTAGGATTTGCTGCCATCACTGGGGTCAGTAGACATCATGTCTGTGATTGCTTTTGAATAGATTATATATTTTAATGCTGGCAGTTTTTCTTAATGGAAATGGGATCCATTTAAAAAGAAATAAAAGATTGATTTAAGTTTTAATTCTCAAGAGGAGGCAGTGGTCCCGGTCCGTGAGACCACTGCCCACACTTAAAACATATTTTTTCAAAATTCCGAAAGGGAACGGGTTCCCAAGAGGACCCCTTGCCAATTGTAAATGGGTTACCACCACTTTTTTAAATGTTGGTAAAGTATTACTATTTTGTTACCAGAATTCTTTCGCAAAACAGTAATACATACCATATTGATGGAGTATTTGGAAGTGAGGCCCAAAAGCTTGCCCCTTCCAAATACTGAGTCGAAAATGCAAATTGCGATTCGGTACCAAGTTATTGAATCGATTTTTGCACATTAGAAAATGCATTTTCTGGCGCAAAACACCCCAATTCTGCTCTATGCTTCTTTGTACATGTGGCTTTTACTTCTTTCCTCACATTGTGTGTTTTAAATAAGGACTTGGGATATATTTAACTTTCTGATGATGAGGAATGAGAAGTTTACTAACCGTAAAAGATGTATGGTGTAATTGTTTATTACTCCGGATATTTATACATATGTTATCATTATCATACATGTCGTTTTGATAAATAATACATTGTATCTTTCTGTATATGTGCTGTTTGTTCGTCGCTATGCACAGCTGGGACAGTAGTCTAATTTTATGTTTTTATTAAATTAGTCATATTTAGTCTGTGGGGAGTTTCGTCTGTTATCTTCTAAATAACCTGCAATCTAAGCCTCACAAAAAAGACCAGTTCCCACTTGCCTAAGACGACCCCTTACAACACTTTAAAGTCCTGCAACATTCTGTAACCTACTGTCATGGAGAAGATGGGTAGGGCCACATAGTGAGTCAAGTCTTTTTGCTTATGCCCTATGACCTGTATTGAGAGGTGCCTCTGCAATCTGCAGACCGGGAAACATACTGTGTCACCAGTGACAAAATATGCGCTGGTCATATAGCAGGCTTTATAATTAGCAGTGGTGTTATAGATAGCCTCCTCTGAAAGGTGCCTAAGGCATAGAACTGTGCAGTGAACACAATGAGCAGTGAGGGTCAGGTTCAGTCCATCAAAGGTCTTCTTCCACATACTTGATGAAGAGTGAATCTCTGCCAAAGCATTTATTTAGGACATGTGCCTGCACCGTGGGCCAGAAAATGTGATGTAGAGCCACCTATGCCAGTAAAGAAAGGCAGCAACTGCCAGCTGTTACAAAAACATATATATAAAAAAAATAGGTTGGTCATGTCCATGACAACTGCAGAAGCCAACTCAGTTTCATTTAGAAAACGTTGGTCTCTACTGAGTTATACTTCAAACGTAGGCCTATAATTTGCTAGCCATTGTGCCACATCTTACAATGACTTGGAGTAGCTTTTGTAAAGCATTCCCTTTCCTCACAAATGTTCAGTCTAGGGACTGGTTATCAAATTTCTAAGCTGCTCTATAAAAACATAAGAAGCATTACTTTCTTTCCATGTCCTGAACAAGTTAAAGGACCTGGAAGCGTTTTCTAAGAGCATGTGGAAAGCAGCCAATATTATCTAGCTGGCATTGCTGGGGTTTCAACTGTCTTCCGTATTCTTTCCAAGTATGTGTAGCAGGTTGTACTTCTTGCTCAGGATGAGTGACACGTGTGAGGAGAAAGCCGTCAATTTCTGCCGGTCATAGATATTGATCAGGAGGTAGAAGTTTTGCATACAAGTTAGACTTTTTATGATTTAAACCAAATCAAATAAAAGTAAATTTACTTTCAGCATACAAGTTAGCCATTGTCTCTGTTTTTTAGACAAAAGAGGAAATCATCTGAATCCTGCATCATAATTGGTTCTGCGAGAATATACCACAGAGGATAGTAAGGATACAACTCCTGATAATACTGAGCCATAATGATCTCCTTTCACTTTGACTTCTTTCGCACAATGGCTCTAATGACTTCTTTGTTGTCTTCTAGAAAGTAATGAACCTCATGCTGATGGAAGATAAGCAGGTATGCCAGGACCCAAAGCGCAGAGGATAGAAGGATTAATGTTGGAGAGAAAGGCTCTCTGATCCAGCCGCACAGGGCTCTCTGTTAGCCCTTCTGGGTGCATAACCGAATAAAGGGTGAAAGCTAGGGAATCTTTGAGTGCGAGTTTCATTTTTTTTTTTTTTTTTTTTTTGAAGACGTTTATTATTGCGAGAAAAAATGCAGTACATATAGCCAAGCCTACAACCCTGCGGGCCGGCTGCAAGTAGTCTGTGCATTGTTGGGGCATAGGGTACAGGGGAAGGCATTATGCATTGTCTCGTTCGTTGTCTGGTGTGCTTTGTCACAGATACTCGGTACAAATGTCTTACATTTATTGCACGACCATTCCTGTAATTGACGTCTCATTTTACATTTTTCTATAACTCAACCATTAACTCCTCAACATAAAGACAGGGCTGCTCACTACGGTGTGTCCCATTGTGTCCGTGGTGCCAGTGCCGCATCACGTACCTACTGCGCGCACTGGACCATCGTCCCATCTACTTGCAAGGCGTGCGCTGGCGGCGCTTCAGTGGGAGGTGGGATCGATGGCTCGCTTGCAAAGGTAGCTGTAAAGCTGGTGGGGTACGGGCCCTGTGAGCGGTGATGTCACCCCAACTGCCGGTTCAGTGCACGTCGTGTGTGGCAGGACTTATGTGTCTCCCTATTTGCACTGACTGCGGGTGTCTCCTGCTCCCGCGGTCCCTGGCGAGGGTTCAAGTAGCGGCACCTATCCGCCGCTGTGCGGTGGTGGGTGTATGTGCAGCCAGTGAGAACAGGAGTGCAAAACGTTTAACGTGGGGTTGTGTTGGGGGTGCTAGGAATAGGGGGGGGGGGAGTGTACTCGTGGGGTTTGTGCCTAGGCTATAGTACGAAATGCAGTGGCCGGACAATTGTGTGGTGGAGAGCCCCAGTGTGTGTGTGTGGCCAATTATGGTCGCGGCCCGTGTTCCGGGGGGTCGGCGTTGCCCATCTGGGGGGGGGGGGGGGAGGGGGTGCGCAGCGCGTAGTCCTATCTATGGTGTCGCCGCTCGCGGGGCGCCTACTCCTCTCAGTTGTCTCTGCGTGAGTCCCCTGGCCTCTCCCTCCCTCCGCAGGGCTCCCAGGATGCCATCCCAGACGTGTGCGATCGGGAACTGTCGCAGACCCGCTATCTCCTCTCCGCGCAGCGCCGTGCCCTCTGCTCTGGCCCAGTTAATTTGAGTGCGAGTTTCATGATACCGTTTTCTTCCTTCCTTCCTCCACAAGATCATCGAGAGAAACAGAGGATCCGTTACCCTTCTTTCAGTTTCCTTGCCATCCTTCCTCCAAGAGATGAACTGCGACACAAGGCCAGCAGACCACTTGTTTTCCATTTACGAATGAATAAGTTAAGAGGGCAGACAAATCCAAGTATAATAGACCCTAAACAAAAGGGACTCCTGCCCAGGGCATGTAATGCCACTCCAATAAAATCAGGGGCCAATTTAGCAATCAGTGGGAGGGGCTCACTAATTATGATGGGAAGAAATACTTTGAGCATGATACTTTTGATCTAGAGCAGTTGAGCAACTTGAGAAAGAAATTGAAGGATTCTAAAATTAAGACAGATGCTGAGCAAAGGCCTACATTTCTTAATTGGTATAAAAAAATGAGCAAATTCAAGCATGAATTTCAAGTCTGTGCCATAAAACAAGAGAGAAATATGAATACCCATTAAGCCATTTTAGTGAAAGAGTTAGGGCTTGTGCCCCTATTGTCATGTCTCCTCCCTCACTCCCCAGATCACTGAACCACAAAAGAAAGAGTGGTAACCCCAGGGAAAAGGATTTACTGGATGTTTTCTCCATGCTGGCTGAGGATGCCGACAGTGAGCCATTGGATTCTCCTAGAAAAGTTTCAGCTCTAACGAGAACACCAGAAGATGGAGCTCAAAGAGGTAACACACAAGAAAAGGTTAAGATGGGAGCAACAGCCAGGAGAGCTTTAGAAGCAGGCTTTTGAGTGGCTAGATGAAATGCAGACTACCCTTTGTGAAGTGGTCTAGACCAAGAGTGCCTTAACTCCAAGCTGGTCCCAGGGATCACCATGAACGCAGCCCCACTATTACCCGAAACAGTTTAAACCACAGATCAGCTGGCTAGGAACTGGATATAGAGAGAAAAGGCAAAGGCCTTCCATCACTCTAGCGACGCGGACAATGAAGATCCTGTTTTACCAGTTCCTAACACCTCCTCATAATAAGAGATTATTCCGACCTCGGGAGGTATATCATTGATCCTGTTCTCTGGATCCCTTCAGATTTAATGAGCATAAAAAAAAGTTTGCCAATATTAGAGAAAAACCTACCTAGTTACATGAAGAATGTTTGAAATGTATCAGACCAACTGGGCAGACGTAAATCAAGTGTTGTGTTTGGTGGTATCCAGTAAAGTGACAAATTAGTTGAGAAGATCAGTCGTCTGGGACAGGAACCCAGGAGCAATGGGGTTCTGAAAACGTCAAAGGATGCCTTGCTGAACGCGATTACATGTCCAAAAGAAACAGGTAGGATTAAGACTTCCGACTGATAGCAAAATAAAGGAGAGTCACCAGCAGCAGGGCCAGTCCTAGCCATGGGCGGTATGGGCAGCTGCCCAGGGCCTTGCACTCAGGGGGGGGGGGGCCCGCCGCCGGCACAGCAGTTGAGGGAATAAAACTGATGATCATGGGGAAAAGCCTGCGCAGTACGCACAGCGCACGCGCAGGGGCCGGGCCGCAGGCAGTAAGTAAGGCCGGAACTGAACACTGTCTGCGCACGCATGCAAACCTGACCGTGACGCCTGCACGCACCCCACCACCTAGCTTGGTGGTGGTGGTGCCTTAGTGGTGATGACGTGACGCCGGCCTTGCCATGATGCGGGTGACAGTGGGTCCCAGGGCCGTCAATCTGGTAGCGCGCGAAAGCGCTACCAATGTCGGCCCTGGACATGATTTTATGGCCAGCCCCCGCTCAGTGTGACGCACTCAGCATGCGCACACGCCATACGTGAGGCAGCAGTCAGTCACTACTCAGATCGGGCGGGCCGCGTGTGCAGGGATTCTGCAGGTAGGAGTCGGTCGTCGCGTTGTTGAGTTCTGTATGTTAAGGTAAGAGACCTGCGTCACCTGCTTCAATCGTATATATTATATTATACTAAAATGTTTCAGTTTCAGACAAGACACTGTCAGCACATTTCAAAATTATCAGTGCTTGGTGGACCTCTTCGTTTATGAGCAAAGACATGGCAAAACAGGAAACCTAAACATCTTGAAAAAACTTGTTTCTTACTATCTCTGTCAGCCGAAGGTGCCTGTAAAACTAAAATGGCACCCAATGGCCGATATTTTGGCCCAAACTACTCAAAACCTTTGACAGGTAGTTAGGTAGTCAAAACCAAGAGCCCCCAACCTATCAGGGCTGCCACTTGCCCGCAAAGCCTACCACCCACCCAAAAATCCCGGGGGTAGGGCCTTCTGCCCACCCCCCTAAAACTCCAAAGTCTTTGACGTGGAAGTTCTATGAGGATATAAAGTCGTGTTCAGTGTTCTTCTCTTGCACAATACCACTTAGGAAAGCTCTGGAAAAGTAAACTTTCAGAGTAAAAAGGCTACACTACACTGACATGTTTGCAGCGGGAATCAGCAATCTGTTATTCAAAATGTATTTCTTTTTCATTAATGCAAGGGGAAGCTTTTCTGAAAGGAGCTGTACATTATTACAGAAAATTACATAATACAGGATATTAGTTTTTTTAAGGCTATTTTTGCTGCATAGGAAAAGAGGTCACTGCATTGGTATTTATTTTTCTCTGTTTTATGACTGAGTGCTGGTACAGAAATCTCAATTCCCACATGACAATGTGCAGTGTGTGCTGTGCTAAGTAGACACTGTGGGATTCAGCAGCCCAGCTGTTCTGCGAATATCCTTTGTTAATCAGACTATATAGGCTGGTTTTGTTATGGCATATGAAATATCACTGTCAGCTCCTAAGTGGCCTAATCGATGCTGCAACGTGTATGGCCTAAATCTGACTGTTGCCCAGGATGGTTGGTTGTCTCATGTCCTAAACCCCAGAAGTATGTAGAGTAGGTCATGATGTATAGATTAGCATGATATACCAACTGGATGTTTCGAATGGTGTATCCTTTGCAGATGAAGTAGAGTAAGAGTTGACTGTGGAACATGATGAGTGCTAAGCACGTGTCTCAAGGCCACTAATGTCATAAATACACCTCTTTGCTTGTAGCTTTAGGTGTGTGAGGAAAAAGATAAGTGTGTGCCACGTGATGCTTGAGTATGTTGGTGATTTGCCGTACATTCTCACCAATTAATTTGCGAAGTCACTTTCTGTGATGTCACTTAGAGGTGCCTCACATCTTCCCTTTCGCCCAGGGCTTCAGACGGCCTAGGACCTCTTCTGACTAGCAGATTATCTAGACAGCTTCAAGAATGTGTTTGAAAGGTATTCACACATCGCCCCTCCAAACCAGACGGGACAGGAAGATGCTTTTGTGCAGGAATTACTACCGGATGTACTAAATTATATGACTATTTGTACTGGATGGTAAACTGAAAAGCTGTCTGAATCAGTAGAAGTTGCAAACCATTGAATGGTGTCACAAGAACGAAACAATCTGTTAAATCTAAGCTGATGTCTTTGTAATTACAGAGTATATAACAAAATGTCAAAAGAAGTGGACAAGCTCACACGGGAAAAAGTGAAGGGTGAATAGAGAAAGAAAACAGGAGGGAAGGAGTAAAAGATGCAGGATGGCCATGTTTTGTCTGCAGGCAGGTGGGGCATTGGAAAAAGAGATGCTTCTCCATGCTGTCTCACATTCGCCCCATTTAAACCTAAATCAAGCTACATAGAGTGCATAGACTGAATTGTAGGACAGCCCAAAAGATGTCTACTGTACCTGATGCCCAAACATCAGAAAGGTCCCTATTTTGACTAGGATACACGGAAAACCCACCACTTGCATTACTGATAGAGGTGCAAGCCGTTCTGCTCTGAAACCCTCGGATTTCCCCTCACTACCTCTCTCAGACTTGTGCATAGACGCACTCGGAATTTCAAATCAGTATATTACACATCACGTTTCATATCCTGTTTCAATAATCATAGGTCTAATCATAGGTCTAATCATAGACAAGAATGCTTTCCTTATATGCTGCCCCTCACCTGCTAAACTACTGGGTCATGATATTTTATGCAAGATGAACTAGACTGCTGTCCGCAGACTGGAAGGAGTCTACCTCAACTTGCCCTTTTTTTGGGTGAAACCGATTGTGAGCCTGTTACCGATAGTTCTGCAAAGTCTGAAGATGTGTCTGAATAACTTGCACAAATGCCCTCCACGCTATGGACCACAGGAGATTATGGTGTGCATGTTGTCCACTGACAACTGAAGGTCGAGGACTTCAACGAACCCTTGCGTAACCACAGCAAAAGAAGCACTGTAGGACCAGGGGGTGAGATAAGGATAGGGTCAGAAGTGATGTCAAGACCACTGGCAACCTAGAGGACATAAAACCAGCTTTATTCATGGTAGGATTAGCGAATTTCATCTCCTGCATTGTAGTCACTGTTGGATCCGTCGGGAACAAAGATTGCATGTATGTAAGGATTTATCTTTGTTACAGATACAAACCTAAGATGAAAAAGAATACTGAAAAAACACCAAATCACAAAAAGCACTATCTATGGATCAAGATCTAGGTCCCTGCCAAATTTGGTGTAATTCTCTTCAGCAGTTTTTGCAGTAGCGCTTCTTAAGATGTCTATGGAAAACGCATGGGGATTTTGCATATTAGGATCCTGCTTTTTTCTCGACTCCCACTTGACAGATAACCCCGAAACGTTCAAAGCACAAACTAGACAAAAAAAGAAACTTTTTGGTAAGTTTCATGGAAATTTGTCAAATGGCGCACAAGTTATTAGTTTTTTTTTTTTTCAGAACAAAATTTTATTGTGCTGTTTGAACAGTTACAAGATATGCACAGCGCCCCGGAAACCGGAGGAGCTGTGAGCATGAAAGTAAGAAGCACATTGCAGGCAAATCAAACAGCAGTTTAAATACAAGTAACTACTCTACGTCCCCCTCCCCCTCCCCCTACTCCCCCACCCAAACCCCCCCCCCTTTCCAACCCCTGCACAGCGACTAGACAGACCATAAAGAAAATGTATAGCAAGAAACATTCAGTGTGTACTCCTCATCACTTAGGGTCAATGTCCAAGTGCCTTTCCTCAGGTTCATCACGAGTCGGCGGTTCCAGCCACAGGCCTCTATAGTCCGCCCACCTCTTCCAAATCTTATAATGTTTCCGGGGGCAGCCCCTGGCTTCGAAGATCGGGCGCTCCAGTCCCATATAAAAGTCTAGTCCCCTTTTCCACACTCCAAACAGGGGGGCTCTGGGGTCTTTCAAGGCTCGGGCAACATCTCTCTTGGCCACTGTGAGACCCAACAACAGCAAGTGACGTTTATAAATATTGCCCCCCACCTGTCCCAGAATATGAAGGAGACCCAATTGTGGCGTGCGGGGGAGATCCCAGCCCAACACCTCCGACAAGCAGTCCCACACTCCCGACCAAAACCTCTGTAGTCCATCACACGCCCACACTGTAAGGAGGAAGGTGCCACATCTCAGACAATCAGGGGACGCAATCATGTCCGCCTTCCACAATCGTTCCCGGGTATAGTAGGCCCTATGTAAGTATTTGAACTGAATGAATCGCAGGCGTACCGCAATGGCTGCCCCTCTAGGGGTTTCCAGCGCCTCTCTCCAGTCTTCCTCCTCAAATGCACCAAGATCATTCTCCCACTTAGCCCGCAGAGTGTCGAGGGAAGTTGAACAATGTGTAACTAGTGTTTGGTATATAGACGATATCTTTTTGCTTTCTAATTCCCCCATAAATATCTTAGCTTCCAGGGGGCTAAACTCGGGAAAGGAGTCTAGGCCCCTTAGGATTGGCGTAATAGCATGACGGAACTGCAAGTATCTAAAGAACTGGGTCCGGGGCATGTCATATTCATCTTGCAGCTCCTGGAACGACTTAAGGGTCGTACCCCTGACAACGTGGCCTATGGCCGAGATACCAATCGCGTCCCAGCCACGGAACCCCTGTAGGGACATCAATGCCGGAAGTTGCCCATTCTGCCACAATGGGGTTTCTCTCGTTAGCCTATTCCACCACCCCATGCGGCGGAGTGTTCCGCGCCATATTTGGAATACTATTTGAGTGACCACTGGGAGCCTTTTCCTCTTAACAGCCGAAAACAATAGGACGTGTAATGTATCAGGGTCCATCAGGTACCTCTCCAGGGCATAGGCCGGATCACTTCGATCTCCGTACCACCAGTCGTTCAGTACCAAGAGGTGAGAGGCTTGATAATAAGACAGGATATCTGACGTTGCTAGGCCACCACAATACGTGGAAAGAAAACAGGTGTGGAGCGCCACCCTCGCCACTCCCCTGGCCCAAAGAAAGTTACCGAGCGCCGATTTGACCCGCCGGAACCACTGCGGTGATATAGGGTACGGGTGGTTCTGCAATTGATATGAGACGCGGGAGGGCCACCATTTTAAATATGGCCGAAAGGCCGTACACATTCAGGGGCATGAGGGACCAAGTATTCATGTCAGAGCGGATACGCTCCCACATGGGATTCGTTTTTTTTTTTTTTAAACATGCTTTATTGGATACCACAACGGAAACGCAATGTAACATATTTAGTACTTATGGCATTTTATCTTTCATTGCTTCCCCCAACATATACATGGTAGAACTATACACATGATATACTGTTTCGGTTACAAATATTTCTTACAAAATATCCGCCTCTGCGGTCATGTAATCATTGTGTGTATACATGAAATACAGTAATTCTGTCAAGTATCTGCACTTATTATGTTGAAACATACCAGAACTTAACTTTTAGAAACTTCTCCCCACCCGCCTCCTCCCTCCTGGTCTGCTAATACTTTTATGATTTGCGGCCTATTAGGCGTCAAAGTTATTATTTAAAAATTAAAAAAAGGCTTTTCATATGGAAATGCTGTCCTAACTATAACCACCCAGTGGCGAATTATATATATATTCACTGAAAAAAACAATGGTTACAGGGACGTTACAGTTAGGCTCAAATTTTACTCGTACATAACCAGTAAAATTCAGCAATTATAGTTACCAGAGCCAACTAGTTCAAGTTCAGTAATTTGTATAGCGCACTACTCACCCAGAGATTCTCAAGGCGCTTGGGGAGTGTGGGTGCATTACTTATCGAATAGCCAGGTTTTTAGCTGCTTTCTAAAGGAGAGGTGGTTCTGTGTAAGGCGGAGGTGAGTGGGGAGAGAATTCCAGGTTTTGGCCGCTAAGTAGGAGAAAGATCTTCCTTCCATGGTGGATCTATTGATGCGCGGAATTGCGGCGAGGGCTTGATTGGATGAACGTAGTTGGCGGGTGGGTGTGTAGAAGGACAGTCGTTTGTTGAGGCATTCGGGTCCTAGGTCGTAGAGGGCCTTGTGTGCGTGGGTGAGGAGACGGAACGTTACTCTCTTATTGACGGGAAGCCAGTGGAGATCTTTCAGGTGACCGGAAATGTGGACTTGACGGGGGATGTCCAGTATGAGTCTGGCTGAGGCGTTTTGGATGCGTTGGAGTTTTTTCTGTAGTTTGGCTGTGGTTCCGGCGTAAAGGGTGTGTCCATAATCTAGTCGGCTAGTGACTAGTGCGTGGGTGACCGTTTTTCTTGATTCGGCGGGGATCCAGTGGAAGATTTTTTTGAGCATGCGTAGGATGTTGAAGCATGATGATGAAACAGCGTTGACTTGTCTGGTCATCGAGAGGGAGGAGTCTAGGATGAAGCCCAGGTTCCGTGCGTGATCTGTAGGTATGGGTGCTGTGCCCAGAGCCGGTGGCCACCATGAGTCGTCCCATGCAGAGGGGGACGATCCTAAGATGAGGACTTCCGTTTTGTCCGAGTTTAGTTTTAAACGGCTGTTCTTCATCCATTCGGCTACTTCTTTCATTCCTTCCTGTAGATTGGTTTTGCGGTGTTGGGGTCTTTGGTGAGGGAAAGGATTAGCTGGGTGTCGTCAGCGTAGGAGATGATGTTGAGGTCGTGTTGTCGCGCGATGGTTGAGAGGGGACTCATGTACACGTTGAAGAGGGTGGGACTGAGTGATGATCCTTGTGGTACGCCGCAGATGACTTCGGTGGCCTCTGATTTGAATGGGGGGAGGCGGACTCTCTGTGTTCTTCCGGCGAGGAACGAGATGATCCAGTCCAACGCTTTTCCTTGTATTCCGACGTTGCTGAGGCGTTGTATGAGGGTGTTATGACAGACTGTGTCGAAGGCGGCGGAGAGGTCAAGTAGGATGAGGGCAACTGATTCTCCGTTGTCCAGTAGCGTTCGGATGTCATCCGTAGCAGCGATGTGAGCGGTTTCGGTGCTGTGTTTGGTTCGAAAGCCGGACTGTAAGGGGTCGAGTGAATTGTTGGATTCAAGGAAGGCGGCGAGCTGGCTATTGACGGCTTTCTCGATGACTTTGGCCGGGAAGGGGAGGAGTGAGATGGGGCGGTAGTTCCTAAGTTCAGAGGGGTCCGCTGTGGGTTTCTTCAGAAGGGCGCCGAGTTCGGCATGTTTCCAGCTTTCTGGGAAGGTAGCGGAGTTGAGGGAGCAGTTGATGACATCGCGGAGATGGGGTGCGATGATGGAGTCTGCTTTGTTGAAGTTATGGTGGGGGCATGGGTCAGTTGGTGAACCTGAGTGGATGGAGCTCATCAGACGGATGGTGTCTTCAGTAGCGATTGGGTTCCAGGCGCAAAGGTTGTGAGAATGCTGTTTTGGTTCGGAGGTGGGTGGAGTGGGTTGTTCCTCGGACAGGTTTTCAAAGCTGTTAGGAATGTCGGCGATTTTGTTGTGGAAGAAAGAGGATAGAGAGTCGCAGAGGTCTTGGGAGGGAGTGATGTCGTTGGTGCCGGCGGTGGGGTTGGTAAATTCTTTGACGATGTTGAATAGTTCTTTGCTGTTTTGAGCGTTGTTGTCGAGTCGATCCTTGAATGCTGATTTCTTGGTGGATCGGATCAATTGGTGGTGTTTGCGGGTGGCGTCCTTGAAGGTGGTCAGGTTGTTGGTGGTTGGGTTTTTTCTCCAGGTTTTCTCGAGGGTACGACATAACTTCTTGGAATTCTTAAGGTCATCGTTGAACCAGGGCGCCTTTTTGCTACCTTGTTTGATCGGGTGGTTTTTCAAGGGTGCTAATTCGTCAGCGCTGTGGGTGATCCATTGTGTGAGTTTGGTGGCAGCTTGGTGTGGGTCCGATGCTATGGCGGGGGGGTTTTGGTTAAGCGATGTGAAGAGTTGGTCGGTGGTGATTTTGTTCCAGTTTCTTTGAGGAATAGGTTGTGGTGGGATGTGGGTCGTGGTCTTTTTGTAGCTGAAGTGAACGCAGCTGTGGTCCGTCCAATGGAGAGCTGTGGTGTGATCGAAGGAGATGTGTTTGCTGGAGGTGAAGATAGGGTTGAGCGTGTGTCCGGTTAAGTGGGTGGGGGTGTCAACAAGTTGTTTGAGTCTGAGATTTGTCTGGTTGTCCAGGAGGGTGGTGGTGTTGCGGTCGTTATTCTTTTCCAGGTGGAAGTTGAGGTCTCCCAGTAGAATGTAGTTCTCGGAGATGAGTCGGAGTTGTGTTTGGAGGGGGAGGATTTGGCATGGGAGGATTTGGCATGGGTCCTGATGCAGGCGAACTTGCAGGAGTGGCAAGCGAATGGTCCGTGGGTGTGTCCTGGGGAAGCTACGCAGCATTGTGGGGTGCGTCCGGGGTTAAGGGCAAGGAGAGTAGCGGCGTCATATGTTAAGTGAGTGGTGTGGGTTTTGCGAGGGCCAGGGGGTCTGGCGCTGGGCGCGGTCCAGGCGCGGACAGGCATAGACGGGCTTACCTTTGGCTCGCATGGGGCGTGCATGGGGCGCGCCCGCTGTGCGTGAACGCTGCGCGCGAAGGCATCAGTCATATGTGGATAGTGGAGAGGGAGGGGCGAGGGAGGAGCAGCTGGGAGGCGGGATCGTGGTGGAGGGGGCGGGCTCAGATGCACAACAACAACAAAATGGCTGGCAAAACGAAACCGGAACAGGCCGGGGCACAGACAGGGTTACGCTGTCGGCAGGGGCACTGGCACAATCAGGCTACATACTTTTGCAGGCAAAGCGGGCAATCACTACAACCCTAGGAAATAAATACGGAGGCAATGCGATTTAAATAAGGCCAAACAAAGCGAGCAGCACACGAAATCAAAACAGCTGAATATCGAGCACTATAATGGCAGATGCAGCTGGGGAGGCAATGCGAGCAGCGCAGGCACCAGAACTAATTCTAAGTTGCAGAGTGATTCAGCAGCACAATGCAGCAGAGTAACGATACCCAGGTGGGACCAGGGGTCGTGGGGAGCGTCCGCTTCCGAAGGAATAACCCTATGCCCCCACAATGCACTGCTTCTGACCTCACATACCACATCACTCATGACATGGTCAGTGACAGCACTCATGAGCTCTCTAATAACATCAGTGCTGACATCACTGTTGATACATCCAGTTGATTTTCTTGCACGGCTAAGTCTTTACCACCGACGGAGTTCTGAAGTTAATGATCACACAGTCACTCAGTGACTTTCTGCCTGAGCCTAACCAGAGGGTTTTTCGTGCCATAAATATTTTGGATCGAACCTCCTTTATCTTTAAACCAATAAATAATTATATTCTTTAGTCCTAGAAAAACCTCATTTGCTTGTGACGAAAGAGAAGGGACATTTATTAACACTAAAACATAGGGGATACATTCAGGAGGAAGTTGCAGAATTTTTTTTACTACTTCCTATAGGTTTTGGAACTTCACTGGATGAACCATTTCTAACAAAGTCAGCGCAACCCAGTTTTAATAAAGTCCCTTTTTCTTTCCGGTTTTCTCTTCAATCACCTGGATGAGCAAGCGGAGGAATTGATGTCAATGAAGAAGGGCCAGAGCTTGTAGCTTGACACTTACAGGTGAGGATGCCGCATGCCTCACCTCCGTGCATGAGGAAGGTTGAGATATGCCTATAAATTATGAAGAAGGGCAAGAAGGGATCAATTCATTTAGCCTAAATTCAATGGCTTTCAAACGTGAAGAAAAGGAGTCAAATCTACTTGAAATATGATCCAGTAAAGATACTTTAAGATCACTAACAAGAGCCCACAATGTCCTAAAATATACATCAGAATTTGCCATAACTTTTCCAGGTGCTGTGGGTGAAGTCGTAATACAAAGCAGTTTCTGTTTAGAACCTGCTGCCATTGCTTTCCTTTTGCCTACTTGACCCCCAGTTGAACCATTTCCTACTTCCGTAGCTATGTCTTGCACTGAATGAAAATTCACAACTATTTCCGGGCTTAGTAGCTCTGCTGAGGTAGTAGATTTGTTATTCCCAGCACTATTTTGAACAGGCATAATGGTCTGAGCTGGGGTTAAAAAAAACTCCAGGTGGTAAAGAAAGCGACAGGCGGTGTTCTGCTAATTCAATTTCTTTTGAAATCACTACTACTGCACGTTGCAAAAATCCTTCCAAGGTGGTCCCAGAGCTCCTTGGAGGGGCTGCTGTAGTCTTACGTTGCCCAATTACTTTAGACAACGTAAGTAACAAGGGAACCGGGGAGGCATAGACAAAAATAACCATGAGGGGCAAGGAAATATAGTCAAACCAGATTCCTTAGGTCAACCACAATGACCAACACAGAGAGATCAGAAATGGCTGAAAAGTCAAAGAAAATGGTCTACCAATTTAGCGCATAAAACATTGGGCTTTAATACAAGTATCAAGAGGGTGACCCTACCCTGCCTCTTCCTGTTGCGGACAGGCAGGAGTTGGGACATTGCTTTGTAGCACAGATGGGTCCTGCCCCCAAAGCAGCTGATTTTAAAGCTAACAAAGGTCCTAAGCTTTTAGATGCCTCAAAGAATAATAAGCACAGGCTTTGAATAAGAACTGTGTGTCTTTAGCCTCCAGTGCCCAGTCGGACAAGGAGGTGTTTATTTCAAGGAATTAGTGAGTATATACAGTTTTTAGAAGTGGAGCAAGCCACAAATTAATAACTGGGCACAAGCCTGTACCAAGTCAAAGAGAAAAACAATACATGGGGAAGAAAGAATAACAGGCAAACAGGTTGGAGAAAAAGGTGGCTTACAGTACAGTGAAATCTTACATAAGCTCTAACCAACAGTGACTGCAAAACATATTACAAAATGAAAAGGAAGCAGTACTGTACAAACAGTCGACAAACGTTTCGATCCCTGTCTCCAAAATTAAGTTGGGATCATCTTCAGGACTACAATTAACAATTTTGCCTGATTGTGTTTATACAAGCAGGGGCACTATATTGTAGTGCGGTTACGACGGTGACGGGATTGAGGAAGGCATCAATCTAGGACGCCAAGCGGTTAGCGTTAGGCAGCGTCACGGTTCAGTAGGGAAACCTCAATGATGTTTCCATGTAGATACTAGTAGTGTGACCTTCGCAGTAGTTTATTTACTGCTGGCTTTGTGGGCTTGTGAAGGGCCGCGCTCAATGTGGCGAGCCTGTTCTTTGCGATCCGCAATGTGATCGCCGTGGGACGGCTAGTGGGTCCCGTCTGGTCAGCGTGATAGCTGTTGCAGCTGATGGCACCTTCTGGTGGTGGGCTTCTTGGGGTGTGGAGTGCTCCATAGGCGGCAGTGGAAACAGTGAACCGCACAGTGGGAGTCCGAGCAGCACTTTGAAGCACAAATGGGTCCTGGTTCCAAAGCAGCCGATGCAGCCTCCTGTGGCTAGGTATCCAGGCATATGGAGTCCCCCATAGGGGGTAGTGGAAACGGTATCTACATTTTTAATTTATGTTTTATCACCTTGTCCTTTTATGGGCTTTGCCTGATTAAAATTTTTATTTTGACTGACTGACATCATCCAGTGATTGTGAGTGGTTTTTAAAAGTTTATGAGTGTTAAAAATACATACCAAGGTACCACAAAAGTTAAATTAGTATACTTTGAGTATTACGGAGTGATACTAGTTCTAACATTTATTATGTGAGGGGCTATGTGACTATTTGCATCCGTGTGCGAGTGAGTCTCCGAGTGTCTGTATTAGTGAAAAAGTGTGTGGGGCTCCATGATTGAATAAATGGCAAAGTGAGTAGGTGTATGGATGAATAAGTGGGTGTGAGAGCAGCTGTGCTGGTGAGCGAGTGGCTGTGTGGTCAGCGCTATGGGTGGGTGTCTGAGTGTCTAAATCAGTGAGTGAGAGTTTGCATGGATGGGTGTTTGAGTGGCTATACTAGTCAGTGAGTGGGTGGGTGAATGACTGGCTGTATGGGTAAGCAGCTGTTTGAGTGGGTGTTTGGTTAAGGGAGTTGCTGTATAAGTGGCTGTACTGGAGAGTGAGGTTTGTGTGTGACTCTAGATGGGTGACTTTGTGGCTGTGTTCAGAGGTTGTATGTGAAAGTGAATAGCTGTGTAAGTGGTTGAATACGTGGTTGTGTCAGTAGCTGTATGGGTGAGTGTGTGGCTGTTTGAGTTGTTATATGGGTAAGAGTAGTTGTATGGGTAGGTCAGTGGCTGTGTGAGTGCCTGCATAGGTGAATGAGTGGGTGTATGAGTGGCTCTATGGTTAAGAAGTTGCGTAGGGTGTAAGTGGTTTTGTGGATGATGTCACCAGTGATATCATTTGAGATGATCATTGTCATGAGTGATGTAATAAGTGAGGTCATAAGCAGTGCATTGCAGGCGTAAGTTATAGTTAGCTCAGATAAATTTCACTGATTTTGTACAAGTGAAATCTGAGCTTAACTGTAACGTCCCTGTAACCTTTTGTTTTTTCCAGTGAATTTATATAAAAATGTGCCACTAGGTAGATATAGTTAGGACAGCGTTTAGTTTAATGATAACTTTGGTGCAGTTTGACGAAGTTCCATAAAACTTTCCAAAACGTTTTTTTTTGGGGGGGGGGGGGGGGGGGGGTCTAGTTTGTGATTTGAAAGTTTCGGGGTTATGTGTCAAGTGGGGTGTGCGAAAAAAGTGGGGTCCCAATATGCAAAATCATCATTCTAAGGACTGTATAGTTGTGTGAGTGGCTGTATGGGTCAGTGAGTGTGTGTGTGTGTGTGTGTGTGTCTGTAACTGGGTCTGTGAGTAGATGTGTGAGTGGCAGAATGGGTGTGTGAGTGGGTGTCTGAATATCTGTATGGGTCTATCAGTAGCTGCTTGCTCCTTTATCCAACAAGAGTCCACAACTTTGCACAAAATGTCAACCCAAGTGCAGTACATTCTACTGGCTAACTAGTTAGTGCTACCTCGTTGGGTAAATATCTACTGCAAATTCTATGCTACAGCTGTGCAATAGACCATGAATTGAAAAGTCTCCAGTGACCTTGCTTGTGTTTTGCCAATGTGATTGTTCGTCAAGCACCTTCATCCAGAAATCTGTGATAACATGAATCCTTCTATAGAGAATACAACAAGACTTTAAAGAGGTTAATCTCCACAAAACAAGGGTCTTTCCTCATAACTATATAAAGTGCTTTTTAGGGCTCATGACCTGCGTTGCACTGCGCAGCAGTGCTCACACAGGGCGAGAGCCCTATTGTCTGGGGTCTGAAAACGGACCCTGGAATAGCACAAGCTCGTGTGTGTGCGATTCCTTTTGGGTTCTGCTTTTGGGCTTTGTGTGCGTGTATTTTTAAAACAGAGCACGCAATAGGCCAAAGGCGGGCGCATTGCTCCGCCCATGGCCTATTGGTGTCTGTTACACGCACACAAAGCCCATATGTTTTCAATTATCGAGCCCACACACGGGCGCGATAATTAAAAACATATGCTCGCAGTGGCAAGCGCGCGGACCTCGTGTTTTTTTTACATTTTTTTTTTAATTTTTGAAAACCTTTATTTATAAACAGGGTGCACACAGCTATTCAGCCGAACATCCCGGAGGCACGGCAGCAGGATTAGAGACCAGAACTGTTTCAGCACACACAAATCTTTGCACAGGATGAATGAGGTTAATTAAAAAATTTTAAAACAGGATATTTACCGTGAGAAGGAATGAATTTCAATATAATAACAAAAAAGAGCAGATAACGAGAAAGAAAGGAGGGATCAGTCACAGAATCTAGATCATATAAAACAATCGGGTGCGTGAGCAAGCAAATCCAACATATCTATTGGCATCTTTAAGGCGGGCAATCAGTATACGCATGCAATCAAACATTAAGCACACCCGGCTATTGCCCGTACATGAATGCATAACGAGGAACACTTATAAGCGAAACCCACGGCCCAACGTCGAGAATTCAAAATCAGGTAATTTACTGTACCGATCCCAGAACCCAGAAAGAAGGAAAAAGAAAAGACAATCCAGTTAAACTAATGAAGAAAAAGAAGGCCATAGAAACAAGAAACGGAGAAACAATAATACCCCATCCCCCCCCCACCCTGCACCCCTGCAGATGGCTACGGCCTACCCCCCTAGCAGCGTGCCTATCGCCCAGCTTCCAAAAACCCGAAATATAGCAAGAAAAGGGAAATATATAAAGATAGAAAAAGGAAAAAATAAGAAAAGGAAAAAAGACGGAGGAGGAGAAAAATCACATTTGCCCTCGGTCCCCTTACCCCCCCCCCCTGCGACGCACAGCCCCAGTCCTAAGTCTAGCGATTATATAAGCAAGTTATTGAAAGTAAAACCCAGGGTAGGCGTCCAACACCGCCCCACCACCCGTAAGCAACAAAATGGCGGATCCCCCGAACTTCACGCACCCCTAAAGTCGAGATCTACAGCAGTCTCACCCTTGACCCCTTCGAATGTTCACAATGAGTTCAGCCAACTGCACCAGCACGTATCCCGGAAAAATCAAAGTCCCAGCCAGTCTGTGAACCTGCATAAGGAGTCCGATCAAGCACCTCAGTCCGTCACGATCCACAGCCGCCATGACACTTGCCGTCTTCCAGCCAAAATACGACCATGTCGATCTCAAACTCAGGGCAAAGTCAAAACAATCGAGTAATGTTCGCAGCATCCGCCGGGTCGTATTAGCCGTAGGCTCAGGAGAAGAGAAGACCACAAACACGTCCGTGGACAGATGCGCCGATAATGGCGGGCATCTCTCCGGGACAACAGGTCCACTAGCACATTGTGTTCCAGGCGATAATTGCGAGGCTTCGACATGAAGGGAGTCTCGATTCGTAGGTACCGGGAATAGCGTAGACAAAACAGCCAGCTCAGGGGCACCAGGCAGGTCAGGGTCCTTGCACGATCGGGCAGTTTCGGTGACATCCGCGATCGTCTTCTGGAGGGTAGAGGCCATGAAGGATCGTAGCTCCCTAATGGCGGCCATCACGGTCCTCAAAGACGGCTCTTTATTACCCCGCACCGCCTCCACACGGTCAGCTCCAGACATTTGAATGCCCTTCGGAGCACCTGATTCTCCCGGTAACCGAAGTGCGGGTCGGGCAGGCGGGGATTGGAGGCGCACTTCCGAGCAGTGACGGGGCCTCTCGGGCGGGGGCACCAACCCGGCTAGGGGGCCAGCCACCGGGAAGGGGACCCCCGACCTCTCAGCCACCTTCAGGATACGTACACCTCCGCAGTGTGTACGGGACCGCAGGCACCTCACCAATATAGGGTTGGGAAACACTCCAGGTTAATCGTCCGGACCGCGTCTGGGGCACCCAGCCGCCGCTGTTGCCCTGTAACCCGGCTGGGTCAGTAATTGAGGTCCCGGCTTACAGGCGACTTTAGGCCAAGATCTTTCACACGGCACAACTCCGCCAGTCCGGGTGGGAAAGTTCTCGGGACCACAACGCCAGTGTCAGCAAGGATTACCCCGCACGGGGGTGAGGCGCGAAAGCAGGATATATGTCAGGATCTGCAAGCGACAGGCGGATGTCGACGGAGCCGAGAGCTTATGCGGCCATCTTCGTTCGTCGCTAGGCTCCTCCTCTTTTTTTACATTTACACTGAAATGCTCAGTGTTCCTTTTTTTCCCAGCATGTCGCGGTGCCCCCGCCACCTCCATATCGCATCTGCAGCTTCAGCTATTCGTAGGCATGCACCTGAGCAGCGACACAGCCGGGCCAGCAGAAAGTAATACAGTTTCAACACAACTCAATAGGAATCAGTGCAAGGTTCAAGCATAGCGGATTTGACAAGACACCTAAAATCTCCACAACATTTGGCACCACATTAATCGCACACAAAGGTAATGTATGACAATTATACAGTTCTAGGAGGTATCCACAAATACGGACATTGTGTCCTCTTTAGTATGGACATCTCTACCGAAGGCTCGCCTGGCTTCTTGTTGTCAAAAAAACTAGCGCAAACAATAAAATGCATGGACAACGGACAAACAGTTTTGCAACCTATAGAGAAACACAAGCAAGCTTCAGCGAGGCAGCTAATAGCGGGCTCAGCTGGATGTATAGACTGAAGATCAGTCGCTAGAAAGGCTCTTCTTACTCATACCAATTGGCTAAAGTGAGCCACCATGAAACCACCATACACAGGAGTCATCGGCTGGAGAAGCTTGGGCCCAGATTGCTACCTCCTTGCTGAAGGCCAAAGGCCATCTCTGCAAGCCAGTCCCCCAGCAGCAGCACCTCCTGAGCACTTGTGATATAGCATTTATCAGCAGCCGGTCACATGAATGATAAATGGAAAGTGCAAGTAGCGTCTCTGCTAGTACAACGCTACCAGAAGAGATCTGTACAACCGGATGGCCAGGTAAAAATTCCATCCTTCTCAGCATCACCGAGCTCAATAACATGACCACCGCCTAAAGCCGAAGGCAATTACCTGATTTGCTCTGCCTGGAGATAGACATTTTTAGTATCTCAGCATTAAATGCCAAATACAATCACAATGGACTAGTGAGAAGCTCTCTGTTTGTGCAGGGCGGTTTAGAGCAGAGTATGTATGCGGTCATCGAGAATGGCGTCACCTCAGAGAGCTGTGGCCATCAAGACAAGGCCTAGAAAATGTGAACCTTCAGGGCCTGTGGGTGAAGCAGTACCAATGTGGCAGCAGTGCAAAGGTCAGCTGTCTAATTACCCGTGACGTCAAGGACGCCCCCACTGCCTCTCTACACTCTAAAGAGCACACACTGCCCCAAAAAATTGCAGAACCCTAGTAGGTCAGAACTATGGTGACAGATGGGCCCCCAAGCAGAACCTCCACATGAGGGGGCCCTCAGATGGACAGTCTGAGCTCACAGCAGCCTGGGCTACTGAAACTACTTTGGTTCCTAAAGCAGGGAAGGCTAGAAGAGCAGTGCCCTGACTGCAGTGGTGGAGAGCGGGCAGAGCTGTACCTCTTGGTACACTGCTGTAAATGAGCCAGAGGCTGGCAGAGCTCACGTACTCCAGCACCGTGCCCCCACCAGCCACAAGCACACAGGACGGGCAGTGGAGGAAGGAGGTTTGGCGTCTCTCCCATGGAGAAATGACCAGTGACCATTAGGGGTGAACTTGCCAGACTGAGGAGTACAGGACCCAGGAACAGGTACAAAGCCAGATAATCCTCATTGCGGCGCTGCTCACTTCTCACATCAGGTACCTAGTGTGGACATCACACTGGAGACACTGCATGGATGAAGACATCACTGATGGCCTGTGAGTATAACTTCACTATGCTGTTACTGGCACACCATACATACAACCACACACACACAACCACACCCAATCGCACAACCACACACACACCCACCCACACGCACACACACAACCACACACACAACCACACCCACACACACAACCACACCTCACACACACACAACCACACACACCTCACAAAACCAGGCACAACCACACACAAACAACCACGCACACACACAACCACGCACACAACCACACACCACGCACACAACCATGCACACCACGCACACAACCATGCACACCACGCACACAACACACACACAACCACGCACACACAACCACACACAATCACAACTATGCACACACACAACCACACACACAACCACACCCACGCGCACACACACAACCACAACCTCAGACACAACCACACACAACCATATACAGAACCACGCACACACAAAACCACACACAACCATATACACAACCACGCACACCCACAACCATGCACACACAAAACCACACACAAACAAAACCACACAATCACAACTACACACACAAACACACACAACCACACCCGCACAACCACACACACACAAACACAACCACACAAACAACCACAAACACAACCACACACACAATCACACACACCCACACAACCACACCCAACCACAGTTCGGGCTATATATAAAAAAACACAATTGCAATGCAATAGGTCTCACATAACTGAATCTTTGAGCTGCTAGTGTTGCATTATTATTAGCAATGCCATCAGCTCAAACTTTTATAATGCGAGACCTATTGCATTGCAAATGCTTGTTTATTTGGTGGTGATGTCCTTATGTTCCGTGGCATCAAGAACAAGTAACGAAAATCAGCGGGCAATGCGCTGGAGGGGCCTTGTGGTAAGCTGACCATCATTCTGGCAAAAGGCAGAAGGCTGTTGCATAGACTAAGGGGAACAGGGCAGGGCTAAACTAGCAGAGCTTCAGGTGATTTTTCACACTTGTATACTTGTAGTCATTTAAAAGGAGAACCATGGACTCTGCCCTCACCAGGTAAGGACAAGAAAGAGCCTAAAGATTGCACTTCGATACCCTAACCTCCACGAATCATTTCAGATCGTCTTTCAATTGCTTTGCCTTCATCATGCCCAGTAAGTCAGGATCATTTGTCCTTTACAGAAGTGGAGCTTCGAGTGGGGCACCCGCTATGTTTATAACTGTAAATGCTTCCCAATGAGGTTTAATTTCTGTTGAAGGAGCATCAGGTCAAGAACTGCCCTGCCAAAACTTAATGGGGGAGGGGGGCCACGAAGCCCCCTCCTCTGACCGATTAAAGCCCGTGGACCTCATCCCCGAGGCCCGGCCACGTCTATCTGGGTGCCCTGGCCCCACCCAGGACACCCAGTGGGCCTTGTTGGGGACCATGAGGGAGCCTCAATGCCCCAGCAGTTCCAGCTAGTTACCTACCTCCTGCAGGAGCCGGCATTGCTCATGCACACAAGGACCTTCTAAATATACAGCTCTCTGTGTGCGAGAGCAATCTTTCATAGGTCTCCCTGCCCACATGACCGAAAGCAGGGAAACAGATTGGCGGGAGATGTCACAGCTCCCGCCGAGCAAAAGCAAACAGCTACCTCCCAAGATTGGGCACCCCAGGAGATAACAGGAGCCCCCTCTCAGTTTTTAAAGTGGTATTTGGCCCCAGGAGGTGGTGGTTCTCATGCCCCCCCCCCCCCCCCCCCGGAAGTTTATAAATGTAGCCCCAGGGAGGTGGTGTCCCACGAGTGGAGGCCTACATGGCCCCCTTCTTTAATTTAAATAACCTGTGGCGTTTCACAAAGAGTCCTAGGAGTAGGGTCAAGTGAACCCCCTCTTATTTTAATATTCCAATCTGCCCCCGGGACCTGGCGCACCCAGAGGCTACTGTGAAAACAAGCACTGGCGACCACGCTTCTATTTTTTAACCACAAATTTGCGAATAATCAAGATTTAGCAGCAAAAATAAAATAAAATGCTTTTTTGCACTAGCAGGGTTCCTGGGAGACCCCAGCAACAGCCTAGGATGTGTCCCCTTATCTTGTTTACATTTTTTGGGGCTGAAGCGGAGTCTACATAATGTGAGCCAATCAGATCACTGCATGCGATGGGGAGGATTTGCATCCCTGGTGACTGTGACTATGACTGTGTGTGTGTGTGTGTGTGTGTGTGTATATATATATATATATATATCTATATCTATATATATATATATATATATATCTATCTATATTACCTACTGGCGGTCGCCAGTAGGTATATATAGTTAGGATTTTTTCCCTATGGGATTTCTGAAAATTCTATGCCTAATAACTTTGGCGTTTGTGGACGGAATTGGCTGAAATTTTCAGGAAAATGGCACATTTTGTTTCTGAGCAGCCCTTGAAAATTTGGGGGGGTTTTGTGGAGGGGGGGCCGAGAAAAAAGGGGGGTCCCAAAACGCGTTTTTCCCATGTTAATTTCCATAGGGCGGTTGGACTCACTTTTAGCCCGAACGGCTGAATGGATTTTCACGAAACTTGGCAAAATTGTAGGGACTGTTAGCCCGATGTGCCTTTGCTAGGTCTCAATATATGTGCTTCAGTGGATTTTGAGAAATTAACGTTTAAATCAAGATATATATCTGTAACAGCGCTCCGGGCAGCGATCCGGTCCGCTTACTTTTCGCGAAACGGAACTTTGCGCGCAGAAAGCTGATTGGCTCTCCGGTGTCTGTCAACATTCTAAACAGTCCAGAGCGGCCGCCATCTTATCTCTCGGTAGGATCGAGAGAGAAGAAGAGGTGAAAAACGAAGGGGGAATTTATTGAAAGGGGGCAAGGTATACCCCTCTTGACCCCCTAGGAATGTTGTTGGGGTTATTAAAGGGTCCCGTGGGGAAAATAAAAAAAAAAATGATTTTTCACGGTAGAAGCGCTTCACGGGCCGCGAACTGGGCCGCAAACTGGTAGCGAAACGGGAATTCGCCATTTTGTGCTTCGTTTTAATTGTTTAGAGACAAAAATTATCGCCGCACATCGGCCACAATGCATGAATATCGCTGAAAAGTCAGCGATATTCATGCATTATCCAGCAAATGCTCTTAGCCATGTTATCCACCTTCCATTGGATAACATGGCTAAAAACTGCTCTGTGCGTGAGCTTTTTTTTTTTTTTTTTTTGCTGCGTGACGTGTGTTAACGTTCGATTCGATGGAAATCAGGAAGTGTTGACCACCATTTTGTCACTGCGAGTAAATATTTTGTTATAAATGAATCCTTATTGATAAACATTGTCTGCGCCATCTTGCGTTTTTGTCCAATGCCACAATTTTGTCATGCACGGCAGCCATTTTAGATGCCTTGACCAGGGCCACTCTCTGCACGCCGCCAATCCTCAGCATGGCTCCCCACCCTCGCAAGCATCTCCCCCACGCACTGGTCACCCTCGCTCTTTCTCTCATGCATGGGCCATATACTTCCCCCCATCTGCGCTGCTCTTCTCTGAGAATCACACCCTGTGCCCGCCCGACACCTCCCTTTCACCCTATTCACTACCGCACCCTCTGACACTCCTCTTCCTCTGTGTCCGATTGTCCAGGCCGGACCTAGGCTATCACCTAGCCCTGCGGATGTAGTTTATGGCCCCAGCTGTAGAGTATCCAGACATGCCAACCCTCCCGATTCAGGCGTGAGACTACTGATTTCAGTGCTAGTCTCCCGCCTCCCGATTCCTGCAAGCAAAAACCCGGGGGCATATTACCAACAACTAGCGATAATTTTTGTCTCTAACTTGTTTAGAGACAAAAATTATCGCCGCATATCGGCGAATTTTATCGCACATAAACCTTGCTATTAGCAAGGTTTATCGCAAATGCGATAAAAAACGGCCGCAATGCATGAATATCGTTGAAAAGTCAGCGATATTCATGCATTATCCAGCAAATGCTCTTAGCCATGTTATCCACTTCCCATTGGATAACATGGCTATAACTGCTTAGGGCAGGTGTTAGGTTTTGGAGATATTCGCGCTTAGCGCGAATATCTCCAAAAGTTGGTAATAGGAGATAGCGATGGTTAGGGACTGTTTCCAGTCGCTAAAATCTTGGCACGCCCACTTTGCATGTCATTAGTGATAAATATCACTGATATGCAAAGCGGGGCCTATGATGGTCGCTATCTCCTTTTAGCTGTCACTAACTGGTGTTAGCGACAGCTTGGTAATAGGGAGATAATTTTATCTCTTTTTTTTTTGGCTTTAAAAGCCCAAAAAAGCGGAAATAAACCCCCTTGATAATATGCCCCATGATTTCTCAGGGGTTTCAGCTGACAGGGCTTGGTATTGTGTTACGTGCTAATTTTTCCAGGAAACGTCAGAGGGTCGATGCAGGGGTTCTAGAAGGGGTGATAAACCATTTAAGCCTAATGAACAAGCGCATGGTCTTTTAAAGATTTGTGAAGTACTCGGGGCGGTGTGTGTGTGCCCTCTTTCAGGAGCGGGCGGGGGGGGGCACTGCCAGCAACTTGCCAGGCAAGGCAGTGTTCAACACGTGCATCACCCTTTCTCTGCCTGCTATTGCGCTCCATGCTTCGGAAAGGTAAGAAAAAGAACGTGCATTTGAGTTTGAAATGTCCGATCTTGTAGCAGTACACTTGCAAAGCCCACACATGACAATAACCCGATTCAAGACCCCATTCACCCGATTTTTTAAACATACATAGCACTCCAACAAAGTTAGATTTTAAAACTTTATTAACATTTAACTATAATGAACGGAACAAAAACTGTAAAAACATTTAAACATTTTTCACCCAAAAAAGCAACAATGGTCAGAAGCTGTCTTTTGTGCGAATAGTCCCAAGGCAGCACAACGTGCAGAGTTCTGGACGGCACCCAGGTGATGTCGCCTGGGTGCCGCACTGGTTTTGGGATCCTACAATGCTGCTCCAAAAATTGGCGTGGGGCGTCCCGGGTGGGGCGGGGGGATACCTCGTCAGTAGCGGTCTGTTGTGCGAATAGTCCCAAGGCAGCAGAACGCGCTGAGATGTTGATGGCACCCTGGTGATGTCCAGTAAACTGCCGCACTGGTTTTGGTATCCTACAATGCTGCTCCGAAAATTTGCGTGCGGCGGCCCGGGGGGGGCGGGGCGGGGGGGAGGCGGCGTGAACGGGCCTCCCCAGGTGGCGGCCATCCAGCTGAGTTGCGCCCGCTCTTGCGGCTACAGCGTCTCGCTCACCATGTTGTTGAGTTGCTCCCACTCTTGCAGTGCAGCGATAGGCGCCTGCCACATGACCCTTAAAATGGCGGACGGCTCTTCGGTTTTGGGCCTGGTCCACTGAAATGGCCCTGGGACACCTTGGAACTCGGACGCTTGCCTGCTAGGGCTTGGGCTCCATTCTCGAAAAGCGTCCCCTCAGCCGTGAAGATTCTACAAAAGTCTTGGGGGCCCCCGACTCCCGCAGGCTTCCGGTGGGGAGCGGCTGCCATGATTGCTCGCGGAATGACCACGACGGAGCCACAAGATGGTGGTGCTCTCATGCTGACGCCAGCTTCAGTCTGAATGATCCAGAAACAAGGTGGGGCTTTCATCGTTTGGGGAAAAAAAAATGTTCTAAACCAATGAAAAGTGTTATTTTTAGATCATATGACCAAGCCTTCCATCTTTAGGAAACCAAAAGTAAAATGATCCAATGAAAAGTTTTATAAACAAGTCACATGACCTGTTATGCGGCATAGGGCTACAAAAAGCGTAGAAAATCCGTTGGCACGTGAGGCGGCGTCAGTAGCGGACCGATGTGCGAATAGGCCGAAGGCAGCACAACGCGCTGAGATCCGGATGGCACCGAGTTAGTGTCCAGCAAGTTGCTGCACTGGTGTGGCTATCCTACAATGCTGCGCCGAAAGACGGCGTGTCCAGCTGAGTTGCGGTCACTCTTGCGGTACAGTGACTCGAACGCGCCGAGATCCGGATGGCACCGAGGTGGTGTCCAGCAAATTGCCGCACTGGTGTGGCCATCCTACAATGCTGCGCCGAAAGACGGCGTGTCCAGCTGAGTTGCGGTCACTCTTGCGGTACAGTGACTCGAACGCGCCGAGATCCGGATGGCACCGAGGTGGTGTCCAGCAAATTGCCGCACTGGTGTGGCCATCCTACAATGCTGCGCCGAAAGACGGCGTGTTCAGCTGAGTTGCGGTCACTCTTGCGGTACAGTGAGTCGAACGTGCCGAGATCCGGATGGCACCGAGGTTGTGTCCAGCAAGTTGCCGCACTGGTGTGGCCATCCTACAATGCTGCGCCGAAAGTCTGCGTGGGGTGCCCCGTTGGCTTATGAGGTGATGTCAGTAGTGGACCGATGTGTGAATAGGTCGGAACCAGCACAAGGCGCCAAGATCCGAATGGCAAGTCCTGGATGTTGAGTGCCTCAGTTGAGAGTTCTGAGCAGTGCTTGTAAGACTGTCTGAAGCTTATTTGCACCTGCTGCAGCTTCACTATTGCCCTGGTGTGGCCAAAGATCGCCCATGACATAGGCGGCCGGCTCCCGAGGTCCGGCGGAACTTTTTTCCTTTTCCTTTCTGCTTCTTTTCCTACAATCCGTTTCATCTGAAGACACGACCAGGTCCCTGAATGTGTGCAGGGGGACGCTATTGATTGAATGAAAATGGCGGCTTGACACAAAGCTGACTCAAGCGTTGCTGTTGATGCTATACAGACAAAAATTGGTTTTCAGTTTGTACATTCTTCAGGATTTTTTTTTCTATCCAAGTCTGATTGAGAGTTTGTAGAAAAATGGCTTCAGATTTTCCACATACTACTCTTCAACATTCTTCCTAAATGTAACAATGTGAAACTCACTAGGAGAACGGCTGTTTCTGTTTCCTTTCAAAATGCTGCCAACAATATTTTCTGAATGGAAGACACCATCTTGTAGCAATAAAGGGCCGAAAGGGGTTCTGGTCTGGCCGATGGTTGGTGGAGACATTTTGACTATATCTTGGACCTGCCCGGCCTCGCCCAAAATGGCGCCGGTATAAATGGGACTCGTAACTCCTTGCCCGCAAATGTATATCTAGAAAATGTTATTGTAAGTGGCCCTGTCGTATTTTAATTACAAAATGTACGTCCACCGATTCCGCAACTGTTAGACACCTTTGTTCTTGCAACCTAATGGCCCGCTCGTTACGTTCCTCTACAGTGTAAATGTCTCCTCATCATATACGATTTCAGTTTGCTCCGTGGCCGGCCCACGTGGTTATAGGCCCGTATTTGTATACTGACATTTTCACAATAAAGGTTTTTAAAACAAAACACGGTAGTAGTATTTACATTGGTAAAGTTTTTACTTTTAGTCACTGTTTTCGAATCAGTAAAAGGCAAGTGAAATAAAGTAGTCCAATTACATGACGGACAAAAGGTATAATATGTAGGAACGCAGTAAAGATAAATGGTCAAGGGCAGTTGTGTTTTTCATTTCTGCAACATAAAGTGATCGATAAGAATCTGATAATCAGGCGTATCGGCGACTAAGACAGCAGGCCGAATCTCTTTTACTCAACGGCTCCGTCATGGAAGGAAGAAACGCCCTTTTTCTCGAAAAAGGAATATATTTTACTTGCAGGACAGTTGTAAATTTTCCGGGAAAGTACATTAGCCTGGAATATTATAACATATGTTTAAAAAAAAATAATGTTCGAAAACAATAAAAAGCGTAATTTTTAGGTCATATGACCAAGCTTTTCATCATTAAAATAACAAAAGTAAAATGAACCAATGAAAAGTTTTATTAACAAGTCACATGACCTGTTATGCTTACGTTACGCGCTGCGCGCCGCGCCTCGGATCACTTCCGGGTGCGCTAACGCGGCGTGTCATATAACGCATTACGCGACAACGTAGGTCAAGAATATAGTCAAAATGTCTCCACCAACCAGCGTTCGGAACACAACCCCTTTCAGCAGTCCAAAAAGTTCTGTTAAATGACAACAGAGGGGACAGGCAACAAGAACCATCAGTCAAAGAGGGGAGGGCAAGTTCTTCTCTTCCGGGTCATGTTGTGGCGCTACCGGAACTGATCGAATTGGTAGTCTACAGTGTTTCTGGATGTTTCAGACTAAAGCTGGCGTCAGCATGAGAGCACTACCATCTCGTAGCTCCGTCGTGGCCATTCCACGAGCAATCATGGCAGCCGCTCCCCACCAGAAGCCTGCGGGAGTCGGAGGCCCCCAAGACTTTTGTAGAATCTTCACGGCTGAGGGGACGCTTTCGAGAATGGGACCCAAGCCCTATCAGGGAAGCGTCCGAGTTCAAAGGTGTCCCAGGGCCATTTTAGTGGACCAGGCCCAAAACCGAAGAGCCGGCCGCCATTTTGAGAGTCCTGTGGCAGCCGCCTATCGCTGCACCGCAAGAGCGGGAGCAACTCAACTACATGATGAGCGAGACGCTGTAGTCGCAAGAGCGGGCGGTAAACAGCTGAATGGCGGAAGAGGCACAGTGTAGCAAAAGCGGGCGGAATGGCAACTGAAACAGTAAAGGGGCGCCCCACTACAGCGTGTCTTCAGGTCAAACGGATTGTGGGACAAGGTCCAGAATTGAAGAGTCATCAAAAGGCAAAAAGTTCCGCCGGACCCCGGGAGCCGGCCGCCTATGTCGGGGGCGATCTCAGGCTACACCAGTGCTATAAGACTTGGGGAGGGTGTCGGAGCCAAGCGTCTTCTCCGAGTCCATGGCCATCACACCGCCCCTCAGGGGCCTCCGTCAAGCTGTTTAGGAAGGTAACATATCACATTGTTTTCTAATGCAGTCAGGTCCACAAACGACACTCACTTACTTTGAGAATAGTGAAGCTGCAGTAGGTGGAAATAAGCTTCAGACAGTGTTACAAGCACTGCTCAAAACTCTTAACTATGGCACCCAACATCCAGAACTTATGCCATTTGAGAATGGCAGTGACATTGAAGCAACTCAGGGACCAAAACCATTAACGTACTTTCACGTATGAAAATCTTACTTGGGGAGGGGGCAGGAGCGAAGCGCCCCCTCCCAGTTCGCGCCACCACACCGTATGTTGAAAATCTGAAGCCATCGTTCTACAAAGTGAACCAACCTTGGATTGAAAAATCTAGAAAAATGTACAAACTGAAAACCAGTTTTGGTCTGCATAGCATCAGTAGCAACGCTTGCTATCAGAGTGCATGAGTTTCATGCTCGATCGATTGAGCTAGCCGGATCGGGCAATAAAAAGTATAAAATAGTTATGTAAATAGTTATTTAATAAAATGTTTTACCCTGTTTCTTTGCTGGTGTGTTATCTATATTTTTAATATTTGCATAGGGTTTGTCGTTATTTTGGGCGGGGTGGGTGACGGAGTCGAGCTGTCTTGCAGCCCTCATGGTGTGGAGCTCAGTTCATCTCACTATTTTCGTATTTCTCATGAAGGGTTGTTCCTAATATTTCTATTTTAGCGAGGTCAAAAAGAGATCCAATTAGTGGCCTACTGATTTTGCTCGATTACTTTTATTTTTTTACACGATTTTTCACTATCTGCAAAGACTAAACAGAGTATTGCGACTTTGTGCTTGTTTGTAAATAGAGAATGATCCAAAGAGAACCAATTCTAAAACAGTAAATGCTTGGATAACAATCAATCAAATGGAGAGACAAGCAGGCACGACGGATTACAACGGGGGCAAAGGCCTGCGTTAACTACCGTTCACTATCTGCAAAGAGAGAGTACTACTAAGAGAAAAGAGGGGAGGGGGGGGGCAGCGTTCAAAGCACATCAGCGTGCATAAATACGAAAATGTTTTTATCTATCACGTACTTGACATTTTAAAGCTTTTCATATTTGCTATTAAAAAACCAATGAAATTCACAGAAAAAACCATAGGTTATAGTGGATATATAGTTAGGAATTTGCATTTACAAAACCTTGAAAATTCAATGAAAAAACCATTGGTTTTAGGCCATATATAGTTAGGGATTTGCATTTACAAAACCTTATTTTACTCGCATAAAACCATTGAAATTCCATATATAGTTATAAGCGCTAACTATATATCGCGCACCCGCAATCCACTGCTGATGATGTCACATATTACATCATTCATGACATGGTTAGTGACATCACTGATGACATCACTGATGACATCTCAAATGACATCACTGATGACATCACTGAAAACATCTCATTTGACATGACTGATAACATCACTGATGATATCATTCATGTGATAATACCATGAACCTCTTCAGACTCTAATATAACCTTAGATACAATCAGTGTAAACAGACAGTCACAGACTGTCACTCATCCATGGAGTTACTCACACACCTAGTCAGTTATGCCAAAAATCAATCACACCTCCATTTTCTCAACTATACAGTTATACACACCTTACTTATTCAAACATATACTAACACATATTTACTTTACTCTCTTATACAACCTCTGATACATGTTCACAATGATCCATACAGCCACTCACACATTCACTGGCTCTTATGCACAGTTATTTATAGATGTCAACTCTCACATGTACTGTGTTTTACATATGTACTTAATTTGACATGTAGCACTGAGATATCCATTCACTCACTAATACACTCATGCACAGTCAACCGCCCATACAGCTGTTTGCACATGCACTTTTGAATCTATACATATAGTGAATCAACTACTCACACATCTATGTACAGAGTCACACACCTCCCAGCCACCCATACACACACACTCAGTTTCCCATACAAATACTTGGACAACCAATCAATAACCCATACAGTTACTCATATAGCTACTGATCAACATATGCAGCAGTTTGTAGAACAACAGATATAATGATGCACAAATTAAAACAGTTTAGTCACTAACCCATGCACTCAGTGAGACACATTTAATCACTCACTCAATCAGTCAGTCATGCACCTAGTAAATCCTTCATCCAGACACTTATATATCCACTCATTCTTCAATATGTAAAACATATTTTAACTTTACAGAAACATACAGTCACTGGATGTTGTAATCAGTGATGTCATCAGTGATGTCATTTGAGATGTCATCAGTGATGTCATCAGTGATGTCACTAACCATGTCATGAATGATGAAATATGTGACATCATCAGCAGTGGATTGCGGGTGCGCGATATATAGTTAGCGCTTATAACTATATATGGAATTTCAATGGTTTTATGCGAGTAAAATAAGGTTTTGTAAATGCAAATCCCTAACTATATATGGCCTAAAACCAATGGTTTTTTCATTGAATTTTCAAGGTTTTGTAAATGCAAATTCCTAACTATATATCCACTATAACCTATGGTTTTTTCTGTGAATATATATATATATATATACACACACATACATATTGACACATGCATACCTACTGGGGTTTATAATAAGGTGCTAGTTTCCATAGCAAAAGCGTTTTTTGGGCTTGCCTATATTTTTGACGCCATTTGATGAATCCTCAACAAAAAAGAAAAATATATATATTTACACACACACACACACACACACACACACACACACACACACACACACACACACACACACACACACACACACACACACACACACACACACACACATACACGTGTTACCATCCTTGTGGGGACTATGTGTGAATACCAGCCTTGTGGGGACTAACCTTTCCCAATGTTTTTAAACTACACTAATAACAGAAAAATGTTAAGAAAAAATTCAGGATACAGGATCCTGCTTCAAATTTGCAAATATATTGTTATTTAATCGTGCGCACAGCACCATCCTTGTGGGGACTTGAACATGTGCTACCATCCTTGTGGGGACCTAGTCCGTAACACTAGTTGTGATTGAATACAGTCAAAGGCACATGGCTAAATGTTTATTTTATCAACAATATACACAAGCAACATTATATTCTATTCATATATGAATTGCTGCATATATATACTAGGTGTATACATTTAAGACAGAGTATGTTAATGTGCCAAAAAATATCATATCATGCTTAAAGAAAGAGTTGTAATGCTATATTTACCCTATTTATTAGTGCATACAATCTTAGGAGATAAGGGAACTTACACAAAGAAATGAACATATGGAATTGAGGAATATGGTCAAGTGGAACCTAGGGCTTAATTAGCTGCTTACATTTTTGCCAAAATAGATGTTCAAGTCCCCACAGAGATAGTAGGTGAAGATCATTGTGTTTAAGTCTCCATAGAAAGAGTGAGCACATTCAAAGCTTAAATTCCAATATAAATAGTGTGAAGCTAATGATGTTCAAGTCCACACAGAGGTTGTGTGTAATTATAGGAATGCTCAAGTCCCCACAGTGATAGTGTGTTATTATAGCGTTGTTCAAGTCCCCACAACGATGGTGTGTTATCATAGAGATGTTCAAGTCCCCATAGAGATGGTGTGTTATTATAGTGATGTTCAAGTCCCCACAGAGATAGTGTGTTATTACAGTGTTGTTCAAGTCCCCACAAAGATGGTGTGTTATCATAGAGATGTTCAGGTCCCCATAGAGATAGTGGGTTATTATTGTGATTTTTAAGTCCCCACTCCCCACAGAGATAGTGTGTAATTACAGTGTTGTTCAAGTCCCCACAGAGGTAGTGCATGAAGGTGATTGTATTTCAGTGCTCATTAAAATAGGGCCCGATTCACAAAGGTAAATGTAGACCAAGAGTCTAACTTTACTACTTTTCAATATTCACAAAGCCCCATACAGAGAATGTTAAGCTGATCAAGTCGAAGCAAACACAAGGAGATGATGGACGGAGTGCTGAAACATTTTAGTCACTCACTCCAAGTCACGGATCTGGGTTGAATCCATCCTTCTTCTTTAGCTCACTTTACCACCCCAGTTCTGACCCAGCTATATGCAAATCAGTGTTGACCCTGTGCCTCATTGGGAACAGTCCAACCCAGACTGCCAAACCAGGTCTTCCCGAGACTGGAAACAAGCATCCTGCAACCAGTTTCAGGGTAACACCCCTCATCAACCAGGCTAGCTTGAATCCAGTGGCAAAGTGAGCAAGGGACCCACATCTGGACCTACCCTTCCAACTTAGGACGAACAAATCAAACACAAGGAGATTATGGACGGAGTGCTGAAATGTTTCAGTCACTCACCCCCAGTCACAGATCTGGGTTGAATCCATCATCGTTCTTTAGCTCAATTTGTCACCCCAGTTCATACCCAGCTATATGGAAATCAGTCTTAACCCTGTGCCTCCTGGCACCCCTTAGTGCTTCAAGTCAAAACAGAGCTTGTGTTTAATTACAGGAATGCTCACGTTCCCACAGAGATGATATGTTTTATAGTGATGTTCAAGTTCCCACAAAGGTAGTGTTTTATTATAATTTTTTTCAAGCTGTCACAAAGATAGTGTGTTATTATAGTGATGTTTAAGTCCCCACAGATATAGTTCATGAAGATGATTGTGTTTAAGTCCTCGTTAAAATAGGGCACAATTCACAATGGTAAACTTAGACAAAAAATATAACTTTTCTACTTTTCAGTTTCAACAATGTAAACTTAGACCAAAAGTCTAACTTTACTACTTATCAGTATTCACAAAGCCCCATACATGGAATGTGAAGCTGAGGATGCTGAAGCCAAAGCAGAGCTTGCGTGTAAATACATGAACGCTCCAGTCCCCACAGAGATGGTTTGTGACTATAGTATTACCATGGTTGTTAAAGAGAATGTGTGATTATAGACATGCTCAGATCCCCACAGAGATGGTGTGTGATTATAGACATTCCCAGGTCTCCACAAAATGTTGAAGTCCCCACAGAGATAGTGTGCAATTATAGAAATGCCCAGGTCCCCACAGAGATAGTGTGTGATTATAGAGATGTTGAGGTCCCCACAGAGATGGTGTGTGACTATAGTATTACTACAGTTGCCAAAGAGAATGTGTGTGATTACAGACATGCCCAGGTCCCCACAGATATAGCTTGTGAATATAGACATGTCCAGGTCTCCACAGAGATAGCGTGTGAATAATAGGATGCATAGAGATAGCACACAGTTATAGCGAGGGATTATAGTCCTGTACAAGTCCTCTCAGAGATATTATGCGATTATAGTGATGTTTAAGTGCCCACAGTGATAATGTGTGATTACAGTCATATTCAAGTCTCCATTGTGATGTTTGCAATGATAGGTGTGTTGAATAACCCATACAGATTGTATTAGTCTGATGGCTTATTAAATGAAATAATCCACTTGAGGAAAATGTGTTTGATCACTCTCTCACACTCTCTCTCACATGTCTGAATCCTGGGGCGACCACTCAGCCTTTATTCCTTCCAAGGTCTATACAATAAGTATTATTTACTTGGATAACTAAAAACATATGGTATTCAGCAACAAGTACTCTCCGGTGTGAATGTGCACTTTATATATGCTCATGAGATGATATGATGTGATAATAGTGGGACTCAAGCCATCACTAGAGATAGACTGTAATTATCCCATATCTAAGAATCCCACTTCAAATGCAGCATTAACTGATTTAAACTGTATTCATCCAGGAAGGTTTACACTTCCTTAAAAATCCAAGTATCAGAGTTCTTAATTTCTTTTCTAGCACCCATCGTATCTACTCTAGTCTCCATCAAGATGATAAAACTGTATTTCTGATTGCAATAAACTCCCCATACTGATTTGTTCTGATTTTTAGGATGATTACAATAGATAAATTAATTTAAGAACTGTTACATCTTTATAATGTTTGTCATTATAATTTAAGAATGAAATGGTCCTCTCCTCACAAAGCTCTTCTTTCTCTCAAAGTATTCCTTACACCTGCTCTTGGGGCTCTTTCTAGGCTCCCTCTCTATAAAAATCTGTATAAACATATGTCCTCCCGAATGCTGCCTTTGAATTAAAAAAAAATTATATATATATATATATATATATATATATATATATATATATATATATATATATATATATATATATATATATATATATATATATATATATACAGGTGAAGCATTGGAAGCTTTCACAAAGTTGAAACATCTATTTGTTTAACCTTTTATATTTGGAGTGTAAAATAGATATTCCTAAACAAGAGTAGAGAAAGTCACTTCGACTGACATACAGCTGTCTTTTTCATGGGAATAAAACCCCGGAATGTGCCTACTTTAATTATAGGAATGTTTCACAATGTTAACAAAGATTTTTGAGGAGTGAGCCCAAATGTTGTACTTTGGTGCGTGGGGGTATAACACTAGGCTTCCTAAAAGGAGCCTTTAAATCCTTTGTTCAGGAATAGAGAAGTACAATTTGATAGTCATGCACTGGCTGTTTTTGTGAGAAAAAAACCTTAAAATGTCCCCATGTTAAAGATAGGAGTCCTTCACAAAGTTGAAAAACATGTTTTTGGCAGTGGGCATTTTATAAATACAGTCTTAAACACTAAGGGCCTCATTTACGAAAAGTGTTGCATCTCTGCGTGAAAGCAGCAATGCAACACTTTTCAGTGCACCTTCCTTGCGACATGATGGATGTGCTGCTTTTATTGTACGGCACTCCATGTCGCAAGGAATGGCAGATACGTCAGCAATTCTGATGTATCTGTCTGCGCGAAACCCACGCATTGCTGGAGTTGTGTCGTGAGCATGATGCAACTCCAGCAATGCATGGTGGAAGCCTATTCCCATTGCACTGTGTCACCCTAATGCCTGTGATGAGGCAGGCGTAAGGTTGTGACGCAGTAGTGTCCTAGAAGTGGCACAGTGAAATCTGATAAATATCACTGTGCCACTTCTACAAGGCTTTTTGTGGGGGAACACCCACCCTACATACATTATACCTGACGCATCACTTTGTAAATATGGTGCAACATGGCGCATTATTTATGCCACTGCAGCCTCACAAAAGGTGATGCAACGGCGGAGCAAAAGTGTAACAAGGGGCTCAACAATATGCTCCTCATTTTGCAACTAGGTTTGTGTTCCCTTCGTGCCGAAGTAGAGAAAATGACTAATAGTTCTGTAACTAAACTTTTCATGAGAAAAGGGACATTTTCAAAATGGGTACATGTTAAATATGGTCAATGAAACAAATATTGATTGGGGCGTGGCTTGGACGCCGATCGGGATGGCGGCGTGAGCTCGCAGCTCCGCGCGGAATCCCGCTAATTCTCCTGTTTTTCGGGACCCTAGGCGACCCGGAGACGACGTTCCTGCCCTCTGAAGTGTAAGGGGACAGCTGGACGTAATCGGTGAATCGCTGGGGGACTGCTGGCCCCGAGGAGATCGAGGGAGAGGCGGCCGAGGTGTAGTCCGGGGTGTGAAGAAAATGGCGGCGAGGAGGTCGGACGGTCCCGAACTTCAGCCCTGAGTCCGGCTGTCGCCGAGCAGAGAGGGACCCTGAACCCGGCTGCCCAACGCACTGGGATTGGCGGCACGAAGCCCTGAGACCGGGGGACGCTGCCCGATTCACCCAGGAGATCAGGGGTTCTCGTCGACCACCGCCCTACGACTCATCCTCCCCCCACAGGCCCAGTGGGGGTGACGGAACGGAGCTCGTCCGCCTGGTCATTGCTCCTGAGACCACTGGCGGTGACATAGCACTGCCCGGTGCCCGGTGACCGGCACGGACCCACGGGGGAACCCGCAGTACGGGTGGCCGGACTTGTGACGCAGCGCCCCGACATGGCGGCGATCGGAGGGCCGATGCCCGGGAGCCGCGAGGGGGACTCGGCGACATCGACCCAGCTGAATGAGAGTCCCTCCCCGGAGCTTGACCAGGAACAGCGGCTGAACCGGCGCTTGGATGCCATCCTTGAGGCGATTACCTCCACTAAGGAGGCGTTGCACAATGACATTGCCCAAGTGGCCACGGGCCTGGGGCTGCTACGCGCGGATCACGCGAAGCTGGCGGATCGGGTCAAGGATCATGACCAACTGTTGCTGGACCTGAAGCCATCGGTGGTGACCGCGGAGCACAGGATTACAGACATTTTGGCCCGACTGGACACTCTAGAGCGGAGGGCGGAGGATGCCGAAGGCCGCAATAGGCGGAACAACGTGCGGGTCGTAGGCCTGCCGGAACGGATTGAGGGGGAGGATGCGGTGGCCTACATGGAGAACTGGTTCCGCACTGTGGTGGCGCCGGAGGGGCTTACTCCATTTTTCACTTTGGAGCAGGCTCATCGGGTGCCCGCTCGCCCGCCGGGGCTTGGCCGCCCCCCCCGACCAATGGTGGTGCGGCTCCTCCACTACAAGGACCGAGACCTCCTCATCCAGCGGGCCAGGATGTCGGGCCCTTATGAGGTGGAGAACAGCAAGGTAACGATCTTTCCGGACTATACGCAGGCGGTCCAGAAGGACAGGGCATCGTTCCTTGCTGTGAAGAAGGAGCTCAGGGAGGAAGGCATTCAGTACTCCTTGCTCTACCCGGCTAAGCTGCGGATTATCATGGATGGCACCACACACTTTTTCCAGACTCCGGACGAAGTTTGGCAATGGCTTGAGTCGTACAGAGCAGGGACGGATAGGACGCACCAAAGTCGGCGAGACCAGCCCAAGCAGCCCCGGGTGCGGCAGTCACAACGCATCAGGTCCCGCAACAGGCGCCAGCGGGAGAAGCGGGAGGCTCAAATGGCGGCGGAGAAGAGGGATGCACTCGCGGCGACGGCGGCCATTACAGGGTCGCAACAGAACAGTGAACGGGCCGAAACGGACTCGGGAGGAGAGGGCAGCAGAACAGGAGAGGAACTTTCGGAGGCAGAGAGCCAGAAGGGGCCGACGGTGACCCCACAGACTTCGGATACTATTTTCTGCGGCTGAGATAGACTTGGGACTAGATCGGGACTTCATGGTAGGGTGATATCCTGTCGCTGGAGGGCGGGTTGCCGGGTGGGGGAGCTGAGTGTATCGGAGGGGATGAAGGGCGGGACGCGGGCTCCGCTAGCTGGGGTTGGCGGCGACTCACCCCCCCTAGGCCCTTAAGGTCGACTGTGGTGGAGACCACAGGGTAAGTGCGAGAAGTTGGATCAAGGTTTGGATGGGGGCGGCCATTGGGTTCGTGTGCTCTGTCCTGGGGAGTGTGGTTTGGGGAATGTTTCAGTTTTGGGGTTGTTTGGGGGGGGGCAACTGCATTGGGGGGGTCATGGTCGTTGTTGTTTGATTCGGACTGTACGGAATTGGAATGGGGACATTACCTAATTTGAAATGCCTAACGTGGAATGTCCGGGGGCTGCGGACTATGGTGAAACGTCACAAAGTACATGCATACCTGGTACGCAGGGGGGTTCAGATAGCTATGCTCCAGGAGACTCACCTCACCAAAAAAGAGTGCGCTGCCTTGCAGAAAAGATGGCGGGGCCAGGTTTTTGGCACCACTTACTCAGCGTATGCCAGGGGGGTCTTGATCTGGGTGAGGGCGGGGATACCCTTTCAAGTGCTGAATCAGGTAATAGATCCGGATGGCAGGTTTGTAGCGGTGGAGGGGAGATTGTATGGACGGGATGTGGTTTTCTGTTGTGTTTATGCACCGAACACTGACCAAGGCCGATACTTTGATAGCCTCTCGGGGTCCTTGGCCTCTTTCCTGGCGGGTCCGATAGTGCTAGGGGGGGACTTCAACTCGATTACCGATGTGGCTCTGGATAGGTCCCATCCCCCCCTAGTAGACTCTCCTGTGCGCAGGCTGGCCGCGCACAGGAAGGACTGGCAAGAACGATGGGGGTTGCTGGATGTCTGGAGGGAGAGGCACAGGGGAACCAGGGATTACTCCTTTTATTCCGCTCTCCATGACTTACATGTCAGAATTGATTCGGTGCTTTGCGGGAGCTCCCTAGCCCCATTGATTACCCATGCTGAGTACCTTGCTAGGACGATATCCGATCATAACCCCCTGTTGGTGCATATTCAATGGCAGAGGGAGCGCTCAGTAATACCAACATGGCGGCTTCGTCCGGAGACGCTAGAGGATTCTGTGTTCGACGATGCGGTCCGGCAGGGCATTGATAGTTATTTCGGTGCGAATGAAGGAACGGCGACGAGTAGGTCTACTGAATGGGATGCAATGAAAGTGGTGGTGAGAGGGGTGTGCTTGGGCAGGTTCTCGAATGCTCGAACGACTGTGCTGAATGACTTAATGAAAGCGGAGGAAACTTTGAGGGACCTGGAGCGCCGCAGGCCAACTAGGCCAGGTCTACAGGCCCAGTTATTGGAGGCGAAGGAAGTGGTAGCCGCGGAGACGGAACGTTTGAGATGTTATGACTATAGGCAGTACATTATCAGGGCACACGCAGAAAGGGACAAGGTGGGTACCCTCTTAGCCAGATTAGCTAGCCCGGAACTTAGGGGTTGCCCGATCCTCAGCATTACTAACGCGCAGGGAGAGATGGTGTACTCCCAGGCAGCTGTATTGGACCGCTTTAGGGGTTACTATGAGGAATTGTACCGGAGTCAGTTGGGAGTGGGGGTTCAGGACATCATGGAGTACCTGGGGGAGAGGCCGCTTCCGGTCTTGGACGAGGACGACGCGAAGGACCTGGGTAGCCCGATCACGCTTACGGAAATTCGAGTGGCTATCAAACATATGGCCCGTAACAAGACGCCCGGGGTGGACGGACTCCCAGTCGAGTTCTATCAGCACTATGTAGACGCTCTGGCGCCCAGGCTGCTGGTGGTGTATACGGAGGCCTTCGAGAAGGGGGCATTGCCTGGCTCCATGCGGGAGGCCTTGATAGTACCACTCCTCAAGCCTGGCCGGGATGCCGCGGACGTGAGGTCTTATCGCCCGCTGTCCATGCTGACGGTGGACTATAAGATCCTGAGTCGCATCCTAGCCACTAGATTGGCCCCGCACATGACGGGCCTGGTGCACAGGGATCAAGCCGGGTTTATACCCACGAGGAGCACGGCGATGAATATCCGCCGCCTGGTGGGAATAATGGACGCCATCTTGGATGGGGAGGGAACGCCGGCGGTTCTGTCCGTGGATGTCGAGAAGGCCTTCGACAGTTTGGAATGGCCTTTCTTGGATGGAGTGCTGGAGCGGTTCGGCATGGGCGATGGGTTTCGAAAGTGGACGAGGGTCTTGTATACCTCGGCGACGGCGAGAGTTCGATTGGGCGGCTTGGTATCTGCCGCGTATCCGGTGGGCAGGGGAACACGACAGGGATGCTCTCTCTCCCCTCTGTTGTTTGCCCTGGCGATGGAACCCTTGGCGGTCCATGCGAAGTCAGGCGACCGATACGCGGGAATAGTGAGTGATGGGCAATGGCATTATATATCGCTCTATGCAGATGACCTGCTCCTGTACCTGGCTGACACTTCGGGGGCACTGGCTGGAGCGATGGATCTGCTGTCCGAGTTCGGCCGACTGTCGGGCCTTAAGGTCAATTGGGCAAAGACCTGCGTGTTTCCGCTGAGAGCGGGATCGCCAGCCCCTAGCAGCGACTTGGGTGTGACATGGGAACCCTCTTGCATCACCTACTTGGGTGTCCGCATTTACCACTCGGCTGCTGACCTTTTGGAGGGTAACATTGGCCGTTGTGTCCGGTCACTGCGGGGTAGCTTGTCTTTCTGGTCGACCCTCCCGCTGACAGTCCTGGGCAGGATAGCATTGTTGAAAATGGTGGCGCTCCCCCGCTTCCTTTATTATTTCCGAACGCTACCTGTCTGGATTCCCCAGGGGGTGTTTAGGGAACTGCGGTCACTGATTATTGGCTTTCTGTGGGGGCATGGCCGTCGCAGAATAGCCTTGAGCACGCTACTTCGCCCCAAGATGGAGGGGGGCATGGCCGTGCCCGACCTCGAGCTGTATTATCTGGCGGCGCAGTTGCAGGTCCTTACGCAGAACGTAGCCAGGGTGTTCCGGGGGCCGGAGGAAGACCGGGGTCGGGGGATACAGCGCCACGTGCTGTCGTACATCATTATGCAGCAACGGCTCGAGTTACGGGCCCTCACCATGGAGGAGCGGACGCTCCGGCTGTGCTGGCAGAGGAGCCTTCGGAGAGCGAGGGCATCGCGGCCTTATGCCCCGGAGATCCCGATCGGGATGTTGACGGCTTTGCCGCACGGAGGGGATTGGTCCCCGTTGATGGACTGGGAGGACGCGGGGTTGCAGGTGGTGGGTGACTTGTATATAGATGGGGCGTTGGCGCCGTTCGACGTGCTCCGGGACCAGTTCGGACTGCCTGAGGGGGGCTTCCTCCTACACGCGGCTGTAGTGGCTGCCATGCAAAAGCACTGGAAAGAGGGGCTCCTGGAGCCCGCGACGACTATGGCATGCCAATATGTGGTGATGGCGGCTGGTACATTCAAAGCTGTTACGTGCCTCCATAATAGGATGCTGAACGAAGGGCTGGAACCACTCCATGGGCTCAAAGCTAAATGGGAGGGGAGCGTTGGCCGGCCCATACCGGATACGGCATGGGGCCATATCCTGCGACGCACGTGGAAGGGCACCAGGAACGCACGCTTTCAGCAGGTCCATTTTCATGTGCTCCATAGGGCCTATTTAACTCCAGAGAAACTACAGCGGCTCTTTCGGGTGCCGGATGCCTGTTGCCCCCGGTGCTCGTCCCTTGGGGCGGACATGGACCACTTGTTTTGGGGGTGTCCACAACTGGGATCTTATTGGGCGGAGGTAGGGGAACTCCTGAATGAAGTGACTGACAGGGAGGTAGAATTCGACATGGCGGCGTGTCTATTGCTCTGGTTCCCGCATACTAAGCACACCAAGGTGACAAGTAAATTCATAGATCTGGGCCTGATATTGGCTCAAAGGGAAATATCGTGGCACTGGAAGGCCAGGGGGGGTCCCTCACTGCGTAGATGGAAGAATGAGCTGCTGCGATGGTCTGACTGCGAGAGCGTGCTCCGGATGAAGCAAGCAGTGAAGTTGGGGAATGAGAAAGCTCTGGATGCGGCGCGTGCATGGGAGTTAGTGGTACAGGCTCTGCGTGATGCTTTGGTTGAGGATGAGGACGGCGAGGACTAAGCCGCTGGACACCGCGGGGCGAACACAGAAGTATCTCACTACGTACTGTAGTGGAACCATCCAGTTCAGTAGAGCGAAGCACACACCTTAGCAGTTGCCAGGGGGGGGGGGTGTTGGGGGGGTTAGTTGTAGAGGGGCTTGGGGAGGGCCGGAAGCCATTGGAGGGTTGCTGGGGGAGGCCTTGGAACTACTGGGACAGGGGGTATGGAGTGGCGGGCAGACTGATTGGGTGGGACGGCCTGGCACGAAGGCCCGAATAGCCCAGAGTAGGCCCCGACGGGGGCAATTACGTTGATTCCACGGAGATGGCTGACGGGAATGTTGTTGCGGGTGGGGGGGTAAAAGCAGATACGTAAAACGACCTTCCGCCAGGGTCCCAATGGGACGTACACTGTGTTGTGTTCCTCTCGAGCGATCTGATATGCCACCCGGCCTCCGGGATGCGGGCTGAATGGCTGTGTACAACTGTGAACTGTCATTGGACGGGGGGAGCCCACAAGTGCACTGGCTGTTTACCTTTTCCTGCTGTTTATAACTCTGCAATAAAAATATAATTTAATTAAAAAAAAAAAAAAAAAAATGAAACAAATATTGATTGCAAAATATCATGTTACTTAAACATGTCAAAAATATCACCACTGCAAAAATATAGTGGAACAGAATATCAAAATTAAGAATGCAGGTTTTATCGTGTACAATATGGTGGCAATGAAGACAATTGTAATTAATATTGTGCACTTTAGTATACTTGTATTAAACATTGTTTTTTTATATATATATATATATATATATTATGTGATCAAGTCCGGTTTAGCCGGACGAAACGCGTCATGCTGCTACCATTTTGGAATAAAACTACACTTTTTGCACTCTTCGCTGTGGTCTGTACCTGCTTTTGTGCTGGTGTCCGTTCGAGTCCCCCGTGCTTGCAGGATTGTGGATTTCGATATATACACACACACTTATAATATTAGTGAAAACATTTTTTAAACATAGTTTGCAATTTTAAATGTCAATTGAATTTTTAAAAGGCAATTAGATCGGTCTGGTGGCTCAGTGGACAAATTTGTCCACTGCAGGGCTCTGTGTTCAATTTCATATCCCTAGGTTCAAATCCCAGCGGGTCCACCCAGGCTTTCAACCTTCTGAGGTCAATAAAATGAGTACTGTTGGGTAATAATAAACATTGGTTAGTGTTGAGGTACCTAAGAGTTAATGTGCGATCTACAAATACCTCTGTTAAGTAGTTTATAATTTAGTAGGGGGATATTGGGTTTTTAGGGGAATATGGTGGGAGGTTAATTACATTTTAACTAATTATATTTTAATGTTAAGTAATGCAAGGTAAAATCAATATAATAATGGTTAGTATGTAATGTTTTAATTGTTTAATTGGTCTTTCATTTATTTGGGTTTAATTTCAGATTTTTAAATCATATTTTGTATAGTATGATTAGTTATAGATAATTCAGCAGCATATCAGTTTGTAGGGGAATTGAGTGAGAAATTATTTCAATGAAAATAGTTTTCTCTTTCTTTTTAATTTAAATATGTAATTCATAAATCAGAATTTTTTCATTGAATATTTAAAATGAAAAAAATATTTTATTTATTTATTTAGACTGCAAGAAATAATTAGTGATATATCAGCAAGTGTATATTATATTTATTATTTTTATATGTTTAATTTATTTAAATTTTATTATTGTTTTATTTATTTTTTAATTTATCTTCTTGGTGTTTGTGGTTTTTTTCAGTAGCAGTGAGAGAAGTGAATTCTACGTATGTTTATTTAAACATTTCATTGAATTATATGTTTATTTTGTATATTTATAATAAATTGTGCATTTTATTTAAATGTATACAATATATATTTTCTAGATTAACTATGGTTAATAAACGGCACCAGGGGCCAGAAACCCTGACAGTTGCAGGCCAGGTCTGATGCAATATTCTGTGAACAAGCTACACACTCTAAACCACGAGCGCAACACCATCTGTCTGCATTTGGTTCGGGTGGAGCTGGGACAAAATTCCTGCAAGAGAAGCTCCTTTATGCTATGCCCGATAATGGTAAACTCCCCTGACAACCCTAAGAAAGGCCAATTTTTCCTATTAAATTGTCGCTCCCTTCCTAAGCACAGATTTGAAATTACAGACCTGATTGTGGAGGGACAGATGACTGCCCTTTTCCTAGTGGAAACATGACTTCATGCGCAGTCCGCCCTAGACATTGTAGACGCCGTTCCTAGGGGCTATGTAATAACCAGACTGGATAGACCTCTGGGGAGAGGGGGCGGGCTGGCAGTTATACACAAGAATCAGCTACACTGCAGCCTGTCTGAAGTCCATATCAGTGGGGCACAAGCATCTTCTGTCTTCTAGCGATTTTAGGCTACTGCTCTCTCAATGGCCTGTTGATTTACAGGTCGCCAGGAGTAGCTGCTGCGTTTATCTCAGCACTTCTGAACATGATTCCGTCCCTTGCCATTCAACATTCTAAGTCCATAATTTTAGGAGATCTTAACCTCATGATCCTACCTGGCGTAATAGTGTAGATTTAATGGAAGACCGAAAGTGGCTTCAGCTCTCGCAGTTCATACAGACACCCACCCACATCCAGGGGTACATCCTTGACCCCATTTTTGCTAACCTGGAGCTGGTGAAAGTCGACACCTTGTTTCCTATCACCTGGTCCAATCACTATGATATCCCCTTCCAGATTCTGGATACCCACTACCTACCTTAACCCACCCAGGCCCCCACCTCAAAATTCAAAACTGTACTAGGATCAATCAGGAGGCACTTACCTCTGCCCTGAATAATAGTCCTCCCTGCCTAGAATATTGCCCACAGGCCACCAACCTGCAAGTTACAACATGGTTAGGGGTGGCACTAGATAGGATAGCACCGTGCAGAACATTTAATTCTCCACAGTCCAGATCCTCAGCAGGCTGGTTCACAGACGACCTCGCACAAACTAAAAAATCTTGCAAACGTTTAGAACGCAAATGGCGGACATATTATGGTTTGCAAGACAAAGAGTATTACCTATGTTAGCTAAAATAATACCATTAAAAAATCAGGGTGCCGTGGCCGGTTTTCTACTCACAAAAGATCAATGCAGTCAAAAACGCCCCGCGGGAGATCTTTAGAATTGTGAAATCCTCACCTCCCTTGATACGGTATCAGCTGGCATGGACCCCAGCAGAAGCTGCAGCAATAAGATTGCCCATATTTTTTTCAGCTAGAATCTCAGCGATATACGCCTCCTTTCTGGGTGCTATCAACAACTCTGATTGTCCATCCATGAGAAACTCTGAACCTCTCCTCAATGACGCTTTCAAAATTGAGAGCATCTCAGTGGAAAAACTAGATTCTTTAGTGACTAAACTAAAATCTGGCTCACCACTGGACCCAGCGCCTCCAGCTTTCTGGAAACTGGGGATGCCCGCATTGGCCCCCGAACTGTGTGCAGTACTCAACATGTTGTTCGAGGCCGGCCGACTCCCGGTTGAGTGGAAACAGGCCATGGTGATCCCGCTCCTAGAAAAACCCTTCTCTGGATCCCTCTAAACCAGAGAACATTTGCTCCCTTTCTCTACTACCTTTTGCGGCTAAACTGGCGGAAAGGCACGTCAACTCACAATTTACAGAGTTCATCACTGAGAAGCAAATCCTGCACGAGACCCAATCAGGCTTTAGGCCTCAGTATAGTACAGAATCGGCCCTACTTCTGGCTAACCCTGGGTAAAGCACTATGCTACCCTTGCGTAGTTTGCGCAACTTCGCACTACGTGAACTGCATGTAGCACAGTGCTAACACGCGTAGTGTAGCGGTCATTTTTTGCTTGCTCACGGTCCTCAACGTCAAGTTGGCAATCGCGAGTAAGCAAAATGACATCCTTGCGAGACTTTTTCCTCGTTCACGATAAGCAACATCAAGTTGCCGATCGCGAGCGTGGAAAATAAACCTCCCCGCGAGATTCTCAATGCGGGGAGGTCAGGTTTCTCATTGCGAGTGGTCGCGTTTGCTCGAGACTGCTCGAGATGAGAAACTACCAGTCCGCGTTGAGAAAGCTGCTCCTCAAGTAAAAATCTCCTCGAGCGGCAGAAAACTACAGCTCGCACTGTGCAAGATGCCGTTTTCAATTATTTCACAGTGCGGATGCTTGTACGCACTGTGGAAGCATTGAAAACGGCATCTTGCACAGTGCGAACAGTGTATTACGCAGTTCGCGTAGTGCTACGCCCAGTTCCCGTAGTGCGAAGTGCACTTCGCATAGCTACACGTAGCACTACTTCGCGAACTACGCCCAGGGTTACTTCTGACCACAGAGTCACTACTCAAGGTGGCTGACAAAGGGAAATCTGGGGCACTCATTATGCTACATCTCAGCGCAGCCTACGATACAGTCTTGCATACTGTGTTACTGGATTAATTGTGGACACAGGGAATTAGGGGACGAACATTTGATAAGATTGCAGACTTCCTTCATAAACGCTGGTTTCAGGTCATCCAGAAGCCATATACCTTGCACGTTATCCCTTTGCAGAGGGGAGTGCCTCTTTTAAATCTTTACCTGCGCCCATTGGCCGATGTTATCCAGAGCCATGGGGTGAAGATGGTGTCTTACGCTGATGACACTCAGCTTATGATTACATTAGCTAATGACAATGAGAGAGCCACTAACAACTTTAAACTATGCCTCGCTGACCTAGCAACTTGGATGCAGACTAGCTACCTGAAGCTGAATGCTGCGAAAATAGAGGTTCTGGTGGTGGGGAAACAGCCCTCCATCTGGTCCTCGGCATGGTGACCGGCTGATATAGGCCCCACCCCTAGCCCGAAACCCAAAGTGAAAAATCTAGGCATTCTTTTTGAATCCCAGTTGTAATTTGACAGTTAGATCACGACCACTGTGGGCATATGCTTCAGGGTGCTGAGACTAATAAAGAAGCTCCTGAGGCTAATTCCGGGTAAAGCTCAAAAAACAGTAGTGCAGGCCCTGCTGATGTCTCGGCTGGACCACTGCAATGTGCTCTATCTGGGTACTTCTATAGGCAGGCTAGCAATGCAGTACGAAACGCTGCAGCACGGATGCTTCTGAGACTACTGAAATGGTCCCCTATTAGACACGGTCTGGCCGAACTTCACTGGTTCCCAGTTAAACACAGAATTGAGTATAAAGCCCTGTGCTTCACGCATAGGATAATGTATTGGAGGGGTCCCAGCTATCTCTTCCCCCTGATCAAAGCGTGTACACCCTCCAGCACGCCTAGATCTGGAGAAGCAGCGCTGGCAGTGATCCCCAGAGTATGCCAGGCAAGACTCGGGGGCTGCTCGTTTGGGCTCCATGCAGCCAAGCTTTGGAATTCAATGCAGATCAACCTAAGACTTAAACAGTCTGAGGCAAGTTTCCGGAAGAACCTGAAGACTTGGCTCTTTACAAAAAATCACGAGGGGGGGGGGGGGGGGGAGAAAGATGGGATTGTGATCCATTCAGCTTCCTTATTCATATAACAAAAAAATCAAGTGGGGAATAGATCCCTTGTCCTGAGTAACCAGGGTTTTTGGGATTTCGTGTAGCATACCGATAAAAAAAAGCTCATTCCCGTACAGAGGTAGGGGTGGCGGTATATCTTGATTCTCTGCCAAACTCTTAAAAATGTGACAGCATCATCATAGGGTTAGTTCTTATGCTTCCTCCACCCAGAGGTATACCCTTGGTTAGTACAGTAGTGATCAGTGATAGAGGGGTTCCGGTGTAGTGAATCAAATAAAGGGAAAAATAGTTACAAAACTCATTGCGCCAGAGTGACAATGTTAATGAGTCTGGATTTGCGTTATTAAAAAATTCATCCGTGCGTAAGGAGACTTGTTAGGGATCTCCTGCACTTAGTGTGTCCATAACTAGGTCAACTTGTTTCAGCCCTCGTATTTGCCCAGGCGGGTCAAGTGGGCTTTATTAAGGACCTAGAGTGAGAAAATGGTGATGGAGACCGTGTATGTCTCCGTGGATATATCCCTGTATTTGTCAGGGTCTCAATAAGATCAGGTACATTAACCTAATGCTGATAAGGTCTGATAGTACCTGTAATTAGAAAAGAGGAAACAAGACAAACATACAAAGGAAGAGAATGTCAGTTGTGCATTCTCTAAATGCTGGTGCTGTCTGTGTGCAAAGAAACAAGAAAGAAACAAAAAAAATGGCAATTCTTTATATCAAGACACAATTCCTTTGGTAGACCATATAGGCAAAAGATCTCGCTATATTCTGTTATCCACATTGTTAGCAGGTTTGGATATCATTTGTAGGGAAATAAGCGTGATTATATATACGTTAGAATGACAACAATCCACTCAATAATTCCACATTATCATCTCTAGCTGTGCATATTTGCTTTGTCAGTGTTTGTACATGTGTCCGTACTTTCTCAGTGTTCTTAAGTTGGTGTCTTATATTCTCATTGTACTTAACATAGCCATAGCACATATCACAAAATGAACACGTTATTTCTTTGCTCTGTGCTCCAACACGCCCGAGTAGGATATACATGCGGCTGCTGCGATAATCAAAAAATGGCAGAAGGCTCCTTTCTGACTCTTGTGATTATTTTGGCACTGCGGCTTGATCTAAACATGCCGAGTATTTGTTCAATGTGTATTATCACTCAGGTATGGCAGTGCAGGTTTAGGCACATGTTGTCTGTGTTATGATCTTCTATTTCTATTATGGAGCATGGAGCTCTGCGTTGTTGTATTCTAAGTTCTAGTTATGTGTGGATGTTCTCTACCTCGGCAGTTGCTGTCTGACTGGCCAGGGGAGAGCCACGCTTTTTTTACTCAGGAATTCTTATGAGAATAAACCTACTTACTACTCCTGCAATACTTTGTCTTCCTTCGAATTTAACTACAACATTTTTGGCGACGCTTTGGCCAGCTTTTACACCATCCTGAGTAGGAGTGGCGAGAGAACCTACGCGAAAGGATTATTTACAGAAGTGAAGTCTTCTATTTCATTCTTACCGGCATTTTCCTTCGGTAAAACGGACTCGTCGTGAGTAATTTCATCCTGTATTTGTTTGTTCTCCCTCAAGTTTGGAGTCTTACCGTTGCTTTGGAGCAGCTCGTGCGTGTTTTGAAAAACGCTGTCTCGAGCGATGTGAGACCTGTGTTTCTTTCACGTCACAGTCGTTCAATCCAGTGTGCTCGATCGACTGTAGAAACAACACGCACACCACGCTGCTGCAACAAGGCCAACTTTCTTTAGAAACCAACGTCGGAAAACGTAGCGGCCATTTTGTCACATTAGTATTTTATCGTGACTCCGACTCTTTCTTTATTTTCATGAGGAATGAGGAGAATCGTTAAACAGGTATTATTCGAAGGATCTTGTTGATTTTATTGCAATTGACTTATTTTCGCTCCAGCGTTTTATACAAGAAAACAAATAATTTTATCCTCTTTGTCTTGGTGGAGTTCTTGTTTTTTTTAAAAGGAAAAATTGAGACTTTGGATTGTTTCATGAACACACAAGATTACTTACATTTTTTTCATTCTTTTGTAGTTTATCTTCCTGGGGTGCTCATTTAATATAGTGACTACATTTTACATTCAATTACTTACCTGCTTATTTTTGTACATTATGGAGAGTCAAAGTTCCACAGTTGCTCCTCCTATTCAATACGTTATGGAGAGTCAAAGTTCAATAATCTTAGGTTGGGTGCACCAATTTGATCTATCGATCATTATTGATCCCAGAGCTCCAACTCAAGTTCTGGTAGTGGATGATTTGCCCTTAGAGAAGATTTTGGAAGAGAACAAAGAGGTGTTTAAAGATGAATTAGGGTGTTTTAAAGGGTATGTACACAAGATAGTGTTGAAACCCAATGTTGTTCCTATACAGCATAAAGCAAGAAGGACATCTTTGGTAGCTAGAGAAGCAGTTAAAGAGATGCTTCAAGAGATCCTTACTTCTGGAGTGATTGAGCGGGTTGAAAGCTCATCATGGGTTTCTCCAGTAGTGATTACAGAGAAATCGGATGGCAAATTTTGATTTTGCATTGACCTCAGGTCCCTCAATCAGAATGTGGTTGTTGACACTTTTCCACTCCCAAATATTAACGAACTTATCTTAGCGTTGAGTGGTGGTAACTTCTTCTCAAAGTTAGACTTAAAGAATGCTTACCACCAGATCAAGCTACATGCAGACTCTAAACCCCTTACTGCCTTTATCACCACGGAAGGTATATACCAATTCACCAGGATGCCTTTTGGGCTTTGCTCTGCGGCTAGCATTTTTCAAAGGATGATGAATGTACTTTTCAAGGGAGTGAGAAATATCGTCTTCTTTCAAGACGACATTTTAATATTTGTTAACACAGTTGTCCAACACAACTATACACTCCGTGAGGCTTTGTCAAAGATTAGAGATTCAGGGTTAACACTTAGGCGTGACAAATGTAAGTTTTTGGTTGACAAAGTAGACTATTTGGGGTATGAGATTTCTGATTTGGGAGTAAAACCTAAAAAAAAATGTAATAGATGCCATTAGGTTAGCTCCTGTTCCTTCTGATAAAGACAAACTTAGGTCTTTCTTAGGTTTAGTAGAATATTATTCCAAGTTTCTCAAAGATTTCTCGTCCAAGACAACTGATTTAAGGTGTTTGATGAAGAAGGGTGTTAGTTTCTCTTGGGGTGCTTCACAGCAGTCTTGTTTTGAAAACATAAAAAAAGACATTTGTGAGGCAGGGATTCTCACACCATTTGACACTAAATGTCAGACGGTACTCACTGTTGATGCGAGTGCCACAGGTCTAGGTGCTGTCTTAGCACAAATTCATAATGGTCAAGAGAAGACCGTGGCATTTGCATCAAGAAGCTTGACCTGTTCAGAGAAAAATTACTCTGTTATTGAACGTGAGACCTTAGCTGCTGCTTGGGCCTGTGAATACTTTAGGACTTATCTGTGGGGATCAAGGTTTACATTGAAATCTGATCATAAACCCCTTGTTAAGGTATTGTTACCAGGTGGTGATGCCAAATGTTCAGCTAGGTTGGCTAGGTTAGCTTCTCGCCTTCAAGAGTACTGTTACAACATAGAGTACATTCAGGGGTGGAAAAACACACAAGCCGATTGTTTATCGAGACTGCCACTGGACTGGAAGACAGTTGATGAAGTAGCTGTTTTAAAGAAACAGAATGAGGGTGCAGTTGCTTTTGTACAAGATGTTTTCAGTATATGCGAACCTCAGCTCCATGCTCGTATTATGGAGCATGGAGCTCTGCGTTGTTGTATTCTAAGTTCTAGTTATGTGTGGATGTTCTCTACCTCGGCAGTTGCTGTCTGACTGGCCAGGGGAGAGCCACGCTTTTCCTACTCAGGAATTCTTATGAGAATAAACCTACTTACTACTCCTGCAATACTTTGTCTTCCTTCGAATTTAACCACAACAGTCTGCAACCTTGCAAGTCATTATCTTTTAAACACTTATTAAAGTAATTCAATGTTTGATGTTCCGGCCAGCACCCCTCACTTCCCTGTGTGAGCATACCTTAGGTCCTCTTGTGCAGACATCAGTGGGCCGCCAGTGAGTTAGTAACCTGCTGGATAATAAATAGAACACAATTATACGTTTTTCAGGGTATACTTTATGGTTTTGTAGCCCGGCGTGCTCGTGATCTTCGCTTTCTACCTGCTGCGCTGGAACTGCATGACTTGTTCTGACTCTTCCCCTGGTGGCCCGGTGACGATTCTTTTCCGTGTGCTATGTTTTTTAAGGGACTAGAGAAATTGAGCTAGAAGACAGACTGAGAAGGTTACTTCTCTGCGTTATTTTATAATATGGAGCAGGTATTCTAGAGGTCTATTAAATCTTGTTTTGTTTGACATATTTAAAATGATACTAATTGCGAAAAATATTCTCATTATGAAAAAATGTATATTAGGCCTGGATTTCTTTATCTTCCATATCGGAGTGTGGAGTTCAGTGTTATTGAAGTGGAAGGTTAGTTTTTGTCTGTGTTTTCATTGATGGGTCCTCCTATGCTGATGTTAAAAGTACTACCACTGTACAGTCTTGGAATTTCTTTACTTCAAAAAAATGCTTTGCGAGTACTCAGATGTATGATCAGTGCTCGACGTATTATGAATAGATATTCAGTGATTTAGGCTCAGCCAGGGAATGTTATCATTAAGCCCATGGTCATTGGTGTGGAGGCGGTGTACCCACCTCTGCTCTTTTTCGAACAATACTTTTTCGGACTTATGATTCTTAGTTGTAAGAGTTTCCAAGATAACCCATTTCAGGTTGTTCACTGTATGGTTTGTTTCTATGTAGTGGTTACTCAGTTTTGTTCTGTTTCTTTAGCATTTGACGTTGCTCTTATGTTCGCATATCCTTTGCTTAACTTTGCGGCATGTCATCCCTATGTAAAGTAGGGCACAAGGACAGGTGATCATATAGATTGCGTTTGTTGTGTTACAATTAGTATGGTATCTAATTGTCCATTTAAAGTCTGGGAGGAGTTGTATGATTTTGTTGCTGTGGTTAGGTTACAGACAAAACATGAACCACACGGATAGTGCCCCACCACGGGGGGGTTATCCCATAGTCGTGGGATCCTTTCTCCTCGTGTGTCCGATGGTGGTCTGGTATGTACCAGGATGTCTTTGAGGTTTCTGGTTCTTTTGTTTGCGAATCTTGGTTGAGGCCAACTCAAGGATCCTGAAGTCAGGATTCTCCAATTCTTGTTTACTATTTTCTTTACGTTGTTAGAAGCTGCGTTTTAAGTGGTCACACAGGTCACAAAATCTTTTTCTGGTACTTTGAGGGTGGTGTCTAGAAGGCTTTCTCTGTGTTGGTTTCCAGCCCTCTTTTGGCATTTATTGATTATTTTTTCGGGTACTCACAGATCCTCAATTTGTTACACAGATCTTCCGCTGCTGCACACCTCTCACTGCTGCACACTGCACACTGCTGCATTACTCACACTGCTGCACGCCACACTCTGCTGCACGCCACACACTGCTGCACGCCTCACACTGCTGCACGCCACACAACACCACCACATCACTCAGGGACACCACCATATCACTCTAGGATACCACCATATCACTCTAGGAAACCACCACATCACTATAGGACACCACCACATCACTTTAGGACACCACTACATCACTTTAGGACACCACTACATCACTTTAGGACACCACCACATCACTCAGGGACACCACCACATGACTCATGGACACCACCACATGACTCTAGGACACCACCACATGACTCTAGGACACCACCACATGACTCGGGGACACCACCACATGACTCGGGGACAGCACCACATGACTCGGGGACACCACCACATCACTCGGGGACACCACCACATCACTCGGGGACACCACCACATCACTCGGCGACACCCCACCACATCACTCGGCGACACCACCACATCACTCGGAGACACCACCACATCACTCGGCGACACCACCACATCACTCGGCGACACCACCACATCACTCGGCGACACCACCACATCACTCGGGGACACCACCACATCACTCAGGGGCACCACCACATCACTCAGGGGCACCACCACAACACTTTAGGACACCACCACATCACTTTAGGACACCACCACATCACTTTAGAACACCACCACATCACTTTAGAACACCACCACATCACTCAGGGACACCACCACATCACTCAGGGACACCACCACATCACCATCGGGGACACCACCACATCACTCGGGGACACCACCACATCACTCGGCGACACCACCACATCACTCGGCGACACCACCACATCACTCGGCGACACCACCAGATCACTCGGGGGCACCACCACATCACTCGGGGGCACCACCACATCACTCGAGGGCACCACCACATCACTCAGGGGCACCACCACATCACTCGGGGACACCACCACATCACTCGGGGACACCACCACATCACTCGGGGACACCACCACATCACTCGGGGACACCACCACATCACTCAGCCCAACCACATCATCACCCAGCCCCACAACAGCACTGTCCTTGCTTGCTACCAACAAGCATTGCCATAGCCAATAGGAATCGCATTAGGAAAGTGTAAGCTATTGGCTTTGTGAATACCAATGCTATTAATTTATATATTTTCAAAGCCAACAAATATTTTAAAAAATTTACACACTTTCCTAATGCGAGACCTATTGCATTGCAAATGCTTGTTTAGGGTTTAGGGTAGGTACATGTTTTTGGGTTGCAAGGGAATTTCTAGGGTTTAGGGTGGGTATGGGTTTTGGGTGACAAGTGCATTCTTAAGGTTTAAGGTGGGTATGGGTTTTTGGGTGGTAAAGGGAATTTTTAGGGTTCAGGGTGGGTATGGATTTTTGGGTGGTAAGGTATTTTTCAGGGTTTAGGGTGGGTATGGGTTTTTGGGTCGCAACTGATTTTTTTAGATTTAGGATGGGTATGGTGGTTGGAAACAGATTTTTGGGGGTTTAGGGAGGGTATAGGTTTTTGGGTGGTAAGAGCTATTTTAGGGTTTAGGGTGGGTATGATTTTTGGGTATCAAGTGAATTTTTAGGGTTTAGGGTGGGTGTAGGTTTTTGGGTGGTAAGGGATTTTTTAGGGTTTAGGGTGGGTATGGGTTTTATGAGTGGCAAGGGAATTTTTATCATTTAAGATGGGTGTGGGATTTTTGGTGTCAAGGGATTTTGTAGGATTTACAGCGGGTATTGGTTTTCGGGTAGCAAGGGAATTTTTATGGTTTTGAGTGGGTGTGGGTTTTTATGCGGCAAAGGAAATTGTATGGTTTAGGTTGGGTATGGATTTTTGGGCAATAATAATTGTATTAGAGTTTAGCATTTGTATGGGTTTTTGAGTGCAAGGGATTTTTTTAGGGTTTAGCATTTGTATGAGTTTTTGGGTGGTAAGATAATTTTAAGGGTTTCGGGTGAGTATGGGTTTTTGAGTGGAAAGGGATTTTTAGGGTTTAGGGTGGGTATGTGTTTTTACGTGGTAAGGGACTTTTTTAGGGTTTAAAGTGATGATAGGTTTTTGGGTGGTATGGGATTTTTTACAGTTTAGGGTGTGTATGGATATTTGGGTGGTAATTTTTAGGGTTTAGGGTAGGCATAGGTTTTGAGGGGCAAGGGAACCTTTAGGGTTTAGGGTTTAGGATTGGTATGGGTTTTTGGGTGGTAATTAATCTTTTAGGGTTTAGCGTTTGTGTGGGTATTTAGAAGGCAAGATTTTTTTGGGTGAGTATGGGGTTTTGGCTTTTAATGAATTTTTGAGGGTTTAGGAGGAGTATGGGTTTTTAATGGTAAGGGATATTTTAGGATTTAGGGTGGATATGTGTTTTTTGGTTGCAATTGAATTTTTAGGGTGTAGTGTTTGGGTGGGTATTTGGGTGGCAAGAATTTTCTTAGGGTGGGTATGGGTTTTTGACTGGCGAGGGATGTTTGAGCGTTTAGGATGAGTATAGTTTTTTGAATGGTAAGGGATATTTTAGGGTTTAGGTTTTTTGGGTGGCAGGGGTATTTTTATGGTTTAGGATGTGTGTGGGACTTTTGTTGGCAAGGAATTTTGTAGGGTTTACGGTGTGTATTGGTTTTTTGGTGGCAAGAGAATTTTTAAGGTTTAGGGTGGCTGTGGATTTTTGAGGGGCAAGGGAAATTTTATGGTTTAGGGTGTGTATGGGTTTTCTGGTGATAAGGAAGGTTTAGGGTTGTTATAGGTTTTTGGTTGTGAGGTTTGTCTTAGGGCTTATGTGTTTTCTGGTGGCAAGGGAATGTCTGGGATTTAGGGTAGACATGGGTTTTTGGTGTTAAGGTATTTTTTAGGGTTTGGGGTGAGTATAGGTTTTTAGGTGATTATGCCTTTTTTAGGGTTTAGGATGGGTTTTTGGGCAGCACAGGGATTATTACGGTTTAGGGTGGGTATGGGTTTTTGGGTGGCAAGGGAATTTTGTAGGTTTAGGGTGGGTATGGGGGTTTGGGTGGCAAGGAATTTTTTAGGTTTTAGGCTGCGTATGGGTCTTCAGGGGATATGGGATTTTTTAGGTTTTAGGGTGTGTATGGGTTTTTGGGTGGTAAGATAATTTTAAGGGTTTCGGGTGGGTATGGGTTTTTGGTGTTAAGGGATTTTTTAGGGTTTGGGGTGAGTATAGGTTTTTAGGTGATTATGCCTTTTTTAGGGTTTAGGATGGGTTTTTGGGCAGCACAGGGATTATTACGGTTTAGGGTGGGTATGGGTTTTTGGGTGGCAAGGGAATTTTGTAGGTTTAGGGTGGGTATGGGGGTTTGGGTGGCAAGGAATTTTTTAGGTTTTAGGCTGCGTATGGGTCTTCAGGGGATATGGGATTTTTTAGGTTTTAGGGTGTGTATGGGTTTTTGGGTGGCAAGGGAAATTCTAGGGTTTAGGGAGGGTATGGGTTTGGGATGGTAGGGTATTTGTAGGGTTTAGGGTGAGTATATGTTTTTAGGTGATAAGGCCTTTGTTTAGTTTAGGGTGGGTATGGGTTTTTGGGTGGCAAGGGTATCTTTAGGGTTTAGGATGGGTATGGGTTTTTGGGTGGTAATTAATCTTTTAGGGTTCAGTATTTGTGTGGGTGTTTGAGTGGCAAGTCTCTGTAGAGATCATGTGTGATGTCAGTCATGTCCATGTCCCACAAAGATAGAGTCTAATGATAGTGATGCCCTGGTCCCCAAAGAGATTGTGAGTGATGATAGCAATGCCCAAGATCCCACATACATTGTGTGTTAGTATATTCATGTTCAAGTTCATAGAGTTAGTGTGTGACGATAATCATGATGCCGTCACTAGAGATAGTGTTTGATGTCAGTGATGCCTAGGTCCCCACAGAGATAGTGTGTGATTGTAGCCATGATCAAGTCTCTGTAGAGATCATGTGTTATGTCAGTCATGTCCATGTCCCACAGAGATAGGGTGTGATTATCATGATGCCAATAGAAAACTGAACAATTGCCAGTACTGTTATCCTCAATCCACTTATAGTCAACACACCGTGTTCGAGTTAAACATACAACAGGTCTAAGACTTGTGATTCAGTCTGAAATCAATCCTTTGTTTATTTTTTACTTCGTATTCATTCGTTGGTTTACTTCACCAAATTTACCTTTTAAGCATCTACATCAAAAATACAAAAACATTTGTTCTAAAACCTTATACTACACATATTCATCATTATTCCATACTCACCATCATTCAACCTATCTACCATTCATCAACCACTTTCCACATACAGACACACAAACAATTTGTATACAATTCAGAAATTATTTACAACCAATTTGTTGAGCCATAAGACCTTCTAAACGAATAATAGCGTTCCAAATTTATGAGATTGTACAAATTGATTGTCTATGGTCACTGTATATTATTGCAAATAATTTCTGAATTGTATGCAAATTGTTTGTGTGTCATTATCAAAGCTCAGCAAGAAGTCCCATAATGTAAATAAAAATGCAGACAGAACGACCATGGTACTGGGAAACTTGATAGCACCACAGCAAATTCCAATCTATTTGCACTGCAGGGCTCAAGTCTGGCATAAAATGTCCCAGTCTATGTTAAATGGATGGCCCATAGAAGCCAAATGCCAAAGTAATATGATGATGTATAAGGGGTAGGATCTCGCCACTCTCATCAACTGAGCCCCTTTCCAGCTCCAAAACTTCCATTAGTTAAATTCTACCTACACGAGAAGTCACTTCCACCAATGTTTCCCTAACCTACAATCCTTGGTTCGTGATCAGCCCAGGTCCATCACATCAGGATCCACCTGCACTCTTTTCTAATCCGGAAAGGTTACCTTGCGACAGACTGAGGCCTCCGAAAACACTGCTGCCATGCCTTTAGAAAAAAAGGTCACTGCAGGGGTGTCACATCACGGGTGCTAGCAACTCATCACATTTGGAGCAACCAGCACTCCCCCACTACTGTCAGGCCATCTTTTGTGGCCAGTCTTGATGTGCTGAATGGAGGTTTGATACACTTTCACAATAACGGCATA